>NC_143525.1:41418466-42129334 GCF_031878675.1 Megascapheus bottae | reverse complement strand
ACCGTAATACCCAAGAACCTCCCTCTTACCCTTCTCCGGTCAGCCTGAAACCAGCTATGGTGCAGCTGCTGACCCCATCCTGACCAGATCTCTTTATCTCCTCTACTCCAGCAGCCCCCACCAAGACAGTGGTGACCAAACAGGGCTCAGGATCTGTCTCTGTCCCCAGGGATTCTGGAAATGGGCTCCTTGACCCTCCTGTCACAATCAGAACATTGAAGTGGACAAGAAGTGACCCAAGACAGACATGGGGCCGGTGGGGGAGGTGCTCTTCTGTGACAGGGTTGAGGACTGCTGTTGTGAGGACCCAAGTAGCTGCTGGTTGCCTAGGTGGGTGGGCTTACCTGGAGGGGCAGTAGGCAGGTTATCTAAGGGTCTTCTAAAGTTCTCATGGCCCAAGTGGAGCCTCCAGAGGAAAAGCCACTGTTGGAGCAGGACTGAGATAGTTTGATCTTCCCGACTAGAACAAAACACTATTTGGGCTCTCCCCCCCCCCCCCTCTCTCTCCCTCTCCCTCTCTCCCTCCCTCCCTCCCTCCCTCCCTCCCTCCCTCCCTCCCTCCCTCCCTCCCTCTCTCTCTCTCTCTCTCTCTCTCTCTCTCTCTCTCTCTCTCTCTCTCTCCCTTCTCCCCTCTCTCCCCTGTCTCCTCTCTCCCCTCTCCCCTCCCTCTCCCTCCCTCCCTCCCTCCCTCCCTCTCTCTCTCTCTCTCTCTCTCTCTCTCTCTCCCCCCTCTCCCCTCTCTCCCCTGTCTCCTCTCTCCCCTCTCCCCTCTCCCCTCCCTCCCTCCCTCCCTCCCCCCCCTCTCTCTCTCTCTCTCTCTCTCTCTCCCCCCTCTCCCCTCTCTCCCCTCTCCCCTCTCCCCTCCCTCCCTCCCTCCCTCCCTCCCTCCCTCCCCCCCCTCTCTCTCTCTCTCTCTCTCTCTCTCTCTCTCTCTCTCTCTCTCTCTCTCCCTCTCTCCCTCTCTCCCTCTCTCCCTCTCTCCTCTCTCTCTCTCTCTCTCTTCCTGTCCACCACTCCCTTAGCAGGGATTGCCTAGACAAACACTTTACCACCACTCCCAGGTATTTAAAGAAGTGATTACCCTGTGGACAGCTCGGAGAGCCCTGAGAGAGTGGCTGCTTGACTGACAGCAACGTGAGCCACTGGGAAAATGGCCCTGCGAAGATGCCACAGCTGCCATACGGTTCCTGCACTGCAGTCAGCCTCCATCTCTGCAGGTTCTAAAGCCATTACAGGATTTCATTCCTTACTGCAGCCACCTCTGAGGCCTGCTATGTGGGCAGTGCCTGGCCAAACTTCCTTTGCATGACAGTTTCCCTCATTTACAAGGAAAAAACATGAAGGAGAGTCTATTACAAAGATCCATCATGAAGTTAGTTCCCAGCCAATTCCCCAAAGGGAATTGTCCTATGGCCATGCCGTCATCAACTGGGGCTTCCCGAAAAGCACCTAGCCTCAGCTCAAAAGCTGGGAAAGAGCCTGAAAGCCCCCTGCAGTGAGACTATAAGGTCAGCCATCTGCCCTCCTGTGGGGAAGATACAAGCGGCACCTCTCTCTGCTTACCACAAGGTGGCGGGGAGACAAGCAGTCTCCTTTCTGTGACTGGTGATTTGCCAATCCAAACTAAGATGGCTCTTCTGTCACACATTGGCCTGGGAACACTTGTCACAATCACATGGGTGTACATACAGCTGCAGTACTGCTGCATGCCAACCAAGAATGATCTGAAACGTATACCAGCCCCATCCATCATCTTCCCCACTGTAGAATGCAGCTGACGAGAGGAACAGCTCGCTAGCGATAAGCAGAGCTGGGAGTGCAGCCGGGCCACCATGCAGGGTGATGGTGGTGGTGCTGGGCGTGGCAAAGTCCTCTGAAAGATGCCGTGGGGAGCAGCAGCGCTGTGCTCTGAGCCATCAGGCCCCACGGAGACCCACACGAGGCCGCGTCCTAGCTGGGCCCCACAGACTGGGGAGCCACTGCTGGAGAAGGTGTGCGAGCCTGTGCAGCCAGACCCCAGCAGTGACAGGATGCTCTCCCTAAGTGGAGGGGCAAAAGGTGATCACAGCGGTGGCTCTCACTACACACTGCTGAACATGAACTGTCAATTAGTGGGAGGGAAAAACGGAGAAAGGGCGTGAAGGGGTGATACTGTCCAAAAAGAAAAGTGCTCTTTACCTGACCTAGGTACCTGTCACCCCTCTGTACATCACCCTTATAATAATAATTAAAAAAGAATGCTGTCCCTGGTCACTTCATGTCATTGCTGTTCAACCTGTGCCCTCAACTAGCACTTCCACATCAGCCCCTTTGGAACTTACAAGAAATGAAGAATTTGGAATTGGAGGTGTGGCTCAAGTGGTGAGTAAAAAAGCCAAGCAAAGTATAGAAAGGAAGCGGGGGAGGGAAGGAAGGAAAGAGTGAGAGGGAGAAGTGAATCCCAGGCCCTAACCCAAACCTACTGAGCTAAAGCCTACTCATGTAGCACCAGTTCCCCAAGGATTTGTCTGGGTAGTCACGGTACAGTGAGGCGGGTGGGGGAGTGGGGGTCGTGTTACAGTACTTCCTGGGACTATCTGGTGGCACAGAAGCTCAGCAGCCAGCATTTCTCTATCTGAGAATTCTAATCAGTGATTTTTGGTCATGAGATAACAGGTGTCCAATTCAGCCCACCTTCTGTGAGAATACCATAAAGACTGGTCCAGTACTAGGCTTCGCTCCAAGTGTCCCTGCAGTACCTCCTGGACAGTCTGCAGCACTCTTCATTCAAAACCTCGAACAAAGGAATCTTCCATCAAGGCCTTTTGAATGTCTTACCTGATTAAATGTCCTCAGCACAGACTTGATTCCATAATGGTTCTGTGTCTAAATATACTAGGTTCCTACAGAATGCCACCCAGGCAGCATCTGGATTTGAATCTCTGGGAGCTGAGACACACTGCTCACTCAGGCAGGCAGGGTGTGGTTGAGAGCATGAAGAATACACTGTGTGGATCTTACCTGCTTTCTGGATCACCCAGAGAAGTAAGTATAAAAAATTCTCAAGATTTATTTAAATACCTTACCAAGCCAGGTGCTTGTAATCCTAGCTCATGCCTGTAAACCTAGCTACTCAGGAGGCTGAGATCTGAGGATCATGGTTCAAAGCCAGCCCAGACATGAAAATCCATATGATTCTTATCTCTAACCACAAGAAAACCAGAAGTGACACTGTGGTTCAAAGTAGTAAAGTGCTAGCCTTGAGAAGAGCTCAGGGACAGTGCCCAGGCTCAGAGTTCAAACCCCATGACCAACCAACCAAATAAAGAAATTACTTACCAGATCAGCTTAAAGGAATTTAGTGGGATAGTGTCAGCATATATATTCTGACATATCTGCTATCCCTTGAAAAGAATGTTAGTTTTTATGGAATAGTTCCAAGTTTGAGAGAAAGGGATCGGGTAAAGTATACATGTGGAGACACAAGTTATTTGCTGTGTGACCTTTGAACCATTGCTTCATGTCACTGACTTTCAGTTTCTTGAATTGGAATATGAAGGATTTGAGTTAGGGAGACTTGTTCTAGGTCTAAAGTCTTTGCATAGAGAGCTTATAATAGCTTCCCCTTTATTATAGTGCTACATATATTGGCAGAAAATCCAGAAAACACAAAAACTATAAAGAAGAAGTAAGCATTGCTTTTGTCATAAACAAAATGGAATAAAAGAAGCAGAATTAAAATGTCAGTCGTGCCCCATCTAGAACCATGTGCTGTTTCTACCATGCCAGCTTCTTTCCCAGTGGGCCACAATGAAGGCACTTGTGCACTGTAAATTTTTTTCAAATTTTGTTGGATTAAACAATAAATAAATGAAAACTCTTCATTAAGAGAAACCAGGATGTTGGGTTAAGCTCGTAAGAAAACAGAACCAGGCACCAGTGACTCATGTCTATAATCATAGCTTCTTAGGATCTGAGATCTGAGATTCCAGGCTCAAAGCCAGCCCAGGCAGGAAATTTCCCATGAAACCCTCCAATAAAGCACTCAAACACCAGGAGTGGTACTGTGGTTCAAGTGGTAGAGTGCCAGCCTTGAGCACTAAGAGGCTCAGGGACAGCAGCCAGGCCCTGAGTTCAAGCCCCATAACTGACCAAAAAAAAAAGAGAAAGCCAAGTCTTGAGTGAAAAAGCCAAGCAAGAGATGAGGCCCTAAATACAAGTCCCAGTATCAATGGAAAAGGAAAAAGAGAATGTGAGAGAGGCAAGAGAATGTGTAGTTTATAGATGTCTCGGAGTTGTGTAATCAAAGCTACGCGAGCCAGTGGCTCATGTCTGCAATCCTAGTTATTTACTCAGGAGGCTGAGATCTAGGCATCATGGTTAGAAGACAGCCCAGGCAGAAGAGTCCCTGTGAGGCTCTGATCTCCAGTAAACTACTCAAAAAGCCAGAAGTAGCACCGTGACTCAGGTGGTAGAGCACTCACCTCAAGAACACAGAGGTTCAGGGACAGTACACAGGCCCTAAGTTCAAACCCCAGGACCAGCAAAACAAAACAAACAAAACCCTCCATTTCTGTACTCCAGTCATATTGGTCTCTTCCTGGAGTTGACCAAGAGTAGACAGAAGATGTTGGAATCTAGCCTATATTGTGCTTTCAGTAGTGTGTTCTGCTGTCAAGTAATATCAAACTGGTGAAGTGACCGTCTCTTTCTAATTCCCATAAAGGCACTATAGTCTTGCTACCATATTGACTATCCGAATCAAGTTAATTAAAGAGAACTCTCCACAAGGACACATACAGCTCTCAACTAGACAAGAGAAAGGTATGGCTGAGGTTGAGATGTAGGGGATTGTGATCTGAAACCAACCCAGATTCTTCTCCAAAATAACCAGCAAAAACCTAGGCTAGAGAGATGGCTCAAGTGATAAAGCATCAGCCACGCATAAAGCTGCACAAATGTGAGGTCTTGAGTTCAAACCCTGGTATTGGCTAAAGAACTCCCAAACAAAAGAATAAATGTCAAGATAATAATTTTTACATAGGCCGGGAGTTTGGCCTAGTGGTTAAAGTGCTTGCCTAGCATGCACAAAGACCCGTGTTCGATTCCTCGGTACCACATACATAGAAAAAAGCCAGAAGTGGTGCTGAGGCTCAAGTGGTAGAACTCTAACCTTCAGAAAATCCAAGGACAGTGCTCAGGCCCTGAGCTCAAGCCCAGGACTGGCAAAAATAATAATAATAATAATTTTTACATAGATTCTATGATTTCCAAAGTATTTTATTCCCATACTTTTTATTTGTATCTTATTTTTAAAAAATCTGTGACACTATTGAAGCTGGATTGTTTTACGCCATTTTGGTGAGGCCAACAGTTGAGGTAGATCATCTGAACACATCAGTTTGGTAGCAGAAGAGAGCTTTCAAGTAAAGATGAAGACTAAAAATCATTAGCTACTTAAGCTATTCTCAACACAAGCCAAAAGGAGATGCTGAGAAGAGATATAACAAAAGACAGCAGTGTCCTTTGAGAGGAAAGATCAGGAAGGAACAAGAGAGAATGTGATTCTCTAGGAACAAGTAAACATTTCTCATAGCTGCAAGAGTGTTGAATGCTTTAATCTCAAGGCTTTACCACAGAGGTAACACTTTCATTTTACTAAAAATCAGACTACACTCCTAAGTTTCAAAGCCATTTTCTACGTATACAGGGCTCAAAAACAGACACATTATGAATGGAGCAGATAGAATAGGTTTGTCCATGTTTCAAAAGAACAGGCAAGCCAGGCACCAGTGATACACATCCGTAACCAGTCAGGAGGCTGAGATCTGAGCATTGTGGTTCGAAGACAGCCCGGACAGGAAAGATCTTGCGATTCTTATCTGCAATTAACCACCAAAAACCCCGAAGTGCAGCTATAGCTCAAGTGGTAGAGCAAAGAACTTCAAGGACAGTGCTCAGGCTCAGAGTTCAAGGACCAGGACCAGGACCACCATAAATAAACAAACAGCAAGCCTGACAAAAGAAAAGAGGCCTTGGGCCATGAGTTTGGCCTAGTGGTAGAGTGCTTGACTAGCATGCATGAAGACCCAGGTTTGATTCCTCAGTACCACATACACAGAAAAAGCCAGAAGGATGGCTCAAGTGGCAGAGCTCTAGCCTTGAGAAAGCCCAAGAACAGTGCTCAGGCCCTGAGCTCATGTCCCATGACTAGTAAGAAGAAGGAGGAGGAGGAAGAGGAGTTGAGAAGAGAGGCCTCCCCAGGGTCATTCCTTTTTATGAAGCAGCCGAAGCACCCCCAATCTCTTCAGCGCTGCCCGCATGTCCTGGTTCCTCAGCGTGTAGATCACGGGGTTGAGCAGGGGCGTCATCACTGTGTGGCTGATGGACACAGCCTTGTCGCTGGGGAAGGGGGAGAAGGGGCGGGCATAGAGGTAAATGCTTGGCATGAAGATCATGGACACCACGATGAGGTGAGTGGTGCAGGTGGAGGCTGCCTTCCTCCTGGCCTGCCCCGGGTGGGAGCTCAGCATCAGCAGGATGGCCAGGTAGGAGATGAGCAGGAGGAGGAACCAGACGATATCCAGCATCCCGCTGTTGAGGATCATGAGCAACTGCAGGAGGGAGGTGTCGGCGCAAGCGAGCCTCAGCACCTGGGGGACATCACAGTAGAAGTTATCTAACACGCGGGGGCCACAGAACGGCAGTGGGAGCATCAGAGACAGCTGGATTATGGAATGGACAAAGCCTCCTACCCAGGCCGTCACCACCAGCCCCACACACAGCTGAGGGTTCATGATGGAGACGTAGTGGAGAGGCCGGGAGATGGCAACGAGGCGATCATAGGCCATCACTGAGAGGAAGAAGACCATGGCCCCTCCCAGGAAGTGGAAGAAGAAGAGCTGGGCCATGCAGCCCCGGTAGGAGATGGTCTTCTTCTCAGACAGGAAGTCCACCAGCATCTTCGGGGCGGTGACGGAGGAGAAGCAGAGGTCTAACACAGCCAGATTGCGCAGCAGAAAGTACATGGGGGTGTGGAGCCGGGGGTCTGCAGTGGCTGTGACTATGATGAGGAGGTTTCCCACCACTGTGGTGATGTAGACACACAGGAAGAACAGAAACAGGAAGAGCTGGAGCTCCCAGGTCTGTGACAGCCCCAGCAAGACAAACTCTGAGACGCACGTGAAGTTCTCCGCTTCCATGCTGTCTTCTCCAGCAGCCTAGTTAGATGGCAGTTGTTCGGGCTTCATGGTGAACCTCAGGGGCAGGCCCTGAGACCTGCGGCCGCCTTGTCTCTAAAGAGCTCACACGAGAGTGCTGGAGATGCCTTAAAGCCATCCAGGAGAACATGCAGCCGCCATTCACAGTTAGACACAGGGATGGGAAAGCAGATCTCGGTGGAGTTCAGGTTTTCCATTTTCTTCACGCTTCACTCACTGGCTTTATTGAGAGGCTCATTTCCACAGCTGTAAGGCAGCCACCAAAAGGCTCCGCTGAATTTTCTGTGAGCTTAGACAGACACACTCACACAAATTCTACACACAGTCTACTCTAAAGGCTTCTCTCTGCTTCTGAGCTCTGTTTATTCCAGCATTTGCACATTTAATGTGTCCAAGTGTGAGCAGACTTTCTATGTACCGTATGGTTTTAGCGCACAATTCAGTAAGACATTTCTGGGGCCACGGGAGTGCATGTTCTTGTCATAGTCAGTGCCTGCGGAGGAGCTGCCCTGGCTGCAGGCTGAGTGAATAGTGTTAGGATGTGAACATTCTCACGGGAACCGTGGACAGAGCTGGATACCTGTGCTGTGCAAACTTTTCTCTCCCTCCTCTGCGCAGGATTCTCTTGTTCACTGAGGCTCTCCGCGCTTGCGTTTAGATGGGAGGACCATGGAGCAGATCCATCCAGAAGATTGAAAACTCCAGGGGAAATGACGTCCTTAGAATCCTCGCTGTGTCTGACAGGATCTTTGCAGGTCCAGGCTGAAAAGTCCACAGGACTCCGCGTCAATGAGAGAAGCGGGGTGCAGTGACACTGACCTGGGAAGTTAAAAGTAGAAAGCGAGCAGTCCAGGCACACAGATAGGCATGAAGTGAGGCCCTGTCTCAAGAGTAAGCAATGCAAAGGATGGGAAAAGGAGAGGACATGCAGCTCCATGGGAGATTGCCTGCCTCGAGGATCACAGCCCTGAGTTCAAAGACCAGTACTACCACAAAGAAAATCCATACAATTGTCCGAAGGAGACTCTGAGGTTCTGTCAGAACGTGAATTTTTTGTACTTTTTTTTTTTAATCTAAGAATAGGCTGGGTGTTTGACCTAGGTAGAGGCCTTGCCTAGCATGCATGAAGACTCGGGCTCAATTCCTCAGTACTACAAACATAGAAAGGGCCAGAAGTGGTGCTGTGGTTCAAGTGGTAGAGCTCCAGCCTTGAGAAAGCCCGAAGACAGTGCTCAGGCCCTGAGTTTAAGACCCAGGACTGGCAAAAAAAAAAAAAAAAAAAAAAAAATCCAAGGGTAGAGGAAGGAAGGATTTGGATACAAATAAATGGGAAGGGATGAAGCAAAAGAAGATTACAAGGAAGGGAAGTGAGGTAGTAGAGGAGGTGGAGGTGGGGGACATGCAAACCTTGGAGTGGAAACAAGAACGGATCCAGTTGCAGAAGCCATAGATAGGGTTTCAGGCAGTTCCTCTTCTCCAGGTGGTCTCTCGCCTTTAGCCTGCTACAGTCTCTTATTTACTGATGACCATCTCTTCTCATTCTTCTCCTCCTAGCTTCCACTCTCCTATTTCTTTCACACATTTGCCCATGAGACTTTTTTGAATACCAATCTGGTCCTGCCTCTTTCTTGTTTGTAGTACTGCAGTTCGAACTCAGGGCCTCTTGTGGGTTAACCAAGTGTTTTGTACCACTTGAACCACATAGCCAACACTTTGGTTTTAATTATTTTTCAAATAAAGTCTTGCATCTTGCCCAGTGTGAGCCTTGGAATATAATTTTCCTATCTTGCCTCTGTGTAGTTGATGTTATATGTGTGTGTTAGTGACTATGTACGGCTTGTTCTGTGGAAAGGGAGTCTTTTTACCCTCACTGGCCTCAAAACATAATCATCACAGCTTCTGCTTCCTAAGTAGTTATGATGCAAACCATAATGCCCAGCCCTCTGTGTGTGTGTGTGTGTGTGTGTGTGTGTGTGTGTGTGTGTGTGTGTGTGTGTGTGCTGGTCCCAGGCTTGAACTCAGGGCTTGAGCACTGTTCCTCAGGGGTTTTTTGTTGTTATTTGAAGACAGCACCCTTCCACTTGAACCACAGCTCTATGTCTAGCTTTTTGGTAGTGAATTATAGAGGGGAGTCTCATGGACTTTCCTGCTCAGACTTGCCTGGTCTGGAACTGTGATCCTCGGATCTCAGCCTTCTGAAGAGTTAGGATTACAGGCATGAGCTACCAGTGCCTAGCTCCAGCCCTCTTTTAATAATCTTTATTGACTGTCTAGTGCTCACAGCTAAAACTTCAACTCTTAGATGCCACCCAAAATGTTCCGTAGAACGAATCAAGGTTGAACATACCTATATGTTCATATGCAACCCCCTCTGGTACAAGGTTGTAAAGTGGCACTCCCATAAACCTTTTAATCAGTATTCTTGAATCCCGGGAGCCAATGGATTTCTAGGGAACTTGTAGTTTCTTTATGTGCCATCTATTTGAGCATGTCTGTATCTTTACTAACAATTTGTTTTCTTCAGTATCCTTCATTGTTCTTCTTCTTTTCTTTTAAATCAAGAAACACTGAGATATGTACTTCCATTTGGCTCTTTCCCCATTTCTCCCCTGAAGAATTAATTCTGTTTCTGTGGGTTCCAATAACACTTCATAAACACTTTCATTTAGCACTACTCATGTTTTCTCTCACTCTTTTAACTAGCTGGCAAATTCCGTAACAATGCAAGCGCAGCACCTGTGACAGAAACTGTGATTTAGTAATCACTAAACAATATTTGCAGGGTTAATGTATTACTACTGCAACTTCGTTTTGTAGGATTACATGGAGAATCGTATGATGATTTTCCTCATCCTTTACTCTCAGCATCCTCTCTCTAAGCCACAGGGTCACTTCTATGTTCGCTTGTTCTCATGAGTGAATTGGGACGTTTGCCCTACAGGACTTCCACTTATACCCAGAAGGTCCCTGTCACTGTCACTCCAGCCTTCCCACAGATGCTTCAAGATCCTTCGTCCAGCTGGCCTCATGCAGGCTGGCAAACCCATCTCACCTTCCTCCAGGTCGGCCTGGGTCTTCTTCATTCAGGTCACATCTTCTGGGAAAACCTTGGCTGAGCCACAGTGTCCCTGCCCTGGCCCTCCCTCCCGAGTTCCTCCCAGTGTAGGGGGAGAGGAAGAGGGCGCAGCCTTGAGCAGCACTGCTGGACAGGAGTCAGGAAGCAGAGCTGGGCTAATTACCACAGGGACCGAGGCAGCTGTGGGAGTTGTTAAAAAGTTTCCACATGTCTCAAAACACATGCTGCTCCAGAGGTCGTCCTTGGGGACCCAAAATAGCAAGAACGCTAAAAAAAAAATCTTAGGCATTTGTGGGATGTAGGTTTTGCAGGCCAAGAACCAAAGGATGAGAGGATTTCAAATGAACTGCAATCTGGGAAGTTCCGAAGAACCTCATGTTAGACTAGCAAGAGAGCTATTAAAATGGCACTCAGAATCTCCTCAATGGCTTCAAAAAGGCAGATTGGTGCCCTCTTCCTCAATGGGTCAACTCAGAGTCAAGAATCTGAATTTGTAACGTTCTAAGATTCAGATGAAATGCCGTGCATCAGTGTGAGAGCCACTGGCTTGCTCTTCAGCACAATGGACAGTTCTCCCTCAGGGTCTCATGAGGCGGTTTAGCGTCTCTTCCCTCCTTCCTTTGTCTTCCCTTTAAACCCAATTGAACTTTATCAAGAGAAAGTCACAGACAGAAAGTAGCTTGTATACAACTTCATAATCACAAATCTTGTCCTTCAACTTGCCAACCAGATCACCAGAGTGTATTTACCACCAGGATCTGATTTCTACTCACTCTGTTTATAGAGTCAGTCTTCTTTGAACATAAATTACAACTCTCAAGCAACAACTTTCTTTTTTTGTTCTCTGATTGTACCAACCTAAAAGGGCATAGCAATCTTGTTTCATACATTTTTGGATATTATATGGTTTACAACTTTTCCTGTTCTATGCCTTGACAGTATCAATGCTAATATTCTCATTGTGGGGGCCAGGAGTTTGGCCTAGTAGTAGAGTGCTTGCCTAGCATGCACAAAGACCTGGATTCCATTCCTTGGTACCACATACATAGAAAAAAGCTGGAACTGGTTTTGTGGCTCAAGTGGTAGAGCCCTAGCCTTGAGAAAGCCCAAGGACAGTGCTCAGGTGTTGGGGACCCAGTGTGGGGTCAAAGTGACCTTGGACCTGCAAAACTGAGTACACAAGGAAATAAGCTGTTATCATGATGACTTTGGGCTATGTCAATTGCTTCTTGTTTAACTTATCTGAGACTTGATTGCTGTTTTGTAGGAATATAACCCCTGGTAGTTTCCTGGTTTTAAGAAAAGTATTTAAGATTGGAACTTGAAATAAACAGGGCTACAGTCTTAAGCTCACAGCCTTAGGATATAGTCTTAAGCTCGCCTTAGGCTGCATTCTTGGATTGCTGACTTAAGCTGTAGACCTCCTCACCCCATCTTTTTCTTGTCTTCTTCTTTTCCAAGTCCTCACCCCCTAAATCAGGAATCCCCATTCACTGCCAGCTGGCCCTGGTACTCAGGCCCTGAGATCAAACCAGGACTGGCAAAAAAAATATTCTGATTGTGATATCATCATTTTTTTGTGCCAGCCCTGGGCTACAACGCTGAGCTCTGTCCCTGAGCTTTTTATGCTCTACCACTTGAGCCACAGATCCATTTGCAGATATTTGTGGTCACTTGGAGATAAGTTTCATAGACCTTCCTTCCTGTGATCCTCACATCTCAGCCTCCTGAGTAGCTGGGATTCCAGGTGTGAGCCACTGGCACCTGGATTCAAATTAGTTTTATTTTTTTTATACTTTTTTTTTTGCCAGTCCTGGGCTTGAGCTCAGGGCCTGAGCACTATCCTTGGACTTTCTCAAGGCTAGAGCTCTACCACTTGAGCCTGAGCACCACTTCCGGCTTTTTTCTATGTATGTGGTACCGAGGAATCGAACCCGGGTCTTCATGCATGCTAGGCAAGCACTTTAACCACTAGGCCAAACTCCCGGCCCTCAAATTAGTTTTAATACATGAATTTAGGAAAAGCAAACATCTTCCTATAGCTGTCTCCAAGGGGAGAAACTGAGCAAATCATGCATGAAGGCTTTCTGTTAGTCCTTAGAACTTCAGATATAGAGATATAGATATAAATAGATAGATCTTCGAATTACTTCAGATTAAATTACTTCAATGTTCAATTAAAACATTTGAAAAGTTGAGATTTTTTTCCCTTAAATTATATGTTTTCTTGGAGTTCCTTTTTTTTCATTATCTTATTTGGGGGTTTCAGTGTCTGTCTTTTCGGTTGGTCTGTGGCTAAGCATTAGTATTTAAAATGAAACCACTCAAAAGCTTGCTGGCTCTGTAATATTCCAGCCATTTTGGAGGCCCTGAACCCCCCCAGCAGAAGAGTCACCAGCATTCAGTGAACCTTGGCAGGAGTCATTTTAATAGTAGCACAGCGGCCACTCTCCACCTTCAGATTCATGGACTGCAGCCCTTCAGTGGGGCTGAGCTTTTAAAGGTAAACCCCACACATAGGTGACTGTATGACGTCACCTTACCATACCCACAAGGATGAAACTACACGAAGGTGGCTGTAACCACTCGCAGTGGTCCAGCAGGTTAAGCGTTTTTACACAAACAAAACAATTTGGTAGCCGAGCCTGCAGGTTATTACAAACCCACTGTGCTTCAACAGGGAGGGTCTGGGAACTCACCGCCTGTGCAGGATCATCTGCTCATTGTTTCCTAAGAAGTTCCTTGAATGACACCTTGGAACAATGACCAGAACCTGTCTATTAGGGGCTCTTACTGTCTCCAAATGAGATCTTTCTGGCTGCTCTGTTAGCATTTAGCTGCAGGATATCTGTGTTGAGGAGATAAGATTTCCCTTTCACTTGGATCAACACTCCTCAGCTTCCCTCGGCTCCACAGGGTCTGCTCATTCACAGTCCTTGTTAGCTGGGTTGGACATTTGGTTATGGCCTCCATCTATGTGACAGAGTTTTATGATTGTCATGACTTCGTACTCAAGTCAACTATTACTCTTCCTGCTACCAGAGGCTTATGCTTACCTGGTAGACATTTGCCATTCTCAACTCTCTATTTCCTGGCAGAAAAGTCTAGATATTCACTTTTCCATTCCTCTAGATTGGCTTGACCATATTATGCAGTGCTGGCCAGGCAAATCATATGATACTTTAGGAAATTCCTGCATTTCTCCCCCACAAAGGAAAATACTTTCCCTCTTCTCACTGTATTATATTACCTGAGTATAAAATTATAATATTTGGCGCTTGGACAGCCAAATTTACCATGAGGGAAAAGTTGAAGGCATTGCACAGCAGCCAGTGTAGAGCCATAACATTTCTGAGCATCGGAATTCACTGACTTAAAATTGCTTGTCCTCGGGACCAGGAGTTTGGCCTAGTGGATAAAGTGCTTGCCTAGCATGCACAAATAACCGGGTTCGATTCCTCGGTACCACATACATAGCAAAAAGCCAGAAGTGGTGCTGTGGCTCAAGTGGTAGAGCCGTAGCCTTGAGAAAATCCAGGGACAGTGCTCAGACCCTGAGCCCAAGCCCAGGACTGGCAAAAAAGAAAATTTTTTCCTTGTCCTCCAGTCTTCAACTTGAATAAGATAATTGGCTAAAAAAAATTCCCCTAAGCCAGACACCACTGGTTCATGCCTATAACGTTAGCTACTAAAGAGTCTAAGATCTGAGGATTGTGTTTCAAAGCCAGCTAGTAGAAAAAGTCCATGAAACTCTTATCATCAGTTAATCACCAAAAACTCAAGTAGTAGAGCACTAGCTTTGAGCAAAATGGCTAAGGACAGTGCCCAGCCCTGAGTTCAAACTCCTGTACTAGAAAAGGAAGAAAGAAAGAAAGAAAGAAAGAAAGAAAGAAAGAAAGAAAGAAAGAAAGAAAAGTTTCTTCTTTCCGTTTTAAACTATGCTCATTTGATTATACTGACCAGGATTGCTTCCATGAAAACCAATGACTCTTACCCTCGTTCCTCTTTCCAAATGATACACGGTGCTGTAAGCACTTTGAAGACAGATCTCCATTCTTCCCAGAGTTGCTACACCTTTTCTGATGTCACCAGTGTTCACCTGTGACTCTTTCCAGGATGGGCAGCTTGAACCTACTCCCCTCGGACAACAGAAACAACAGTCTGAGAAAGGACTTCTGTTTCCAAGATGGTGCCTTGTTGAAGCAGTTACCAAAGTGAAGGATCCTATGTCCTGACATGGCAGAAAGTCAGAGGACAAGCAATCCATTTACAAAGGAGCCTTCCTGGTCTAGTAACCTCTTAAAGGTTCTGCCTCTTAATGCTGTTATAGTGGCCATTGTCTTAATCAATTTTCTGTTGTTACTGAATACCATAGACTGAGTACATTGGAAAGGCAAGAAATGGAGTTCTCACAATTCTGGAGACTGGGAAGAACAATACAGAAAGGCATTAACTTTGAGTGAGAAATGTCTTGCCCCAACATGACATGACAAAGAGCATCACAGGAAGAAATAAGGAGCTTGTAGGCTCGTCTCCTTTCTTGCTCTTATAAAGCCGTTATGCCATCTCTGGGGTCCCATCCTTATGTCTTCATCTGACCCTAAGAATCCTCCAAAAGCACCTCTTCTAAATCCCAGTAGCAGGTGAATTTGGGGATTAAATTTCCTTGAGCATCTAAACTTCTGGGGGACCCATAGCGAGGAAGGGACATGGTTTGAAGACATCTAAGAAGTGTCTGGCAGAAGCCCGCCGGGCACAGTGAAATCGGAGGCCCACCAGCGACAGAATACCAACGACTCTGAGCGTCGACCAGCTCGGCCCCTGATGCCTCTGCAGCCGAGGGGCCGAGGATGCCAGCGACCTGAGAAGCTGGAAGAGGCCCGGCAACCCCACCCCGGGTCCGGCCTGTCCCCTCCCTGGTGCCTCGGCCCCCCAGACGTCACTGGCCAAGTTTGTGGGCAACCTTTACACCCTCAAGTGCAGGTTCTGCGAGGTGGAGCTCCAGGGCCCCCTCTCCATGCAGGAAGAGTGGGTGCGGCACTTGCATCTTGGAGATGACTTTCTCCAAAGCGGACCCCCTGCCTGAGGAGCCCCCGGCCCACAGGCACAGACAGCAGCAGCGGAGGCACCCTAACACCAGCATTCCAGATATCCCCTCTGTCTGCTTTTGCCTGTCCTCCTCCGTGTCTCCTTTCCTCTCTCCCCCAAAACCTCAGGGGCCGGGCACACTACAGCCGGGGTGCTGGGAGCCAGCCAGCCGCCCGGCCCCACACCCCAGGACTCTGGGCCCTAGGGTGTCTTCCTGCAGCCCATGCCTGCCTGGTTGGGCCTGAGAAGGTTGCTAGGTCCCTGGGGGGCAGGGACTCTGCTCCCAGGAACGGCCGGGGCGCCCACGTCTACCAGCCAGGCCGGGCCAGAGCTGCACCCCCGGCCATTCGCAAAGACCCCAAAGACCCCTGTTGTGTTTCCCTCTGGCAATCATGCGACCCTGTGACATGTCCCCCTGCTATCATGTGCACAGGCCCCCTCGGGGGACCCGGGATCTGCCCCAGCCCCCCCAGGTCCGAATTGAGCGCCCACCTCCAGCCACGGTGCTTGCTCAGGGGACACACTCCTTCCGCGGGCCCCCACTGAGCCCACGATGCCACGGAAGTCCTGAAAATCAGTCCACAGATACTAGGGTGTAGAATGAGGTGGGAAGCCAAGGGACAGAAAAGAATATGAAAGTCCTGGAGTTAAAATGAAACAGACCCATTAAAGGTGAAGACATCAACAGATGAGGAATTCTGAAAGTTTTCTAAGAAGTTAGAGTCTGAGTTTCAAACACCCCCATATCAAGCAACTGAACTCAGAGACAGTGAAACCACATTTGGAGATGAGTCTGGTGGGCTGTCCTATCTAGTCTAGATCTGAACTTTGATCCTTTCATCTAAGCCTCCTGAGTAACTAGGATTATAGACATGAGCCACTGGTACCTGACTACAGTGATTGTTTCTGAGAAAGAATAAATTAAAGGTGTGAAAATGCAGTTGGGCAAACCAGTGGTTCACACCTGTAATCCTAGCCACTCTGGAGGCTGAGATCTGAGGATGGTAGGTCAAAACCAGGCTAGACAGGAAATTCCATGAAAAATAAAGAAAATAAAGCCGCAAGTGGCATTGTGGCTTAAGTAGACTGCTAGCCTTGAGCAAAAGAAACTCAGGAACAGAGCCCAGAGTCAAAACCCCCTTACTGAGTGTGAAACACAGAACAGAACAAACCAAAACAACAGGTATGCAAATGCCAGCCTCGGGAGTAAGTCTTGAAGAGATCTTAGCGAAACCTGATTTACTGTACGTTAAAAATCATTAGCCCCACTTTTCACCAGCGCTCCAGGTTCCCACAGGAAAGAGATGACTCGTTTAAAGCCAATCTCCCTGCTGCCATTGGCAGGCTCCCGGGCGAATCTCTTCAGCGCTGCCCACATGTCACGGGAGCATCGGCGCTAGCTGGACTATGGAGTGGACAAAGCCCCCTGTCCAGGCAGCCATGGTTAGCCCCATGCACAAGCCGGTGTTCATGATGGAGAGGTAGTGGAGGGGTCGAGATAAAGAAGATGGTCCCCCCGCCCAAGAGGTGGAAGAAGAAGAGCGGCACCAAGTAGCCCTGTAGAAGATGGTCGTGGTCTCCTGAAAGACGTCCACCAGCATCTTTGGACAGGTGACTGTGGAGTGACAGAGGTCTGTGACTGCCAGGTTTCGGAGCAGATGGAGACGGGGGTCCAGAGTCACTGCCACCATGATGAGAAGGTTTCCCACCACCGTGGTGACATACATGGACAGGAACATGGGGAACAGAAGACTCTGAAGCCCCCAGTCTGTGAGAACCCCAGGAGGACAAACTCTGCCACCCCTGTGGTGTTCGTGGTTCCACAGGCTTTCCCCCACGTGCCTAGAGAGAGAGAAAGTGAACAAAAAAACAAAAACATACAACTGCAATCATTTTCCTTCAGTGAATTGCATTGCACTGATCAAAGTCATTCTGACTCAACTTAGGAAAGCCTTTTGTGAGGATAAATTCACCTTTAGAGCCCCACAGATTCATGTCCCTGACGACACCCCACATATGACATAATCTCGGTGTGTAAGGTAAGGGTTTTCCTCACTTTGGGCCATGCTGTCCTATGCTCTGATTCCTTCCCATACCTGCTGTGCCCATTAAACTGCCATGTGAACCACAGACACCCCCACCAATCTACTTGAATCAATTAACAGGGGAACAAATAAGCCCTCACATACCCAAGACCACAAACCATACCAGCCTGAACGGAGATGATGCAAAATAAGGACTAAGGATTTAAATGAACAAATGCTTCATGGCAGGAGTTTGAAGATACACCTAGGCTTTGTTGTTGAAGGAAGAGAAGTACGCGTTAGGAGAAAGCATTATGTGCTCGTTTATACATAAAGATGAAGCGGGGTGGGGTTAGTTCAGTTGGTAGAGTGCTGGTTAGTGAGTGACAGTGTAAGGTACCGAGTTTGAGTTCTAGTCTTGGACCAAGAAAAGGAAGACAAGGATGGGATGAGGAAGCTGGGATATGCTTCCCACATTTTTCACACCAATATTGCTCTAATGACATTTGTTGTCACAGACTATTTGCAGGAGGACCCAAAGACACTCAAAACTAATTTCCTGAAAATTTCCTACAAAATACAAATCCTGGGACACTGTTTGGAACCATGTTAAGAATTGTGTTTTGTAAAACTCTAATTGACAATGTTACAACAAAAGACACAGTTCACTATGTGAAAACTAGAACACCGGTCTCCAGTTCTCATTGGATGCCTTGGAAAACCACAGCAAATACACTGATACTCTTCCAAGAAAAGTGAACTAATGTTTTGTAGAAAGCATCACTGCCAATCTCTTTAGAGAACTGCAAGGCAGAATTCTCGCTTAAATCATCTATGAGCGATGACGATGACGATGTCGTCGTCGTATCTATCCTCGTGTGTAGAAGCGACGCTCCAGGAAGATGCTCTGGGTTCATCCTGTGGTCTTTGTTCCAGCTCTCCACACAGCATCCGGCAGGTCACTGGAGCCCCTGCAAACTCTTCTGTGGGAAGGATGTGCTGCAGCACGGGTGGGATGGGCCTGTCCAGGCACGACAGGGAAGGAAGAGCAGAGACAGGCAAACGTCGACAGGCACTTCCTGAGGTGTTGATTGTGAAACAACACATCCGAGGTCCGGGCCCTGGGCCCCCGCCCTACCACATCGCCAAGGCTAAACTGGATGGGCAGCAGCTTCCGTGACTTGGCCTCTCCTTGAGAAACCTCTGATCCGTGATCCTATACCCCCAACCCTAACCCACCTACTTAATTGCTGATGGCAGAAATGTCAATAGCATTTCCTTTGTTTTTCTGTTGGTCATGGGACTTGAACTCAGGGTCTGGGTGCTGTCCCTCAGCTCTTTGTGCTTTAGGCAAATGCTCTAGCACTTTGAGCTACAGTTCCACTTCTGGCTTTCTGATGGTTAATTGAAGATAAGAGTTCAAGGACTTTCCTATCTTGGCCGGCTTTGAACCGCAATCCTCAGATCTCTCCTGAGTAGCTAGGATTACAAACATGAGTCATTGGTGCCTGTCTCATTATCTTACCTTATGGCCTTTGTTCTTGTTAAGATTACAGCCATTATTAACTTATAACATAGTACATATGACTGCTTCCTAAAACACATCTTTCCCTCTGGCTCAAAATGTTAAGAAAGTTTTTTCAGGTGTCGGGAGTTTGGCCTATGGTAGAGTGCCTGCCTAGCATGCATGCACGAAGACCTGGGTTTGATTCCTCAGTACCACATACATAGAAAAAAGCTGGAACTGGTGCTGAGGCTCAAGTGGTAGAGCTCAGGCCCTGAGCTAAAGCCCAGGCCTGGCAAAAAAAAAAAAAGAAAGAAAGTTTTTTCAGGGCTCTTTATCATCTACAGGAAAGAGTTCATATGTGGACAGCTATAGATGGATTTTTCAAGTGCTTCCTCACAAACTGGCATCTACCATTCTTTCTACCCCCACTTACCAGTTACTGGTGGCAACAATAATGACCCGGTGTTATCAGAGTCACTCTCATCATAGTTGT
The DNA here is from genome assembly GCF_031878675.1 of Megascapheus bottae. Taxonomy (NCBI): domain Eukaryota; kingdom Metazoa; phylum Chordata; class Mammalia; order Rodentia; family Geomyidae; genus Megascapheus; species Megascapheus bottae. The sequence continues at coordinate 42,109,947 of NC_143525.1, read as the reverse complement.
TAAAGTTTGTGGAGTGTTTGTTATATGCTGGGCACTGCACTAAGCATTGTATAAACACTGTCCTACTTACCTTCAAACTGAAGTGGAAAAATCACACGGAGACTCAATAGCCAAGCAAAGATTCTGAACAAGTTCTGATGGTCACAGAACCTTCTCTCCTAACTACATTTCTTTTCTTCCTTGCTCTGCTCTATCTACTCAAATCCTGGCTCCTCAGGTTTCAGTGCCTTTCATCTGCTCAGTTATCCCACCCCGATTCTTTTAATCCTATCCACCTATCTCGAAGGTTCAAGAGTAATCAGTCCTGCTGTAACATTTCCATGTACTGGAATTTTTCCACATGAGTGCAGAATTGTCTCACATGTGTTGTGATTTCAATTTAAGTCCAGGTCACCGCATACTACAGAGTATCTTGGTGCACCCAGAGCCCTTCACATAAATGGTCACCAAAAGAATACTTGGTAGTTTGAGAGTAGATAGAATCTGAGAATGAGCCAGACCATTGAGGAAAGTAACTACTCCATGAAAGAATGAAGTTTAAGGGACAAAGAAGGAAATCAATGAATCCTAGTTCCTGACAATATTTGTGGATCCAAGAGCATCATCTTTGCCAGGTCAGCATTCTGTCCACAAATTCGTAAGACTCTGAATATTTCCCAATGATTCCTCTGCCTATGTGCACAGAGAGGAGATTTAAGAGTAGTTCTAAACGGAAAAGAAGAGTGACGTGAAGTAGGGGATGTGTGTGTGCCTGGCAGCGGGGGAGGATTCTATATTCCTTTCTGTTGCTGCTCATCCATGTCTCCCATCAGGCTTCGTTCTGGGGAAATGGATCCAGATAAGACAAAGAAAGAGGGAGTGAGAAGGGAGTAAGTCTGTTCCAAAACTAGAAATGAATCAAGCATGTGGTCATCTTGGAAGCAATTGTAGCCTTTATTAGACATCAGATTTAACTGCGATGGGGTAGGGTGGAGGGGTGGCCACACATGAGAAATGAGAAATCTGGAGTGTGTAGGAGAATGGTAGGCAGGAGAAGGAGGAAGGTGGAGGAAGAGAAGATGATTAAAAGGGAAATATCAGAGGGTGGAAAGTGTGAGAGTAAGACCAAGTTGTGTTTTCTGCTGGATGTGGGAAGAAGCTGAGGTACGGATGTAGGAGGCTGGGGAAAGAACAGTATGTCTATATCTTGCTCTCCCCGCAACCCTCTGTCCTAAATTCTGCCCAACACACAAGCCACTATGGACAAAACCAACTGTCTCCAACTTTCAGATCTCCAACCTTCCTTTTATTTCCCTTGTGCTTGCTTGGCAGGGGCTTGACCACTGCAGCCACACCTAGAACTTTAATATATATATAGTTTGCTTTAGTTATTTTTCTGTTATGGTCTTGCACTTTTTGCCCACAGCCAGCTTCACACTGCAGTCTTCAGCATAGCTACAATTCCAGTCATGAATCACTTTGTCTAGCTGGTTTGTTGGAATGGGTCTGTGCTCATTTTTTTGCCCAGGTTAGTACCTTTAACTATGATTTTCCTTATCTCCACCTCCTGAATAGCTAGGTTTCCAGACAGGAGCTGCTGTGTCTGGCCTCTTACAGCATTCTTGCCCAATGAATAACCCATTCCTTCCTGCCAGCCTGTGTTTGTCTTTTAAGTTTTTTTTCAGGGTTGTCTGGAGTGTACAAAGGACGCCAGAACCATCACCCACCTCCAACTCAAGTGGCCAAGTTGATTCTAGGCAGTGCCATTCTTATCTTGTCCTCTTTCAGGCCAAGAACATCTAAAGGATCACTTTTAAGAAAAGGGCTACCCTCAGAGGACAAAACTTGAGCTTAATTATTGAAAGGAAGCAGAGCTTCTGCTGTTGAGGGCAGAGGAGCAATGGGAGTTATTAAGAAGTGTGTGTGTTATTACATCAGATGCCCATAATCATGGAGAGCCTGTCTTGGGATTAACATTTGAGTGACAGGTGCTAGGACCAAGATAAGGAATAGGAGCCTTGAGGGGAATCAACTCCAGTGGGGTGACCACTAGAGGTCAGCACCATGGACAGGCCCCGGAATGTCATTCTCCTATGCCCACCTTAGCAGGAAAACTGATCTGCGACCTAGGTCCACAGTCCAGGACACCCCTCTAGAGAGTAAACCCTAAAGCGAAGCTCACCTGGTTCTCTCATCCCACCTCATGATCTGCTTTCCTCACGGCCAGAATGATCATCTCAACATAAATGGACTAAGTTCACACTCAAGATAGAATGCACATATTCTAAAAATGCATCATGTTCGGCTGGGCACTGAGCGTTCATGTCTGTAATCCTAGCTACTCAGGAGATCTGAAGATCATGGTTCAAAGCCAGCCTGGGCACAAAAGGACCTGAGACTCTTATATCCAATTAACCTCTAGAAAATGGGAAGTGGGGCTTGGCTCAACTGTAGATCCATAGCCTTGAGCTGAAGAGCTCAGGGACAGCACCCAGGCCAAGTTCAAGCCCCAAGACCCACAAAAAATAAAAAAAATAAAAAAAAAGCAAAAGTTATCAGCAAAATATTGGCAAACTAAACCCAATAACATATTAGAAAGATCGAACTCCACAATGAAACAGTACTTACACAAAAAATGCTACACAGTTCAACATTAAAAACATGCTGGGCCCTGGTGGCTCAAGCCTGTAATCCTAGCTACTCAGGAGGCTGGGATTTGAGGGTTGAGGTTCAAAGCCAGTCTGGGCAGGAAAGTCTGTTAAGACTCTTATCTCTAATTAGCCACCAGAAAACTGGAAGTGTTGCTGTGGCTTTAAGTAGTAGAAGGTTAGCCTTGAGTGAAAAAGCTCAGGGACAGTGCCCAGGCCCTGAATTCAAGCCCCAGGACTGGGAGGGAAAAAAAAGAATACAGGTACAGACCAATGGAATCCGATTGAAAGTCCATAAATAAACCAATAGATTTTTAGCAAGGCCAATCAGCAGAGAACAGTTTCTTCAACATATGGTAGTAGGCTAATCTGACAACCTCGTGCAAAACAGTAAAGTTGGACTCTATATGAAATGATTATCTAAAATGATTCAAAGTGATATAAAATCTAAAACTATAAAACTTTTAGACGGAAGCTTAGAAGCAAATTTCACCATCTCAGATGTGGCAATATATTCTTAAATTGGACACCAAAATTGTAAAATCAACAATATAATAAGCATTGGAGCTCATACAATTAAGACACTCTGTGCTCCAAATTATATTAATAATGTAAAAAAAAAAGCCAGGCGTGGTGTCATACAACTGTGATCTCATCACTAGAGAAGCAGAGGCAAGAAGACTGAATTTTACTCCAGTCAGGGTACATTATGAGTTCCAGGACAGCTTCAACTACACAGCAACACTATCTCAGAAATGTGTATGCACCCATTCTTAAGACACATCCATCTTAATATTTGAAAAGATAGTATACAGAAAAAAGGAAAGAAAATATTTGTGAATTATGCATATTCTAAGAGCTTATTGTCAAGATAATGAAGCACTTGCAAACTCAGAAACAAAAAACCAAATTTAATTGGAAAAATAGACAAAGGAGTTGAATAGCCATTTCTCCAAAGACACACATAACTAATAATCATATAAAAAGCATAATATCATTGATCATTAAGAAAATACAAGCGGGGCCAGGAATCTGGCCTAGTGGTAGAGTGCCTGCCTAGCTAGGATTACAGGCGTGAGCCACCATGCCCAGCCACACCTAGATTTTTATTGGTTGAGACAGCTTAGCTTTTAACCTAGTCTTGAACCACAATCCTCTTGATCTCTGATTCCTGAGTAGCTGGGATTACAGATATGAGCTGCTTTGTCCAGCTTTCTTTCTTTTTTTTTTTCCTACTTTCTTAAAAAAAAAAGTAACTGATTTCTTCTTAAATTGGATTTTACAAATTGCTTTCACTTCTTTCATTCTAAATACTGTTTCCTCTAAATATTGTATGGTTTTGTTTGCATTTTCCAATTTCATTAAATGAATTCTTCTATGATACATTAGTTATGGAAAAGTATATTATTTAATTTCTACTTGTTTGCAAAATTTCCAGTTCCCTATTTGATATCAGTTTTTGGCTTCATTTCACTGTGGTGAGAGAAAACACTTTGTATGATTTCAGTCTTCTAATTTATTAATTTATGGTCCAATCCATGGTCTATCCTAGGCATTGTTCTATTTTATTTTAGATATTGCAAGTAGAAGAATGCATATTCTGCTTTCCTTACGTGGTCAGCAGAATGTGTCTTTGAAGTCCAACTGATTTGTAGCATTGTTTAACTTCTCTATGTATGCCTTTTATTGGTCATATTCCAATTCTCTTTAGTTACAAATTTCACTATATATATATATATATATATGGGTTATGGGGCTTCAACTCAGTCTGAGCGCTGTCCCTGAGCTCTTCAGCTCAAGGCTACCACCCTACCCTTGAGCCAAGCCCCACTTCTCATTTTCTAGAGGTTAATTGGAGATAAGAGTCTCAGGTTCTTATGTGCCCAGGCTGGCATTGAACCTTGATCCTCAGATCTCAGCCTCCAGAGTAGCTAGGATTACAGGCGTGAGCCATGGCCCTCGTCTGCTATATTTTTTCTTCCTGTAATTTTGAGTCTGATGTCATCTAGTTTTATTAACTTGATTGTACTTCTTTTCTTTGGTTCGTTTAGCTATAAAGTTGTCGATTTTGCTTCTCAACTCTTCATTATAGATTTTATTGATTTTCTTAGCTTCCACAGCATTAATTTCTCCCCTCGCGCTTGCTTTTCTCTGAGCTTCAGCGTCATTGCTGTTGCTTAGTTGAGCTCTCTCATCTCTTAAATTCAGGCATTCATAGCTACAAACTTTCTCTTTAGCACTGCCTTCGCTGTATCCTAAAGGTTCTGGTGAGTTGTGTTCCTTTCATCTGATTTGCCTCCTTATTTATTCAAAGATCTTCTATGTCTCTTCTAATTTGCTTTATCAGATATAAGCATAGTACTTTTACCTACTTTCCATCCTTTCTGTCTAAGCTTATGTTTGTCTTTGCCATTGAGGCAACAATTAGGTTTTGTTTAATCCAGTCTGCCATTTTTATCATGCAAAGTCATGAAGTAATTCCTGCTATTTCTATTGGCATTGTAATGCTCTATTATTCCTTGCTCCTAATTTGCCTATTTTCTCATCTAGTGAGATGAATTACTTCTCAAATTTTCATGGGATTTATTAGTGTCTAATGTGTGGGTAACTTTCCTTTAGGTGTATTCTGCAGTGCTGGTTTAATGATCATATATTGGTTACGTTTTTGTTTAGCTTGGAAAGGTTTTCTCTCTCCAACTATGAAGGAAAGTTTTGCTAGGGCAGTATTTAGGTTGGCAGTTTCTTTGTTTCAGAGATTGAGGGTCATTATTTTATGCTCTACTTGATTTCAAATCTACTGTTAGCATGAAGAGTTTGGCTTTATGATGACTTAATTTTTTCTTGCAACTCTCAATAGTCTGTCTTTGTGTATGCCTAATGTTTTTAACTATAATATGACATTGGGAGAGATTCTTTTCTGCCCTTATGTATACAGAGTCTTAAAAGCCTCCTGTAGTTAAACAACCATCTTTCTCAAGATTTTGAAAGTTTTTACCTATTATTGAATATACTTCTTTTTTTTATTCCTTATTTTCTTCCTTCCTTCCTTCCTTCCTTCCTTCCTTCCTTCCTTCCTTCCTTCCTTCCTTCCCCCCCTCCTTCTCTCTTTCTCTCTCTCTCTCTCTCTCTCTCTCTCTCTCTCTCTCTCTCTCTCTCTCTTTCTTTCTTTCTTGTCCTGGGGCTTGAACTCAGGGCCTGGGCACTGTCCCTGAGCCTTTGTATTCAAGGCTAGAGCTCTACCACTTTGAGCCACAGCGCCACTTCCTGCTTTTTCTGAGTAGCTTACTGGAGATAAGATTCTCATGGTCTTTCCTGCCTGGGCTGGCACTAGCCACTAGCACCCTTCTTTGAATCTACTTTCTATCTGTAGCATGTGTTTCTTCACCTTTTATGCCCATGACTCACAAGTTTGGTCTTTCTCCAAGCATCCCAGCTGTGTTACATATTCTGTTCACTCTGCTTTAACATTTTTTCAGAGTTTCTTTAGCTTCTGTTCTGTTTCATCCACCTTGTCTTCAGTTTGGTCCAGTGTGCTGGAATGATTTCACTGGAGTTTTTTGACTTGGGCTTTTCATTTTCAGAATCTCAATTTAATTTTTCCCTATAATTTATTTTTTTTATTTTTTTTATTTTTTGCCAGTCCTGGGCTTGAGCTCAGGGCTTGAGCTCAGGGCCTGAGCACTGTTCTTGGACTTCCTCAAGGCTAGAGCTCTACCACTTGAGCCTCAGCACCGTTTCTGGCTTTTTTTTTTCTATGTATGTAGTGCCAAGGAATCGAACCCGGGTCTTCATGCATGCTAGGCAAGCACTCTACCACTACGCCAAACTCCCAGCCCCTATAATTTCTTTTATACTTGATTGTCTTCCTATTTCATTCAACTCTTGTCTGAATTTTCTTGGAATTTGTTCAGGTGTTTATGCTTGCCCTCTCTGATGATTATTACAACTATTTGAAAATTCTTTGTGATTTCAACCATTTCACTGTCATTGGTTTTGTTACTGTAGAGTTACTGAGGGTTTTTTGTTTGTTTGTTTGTTCTTTTCCATACTCCTTATGTTTCTGCATTGTGCTCTTCACATCAAGCCTAGATCATCGGGGGAAGTTCCAGTTCCAGTCTCCAGCTGGAATAGTTTCACGGTTCAGGCAGAAGAGTGTAGTGGCTGGTGAAGGGGGAAGGAGCAATTTCTTACCACTGGACTGGGGGGTTATGGTTCAGTAGTGAAGCATTCACCCACGTACTCAGGGCGCCAGATCTGATTCCTCAGAACTGCTGGTAAGTAGCTAGAGTATCCTGTAGAAGGGCAGGTCGAGCGCTCCTGAGTTTCTTTCTCTATAGAAGCTTTCCTTCTTTGTGTATGTGGAGCTTCTCTGACTTAAGGGAGGTTTACCAGCAAAGTCACACTTGTTCTACAAGCCTCCCAGCTTGCCAAAAATACTAGTTTAAAAATAAACATTTGACCCCTTTTCTCTAAATACTTCTGCCACTTACATTCCAAATTTAAATGCAAACAGTTTTCATTATATTTCTTTGTGTCTATTCATCCACACAGCCTCCAACCGTATTCTTTCTTCCCCATCAAATCTTTTTATGGGCAGGAAGAGAAGGAAGGAAGTGGGGAGAGAGGTAGTTAGAGGTGGGAGAGAAAGGTAAAGAGTAGGGAAGAGAAGGAGGGAGAGAGGGGGAAAAGAGGAAGAAGGAGAGAGGAGAACAAATCACTGGATTCCTGACAAGATTCCACCCCAAATGATCTGTGTATCTTTGAGTAAGATACAGATCATATAGCTTTCTGGAGCTCTATGGAGCCTTAAGAGGCCAACTTTTGGCTTTTAATGCAGGAACTGAGGTTTTGGATATTATACGATTTGTTTCAAGTCACAGACAGCAATGACATCACTGAGTTTCCACTCAGGACTATCCTACTAATGCTCTCTCTATGACCCCATGCCAGGCTTCCATTTTCTCATCTGTACAACGAGTGTAGCAAGGATTATCAATAGGCTCCAGCACACTAATGGGGATAAAGGACTTGGAAAAATGGAAAATATCATTCAGAGAAGAGGCCACTGACTTCATGGCAATCCCAACTGGAAGCTGATGCATTTCTGTGCCCCAGTGGAAGGTCAGAGCCCAAAGGACATCTAAGCTGATTCGTCCACCTCTCCAGGGGTCTTCCAGCTTTTAATGGCAGCACTAAATAGAGAGCCAAACTTTCCACTAATAAGGCCCATTGGAACCACTTTAAAAGTTGTGATCGAAAATATTGGCAACAAATACTAGATGTCAACAACAAATGTGTTAAGGGATGTGTCGTTATAACTTGTTTATCTTGAGGGGAGGGAGGAGGAAAGGAAAACCTGGGGGAAAATAAAGAAGAGGGTGTCACTGCTTAAGAAATGTACTCAATATCTGACTTATGTAATTGCAACCTTCTGTATGTCACTTTTACAATAACAATTTAAATTAAAAAAATCATTTCTTTTCACTTCTGTCTTACAAATTGATTACAATGTCATTTATTATTTTGTATATTGTACTTGACATATTCTACCAGATTCAATATATAAGCAAATTTTTGTTGAAAATGCAATCAACGTATTTTTCTTTTTTGTTCTTGCTTTCTTTTCTTTTTGTTGTTCATGTCTACGTATTTGGAAGGTACAGGAATGCAGGGATGCTACACAGTGGACATTATGTTGAAAATGAGCTCTACATTTGTGGGTGAGGATAGGAAGGAAAAACTGGGAGAAAGTGAGGAAAGAGGTAACTGTTCAAAAAGAAATGTACTCTTTACCTGACTTGTGTAACTGTAACTCCTCTGTACATCACCTTTATAATAGCAATATTTTTCAAGGAATCAGTAATTTAAAATAAAATTTCTTGCCGGGCACAGTGGCTCACATCTGTAATCTTAGCTACTCAGGAGGTTGAGATCTGAGGACTGAGGCTGAAAGCAAGCCCAGGCACTGAAAAATCCGAGACTCTTATCTCCAGTTAACCACTAGAAAACTGGCAATGGTGCTGTGGCTCAAGGGGTAGGGCAGTAGCCTTGAGCTGAAGAGCTCAGGGACATCTCCCAGACCCAGACTTCAAGTCTCATGACTAACAAAAAAATACATAAATAAAAATAAAAGGTTTCAGGCTCTGGCAGAGATGAAGGAGAAAGCCTGGCCACTAAAAAGTACAATGAAAGACTTTTTTTTTTCCTTTGAGGAGATGAAACTGTTCCATATCCTGTGGAAATTACAAGAATCAAAACTCATTAAAATTCACAAAACCATACACCAGAAAGTGAGCTTTACTGTAAATTCATTTAAAATTAAAATTTTTAAATCTGTGGAAACATGGATGTGCTTGTGTTTTAAAAGTTTACCTCCCACACAGCATTTCTTCAAAAGTGACTGAAATATATGTTCACAATGTCATGATAAAAAGAACAAATGGCTAGGCACCAGTGGTTCACGCCTATAATTTTAGCTGCTCAGGAGGCAGGAAAGTTTGTGAAACTCTTATCTCCAATTAGCTACCAAAAAAAAAAAAATCCAGAAATGGAGCTGTGGCTTACTATGGGCCAAGTGAGCCCCGGCCTTGAGTAAAAGAGTTCAGGGACATAATGAGTGAATGAATGAATGAAAAACAAATAAGTAAATGAATAAATAAAGCTGGTGCCCCGAGTTCAAGCCACAGGATTAGTGCACACACACACACACACACACACACACACACACACACACACAGAATAAACAACAAACGAAGGAGACGCCAGTCAGTGGCCCACCTCATATCATTTTGTCATTCTTTGGCTCTGTCTTGACACCAACTCTTTCTCCTATTTTTCACTCTCTTCTCAGTTATCTCGGGTCCCAGAAATAGCAGGACTGACATATCAGCATCTTTATAACCAGGGACTGAAACTACCCCATCCCCCTGCCCCAGGAAACAGCAAACCTCCCAGGACGATCATCCTGCAATGAGATCGCACACTAAATGAAGGCAGTGCCCATGATGCCAAGTCTGCCCCTGGAGCTGGAGCAATCTCATGAGGACCAGATCCCTCCCTCAGGCGAGGACAGCAGCAAGCACTTCTCCAGACCCGACCAAAATTACCTACTTCATCAACAAGGCAGACCTCACATTCTTTGGTTTCCCTTTTCTATAACGCCTTAAGGTTTCTGTTAGCCCCTAGAAGCAGAGTTGTGGGGAGGGGGTCACTGAGCACCGCAATCTGTTATTTTCAATGAGAGCAAGTTGGTTACGTCTTGATCTGCCTTCTGTCGCTTTGATTAGTACATCAGCCAAAGCTTAGTTCTTTGGGATTAGAGCTGGGAAGCTTTAGCTATACCCTAATAACAGAAAAAGGAAAATCTGAGACCCAGTCATGAAAAGCAAACCAGGAGAAAAAAGAGGATAGTACCACACAGGGGATGGGAGGGCTAGAGACGTGGGTTGGGTCCCAGCCTCAGAAAACCAGATCAAATACTGGGAGAAATCTGCCCAATAGCAGATAATAAGAACTGCATCACTCTGGATGTCTAAAATGATAAAACTCGCTAAAAGCCAGTCTGATTTTCATTCCCACTGCAATGGAAAGTGGGGCTTGGCTCAAGGATAGGGTGGCAGCCTTGAGCTGAAGAGCTCAGGGACAGCGCCCAGGCCAAGTTCAAGCCCCATGACCCACCCACCCAGCCCCCCCAAAAAAAGAAAGAAAAGAAAACCTGCAATTTTATAACACGCAGCTGCTGCTGGGCAGGAGGCAGCCTGAAGTAGTTGTCACTGCTGACATCTTCTGGAAAGATAAGGCAGCTGCAGTCATCAAAACTCATCCGGGTCTCCAGCTTGGGAGTCCATAGACAAAGCTAAACATACTTTCAAGAAGCACACTACTGATGTTGGTGATATGGCTTACGTGGCAGAGCACCTGCCTAGCAAGTGTAAACCATGAGTTCAAACCACAGTACTTCAAAAGAAAAGATAAAGAAAAAATGCGGTATCATCCCTGTTCTGGATGTACAAAGATTGTATTCAGCTGGGTGCGATGATCATGCTATAATCCCAGCTATTCAGGAATCTGAGATCTGAAGATGGCCATTCAATGCCAGTCTGGGCAGGGAAGTCCACGAGATTTGTCTGCTACAGCTGGCTTTGAACCAAGTTTCTCAGATCCAGACCCCTAAGTAGCTAGGATTATTGGGATGAGCCACCATTTACTGGCTATGAATAATTCTAATAGAGATCTTTCAATAAATTTCTAGGTGATTAAAACATCGGACTAGGGCCCATGAGTTTGGCCTAATGGTAGAGTGCTTGCCTAGCATGCACAAAGACTTGGGTTCGATTTCTCAGTCCCACATATATAGAAAAAGCCAGAAGTGGTGCTGTGGCTCAAGTGGTGGAACTCAGCCTTGAGAAAGCCCAAGGACAGTGCTCAGGCCCTGAGTTCATGTCCCAGGACTGTCAAAAAAAAATATGCCATAGTTCCACTGCAAAGATAGATAGATAGATAGATAGATAGATAGATAGATAGATAGATAGATAGATAGATAGATGCCTATCCTGGGCACTATCCTTGGGCTTTCTCAAGGATACCACTCTATCACTAGAGCCATAGCACCACTTCCAGCGTGTGTGGGGTACCCAGGAATTGAAGCCAGGGCTTCGTGCATGCTAGGTGAGCACTCTACCACTAGGTAGGTGGCTCTTGGCCACATTGCAAATATTTTTAACTTTGCAAAAATAATTTTGGGGTGCTGGGAGTTTGGCCTAGTGGCAGAGTACTTGCGTAGCATGCACGAAGCCCTGGCTTCAATTCCTCAGTACCACATACACAGGGAAAAAAAACTGGAAATGATGCTTTGCTCAAGTGGTAGAGTGCTACCTTGAGCAAAAGAAGCTCAGGGACATTGCCCAGGCTGTGAGTTCAAGCCCCAGGATTGGCCAAATAATAATATTATTAATTATTATTATTATTATTTTGGTGCTAGGCACTGGTGGGGCATGCTTGTACTCCTTATTTCATTCTTCTTTATGGCTAAATAAAACTCTATTGTGTGTGTATAAATATATATGTATATATATATATATATATCACATTTTCTTCACCCATGGGTTGATGGGAACCCAGGCTAATGTGGGTTAATTTGGCTATTGTGAAAACTGCTGCTGCAAAATCAGGTGTGTAGCTATCTCTATTGTATGCTGATATGCATACAATATGTATGGATGCCTGAGGATATGTATACCCAGCTGTGATAGTACTATCATAGTGTAATTCTATTTTTCGTTTGTGAAGAAACTCCATACTGATCTCCATAGTGACTAAACTAACTCACATGCCCACCAATAGTGTATAAGGATTCCTTCTGCCACCAGCCCACCGTCATTCTTCAACAACAGATGCTGCATTCTGACCAGCCTATATTGTCGCTGTTTGTTTTCTTGAGTATGGCCGTTCTGACTGGGTAAGATAGAATCTCACTCTCTCTCCTAGATGGCTAAAGATGTTGAACATCTCTTCGGGTATTCATTTAACTTTTTTTTTTTTGCTTCTCCTTTTGAGAACTCTCTTTCCGTTCCTTTGCCCTCTGATTAATTTGATTATTTGTTCTTTTGGTGTCTAATTTTTGGAGCTCTTTACATATTCTGGATTTTAATCTCCTGTCAAATAAATAGATTTTCTCTCCTTTTGTAAGCTGTCTCTCTGTTGTGGTAATTATTGCCTATTGCCTTTGCTGTGTAGGAACTTTTTAAATACAATCCCATTTGTCAGTTTTTGTTATTATTTCCTGAACAATTGAAGTCATAGTCAAAAAGTCATTGTCTATACCTATATCTTGAAGTGTTTTCCCTATGTCTGAAGTTTGTTTTGACAGATATGAGTGTAAATATTCCTGTTAGGTTTTGGCTCCAGTTTCTCAGTTTCTTGGAATATCTTTTCCTATTCTTTTACCTCAAACTTGGGTTTGTCTCTTTGCCATGGAGGAAATTTTCTTGTCAGCAACAGATGTCCAGATCTTTTTTTTTTCCTTCAATAGGTCATAGGGCTTGAACTCAGGATCCTGGACACTGATCCTGAGCTTTTATGCTCAAGATGAGTACTCTACCACTTTGAGCCACAGCTCCACTTCTGGTTTTTAAGTGGTTAATTGGAGATAAGAATCTTATCACCAGAAGCTAGTGGCTCATGCCTACAATCCTAGCTACTCAGCAGGCTGAGATCTGAGGATTGTGGTTTGAAGCCTGCCAGGGCAAGCAAGCCCAGGAGACACTTATCTCCAGTTAACCACTGAGGGGGTGGGAAGGGAAAACAAAACAACAACAACAACAAAAAACAGAAGTGGGGCCATGACTCAGGCCCTGAGTTCAAGCCCAGTGACTTACAAAAAAAAAAAAAAAGTCTCATGGAGTTTCCTGACTGGGCTGGTTTTGAACCACAACCCTCAGATCTCAGCCTTCTTAGGATCGGGGATTATAGGCATGAGTCACCACACTCAGCGAGGTCTTGTGTTTTTGGTTTTTTTCCCCCCAGTCCTGGGGCTTGAACTCAGGGCCTGAACACCATTCATAGGAGTTCCTCAAGGCTAGGGCTCTACCACTTGAACCACAGCACCACTTCTGACTTTTTCTATGTATGTGATACCAAGAAATCAAACCCAGGTCTTTATGCATGCGAAGCAAGCACTCTACTACTAGGCCAAACTCCCAGCCCCCTAGGTTTTGTTTTTTTTTAAATCCAATCTGCTAGTTTATGTATTTTTATTGGAAAATTAGTATCGTGGACATTCTGGGTTATTATTAGATAGTGTGCAATAATTCCTGCTGTTTTGTTATATTTAAAATGCTAATTCTTTCCTAGTCCTCATTTGCTCATCTACTCTTCTAGTAAGATTTATTATTTTCCTATGGTTATTATTTTTCCATGCTTTATGATTATGTTTATCTTTTTTCTTGTGTGGGCTAGAGTTCCTCAAATATTTTCTGCAGTGCTCATTTAGTGGACATGAATTGCTTTAGATTTTTATCATGAAAGATTATTATTTCCTTTAATTATGATGGATAGCTCTGCTGGCTACAGTAATTGACGTTAGGTGTTGTTTATTTTTCAGGGCTTGAACTATTATCATTCAATGCACTCCTTGCTTTTAGGGTTTATGCTGAGAAATCTGTTACTCTAATGGATTTGCCATTTTTTGTGCTTCTTTCTTGAATCCTTTAATAGTCTTTCCTTGTTCTGTATATTTAGTGTTTTAAGTAGAATATGATGTATAGAGGCTTTCTGGTCTTGTGTGTTTGAAGCTCTAAACGTCTTCTTCATCAGATAGTCATCTCATTTCAAGATTTGGGACATTTTCTGCTGTTATTCTCTATGTCTTTAGCTTGCATCTCTTCTCCTTCTTCCTTGCCCAGGCTTCATGGGTTGATCTTTTAATGGTAGTCCAGACATCCTGTAACATTCTATTTGCACTTTTTTAAATCATTGTTTGAAAAGTGCTAATTAATCTAATTCATTCTAATTCATTCCTTTGAGCCATGATATTCTGTCTTCAATTTGATCTAGTCTATTATCAAGGATTCCAGTTGAGTGTTATTTGGCTTACTAAACTTTTCATTTTCAGAATTGCTTTTTTCCCCCCAGGAATTCCTCTTTCATATCCTGCATTGGTTTCCTTATTTCATTTGGCTTTTAATTTGAATTTCCATGGAATTCATTCAGGTGTTTATTTGTGTCCTCTTCAAATTAATTGGCCATCTCCTATAATCACTCTTTTAAATTCTTTGAAACTTCATCTCTTTCACTGTCATTAGAGTTTATTATTGTGGAATTGTTCACTGTTGAAAGAGTGCTATTGCCTTGGGTTTTCATGTTTCCTGTGTTTCTATAGTGGGATCTGTGCATCTGCAGCCAAGCCATTGCTTAGAGGTTTCCATCACCTGAGTTTTGCAGGTGAAGTATTCCCAATGTTCAAACAGGATTGAATAGTGGTGGGAAGGTTGATATGTAGCATATCACCACTGGACTTGGGTTATACACATTTATGCTTGGGGTACCAAGTCTGATCTCTAGCCCCACTCAGAGAGAAGAAAACTAGTTGGAATTTTCCCTGTAGTTCTCTTGTAGTTCTTAGAGTGCAGGTTGGTGCCATGTGTGGACAGGTGAAATGTCCATGTCAGGGTGCCTCTTCCTTTAGCAGCTTTCCTTCTTTGTGTACTGGGAGCCTATACTGATCACAGCAAACTTCACAGCCTAAGCTGGGCAGGCTTACACTTCCTCACTAGCACTCCCTCTGTGTATCCAGCGGCAGGAAGCATTCAAGCCTAAGTGTGCCCCCTAAATTTGTTGGAGAGTAGGGAAAGCAAACAGAACACAAAACTGGACTGGAAGAAGAAAACTGAAAGAATCTGGACCTTTGGCTGCTGATCTGTGGCTCAAAGCTCTCAACTCATCGGATAGCATTCTACATACAGTTGAGAGAGACAAGCCAAACACTCTGCCAGCCAAGGGCCTAAAGTTCTGGTTTGTTTTGTTGTGGGTTTTTTTTTTTCTCAAAATGATGTTCAGGGAATGAGGCTCACTCTCTCCAGAGAGGATGGGGCAGCCAACCATAGCACCTGTCACTACTCTAGCTCCTATTTAAGTATCTCAGTGGGTCCATATCAGACCCTCCCCTGCTGCACAGCCCCTCTTGTGGCTATCTCCCATTCAAACCTTATGTGTGTCTCCAAGCTCTCTGGGGCACAGTGGTTCCCTGTTTTCAGATGTCTAGAGTAACTCAGTCTCAATCAGCAGAAACCTCCCACTTAAAACAGCAAAGTCCCTGAACTGGACTGAAGAGCGGTCTTATCTACAGTCCGGACTGCTTTCCTTGTGTTTGGCTTCACGTTCCTTTTCTCTTGGGAGAGCCAGGATTGGAGCTGGATTGAAGCTGCAGACTCTTTCCTACTTTTCTATGCAGTCTTTCAGTTTCTCTCAGGCTTTTCATTGGTTCTATCACCCCTTTTGTAATTCCAGATGTCTTTCCTCTCTTTAGATTATAATCTGTTCTTCATAATCTTAGTTCTTTTCATTCATGGAGTCAAATAGAGGGAACTTCTAATCTGTCATCTTCCCTTACCTCTTGAAATATGGTATTTCAGTAAGAGTATTGAATATTTTTCTTTTCTTTTTTGTTTTTTTGCCAGTGCTGGGGCTTGAACTCAGGACCTGAACACTGTCCTTGGGCTTTTCTCAAGGCTAGAGCTCTACCACTTGAGCCACAGCACCATTTCCAGCTTTTTTTTTTGCCAGTCCCGGGATTGAGCTCAGGGCCTGAGCACTGTCCTTGGACTTTCTCAAGTCTAGAGCTCTACCACTTGAACCTCAGCACCAGTTCCAGCTTTTTCTATGTATGTGGTACCGAGGAATTGAACCTGGGCCTTCGTGCATGCTAGGCAAGCACTCTATGACTGGGCTAAACTTCCAGCCTGGATTTCTTTTTTGCTTTCATTAAACTACTCCATATAGCCTACTTTTATAATAAATACATGACAAGGACTAATCTATCTAATATTCTAAATCAAAAGTAAAATACAGCCTAGTGTGATGGCTCATGCCTATAATCCTAGCTACTCAGGAGGCTGAGATCTGAGGATTGCAGTTCAAAGCCAGCCCGGGCACTAAAGTCCGTGAGAATCTTATCTCAATTAACCACGAGAAAACCGGAAGTGGCACTGTGGCTAAGGGGTAGGGCGGTAGCCTTGAGCTGAAGAGCTCGGGGACAGTGCTCAGACCCAGAATTCAAGTCCCACGACCGACAAAAAAAAAAAAAAAAAAAAAAAAAAGATGGGGGAGGGACAGGAATTGAAGTTCAGAACCATGGACAGTAGACAGTGGCATTTGGCCATGGATGCCCAAACAAGCTATCCCTAACCCTGCAGCTCCTTCTAATACAGCAGGTCAAGGCTGGCAATGGGCACCTGGTGGGTCAAATCCAAGGTTTTCCTCAAAACCAGGCTGAGAAAAATTCCCTCTAGGGCTGGGAGTGTGGCTTAGTGGTAGAGTGCTTGCCTAGCATGCCTAAAGCCCTGGGTTCAATTCCACAGTACCACATATACAGAAAAAGCCAGAAGGAGCACTGTGGCTCAAGTGGTAGAGTGCTAGCCTTTGAGCAAAAGAAGCTCAGGGACGGTGCCTAGGCCCTAAGTTCAAGCCCCAGGACTTCCAAAAAATAAGATATCGCTTATTAGGTAGTTCCATAAACATTTAGTTGCTAGACTGAGTTAATTAATAAACAAATTCATTACAACAAAGGATCATATCTGTGTGCTCATTCATTCATTCATTCAACAGTTATCTATTGAAGCACCTATAGGAAACTTTTGGAAATGAAAGTTTTGTACCTGAGACCCCCGTTGTCTGGTGTGTGGCTGATGTCCTGTGAGGAAAACAATAAGACCCATATGTAGCTGTTTTGTGGCTGCACATATGGTAGAAAATATAGTTTGGCCTATTTTGTTCCACTATAGTTCTGAACCACTTGTTTGTCCTTCTTTTCTCTTTTTATGGTTTCTTTTTTTCTTTCAGTCAGCTGTGGGGCCTGGGCACTGTCTCCGAGCTATTTTGCCCAAGGCTAATGTTCTACCACTGTGAACCACAGCTCTACTTTCAGTTTTTGAGTGGCTAATGGGAGAGAAGAGTCTCCTGGAGACTTTTCTGCCCAGGCTGCCTTTGAACTGCAATCCTCAGATCTCAGCCTCTTGAGTAGCTAGGATTACAGGCATGAGCCACCATCACCCAGCTCCTTCCATGATTTCTATCCATCTCCCAGGGTTCCTCTCTGGACTGAAAGCCCCACACGAAGACCAAGGGCTTCCCAGATCCCTCCCAAGTCCTGGCCTTCCTCTTTAAGCATCCATGGGGTAGGGATCTAGGTGCAAGCTAGAACCCAAGGCTGTGGATGGATGATGCCAGAGGCAAGGCCCCTCTCAGTGTTACTGAATGAAAAGCCATGACTCTGCCAATAGGGAAGCTGGCTGGAGGATTTGAGGTCTTTACTGACATTTTCCTCAGGGTTCTCTCATCTCTTCCTGGGGGACTTCCACTCCCCTGAACCAGCCATATATGCAGTCAGAGGAATTGCTCTGATCTCATCCGCACTATCTATTCCTCCTGTCCTAACCAAGGCCCAGAAGCAGGCCTCCAGAGCAGGTCCAGCCTGGGGTAGGCAGCATGGCTCTGGCATTATTGTTTTAGAGTACCTCAATGACCAACAGCTGGGGACCTGGCTCTGAACCAGGCTCTGTAACTGCTCAAACATCAATGAGACAGGATCTGTTCTCTCTAGAAGTTTTGGGATGATTGACATTACCCACAAACCACAGCAGGGATGGGAGGGGCCAAGGAAGTGGGATTGTGCGTGCAGTCAGGGTCCAGGCATGGGAGGGCTAAACCATAGTGGCCTTGATTAAGCCATGGGAGAAGGAGCATGAGTGGCAGGAAGTAAGGTAGATGAGGTGAGGTGGTGGAGGACCTGAGTGTCTAGAAAACGAGGTTATCTAAGAAAAAGATAATGAGAAGCTCCTGAAGAATGGATCATGGTAAAGTAGCAATCAAATGTAGACTCCTCCCCCCGCCCCCCCACACACAGGGACCATTGGGTTCAACATCAAGTGGTATCCAGGGACCATGAGTTAGGGATGCCTGTGGAAAAACCCAGGCACAGAGAGGGAGGCTGAGTGGAGACAGTCACCAGCATCTCCTAGTTTTCTGCACTCAGTAGCCTGGTTGAGAACTTCCATGAGCCTCACAGACCCTGAGAGGACAGACCCCAGGGGAAGGCCTTCTATTTGGGGAAAGGTGATGAGCTAATGTCTAGAAGAATTTCACACATGGGTAGCTGAGGCAATACCTCACAGTAAAGACCAGACTAGAGAATAGAATACAGATCCACCTAAGCAGATTCACACACACACACACACACACACACACACACACACCTCCTTTCCCTCTCCCCCTCTCTCTCCCTCTGCCCTTCCCTCCCTTTCTCTGTCTCCCCTCCCCCATCCAGGCCAAGAATATGACCCAGTGGCTAGATAAAGGGTTCTAAGCCAGGTAAAGACCCTGGCTCAAATCTCACCTCTTCCTCCAATTACCTGTGAGATCTCCATCTTTTATCCATATATTGCCAATGACAAGATCCATCTCCTGGGTTGTTTTAGAGGTTAAAATAAAATTATAGCTATGATAGACCTCATACATATGGCCACATATTCCTGCCCTCTTGTACAAATGCCCTTGCAAGAGTGGAGCCTATTTCTCAGCCTCTTGAATCAGAGTGGGTAACTGCCTTAGGCCAAAAGAAACGTAGCCAAAGTGAGTGTGGAAGAGTCCTGCAGAGTTCTCAGCACAGGAGCTTGCTGCTTGTGCCATGTTAACAAGCCCAAGCTGTGCTGCCGTGGGGAGAGATACATAGTGCCAGTCAACAGCCAACCAGCACACAGAAGCAGGACCACCACCAATGGCTGATGCAGACCAGTGTACTGAGTAGGAGAACTGTCTCACACAAAGCACCCCCTTCCCAAACCATAAACAAAGAATTTTGTGGCTTAAATCCACTGCATGTTAGGTAGTTTGTTATGCTAGGAATGTGGCTTAGTGGTAGAGTGCTTGCTTAGCATGCACTCTAGGTTCAGTTCTTCAGTACAACATACAGAAGGCCAGAAGTGGTCCAGGAGCTCACATAGTAGAGTACTAGTCTTGAGCAAAAGCAGCTCAAGGACAGTGCCCACACCCTGAGTTCAAGCCCCAGGACTAGCCAAAAAGAAAAAGAAAAAAAGTCTAATATCCTTCAGTCTAGGAAAAGAAACAAGAACCAGATTTAGCTTCCGGCCTGAAGCAATCTGGACAAGAGTAACAAAAGACCATGGACACTGAGAGAAAGGAAAATGAGCTCTACAAACTCTATGACCACCCAGCTCACTGCCTAGGAAAAAGCACCAGGAGTCTTGCAGATAAGGAGATTCCAGAGGAAACTGGGAACTCATGAGCTGGAGACAAGAGTCTAGAAGACTGTGTTGTTAGAGGTCTTGGGACAGGGTACCAGAGAGGAGGGCTGCACAGAAAGACCCCAGGGGATGTACAGACAGTCCCTTAAGTACTCTGCAAAGTACTGGTCCACCTGAGTCATGAGAAAGAACCCAGTGAAAGAATGACAGAATTGCCAGGCTCTTCTTTACAGAGCCAGAAATGGTGCCTGCAGCCAGACCGAGAAGACGCATAATTCCTACAGCATAAAGTAGAATACTCAGGAAAATGAGTACTGAAGAATACTCTGTCCTAGATAGAAACTCCTCCAGACCTGCCTGACAAAAGTCAAAAAGAGGGCCAGGAGTTTGGCCTAGTGGTTGAGTGCTTGCCTAGCATGCACCAAGAGCCAGGTTCGATTCCTTGGTACCCCATACTTAGAAAAGAGCCAGAAGTGATGCTGTGCTTCAAGTGGTAGAGCTCTAGCCTTGAGAAAGTCCAAGGACAGTGCTCAGGCCCTGAGCTCAAGCCCAGGACCGGCAAACAAAAAAAAAGTCAAAATGAATGTCTCCAGATAACTGCATCTCAGAAAAATCTAACTTACCTGAAACTAAAATATATAGTGTTCACTATATTCCAGCAACTTCTGTTTTTCTCTGTGTATGCGGTACTACGGAATAGAACCCAGGGCTTTGTTGTCGGGCATGGTGGCTCCCTCATGTAATCCTAGCTACTCAGGAGGCTGAGATATAAGAATCAAGGTTCAAAGCCAGCCGGGCTCAAAAGGACCTGAGACTCTTATCTCCATCTAGCCTCCAGAAAATGGGAAGTGGGGCTTGGATCAAGGGTAGGATGGTAGTCTTGCTCTGAAGAGCTCAGGGACAATGCCCAGGCCCAGGGGTAGGGTGGTAGCCTTAAGCTGAACAGTTCAGGGACAGCACCCGGGCTGAGCTCAAGCCCCATGATCCACCAAAAAAAAAACAAAAACAAAAACAAAACCTCAGAGCTTCGTTGATGCTAGACAACACTCTATCATTAGGCCAGACTCTCAGCCCAGGCTAACACTTAAAAACCACATAAACAGAAAAAGCCAGAAGAGACACTATGGCTTAAGTGGTAGAGTACAAGCCTTGAGCAAAAGAAGCTCAGGGACAGTGCCCAGGCCCTGAGTTTAAGAGCTAGAACTATCCAAAAACAAACAATGTAAAAGTGCATTTAACACCCGCTCCCCCCTCCCCCACCCCGCTTTCCTATCTTTTCTCAGAGCCTTTCTATCCCCTGCATGGCATTACTCACCTACGACAGAAGATGGCGCTGCTTCTCTGTGCCTGTTCAACTATGTCCATTCAATTTTAGCACCTTCTATATTCAAAACATTATTTCTTAGCACCAGGCAACAAGTACAAAAGCAGATTATACAGTAAGGATTTTGTTTTCCAGAACCTTGTGCTGAAGTCACAAATGATAATATGAAATTAGAATAGAAATGAGACTTTCCTGGAAGGAAAAAGTGCCCAAAAGTCCTATACGAGCTGCTTTACGGTATTTCTTTCTAAGTCAGGCATCAGAAGTTTATGCCTAAGGAGACTGAGATCTGAGGATCATGGTTCAAAACCAGCCTGGGCAGAAAAGTCCATGAGACTCTTACGTCTAGCCACCAAAAAGCCAGAAAATGAGTTGTGACTTAAGTGGTAAAGCCCTAGCCAAGAGAGAGAGAGAGAGAGACAGAGAGAGAGAGGGGGGGGGAGAGAGGAGAGAGGAGAAAGCAGAGAAGAGGAGAGGAGAGGGAGGGAGGGAGGGAGGGAGGGAGGGAGGGAGGGAGGGAAGGAGAGAGAGGGGGGGAGAGGGAGAGAGAGGGAGAGAGAGGGAGGGAGAGGGAGGGAGAGGGAGAGAGAAGCCCCAAGGAGCCAGTGCTGGTTCATGCCCATAATCCTAGCCACTCAAGAGGCTGAGGCTGAGACCTTGGAATCACCAGTTTGAAGCCAGCTGGAGCAGGAAAGTTCGTGAGATTTTATCTCCAATAAACTACTCAGAAAAGGCCAGAAATGGCACAGAAATGGCTCCACGAGTAGAGTAGTAGTTTGTATTTCTCTTGCCTTGAAGCTTTGGGCACCCAATTCTCTTCAATCTTCATGACTGCCAAAGGACAGAGAAAAAAAAAGATGAGGCCCACAGCAGCCTTGATAATCTGTGTACTTTTAATCAGGTGTGCTGTGGGGAACAAGAATCTCCAAAGTAACTTTTTACTTTGTGTTTTCATTTTGATTTTTTTTTTCTTAATGGACTCAGGTGATCATCTTAAAACTAAGAACTGCCTCCCCATTTCAGTGTCCCTATTTGTGATTGCAGGTGGCTTTGACTACTTTAATTATTCAGTTCTAAGTGGGGAGTGGGGGAGCTTCAGAGATAGACCTGATACCTGATGATGCTCTCAAGTTGCGAGAAAACCAAATGGTCTTTGTTGTATCCATGCTTACAAGGGAAGCTTTTAGGGGCTCAAGCCACAGAAAGTGGGGGGAAAATAAGTGAGGATCAGGCACACACACACAATATGCACAGAAGAACCTAGGTGATGGCTGGCAGCAGGTACTCCTTTCTGATAGGTGACATGACATAGAATCTGAACACAGGGGAAAATGAACTGGCATCATTCATTTGAACTTTACAGCTCTACAAATCTTTTTTTGTATTTAATTTGTAAATTTGCTTCCAATTTCATTGCATGCTAGGTGAGCACTCTACCACTAGGCTATGCTCTCAGGCCAACAAAATTATTAGCACCAGAAGTTCCTGGGATTTTTTTTTTTTTTCTTTTTTGGCCAGTCCTGGGACTTGAACTCAGGGCCTGTCCTTGAGCTTTCTCAAAGCTAACACTCTACTACTTGAGCCACAGCATCCATCTGGCTTTTTCTGTATATGTGGTAGCCGGAAATCAAACCAAGGGCTTCATGCATGCCAGGCAAGTACTCTACCACTGGGCCACATTCCCAGTCAAGGGATTTATTTTTAATGGATCACACTAAGCAGCACATCACCAGACTTGGCTAATTTCTTTTAAAAGATTGCATGCATTTTCAGGTCAATAAATCCTCAACTTGTTTTTGTTTTTTGCTTTGTTTTATGGTGCAAGTCCTGGGGCTTGAACTGAGGTTTTTTTACTCAACTTACAGCTTTTGGGTGGTTAATCAGAGATAAAAGTCATATGGGGGGGCAGGAGTTTGGCCTAGTGGTAGAGTGTTTGCCTAGCATGCACGAAGACCTGGGTTTAATTCCTTGGTACCACATACATAGAAAAAAGCCAGAACTGGTGCTGTGGCTCAAGTGGTAGAGCTCTAGCCTTGAGAAAGCCTAAGGATAGTGCCCAGACTTGAGTTCAAGGCCCAAGACTGGCAAAAAAAAAAAAAAAAAAATTTAAAAAGAACCTGCAACGTGCAAGGCACTGTGTTACATGTATGAAAGTGAACAAGAAAAGTGTGCAAAAACTAATAGGTACTTCTCTGGTTATTAGAGGGCTTTGAGGGGACCTTTTCTAGCTGGGGAAAGTGCTAGGTGTTGCTATCATTATTATAGTGTCCTACTACTGCTGTGTGTTTCACATGTATTCCCCATTCACACAAATCTTTAGACTCCATGGATTAGTTATTCTATTGCTACATAATAAATGACCTCAAAACTTAGTGGCTTAAAGCAATGAATATTATTACTCAGGTTTTCTGTAGCTTTTCATTCAGCATGCAGGGCGCGAGTAGCAGCCACAGCCCCTAGCTGCAACTCAGTTCAGGAGTGTGAATAACTACTCTAGAGAAAGCAAGAAAGGGGCTAGGAATGTGGCTTAGTGGTAAAGTGTTTGCCTAGCACGTGCGAAGCACTGGGTTCCTTGGTACCACATACACAGAAAAAGCCAAAATTGGTGCTTGTGGCTCAAGTGGTAGAGTGCTAGCCTTGAGAAAGCCCAATGACAGTGCCCAGGCCCTGAATTCAAGTCCCAGGATTGGCAAAAAAAAAAAAAAAATCTTAAAAATGGGCATGGTGGCTTACATTTGTAATCCTAGCTACTCAGGAAGTTGAGATCTGAGGATCACTGTTCAAAGCCAGCCTGACACTAAAGTCCATGGGACTATCTCCAATTAATCACCAGAAAACAGGAAGTTGCCGCTCAAAGGGTAGAGTGGTAGCCTTGAACTGAAGAGCTCAGGGACAGCGCCCAGGCTGAGTTCAAGCCCCATGACCAAAAAAGGAAAAGAAAGAAATGCATCTTGTGGAGTGTTTCATTCTTCCATAGCAAACAAGGACTGGAGCTTGGACAACTTTAATTCTTCTCACTGCTTTTCAGGCAGGTAAGACTCTCAGGAGCTTGGGATCAGAAGTCTTCAGGAAAGGCGAGATCAGGTTTTCAGGATAGCTCATAATTTTTTCATTTGACCAGTCTATATGGATTAAGGCACTTCCCAAAAGTAAGCCAGCTGCTTGGCATGCATAAAGATGAAACAGGGAAGAGAAAATGCACCTTCCGGGCGCTGATGGCTCACACCTAAAATCCTAGCTACTCAGAAGGCTGATACCTGAGGATCAAGGTTGAAGCCAGCCAGGCAGGAAAGTCATGAGACTCTTCTCCAGTTCATCACCAGTAAAGTGGAAGTAGCACTGTGGCTCAAAGAGCTAACTAGCCTTGAGCAAGAGAGCTCAGGGACAGTGGCCAGGCCCCAAGTTCAAATTCCACATCTGACCAAAAGAAAAAAATTTTTTGTGGGTCATGGGGCTTGAACTGGCCTGGGCAATGTCCCTGAGCGATTCAGCTCAAGGCTACCATATTACCCTTGAGCCAAGCCCCACTTCCCATTTTCTAGAGGTTAACTGGAAATGAGTCTCGGGTCCTTGCTGGTTAGATTCTATTTATCCCTCTTGAGATTCATTCCTATCTTCTTGCTTACTGTCCCTGGAATGGAGGAGGACAATGACCCCTGAAGACTAGGGTCATCCTTGTCATCTGCTTTCTGGTTGGGTTCAACTAAATGAAAGACCCAGAAGACGAGAAAGACACGGGTATTGACACTTAGACATCCTCTCCTTCCAGCCTGTTGTAACTGAATGCTGCAATTCCTGTTTTTACTCCACAGCCCCTTCTGTGACCCACTCACATCTTTCTCCTCCAGGGCCCACAAGGTGGATGCTGCTCTCCAGGAAGCTCTATAGGATCAGCCTTCCAGGAATGACAAACACCTACCTAGGCAGAAATGTGTCATCCACAGATAACATCTGCATTATTTCTCCCATTAGGGCAGGCAGTAGAGTTCTGGCTCTAGAGATATCCATCATTACACAGAATCCAATTGTGGTCTAATATATTGTCCCTCACCCACAAAACTGCAGCTCCATCATTATCATTAGCTCCACTATACCAGCAAAGGCAGCAGTAACAGAAGTTTAGGTTCTATAGTCTATTTTCTTATCAGTAGTGGGGACTGAATTCAAGGCCTTGTACCTGTCTGGCTTTTTTGTTGGTGGTTGTGGGGCTTGAACTCTGGGCGGGAGCACTGTCCCTGAGCTCTCTTGCTCAAGGCTAGATAGCTCTTTGAGCCACAGTGCTACTTCCACTTTACTGGTAATGAACTGGAGAAGAGTCTCATGACTTTCCTGCCTGGCTGGCTTCAACCTTGATCCTCAGGTATCAATCAGCCTTCTGAGTAGCTAGGATTTTAGGTGTGAGCCATCAGCGCCCGGAAGGTGCATTTTCTCTTCCCTGTTTCATCTTTATGCATGCCAAGCAGCTGGCTTACTTTTGGGAAGTGCCTTAATCCATATAATCCATGTGGGATAGTGCTCTCCCACATGAGCTACAATGTCACTTTCAGGTTTCTGGTGTTTCATTAGAGATAAGAGTCTCATAGACTTTTGTGCCTGGGCTAGCTTTGAACCACTATCCTCAGATCTGAGTTTCCTGAGTAGCTAGGATTACAGGCATGAGCCACCAATGCCTAGACTTTGTGAGACAAGGACTCACTGCATAGCCCAGACTGGCTTGGAAGTCGACCTTCCTCCTATCCTCCTCCCAAGTGCTGGGATTACCAATGTGTGCCACACCATGTCCCAGTCACTTATCTCTACTCCTTGGAACTTTACTGTCACAGAGATAGTCTCCCTAAGATCCAGCCAATAACTAGAAGTAGGAACTATACCTACCTCTAACAGTTCTCTGGCTGTTTTGTTTCCTAAACACATTACTGTTCTACTGTACCCTGGGTACTTTTCTCTTACACACACCCCTCAGCATGTCAGCATCAATGTTATTTGGCCAATCTGTCACCCTCCAAAGAAACCCAAACAGTTCAGAGGTGCATCAATCGACCTTTAATGTCCAAAAGAGGCGTGGATGCAGAGCATAGGAGATGTGGCAGGGTCTCAGTCCCTGCTCCAGAAATGAGGGAGAAATGAACACAAACCAGACACTTTCAACTGGCCACACAATGTTTGGGAGAGCAGGGAAAAATACAGATTTGGACACTCATTAAAAAAAAAGGAAAAGAAAACCTAAAATCAAACACTCTTATACCCACAGAAGGGCTTGAATGGGGAACTCAGTCACCACCCTAGGTCTCACCCTCTCCTGATAGCATTAAAAAGAAGACTCAGCATACACTGAAGAGCTTGGGGAAGGGGGGGGGGGGGGATGAACTAGATCCCTCAACCCCAACTCCCCTGTGTCAATCCTACTGGTGAGTTCTGACTGTGATTCATTAGAATCAGTAGCTCCATCAGATGACAACCCCCCCCCCCATTCTAGGTCATGAAGCTGTAATTTCCTTTGCATCCTCCCTGGCATCTCCTCCTACTCAGTTATACTATGAATCTCCTAATATGCGGAGGAACTTCATCACTGCAAGACTCACCTCCTCTGAAGTTCCACCTAAGCTCTTCTTACAATCGTTTTTTTTTTCAGTCCTGGGGCCTGAACTCAGGGCCTGAGGACTGTCCTTGGCCACTTTTTGCTCAAGGCTAGCGCTCTGCCACTTGAGCCACAACGCCACTTCTGAGTATGTGGTACCAAGGACTCAAACCTAGGGCTTCATGCATGCTAGGTGAGCACTCTACCACTAGGCTATGCTCCTTGCCCCCCACACCTAAGCTCTTCTTTGCCCTTTATTACTTCCATCCTATCTTCTCACCAGAAGTTGCAACCATCCACAAAGTCACTTTTCCCCTCCATTGAGACCTTCTCAGGGAGCAGGCAACCGAATAGGGCAGGAAAATCTGATCTAGATGACTGGGGGGTGGGAGGTGGCAACACTTGTCTTCACCCCCACAACAGACATACCGAGAGTCACTTAGAACTAATCATGTCCCCTATCTACCCATATACCTAGAGATTCCACCTATTCTGCCCCCTACCTCCCCTCTACTCCAAACCCACATACACACACAGATACAGACACACACACACACACACACACACACAGAGACATAAAGAAGGGAGACACTGATTTGGTTTGATTGCTAAAACCTAACTAAGGAACTACAGTCATCAGAAATTCCCTTGCCAGCCAACTAACAACAGGGGCTGCTCTAAGAGAACTCCAGAGGAATGAGAAAACCAAGGGTTAAGCAGGGAGCACACAGGAGTAGAATAAAGAAAACAAATCAAGCTAAATCTATCCCCAACATCTTCCTAGTGTGATCTCTGGCAGGAAAAAAGGTAACCCACAAAGATACAGCCCTTACTTAGAAATCCTGACAAAGACAGCAAGACAAGTCTGCTCCCCACTCCCACACACCACAGAGGAACACATTGCAGGGCCCCTTAAAGAATCCACCCCCACCCCACATCCTGCCCTAAGCCGTAAAATCACAGTTCAGTGGAATATTTTCCCTGGTACTAGATCAATTCCCCCATCCTCCTTCCTACCACTCTCTTCTTGCCAATCCTAATGAGTCCTCCAGCAGCATCTACCACCAGAAGAGGTAGCTGCCGTTAGTTCTACCTCCAGATATCTGTTTCTTTTCCTCAGCCTTCCTGGTCTTTGAGGCTTTCTTGAGGACCGTTTATTTTGTATAGGAAGAGAAAGAGAAAAAGGAGGGGGTGGAAGAGATTCCTAGTGCAATACAACCAAAGAAAAAAAAACAACTTTTTTTTAAATCTCAGAAAATAAACATAAAGCAGCCTTCTTCCCCAGGCAACTAAACAGAAAGAAGTTTGGTTTTGTTTACTGCGACATACACATGAAATCGAGTATACAGTCCATGCAGTAGCACAGCCATTGGAGAGGACATCCTGATGCTGGCCCCAGTGCAAAACAGTCCCAGCAACGCTGCCTGCTTGCCATCGCTGCCGCCGCCGCCACTGACACCTTCCTCACAGCCACTAGCCTGACTTGAAGAGGAGGATTGCAACTTGACCCAAGTAAAAATAGATGAAGTGCTTTGTCTCGTGTGTGACATAGCTGCCAAAATTTCGACCCACAATACAATGCCAGGTAGGGTTGTATTTCTTGTCAAATTCCTAAAAATTAAAAGGGGAAGAAGAAAAATGATTAGAGGGGCTTAAAGCATTCAAAATCACAATTGGAGTCTCTCCCTCCCTGAAACTCCAGCACCCACATTCAGTCGTTATTATCCTACCCCAGCCCAGGGCCTCAGCTATCAAACCCCAGGAGCTCAGGTTCTAAGGTTGGCTAGGACACTCCTCCCCTTATCAATAATGGAACACCACAAAGCCTCCATTATTCCTGTGTGCCAACTCTCTAGCACTCTACACCCTGATCATCTCTCCTTCCTCTAGCTGTTCCACCCCCTCACACCACCACTAGCACACTGAGTGAGTCTTCAGCAAAACAATGTGAGGAGCCAATGGAATGAAGGATGATCGACTGCATTTCCATATATCATGGACAGTAGGAACTGGTTGCCTCACATAAACTAGCACTTGTAAATGTGAAAAGCCAAGACATTGAAGCAACTGAGGATCAGCTATTGAGATTACCAGGAAATCATTCTATTAACTCAATGTTAAAGGCAAGGGGCCGAGAGTTTGGCCTAGTGGTAGAGTGTTTGCTAGCATACACAAAGACCTGGGTTCAATTCCTCGGTACCACATACATAGAAAAAAGCCAGAAGTGGTGCTGAAGCTCAAGTGGTAGAGCTCTAACCTTGAGAAAGTCCAAGGACAGTGCTCAGGCCCTGAGCTCAAGCCCAGGACTGGCTGGAAGGAAAAAAAAAAAAGGCAAGCCCATATGACAAACATGTAGGCTCTAAAAATCACAACAAAGACCTCCACCCTGAGTTTGAGGCAATTCTCTCACTTCTATCAGGGGCCCAAAACCACCGAGGAGATCCCTTGTGAGTTAATTAGATAGCTTCTTTTTGTACCTCTGTGGCCTAGTCCGCAGGTTACCTTAATTCTAGATGCATGCTGCTACAACTGTGAAAAGGTAGCAACTCTCCACCATAAACTCATCAATTCTGTCAATACTGAGGTTCTCTGTCTCACATGGTGTTCCACATACAATGTTTGGCTTACTTACAGCCCCTATCACCACACAATTCCAGGAGATATTAAGAAACAGAGAAAACCAAATCCAACATCATCTTGAATCTAGACTCTGTAGGAATACAACTCTCTTCCTTGGGTCTCATTTCTCAGAAACAAAACAAGAAAGTTGGACCAGATAATCTCACTCCATGTCTATGATTCTGTATTCTCTCCCCTAAATGGGTTGATAAGGCCACCACTTAACATGAAGCTGCTCTACTGGCTCTGTACCCTCTGGTTACACACACACAGTTTGTTTCTTTCCTCTTACCCCACCCACCTAAGTAGTAAAACTCAAGGAGATTCTACCTACCATATCCTACTGGCATGGATCATCTTTTTTGAGATAATCAAAAAAACAGGTCCATGCCTGCAGTGGACTTGGGTTCTGGGTAGGAGTCAGGTGACCCAGATACACATTTCTTTCTTCTAGCTCAGCTGCTTTTTTCAGTATTAACCATTTTTATTCACACATTCACTAAAAAGATGTTCAGGAACAAAAAATGTAATTCTAGCCAGTGCAGTGGCTCACGCCTGTAATCCTAGCTACTCAGGAGGCTGAGATCTGAGGAACAAGGTTCAAAACCAGCCCAGGCACAAAAGGTCCTGAGACTCTTATCTCCAATTAATCTCTAGAAAATGAGAAGTAGGGCTTGGCTCAAGTGTAGGGTGGTAGACTTGAGCTGAAGAGCTCAAGGTCTGTGCCCAGGCCCAGGTCAACACGAAGGCCAAAAGTAATTCTATTATTAATTTTTAATTCTAATTAATTTTTAATTATATAGTCAGCTCTCTATCTGTGGGTTCTACATCTATAGATTCAACCAAGCAGAAAAAAAATTAAGTCTGTATTGAATATGAACTCTTTCTGTCGTTCCCTAACAATTCAATATAACTATTTACACAGTGCACTGTATTAGGTATTATATGTAGAGATTAAAACTTATACACAAATAATACCTCATTTTATATGCAGAACATCATTTTATATATGAGTAAAGAGGGAAGGGTGTGTCCTTCTACAGGGAACTTGGATTCCTCATAGAAACAAAGGGAATATATACTCAAGTTCATTCTTTTTCCTTAAGACTAGAGAGAGGGCTGAGAATGTGGCTTAGTGGTAGAGTGCTTGCCTAGCATGCATGAAGCCCTGGGTTTGATTCCTCAGTACACATAATCAGGAAAAGCCAGTGTGGCACTGTTGGCTCAAATACTAGAGCACTAGCCTTGAACACAAAAAGGCTCAGGGACTAAGCCCAGACCCTGAGGTCAAGCCCAGGGACTGGGGCAAATAGAAGAGAATATGCCCCAGTACCTAATTCCTTTTGTACCAAACTCCCTATCTCATGATGATTACTATAAGGATATTCTACTTTAAGTGGTACAATTTCCTGAAAAATCAGTGCTGACCTGGGCCAGTAATATTTAATTCTGAACCTTTGCTAGTCATTCCCTTCCCCAATGCTTTGTAGTCAGTAACTGTCTGTAAAAGTAACACACATCTCCAGCAGAGCTCCTATTAACAGCTCCTAGTTGAGAAGAAGGGAATGATGATGATCAAGACGATCATGATGTACTGTATTCGTGTTGAATTAAAAACTCATTTATACAACTACTTAAAAGTGTGTGTATGCATATACATATTTTTAATATATATATAATAATCGGTGATTCAGAATCACTCCCTAATTTATCTACCTGGTAAATCCCCCAGGATTTTGTTTGCATAGGATATACTTCTCTTACATCCTCTGCTCCAATCCTCCCTGAATTACAACTCACTTGCCAATCCCTCCCTACCTTTGCCAAAAGCTAGAGCTCTTTCAGCATACCTTCTTGATATAGGCAGCAATGTCCTTCTCTATGTTGTACTTCTCCATGGCCTGTGTGGCACAGTCAACAGCATCCTGTTGCATGTCCTCAGACATGTCTGCGTTCTTGATCACTGCCTTCCGGTCAGACATCGTGACACTACAGTCAGAGAAGAGAGGTGAGATTGACAATGTCATGCTCTAGGCAATAAACATGAGCTTCTGGTGGAAGGCCTCAATGGGACAGGGGAATTCAGAGGCTAAGTTTAAGGAAAACACAGACATGAAGCATTAGGACATCAAGTTCCTAAGCTTTTTAGCTGAAACTGGTCCCACCCCCTTGGAAGTATTAGTAGTAGTAGTAAAAAAAAAAAAAAAAAAAAATCAACATAATCAGCCATAAGTTTTTAATCATGTGTAAATTGAGGTTTTTCTAACTCTTAATATCTATCAACTATCAACTTCTGACACTTTAAACAAC
Source organism: Megascapheus bottae (assembly GCF_031878675.1). Lineage (NCBI taxonomy): Eukaryota > Metazoa > Chordata > Mammalia > Rodentia > Geomyidae > Megascapheus > Megascapheus bottae. Next base: position 42,078,513 of record NC_143525.1, on the reverse strand, counting down.
AAGTTACTCAACATTTTTTTTGCTTGCCTTGGGGTTTGAACTCTGGGTCTAGGCACTGGCCATGAGCTTCATTTTGTTGAGGGGCAGCACTCTACCACCTGAGCCACTTCTGGCTTTTTTCTGTGACTAAAATGGAAATAAGTCTCACAGACTTCCCAGCCCCAGCTAGTTTGAATAGTGATCCTCAGATCTCAGGCTCCTGAATAGCTAAGATTACAAGTGTGAGCCACTGGTGTCCAGCTAAGTTTACTTAACTTGTGTGTTTTTATATTATCTAGAAAACAGAGACTACTCAAGGGTTATCCTAGAATAAAATTGGTGGCTTAACACCTAAACAGACTATCCCTTAGGAGTAAGTACATCATTACTATCAAAGCAGAATCAGAAAATAATTCCTGAATTCCTCATTTTTAACAATGAGGTCAGTATGGTTTTTTAGGGGTTGTTAAAAGAATTAACTAAAGTTACATGAGAGAAGCTGCAAATAAGAAGTCTATATCAAAGGCTACATGCCAAATTCAGCCACCACCTCTTTTTGTAAAAATATAGTTTTATATGAACATGCTACAATAATGGCAGAGTTTAGTAGTTACAAGTACATTCTGTGGAGCCCTGTCCTATACAAACAACAAAAAAAGGGCATACACTCTGGCCCAACAAAGCCCACTAGGGAAGATAACAATAACTTTCACTGAAGTACCCACGGCTGATATGTCCCTATGAGATGGAGAAGCTAGAAGTGATGCAGTCATATGCTATCCTTCATTCTGCTTCCCTATTATTCTCACTAAAATGGTTAAAACTCAATCAATATATTTTTTGAAAGCTCTAGATTCTGAACACAGCTCTGACCAATGACTTGTCACTTCCCTGAATTTTTGCTTCCTCATGTAAAATTTATTCACTCAAAAAATATCTGAGGATAGATAGAGAAGGTATCTTATTGTTATCTTACAAGAATGTTGGGACTGGAGGAGAAACAGAGACAGCTTTTCTTTTAAAAGTACCATAAGAACAATGAACAATTATTATTTTAACAGCCATATTCCTATGTCTGCTGCTACCACAGATCACAGCATTCTTGGCGAGGAAATTTCAAGAAGCTTGGCCAGTGTTGCCTGGCTGTCTACAACATGTTGAGGTACTTTGCAGGAACAGAGGCAGTGACCAGCAAAATCCTGCCCTCTGTCCTTGACCACAGTCCCATCACACACAGAGCAACACTTCTCGTCACCTAGCCTCAAAATACCACTGTGTAGTCAGCTCAATGAACAAAAAGATGCTGGCAGTTCATGCCCCTTTGACACAAGGCTACACAGATGCCAGCCTGCTCAAGGAGAGGCCCTAAAATTCTTCCAACCACTGAATCCACTACTTCTAACCATGGAGTCCACACTAGCCTGTCCACTGGATGAACTAAAAGCACAGAAAGCATGCACAAAAGCTCCAAGCTCTGCGTCACTTCAGCATGACACTATCAAGGCACAGCATTAGATCAGCAAACTCTGCTCCTACAACCCAGAGGGGAAAAGTTAAGAGTTAACATTGCTTAAGAAAAGGTCACAAGAATCCAGTTCAAGGCCGGCCTATGTGACCTTGAACAAACATCTTCATTTTCCAAATCAAAGATTGAAATGGAAAAAAATGGGGCAACCTCTACCAATTTTGAGCAAGGTACAATAATGACATGTGATGTGGCTTTCTGTAAGTGAAGAAGTACAATGTCACCTGGTGGTCTAGTCCAGGCTACCACTCAGAAGGGGGCACTGTTTACTAATCCAGAAGTGGGGGTGGGGCCTGGTTAGAGACGATGAAGTGCAAATATGATCTTGGCACCATTTTGCCAACAAGCTCATCTGCTCCACTGCCTCATCTCCAAAGTCCAAAGGAAGAACTTTGTCACAGTAATTAAAAACCATCTTACTCTCCAGGAGAGAGCTTGCAGTTACATAATGCTGGTCTCGTGATTACAATACCAAGCTTCTTCACCCTTGGCCCCTCTGGTGTCTGATAAAGGTTAAGGTCCAACCAGGAACTACCCCTGTCCAAGGTGCCAAGGGGAAAAGGAGGGAGATGCTAGATGCCAGGGAGAAAAAGATGGGGAGATGCTAAGCCCAATCCTTCCTCCTAAGGGGGAGAAAGGAGAGGAAAAAAAAAAAAGCAAGGGACAGGGCCTCCAGATAGACGGATGGCCAGAGGGCCAGCGGCCAGACGCCTCAGTCACGAGCCAGAGGCGCCTTTGAGAAGCATGGGCTCGCCAGGGCGGCTTCCTCCTCATCCACCGTTCTGCGATTTTTGTTTTTTTTTTTAAAAAGGCTAAACTCGGAATGACACGGGCCGCCTCTCCCTCGGCAACAGCACACCAATGCCCCCATTTCCTCCCTCCGGCCCTCCAAGGGGGCCGTGCCCTCCTCCACCCCATCCTCCCCAGGGCCGCGGCCCCAAGGGCAGTCCTGGAAAGGGGGGGAGGGGAGGGAAGGCACCCGCCTCCCCGCCTCCCCACCACCCGCCCTCGCCGCCCGGCCGGGTCCGCAGGCCGCCCTCCCCCGCCAGGCCCGCGGCGTCCTCGGCGGCAGGAAGGACACCCCGGAGGGTGGCCGCGGCGACAAGAGCCGCGTCACGCCCGAGCCCTCTCCACCCGTCTTCCCCCGGCCCCCCGCGGCCTCCACGCAGCGCGCCGACTCCCGGGGTGGGGGAGGGTGGCGGTCCCGGGCCGCCCGCGGCGCCACGAGGTCCTCCGGATCACGGGGCGGCGCGACCGGCGGCCCGGGAGGGAGGGGCGCCAGCTGCCCGAGCCGAGGCTCCAGGCCTCGGGGACCCCGGCCTCGAGCGAGGAGAGGAGGCCGCAGGGGCGCCGCGGGGTGCGGCCCGGGGGGCGCCCGCACCCAGCCGCGCTCACCTTCACGGAGTCGAGTCCTCACGGGCCCCGGGGAGCCGCGATGGGCTGAGGCAGAGCGCGGACAGGGGCGGTGTCCCCTGGGCTGGTCCTCCTGCAGCCGCCGCCGCCGCCGCCGCGGTCGCCCGCGTCCCCGCAGCCCCGGACGAACGCTCGCGCCGCCGCCGCCTGCCCTCCGAGCTTCCCTTCCCCAGCCCGGGCACCCGCGCTCCGCCTCACGACGCCGGCCGGCCCGCCGCCCGCCCGCCTGCCTCGCTGCTCTCGCTGGCGTCTCGCCGCTGCGCGCTGCTCGCCGCTGAGCGCGGCCGACGCGCGGCCCCCCCTGAAATAGCGCCCCGCCCCCGCCTCCCCCCGCCGCGCGCGCCGCCGTCCGCGCTCGCCATTGGCTGAGCGCGGCCGGCCCCGCACTGCGGGCTTCTCCCCGCGCCGCTCTCGCCCCACATCTTGTTTCCTCCCACAATGCCTCGGGGCGGCGGGAGGGGGCGGGGCGGAGGGGCCGAGAAGGTGTGGGGCGGGGCCGGGGGGGAGGGCGGGAAGAGGGAAAAAGGCGGACCCTGCGCTCCCTGCCGACCTGCAGGTGGGGGACGGGAGACCCCAGGTCCACGGAGGAGAGGATGGAGATTTCACACGCGAGGAACAGGTGGGGAAGGGGTCCAGACACCAGCCGAGGAGAAGCTACCAGCCGGGGATGACCAGACCAGACGCCCCCTTTCCCCAGCGCCCCAAGTCTGAGGGAAAGTGGGGAGACACAAGCACCAGCAGCCCCAGGGCGCCTCTCCTCCCCGTGCTCAGGCTTTGCTCCTGAGTCTGAAGGCTTCTCCGCGGAGCTCCCATGTGGGGCCCAGTCAGCCTGGAGCCTCGGGCGCCATGGAGACCCCCGAGCTGCTTGCTCGCTTGCTTCTGTTTTTTAAGGACTGGGAGTTTGGCCTAGTGGTTACAGTGCTTGCCTAGCATGCACGAAGACCCGGGTTCGATTCCTCGGTACCACATACATAGAAAAAAGCCGGAAGTGGTGCTGAGGCTCAAGTGGTAGAGCTCTAGCCTTGAGAAAGCCCAAGGAGAGTGCTCAGGCCCTGAGCTCAAGTCCCAGAGTGACAAAAAGAAAAATCGCTCCCTCCGCCTGATACACTGGTGGCTCATGCCTGTAATCCTAGCTAGTTAGGAAGCAAAGATCTGAGGATGGTAGTTCAAAGCCGTCCCTGAAGGAGAGTCCTGAGACTCTTACAGTTAACTACCAAAAAAGCTGGACATGGAGCTGTGGCTTACATGGTAGAGCACTAGCCTTGAACACAAAAGCACAGGGAGTGCACCCAGGACCGGAGTTCAAGCCCCTGTACCAGCACACACACACACACCACTCCTCCATATCACTCACTTTATAGACAGAACCAAGCTCTAGAGAGGTTAGAACCTTTGCCAGATCAGCTAAAGTTGGGTTACATTTGGCTAGTAGACTGAGGAGTGGTGCACACAGAGCAGTGTGTGTGCTATATTATCCTCACTCATCCCCTAAGAAAGACACCTAAGAAAGAGGTTTTTTCTTCCCAAATTGTGTCATTCACCAGGCGTCTACCTAAAGGAGTAACAAGTGTTCATCGATAGTAATTTTGTCTACACTGGGGATTAGCAAACTGCCAGGGATCGCTCCCATGCCCATCTTTCCTGTATCCATCTCTTTCCCCCTCCCTGCTCTCAATCATGATCAGCAAGTCAAGCTTGCTCTGGGCCTGACCTGCTCGGATTGGGAGCATCGTGACTTAGGGTTCAGTTCGTGTCTTGGAAAACCATCCAGGCTGGCTTCTGCTTTCTACAGCTGTCTGTTCCCATCCTCCACACAGGAGACCAGAGCCCAGTCCTGAAGGTAGCCCTTCACACAGTGGGTATTCTGACTTCAGCCTCCCCAGTTCATGAATGGGGGGTGGGGCAAAGGTGGGAAGGAAAAGGAGGAGGAAGGTTGGTTTGTTCACTGTCTTTTGCAGAGCAAGTCTGGTGAACTGCTTGGAGAAGGAGAGCTCTTTCACCAACAGCTTCTAACCCATTCAAGTCCTGAAGGTCAGAACTGCTCCCAGTTCCCATGCAGGATGTCCCCTGCCCAAGGGGCGTCCAATGGAAGGAGCTTGTGAGAGTGGAAATGGAGCCTGCACCATTGTGGGTACTTGTTTATGTACCCACACAGGGAGATGATCGGATGACCTTAAGTCTGCACCAAGGTGATTATGAGTTAGCAGTGGCCATTCAAAGGCCATGTTCCCCCTTACCTGGAGTAAAGGAACGAAAGAGTTGTAATGTTTATGATTAGGGAAATGAAACTGAGATGATGAATAGCTTGAGCAGATCTGCAGCATGGCTTGTAGTGAGGTGAAAATGGGGGACACTAAGCACTTCAACTAACAGGAGTCTTTTGAGTTGTTTGTTTTGTTATTTTTATTTTTTATTTTTTGCCAGTCCTGGGCTTGAGCTCAGGGCCTGAGCACTGTCCTTGGACTTTCTCAAGGCTAGAGCTCTACCACTTGAGCCTCAGCACTACTTCCTGCTTTTTTCTATGCATGTGGTACCCAGGTCTTCGTGCATGCTAGGCAAGCACTCTACCACTAGGCCAAACTCCCAGCAAGACTTTCGATTTTTAAGAAGTGTGGGAAGCCAGGCACAGTGGATCATGCCTGTAATCCTAGCTACTCAGGAGACTGAGATCTGAGGATCTCGGTTCAAAGCCAGCCCAGGCACTAAAAAGTTCCTGAGACTCTTATCTCCAGTTAATCATCCTGGAAGTGGCCCTGTGGCTCAAGGGGAAGGATGGTAGCCTTGAGACAAGTGTTTCAAATGTAGTGCATGGGAGTAGTAGTAATAGTGTGTGTGTGTGTGTGTGTGTGTGTGTGTGTGTGTGTGTATTAAAGACTAAACTTTAGAATGTGTAGTTTGGGTTGGGTTTGGGAAGTGAAAGTACACTTGCCTAACAGGCTCAAAGCCCTGAGTTTAACTTTCAGTGCCAAACATTATATAGTTTGGAGCCAGGTGTCTGTAATCCTACCTACTCAGGAGGCTGAGATCTGAGGGTCGCGGTTCAAAGCCAGCCCAGGCACTAAAAAGTCTGTGAGACTCTTATCTCCAACCAATCACCAGAAAACTGGAAGTGGCTCTGTGGCTCAAGGGGTACAGTGGTAGCCTTGAGCTGAAGAGCTCAGAACAACACCCAGGCCCAGAGTTCAATTCCCACAGCCAAAAGAAAAGTGGGTAGTAGTAGTGGTAGTCGTGTGTGTGTGTGTGTGTGTGTGTGTGTGTGTGTGTGTGTGTGTGTGAAAGCCCAAAGGCAACCCAGGCAGGAAAGTCTGAGACCTTTATGGCAAAGAAACTACTCAGAGAAAGTTAAAAAAGGTGCTGTGGTTCAAGTGGTAGAGTGCTAGCCTTGAGCACAAAGAAGTTCAGGGACAGCATAGAGGCCCTGAGTTCAAGACTGGCAAAACAAAACAAAAACAAGAAACATAATTTGTACGTAATACTTAACCTTTGTGGTACCTTTACTCTGGGCCAGGCTCCAGTCTAAGGATTTCAAATGTAGTACATTCTATTCAACCCCCACTTTGTCTTGTAGGGCTTGAACTCAAGGCCTGGGCACTGTCTTTGAGCAATTTTTGCTCTACCAGTTTGAACCCCAACCCTACTTCTGGATTTTGGGTGGTTATTTGGAGATAAGAGTCTCAAGGGTACTTTTCTGCCTAGGATGTCTTTGGACCTTGATCCTCAGATCTCAGCCTCTTGAAGTAGCCAGAATTACAAGCATGAGCCATGGCACTGACTCCCATGTTGTCTTTTGAAGCAACTGTATTTTTATCCTTCTTTTTGTTGAGCAATTGTTAGCTTAAAGCAGTTTATTACTTTGCCCAAGCTTGCCCAGCTTGTCATTGGCAGAATTGAAGTCCATGTTGCCTATTTCTGTTGTAATCTTAGTTATTAAACTATATTTCTTAATGAAGAAAAATAGTATAAAACAGGACTTTAGCTGTCTACATCATGCCAGCATTTCCTAAACTTTCTGGACTCCAAAGTGTGTGTGTGTGTGTGTACTGCAACTTGAACTAAGGCCTGGGTACTCTCTCTTAGCTTTTTCATTTGAGGCCTGTGCCTTGATCACTTGAATCACACCTCTACTTGTGAATCTCTGGTGTTTAATTGGAGATAGGAGTCTCACAGACTTCTCATCCTGCTGGCTTCCAATGGCATGGTGATTCTCAGAGCTCAACCTCCTGAGTAGCTAGGATTACAAGTGGGTCACTGGCACCTGGCTCAAAAACCCTTCTTTATCCCAACATTTGTTAACATCTTTAGGAATCACTATTCCACCAGACACAGTTTGGGACACTTGTGCTCTACAAATGTATTTATGTAAAGTGCTTATTGTCTAGGATAATTACTATGCAACAGATAACCTATCTACTTAACTTGGTGGATGTCTCTATTTGACACTTTTTTTTTTTTCTTTGCCACAGCACCACTTCTGGCTTTTTCTATGTATGTGGTACTGAGGAATCTAACTCAGGTCGGACACTACTTTTTAAGATTGCCTAGGCTTCTGTTGCCTAGCAGATAGCAGTCATGTCTTACCAATTTAAAAATCAAAGATGACTGTTGTTGTGAAGGGGGGGGGCTCATATGAGGTTCCTTAGCATACTTTAATTCCAGGACTCCCCAAGATATGGTACATTGCTCAGTTAAGAAGTTCTATCCACATGCATTCTGAAGCGAGGATGTCTTGATTCTAATCTCTATCACTCACAACTGTGCAGATCTGTTCATGCTATTTATCATTTCCAAGTTTCATTTTCCTAATCTTAACAAATTGACAACAATAATATCTACTCTGTGGTGTTGAGGAAACATGCACCAAAAACTCTTGGCCCAATGCCTGGTCCAAACAGATGATGAACAAACATTTGCTATCATCAACACCCCTCTCCAGTACTTGTCTCCTTTCCCTGTAGCTCTTGCATCCATTCATGGCCCCATGATCCACTTAGGTACTAGTGAAAGACTTCGGAGCTTCCCTCGGTTTGTACCCCTCTCTTATCCTCCACGCTTCCATCACTGCTCACTACTTAGCTGCTTTTCCAGCCCATGTCTTTCAATAGGCATTTCCAACCTCTTTCAGTTGTTTCTCTGCCTCCATTCTGGGCTTTTCTACCCCAAAAACCTACAATGTAACGGTCTATCAAAACTGCCCGTCATTCCTAGCTACTCAGGAGGCTGAGCTGTGAGGATCCCCATTCAAAACCAGTCTAGGTAGACAAATGCAAGTGATTCATCTCCAACTAACCAGCAAAAATCCACAAGTGGAGGTGTGGCTCACATAGTAGAGCACCAGACTTTGAGTGACCAAGCTAAGGGAGGGCATGAGGCCAGAGTTCAACACCCTGTATGGCACCAGAAAAATGCAAATCTCCTCTAGAACTTTCCACTTCCCTGCTCAGAACAAAGACTAGGTTCTTCCCCCTAACGCGCTACTTGTCTTTGCCCCACATACCTACCTGCCGCACATCTGCTTCTTTGTTTTGTCTCCTCACACTTCGAATATCACTCTTCCTGCTTTAGTAACACCATCAGCTCTTGAGTTTCTCACAGTCAGAATCGGCACCTTTGTTCAAGTGGTTCCTTTACCCTAAGGCTTGTAGTTTGTTTTCACAGCTTACTCCTTTGTTTGGGTGGCAGCGTCTGTGCAGCCTTCCCTGAATCCCAGGTGACAGTGGGGGAGGAGGGGTTTGTAACTTCCAGAGCTTGTCATCCACCACTTCCTATTAAACCTGAAGATTAAAGTCTTACATTTGTCTATATAGTTCCTTGAAGGCAGGGATTACATCTTATTACTATGTGGGCTGCAGGATTTAGCACCGTTCCTAATAGACGGCAAGTTCTCTGAGTATTGGGTAATCTGATGCTGCCTGTGAGTGACTGAAAAGCATGACTAGAATATTCCTTCTCTCCCTGTCTCTGTCTCTGTCTCTGTCTCTGTCTCTGTCTCTCTCTCTCTCTCTCTCTCTCTCTCTCTGTGCCCAGGGCCTGGGCACAGACCCTGAGCTCTTCAACTCAAGGCTAGAGCGCAATTAATTAATTGGCGATAAGAGTCTCAGATTTTACTGCCTAGTCTGTCTTCAAACCATGATCCTCAGATCGGATCCTCCTGAATAGTTAGGATTACAGGTGTGTGAACCACCAGCACTTGGCTCATTCCTTTTCTTTCTTCACCAAGAATGATATCCAGGCTTTTCTGTTTTATGGTTGTTTTTGTTTTATTGTTTTCCCCGGAACTAGTAACACATACTGTTTACATTAGGCCCTCCCCGCCCCGAAAAAATTGCCAGCTAAGATAAGTCATTATCAATCCTGGGGAAAGTCCAGTCTTGTTTCCTGAATCGACATCCTGCTCACACTCACTGGATTGGCTGAAATCCATAGGTAAAGACAGTTCAACTCCAGCTGACTGGGTCACCTAGAAGAAAGAGACGATGGAGTTGACAGAAGTCAAATGACCTATTTCAGAGACTCCAGGAAATAGGAGAAGGATGGAAAATACACCCACTGACATGCCCATCACATTGCAATGCTTGATACCAGTCCCCCAAACAAATCCCCAGTGGAAAAACCTAAGGAAGTAAACAACATCACTGGAATTGCCAGGATCTGTTCCAGCTCTTCAAAAGCTTTGTAACATATACTTCCCTAGGCAACTATTAAGCAAACCCCAAATATTGCCCCCACCTCCTCCACAAACCTCCTGAGACTTGAAGGGGTCAGCCAAAGTAACTTAGTGACTACAAATGAGGGAGAGAAGCGCTAGAGGTAGGAATCAAGGAAAAGTCCCAAGCCAGTTTGGTTGCTAGTCATTTTGCTTTTCAGAGTCCTGAGTTTCTTCAGGAAACTCAGGGAAGAAACTTAGGATCATCCAGAGATGGCTCCAGAGTTTATGCTCATCTGATTTCAATACTCATCATGAAAGGTCCTTTCCTTGTGGACCAGAGAGCCCACGAAGGAGCTTTTACCTCTATTGATACCAGATTTAAGTCCCTTGTTTTCTAGTCCCCTCAATGAGAACTTGTACCAAGTGAATGTCTTAAAAGTTGCGATATCCCTTTGTTTATCTCTGTATATTCCCAATGGGTGGATATAAGCTTTTGTTTTTCTTTTCTTTCTAAGTGTGTGTGTGTTGTGTGTTTGTGTTGGTCATGGGGCTTGAACTGTGGGCCTAGGCACTGTCCCTGAGTCCTTCAGTTCAAGGCTACTGCCCTACCCCTGGAGCCACAGTGCCACTTGCGTTTGTTTTTATTTCCTAGTGGTTAATTGAAGATAAGAGTCTCACAGACTTTAGGCTGGCTGGCTTTGAACCTTGATCCTCAGATATCAGCCTCCTGATTAGCTAGGATGACAGGTGTGAGCCACTTGAGCCTCAGCACCACTTCTAGCTTTTTTCTATGTATGTGGTACCGAGGAATCGAACTCAGGTCTTCGTGCATGGCTAGGCAAGCACTCTACCACTTGGCCAAAATCCCGGCCCCCCAGCACTAGTCTTGTGGAAGTCAGCAGACATAACTGCCTTCTTCAACACACATGGCTCACAGCTGGGGACTCACCTAAGCTTCTGTGGCGCAATGCTTCCCTGGCTTCCTACCTCTCTGACTCCTCCTTTCAGACTCTTCTGAAGGCTACATTTCCTCTGCTCATTCTTCAAATCTGCTGTTCCTCAGGGTTCTGTTGTAGATTCTTTACTCGTCTTCCTTGATGATGGTAGATGTTACCATGGCTTCGATAGCCAACCCGGGAATAGTAACTCCCAAATGTACAGGGGCCCATGCAGACTTTGCGACTTGAGATCTTTAGCCACATGGTGTGATAATTCCACGGTATCAGCGTCTCAAGACTTCTCTGTTTTTCTGCCATTCTCATGCTTTTTCTCTCCTGGTCTAGAATGGCTACTCCGATTCCAGCATCCTTTGTCTCTGGACACTATCCAGAAGGGCACATACTTCAGGCCCTTTCTTCTTAGAGTAGCCATTAGATTCATCTTTAATCTTTAATCCATAGTGAGGAATTTAGCTGAATTCCCATCTGCCCTACCAAAACTGAACCTTTTTATTTTTTCGTGATGCTAGGACTAGAACTCGGGATCTCACATGTGCTAAGCACACATTCTACCACTGATCTACACAGTGCTCCCCCAAAGTGGATCTTGCTGATGAGATGCACATGGAAAGCAAGGCTAGGCCTTGCCATGTGAAGAAGCTTCCTTATCCTTTTCTCTCCTTCCTTTCACGCAAAGCAATCAGTAGTCCCTGCAGTTCCCAACCTGGAAAGTCGGCGGCAATGGCAACCACAGCAGCTGCCAACACAAGAGGCTCTGTAATGACACACAGGCAGCTCTACACTTCGTTCCCCTCCTTTCCCAGAGTGCCTTTGAAAAGAAAACGGAAGACTGAGCCTTTCAGAAAAGCAAGTTCTGACTCCCAGTTCCTTCTACGGTGGGCAGGCTAGGATTCAGATCCATGCATTCATGTGCTCATTCCTTCATTCAAAACACGGTAAAAAGACCCCTGCCTGTGCTATTGTTGGTAAGTGCAACCTTTTGGGCACTGTTGTATAGTGGCTGAAAGAATAGGCCTTGAAAGAATAGGCTAGGTTCAAATCCTGACTTTGCTGCTTATTGGCTGTGTAACCCTGAGAAGAAATGACATGAATATTGCACTGATTGGGAGTTTAAAGTTCAATGTCTGGCAGATAGTAGCTCAATAAATGCCAGCTGCTATTCAAGAAGGTAGCATATATCCTGCATTTTCTACTTGTGTGGAAGAAGATTGAAGTATTGTAAAATGGTGCAAATGAAAAAAATGTAGAATTTCTATGGACTTCCTTACATAGCTTATGAGAAAGGAATAAAGAAGAGATAAAGCCAGGAAACTGAGTTAGGATCAAGTCTTAGACTATTGAATGCCAAAATGAAGTCTTTTTTTTTTTTTTTTTGCCAGTCCTGGGCTTGGGCTCAGGGCCTGAGCACTGTCCTTGGACTTTCTCAAGGCTAGAGCTCTACCACTTGAGCCTCAGCACCACTTCTGGCTTTTTTCTATGTATGTGGTACCAAGGAATCGAACCCGGGTCTTCGTGCATGCTACGCAAAGCACTCTATCACTAGGCCAAACTCCTGGCCCAGTCTTATTATTATTATTATTATTTTGGCCGGTTCTGGGGCTTGAACTCAGGGCCTGAGCACTGTCCTTGGGTTTTCCTCAAGGCTAGTGCTCTACCACTTGAGCCACAGCACCACTTCCAGCTTTTCTATGTATGTAGTACCGAGGAATCGAACCCAAGTCTCTGTGCATGTTAGGCAAGCACTCTACCACTAGGCCAAACTCCTGGCCCACAAAATGAACAGTCTTGATAGGGCAGAGCACCCAAGAAATAGCCCTCACCTTTTAAGCCACATGAGGGAAGCTCTGAAGATGAGAAATCTCTGGGTCTCTGAAGTTGAAGAGAGTTCTTGAGGCTTACCTTACTGTTGGTCTGTATTCTACATTCGGACCATCTGGAAAAGCCTATTTCTTTTCTTTCTTCCTTTCTCCTTCCTTCCTTCCCTTCTTCCTTTTCTTTTAAATTTTGTGCTGAACTCTGAGCCTCACGCCTCTGTTCTCTTAGATGTTTTTGTTATCTATGTAGTTTATTTATTTTTGTTGGTTGTGGGGCTTAGCTCTTTATGCTTAAGGCTAGCTGTCTACCACCATGAGCCACAGCTCCAGAGTTCTGAAGCTTAATTGGAGATGAGTCTCCTGGACTGTCCTGCCTGGGCTGGCTCTGAATCACGATCCTCAGATCTCAGCCTCCTGAATAGCTAGGATTGCAGGTGTGAGCCACCAGCGCCCAGCTAGTTTCATTCACTTAAGAAATAAAGTATCACTCTATCACTTGAATCATACCTCCACTCCACTTCCAGATTTTGCTAGTGAATTAGAGTTTAAAATTCTGTTTTGTCTGCACAGGACAAAACAGAGTCTCAGAGTTCGGCCTCCTGTGGACCTAGGATTACATACATGAAACACTGATGCCTGGCTTTTCACTGATTTTTTTTTTTTTTTTTGGCTAGTCATGGGGCTTCAACTTAGGGTCTGAGCACTGTCCTTGAGTTTTCTCAAGGCTAGCACTCTGCCACTTGAGCCACAGCACCACTTGCAGCTTTTTCTATGTATGTGGTACCAAGGAATCAAACCCGGGTCTTTGTGCATGCAAGGCAAGCACTCTACCACTAGGCCAAACTCCCGGCCCATTGATTATTTTTAAAGCAATGTCTCACTTCCCACTAAAGCATATGTCCCTGAGCTAAAATCCAAATTTGCCTACTATTAGGGTTTTCATCCTAGCTGGGATCACAGGAATGTTTAGCTTCCTTTCCATGGAGACAGAATCTCTTGGACTTTTTCCTCTGTAGGCTGGCTTCAAACTGTGCTCTCTTGGTTTCCGTCTCTCAAGTAACTAGGATCACATCAATGTCCAGCTTCTAGTCCTACTTCTCTCAGTAGACTGAGCCCTGGCACTGGTGCCAAAAGAGAACAGCTATTTCCTTCCACATGACAGTTCTGCCCACCTGAAGAATGGAAGTGGACACAAAGACTGGGAGAGTCCTTCAAAAAGGACTATAGGTCAAGGCTGGGCCAAGCTGACTGGACTCACAGTCATTGTCACTAGCTTTGGTTTTTCTCCAGGGTTCAGGCAGAACCCCCTCAATCTTAAGAAGAGTGTAAAGACTTTATCAAGCACAAAACAATCTGAGCAAAGTCCCAGAGAATGCTAAAGAGAGCAAGGGTAGCCAGGCGCAGTGGCTCACACCAGGAGAGAGAGAGAGAGGGAGAAGGAGAGGGAGAGAGAGAGAGAGAGAGAGGAGGGGGGGAGAGAGAACAAAGGTTCCAGTACACGATACCTGGCTCAGCAGCCTCCCATACCTGAGCCAAAGAGAGATTATGGGGGTCATTGAAGATCCGAGGGATTATTTCAAGAAAGAGAGCCACACGGGATGAGCTGTCACCTGGAGGAATCAGGAGGCCTGACTCCTGTCCCGTGCATGCCTCTCACTTTCTGTGATTTCCCCGGGCCTCTTCCTTTTCAATAAAACAAAATGATTTTGATAGGAGCCTTCAGTGGTCTTTCATAGCTCAGAATCTTGACATCTGGGCTCAAGCACTGTGTGGACCCTCAGGATTTAGAGGGCTAGTCTATGCCCTGCATATTGGAAGGAATCCAGAATAGGAAAATGGAGACAGGGGAAGGAGAGGGGCTGTCCACATCCCCCACTTGAGGGGAAGGCTGCCAGTGGGATGGGAGAGGAGAGAGAATAGGGAGGTGAGGCCAGTGGGCTTTCTGAGTGCCTGACATCTGCAGAGCAAAGGAACTTAACTTCTTTTCTTCTCCCAACCCGAGCTACCTCAGGATCCTGTGGGAAAGCTGCATTATAATCGATAGCCTCATAAATAAATAGTCAACACATCCTGTCTCCAGCTCAGGGCTTCAGGAAAATCAAACCTCAACCCACTTCTGGCCTCCCATTCTGCTTTCCTTCAGAGACCTCCAGAGGGAAGGAGCGCTGAGCGGTCATCTCAGGCAGCCCCTGGCCCTCTACGCTGACTCCAGATGCCACGTCCACATGCAAGGGGACCAAAGACCAGAGCCTGGGCCCTCCTCCAACACCTTCCCAGCAGGCTCTTCTTGTCTGGGAGTGACCCTGCTTCCAGACTCCTGCATCCACCTTCATCAAGCCCTCCCTTTAGCTGTCGCTCCTGGTATACTCTGGCCTCTCAGCTCAGTCCTTTGCTTCTCACCTTCAGATTTTGTGTGTTTCTTCTGATCATGGCTGGCCCCCACTGCATGAGCAGCAAGAAGGAGCTGGTTAGTTGCTCTGTACCTCTAGAACCTGCCCGTCTTAACCTTTTCAGACTCATCATAAATGAGCCTTTCAAGCTCTGACCAAGAAAATGTGTTTCTGTGTGACAGAGACAAAGACCCTCGGAATTTATTTCACAAAAGAGCAGCAAGTTGCAGGTTAGTAAGTTGACCGGAAGACATTTCCTTCCACTCCCCACTTCTGTCACAGTACTCAAAACAGAAATCTTTAACAAGTCGAGTATTTGGGGCCCCCCCTTCCCTCTCTCCTTCCCCCTTCCATCCCAAACCATGGTGGCAGTCAGCCTTGTATAATGATAGAGAACAGCCTTTTTCTAGGTGTGCCTTGAAACACCTCAGATCTCTCCACTGTGCGAATGCCTCAGTTTCCGCTTCAGCTCTCTGGAGGGCTCCCAGGACTAAGGAAAGAGTCTTTAGAGCTTCTTGAGTAACCAGTATAGAGAAGGGATTTGTTGGATTGTGATAACCCTGTTTGATTCCCCTTCCCCATTTTTTTTATTTGCGTTTTAACTCAGGCCTTCCACTTACTCTACCATTTGAACAACGCTTCTGGCCCTTTTTTTCTTTTGTTGTTTTTCAAATTATACTTTTTTTCCCCCCAGGAACATCCTGGACAGTGATGACTCTACCTATGCCTCCCCACAGTTGGGTGTGAACACCACACCCAGCTTTGTGTGTGTGTGTCCTAAGCCTTGACTTCAGGGTCTGGGCACTGTCCCTGAGCTCTTGTGCTCAAGGCTAGTATTCTACTACTTTACTTCTTGATGGCTAATTGTAGACAAGAATCTCACTGACTTTTCTGCATGATCAGGCTTCCAACTGCAATCCACAGCCTTGGCTTCCTCAGTAGCGAGGATTACAAGCATGAACCATTAGCACCCAGCTCAACTTTTTTTTTTTTTTTTTTCCAGTCCTATGGCTTGAACTCAACTCAGGGCCTAGGCACTGCCCTTGGGCTTTCTCAAGGGTAGTGCTCTTCCACTGAGCCACAGCACCACTTCTGGCTTTTTTCTGTGTATGTGGTACCAAGGAATTGATCCCAGGGCTTCGTGTATTGCTAGGCAAGTACTCTCTACCACTAGCCCAAACTCCCGGCCCCCTCAAGTTGTTTCTTTTTTTTTTTTTTTTTTTTTTTTGCCAGTCCTGGGCTTGAGCTTAGGGCCTGAGCACTGTCCTTGGACTTTCTCAAGGCTAGAGCTCTACCACTTGAGTCTCAGCACCACTTCCGGCTTTTTTCTATGTATGTGGTACCGAGGAATCGAACTGGGGTCTTCATGCATGCTAGGCAAGCACTTTACCCACTAGGCCAAACTCCCGGCCCTCAAGTTGTTTCTTAAGATGATG
The DNA here is from genome assembly GCF_031878675.1 of Megascapheus bottae. Lineage (NCBI taxonomy): Eukaryota > Metazoa > Chordata > Mammalia > Rodentia > Geomyidae > Megascapheus > Megascapheus bottae. The sequence goes on along the minus strand of NC_143525.1, from coordinate 42,062,351 downwards.
TTTTGTGAGGTTTTTGTTTGTGTGTGTGGTGGGGTGTATCATAGGGCTCGAATTCTGAGCCCAGGTGCTGTCCCTTAGCTCTTTAGCTCAAGGCTACCACTCTACCCCCTTGAGCCATAGTTTTGTGTGCTTTTGCCAGAGATAGCCTTGAACTAATATCTTTTTTTTTTTTTTTTTTTTGCCAGTCCTGGGCTTGAGCTCAGGGCCTGAGCACTGTCCTTGGACTTTCTCAAGGCTAGAGCTCTACCACTTGAGCCTCAGCACCACTTCCGGCTTTTTTCTATGTATGTGGTACCGAGGAATCGAACCTGGGTCTTCGTGCATGCTAGGCAAGCGCTTTAACCACTAGGCCAAACTCCCGGCCCTTGAACTAATATCTTATTGATCTCTACCTTTTGAGTAGCTGGGATTACAGGTATGTACCCGCTCTTGTTCACAATTATTGATCACTATGTTCTAGATCTTCCCTGGAGATTGAACATTCCTTTGGTTAAAAGTTTCTGACAGGGTAGTTGTGTGACCTAGTAGTAAATTGCTTATCTAGCATGCACCAAGTCCTGAGTTCAATTCCTCAATACCACATACACAGAAAAACCCAAAAGTGGTGCTATGGCTCAAGTGGTAGAGTACTAGGCTTGACAAAGCTCAAGGACAGTGCCCAGGCCCTGAGTGCAAGTCCCAGGAATGGCCAAAAAAAAGAAGTTTCTGCCAGGCCCTGGTGGAAAATGCCAGCAATTCAAGCTATTCAAGAGGTTGAGATCTGAAGACATTAGTTCAAAACCATCTCAGGCAAACAAATCCTGACAGATTCTTGTCTCCAATTAATCAGCAAAAAGCTGGAAGTGACTGGGCACCAGTAGACAGAACCTCCACCAGCAACATAAACAAACAGGGTTGTTTGGGAGATGTCTACACTGCAGTTCATTTCCCTGGCACACAGGATGGAGGTTTAAGTGTCTCAGGTAGAGCTCAGTCTGACACTGACTCTGGTTTGGCCATTTTCCAGCTGACAGGAGGCTTATGCCTTTAATCCTGTCTACTCAAGAGGTTGAGATGTGAGTGTAGGTGTTCAAAGCCAGTTCAGCTCAGGCAGGACTCTTATTTCCAATAAACCACTGGAAGGCTGGAAGTGGAGCCATGGCTCAAAGTGATAGAGCTCTAGCCTTGAGTAGAAGAGCTCAGGGACAGTGCCTAGACCCTGAGTTCAAGCCCCATGAGTGACAAAAAGAAAGAAAGTGACATAAGGTTCTGCTTCATCTCTCTCAGGTAGCAGGGTGGCCTGTAGCATAATTTAGTGGCCTAGAAAGCTGCTGTTTACAAATGGATCCACTTTAGTTTGGGGATATCAATACAATGAGTAGGAAAGCCAGGCATGGTGATACCCACCTGCAGTCTCAGCATTCAGGAGACAGACGCAGGAGAATAGCAGGTTTGAGGTCAGCTTAGGCTGTACAGCAAGTTCAAAACCAATGTGACGCGCATAAACTCTCAAAAATCCAATGGCAGGCCTGGGCAGAGTGCTTGCCTAGCATGCACAAAGACCCAGGTTCTATTCCTCGGTACCACATGCATAGAAAAAAGCTGGAAATGGCTCTGTGGCACAAGTAGTAGAGCTCTAGCCTTGAGAAAGCCTGATGACAGTACTCAGGCCCTGAGTTCAAGCCCCAGGACTGGTAAAAAAAAAAAAAATCCAATGGCAGGGCAATGTAGGTCAGTAAAAGAACACTTGCACAGCATGCACAAGTCCCTGGGTTCCATCCCAGCATTGCAAATATTATATAAAAAGAGTCTATGGGTAAGGCACAGACATCTTCAGTCACAGCTCTAATAGTCAAAAGAGCCAAGAAATTATTTGGGATAGAGTTCTCTAAGGGAAAGGTCCAAACTTGAAGGGCCTTCCCCAGGCCCTCCTGGAGGGCACTCGGGTCCAGCCTCAGGCTCCTGGCCCTCTCCACAGCACAGACTGGGCTGGCACTAAGCACATGGGTTATGTCTGTCACCAGAGAGGAACTGGCAGCAGGCACAGCAGACTATGTTTTCTTTGCAAGCTGAGGGTAACTAGAGGAAGCTGAGAATTCCTCTGCTGTGTCTTGAGGAGGAGGGGAGAGGAACAGGGATTCATGCAGGGCTAGAAGCTCTCCAAAGGAGTGATTTTTCCAGTTCCTAAGATAAGAAAGGAGAGGAGTTAGGCCAAAGATGGGAGGACAACCTAAAGCCTCACGGAAAGTCTGGGTAGATGCCAAGAGTATGGGTCTTGCCTACAGACATCAGTGGTAGTTGGCATTTATTAAACACTTTCTCAGTGCCAGTCACCGTGTCTGGAATGCAGTTGCTCTCTGAAGGCAGATTGTGAAGGGGCTGGGAACAGTGGTCCAAGCAATATAGGCTGAAGTCAAGCTTCTGACTTCGATATTTCAGATGTGGGGCAGTAGTAGAGTTCTGTGACTCCAAGTGAGTCAGTTAACATCTCTGGTCCCTACTAATGAAATGGGAATATATCAGACACCAGGGGCTCAAGCCTGTCATCCTAGCTTCTCAGGGGGCTGAGGTCTGAGGATCTCATTGCAAAGCTTTCCTGCTAGGGCAGGAAAGTCTACGAGAGTCTCCAAAAAACTGCCAAAAAACAAAACAAAACAACAACAACAAAAATAGTCAGTTGCAATAGCTCATGCCTGTAATCCTAGCTATTCAGGAGGCTGAAATCTGAGGATCACAGTTCAATGTCAGCCTGGGCAATAAAGAACTCCAATTAACCACTAGGAATTGGGAAGTGGGGCTTGGCTCAGGGTAGGGCAGTAGCCTTGAGCTGAAGAGCTCAGGGACAACACCTAAGCCCAGAGTTCAAGCCCCATGACCCACAAAAAAAACAAAACCAGAAGTAGAGCTGTGGTTCAAGTGGTAGAGCACCAGTCTTGAGGACAAAGCTTAGGGACAGCATCAAGGCCCCCGAGTTCACATCCCAGTACTGGCAATACACAAATAACATGGGAATGCTAATAGGACCCACCTGGTAAAATTTCAAGATCAAGTACATTCATAACATAAAGCATAGCATCTATCATGAAGTAGACAAGATTTGGCTATTCACCCAAATCTCCGAAGTAAATATTAATTGCTGAGGGTCAAGATGCCTAAGTTCCTCAGGTCTGTTTGAAAGCGCCTGAGCGCCCTCTCGATTTCCTTGAGATCTGTTATCTTTAGGAAGAAGCAGCTTCCCTGTGAGGTGATGGGGGGGGTGCAGTGGGGGGGGCATTCCAGCTCATACCAGAGCCTCTCCACCCAAAGCAGAATCTCAGGTGGATCTCAGGACTTGGGGGTCTTGTCACGCTTTTTGGGGCCAAGCTGCCTAGAGACTTCAAGGCCCAGCCAGAATCCTTTCCACTGTCTCTAGTCACATCTAGAATCCAGCACCTCTCAGGATGGGACGAGGGAGAGTTCAGCCTCATCCCCTGCCCCTGGGGCCTTTACTTTACACTCTCGAGTCCATGGTCCCATCCCTGTGCCTGCTGCAGGGCAGGAAGGACCCTTTCAACTTCAGGATAAATTGACAGTCCTTCTCTGCCCCAGCCCTCTGCCAGCTCCCTGCTCCCTGCCCCCCTCCATCCGCAGTGCACAGCCCGCTCTGTTCTCCTGCCAACTTGGCAGCTCATTGCTGCTGTTACTATCAACACCTCTGAGGGAGAAGGAGAGGAGTCAGCTCTGATCGCCTGGCGCACCGAGCTGTAAATTCGTGTCAGAGCCAGCGCTGGAACGTCTCCCAAACTCCTGGTGGGGAGGGAAGGTGGGATCTGTATTGCTGAGAACACACGGAGCTAAGAAATGAATCTGATCAGAGCTGCCTAGGCTCCAACCGCTCCCGGAGCAGAGCTGCAATCCCTTCCCCCCAACACACACACACACACACACACACACCACACACACACACACACCACACACCACACATACACACACCACACACACCACACACACCACACACACACCACACACACACACACCACACACACACCACACACACACACACACACCACACACACACCACACACACCACACACACCACACACACACACCCCTACACACACACACCCCTACACACACACACCACACACACACCACACACACACACACACCACACACACACACACACACCACACACACCACACACACACACACCACACACACCACACACACACACACCACACACACACACACCACACACACCACACACACACCACACACACACACCACACACACACCACACACACACACCACACACCACACACACACACACCACACACACCACACACACACACCACACACACACACCACACACACACCACACACACACACACCACACACACACACACACACCACACACACACACCACACACCAGAGGTGGCTCCAATAGAAAATGTGGGAGGATGCTGGGGCCCTTAGTATGCAGAGCAGGCTAGACACCTGTCTCTCCCCAGTTCTTCACTCAGTCCAAGGGAGATCGATGGCTTCAATTCCAAAGTCATTTGGTTGCTCAGGGCTTTGGATCCTGGCTAGCAAAACAAAACAGGTTTTTCCTGTTCAGACTGTGAGTTCTGGACTTCGTGGACTGTGACTTTTTCCTTCATCTTTCTTGGACTCTGTATTTGGAGTCCTTGTCTCCCCTTCTAGTTTGGAATGCGAATCCCTAAGGGCACTTTCCATGCCAAATGGAAATGTCCCACAGATATCCCACCAGCATCTTTTCCTTTCTGGCCAATGAGGTCCAGTCCCTTGGCTCCAGAAAGCAGCCGGGGCCCTTTGTTGTCTCTTAGGACTCTTGGGACACAGGAAGAACGGAGAATCGATAGCTACAGGGATCAGAGCCCACCCTGAGCAAAGCCTGCTTGAAACCCAATCTGCAGTTGGTCATCTACCACTGAAGAAGTCTGAAGATGGTCACTGCAGCCCCTCTCAGGAGACAGGTTCCCCTTGCCTTCTCAGCGGTCCTCCCCCAGGGTCACGGTGTCAGCAAGAGTGGCGGAATCAGGGCTGCCTAGTGCATCCAAGAAAGTGACCCTAAGCTCTTGGGTGTTGCCAGCCAGTTTTCTTCTCTGTAACATTTAAGACCTTGGGTATGGAGCTGGGAATGTGGCTTAGTGATAGAGTGCTTGCCTAGCATGCATGAAGCTCTGGGTTTGGTTTCTCAGTACCACATCAACAGAAAGAGCCAGAAGTGGCACTGTGGCTCAAGTGGTAGAGTGCTAACTGGCACAAAAACAAACAAACAAATAAATAAATAAACCCTTGTGTACCGCCCTCCCACTGAGCTACAGACTATGGAGATAAACACATGAACATCCTGCTTGTATACTCATTCAGTTGTGTTTGGCATTTAGAATCAGTACATTTCTTCTCCGTCTCTTGTTCCTTTCATCCTTCTTGATCTCCACCTTCCTGGTAAAGGACATCCTCCCTTCCCCATCCCCAGAAAGCCTGCAGACTTTCCAGGGGCCAGGTAAGAACAACAATAAAAGGAAAACTCATTCAGCAGGGTAGGATGTAAATAAGCCTAGAGAGACTGTGCCGTTCTGGGCTGCACCTGTGAGCAGTCCCCCAGATGAAGCCCTGTCAGCGTTTCCATGACAAAATTGTATTTCCCAGTGCCTCTCCTCCAGCTTGAACAGCATGCATTGTGGTAAGAGTTGACACTGAAATGCTTTCTTTATTTTTCCATATTTTTCCCTTCCAAAAAAAAAAAGGCATGCTTTAAAACTCCGAATGCTCATTATATCTGTTAGCTCTTCATTCTGAGAGTTTTATGGTACAGCAAGTGACACGTATATGAAAAGTGCTGCCATGGAGAGGTGTCGCAGTAAATATATAGCCACTGTATGCTGTGGCAAGATGCCTCCCTCCCCTAAACATCTCCTGCACCCATTTGCCAGTCTCAAACCTGAAAACTCCATTAGACTAAATTTTACTACTATTAAGGTGAAAGGATTACCTGCCCCTGAGTGCCCACTGTGACAATGTCCCCCCAAAGAGCTGACTCCCAAAGCCGACCAGTTTCCATCTGATGTGGGATGATCAGAAGAGCTTCAAGGCATTAGAAAACAGGACCCAAAACAAGAGCCCTAAAAGAGAAGATAAAGGCATCCTAGACATCTTATTTAGGTTGGTAGGACTGCTTAGGGGTAAGATAATGCCTGAGATGTGAGAACTGTGGTTCAAAGCCAGCCCAGGCAAGAAAGCCCATAAGACTTTCTCCAATTAATCACCAGGAAGCTGGAAGTGGAGCTGTGGTTCAAACGTTAAAGTTCTAGCCTTGAGCAAAAAAAGCTCAGAGATAGTACATGAGTTCAAGCCACAGGACTGGGAAAACAAACAACAATAATAAAAAACAAACAGAAAAACACCTAAGTGAGCTTCAGGTTCACCTGGCGAGGTGATTTCAGAAATGCAGTTATGAACGTTGTGACTCATTTAAACAATCAGAATTTCCAAAGCCAGAGCTGAGCCCAGGATTTTGCATTTTATTTTATTTATGATCATAATTGTCGGTTGTGGGGCTTGAAGTCAGGACCTGGGTGCTGTCTTTGCTTAAGGCTAGTGCTCTACCACTGTGTGCCACAGCTCCACTTCCAGTTTTGAGGGGTTACGTGAAGATAAGAATCTCATGGGGGATTCTGCCCAGGTTGACCTCAAACCATGATCCTCAGATCTGAGCCTCCTGAGAAGCTAGGACATGTGCAAGCCATGTGTCTAGCTAGAACTTTGCATTTTAAAAGCATCATCCCTTGTGGGTGTGGTGGCTCACGCCTGTAATCCTAGCTATTCAGGAGGCTGAGATCGGAAGATTGCAGTTCAAAGTCAGCCGGGCAGGAAAGTCCATGAGACTCTCATCTCCAATAAACTACTCAGAAAAAGGGAGACGTGGTGTGGCTCAGGTGGTAGAGGGCTAGCTTTGAGCAGAAGCAGCTCAGGGACAGCTCCCAGGTCTTAAGTCCAAGCCCCAGGACCAGGAAAAAAAAAATAAATAAATAAAAGAATGCTGGCCCCGTTTGGATCTTGCAGCCGAAGCCCTGTAAGATCTCAGAGCATCACATTCAACACCTGAAGCTTCCTTTCAGCTATGCCCTTGCTTCAGGATGAACTTGCCTGACCTTCCCTCCCTCCCCCAGTAAGAGCAATACACCATCTGCATCAGATGTGAATGAATCGTTTCAGACCAGACTGTGCCTCCCTGTTTCCCAGCCCACAGCACAGTGAATCTGAGCTGTCATGCGGTATTGGAAGGATGGATGGTTTTTATTGCAATAGCAGAAAGCACAAGGCAACCAACTTAAACAATAGAGAACCGATTGGCCCATGACAGTCAAACAGTTTGAGGCATGATGGTGGCCTTATGTAACATCTAAACCACCTGCTCTACGTTGATTCGTTTTGTCCCTTCACTCTGCTGTCCATGGGGTCAATTTCATCCTGGAACTATGAATCATCAAGATTGTCACACAGTTGCCAGCAGCAACCAAAGCTGTCTGCACCTTTGAACACTCTTGGAAGAACAAGATGCTTTTTAGGGAGTACTTATGGGAGAAAGGAGCAGCTTCTTTCCAGAACCCTTCAGTCACTGTCTCCCTCACCCTTACTGCCTCAGACTAGAAAACACCCATCTCAATAGGAGTCTGTCGCTAACATGGGTACACTATGTAGCTGGAAAACTCAGAATCTAGGCAGAACCTTCCAAATGGGTTTTCTTGAAAAAAACTGAGAGTTCAAAAGAATAATTTTGTAAACTGCATAGGTTCTAATATTGTCTCACACTAGTCCATGGCAGAAACCGGAGCTAAAGTAGACTAGAACATCTCAAGAGATGGCATTTAAAAAGGGAAGCATGTGCCAGGTGCGGTGGCTCACTCTTGCCATCCTAGCTCCTCAGGAGCCTGAGATCTGAGGATCAAGGTTCAAAGCCAGCCTGGGCACAAAGGGACCTGAGACTCTTATCTCCAATTAACCTCTAGAAAACAGGAAGCGGAACTTGGCTCAAGGGCAGAGTGGTAGTCTTGATCTGAAGAGCTCAGGGACAGCGCCCAGGCTGAGTTCAAGCCCCAGGCCTGGCCAAAAAAAAAAGACAGGGAGTATGGCCTAGGGGTAGAGTGCTTGCCTACCATGCATGCATGCATGAAGCCTTGGATTCAATTCCTCAGTACCACAATACACAGAAAAGGCCAGAAGTGGTGTTGTGTCTTAGAGGTAGAGCACTAACCTTAAGCAGAGAGAGTTTAGGGACAGTGCCCAGGACCTGAGTTCAAGTCCCAGGACTGGCAAAGAAGGAGAGAGAGAGAGAGACAGAGACAGAGAGACAGAGAGAGGGGGGGAGGGAGAGAGACCCTACATAGCTCAGATCCAGCTTGGAGGCTTATATAAATATGGGGAGCTAGGGTAGTGGGCCACCATGTAATCCCAGTTATCTGGGAGGCAGAGGCAGAATTGAGTTTCAAGGCTAAGGTGAAAGGAAGAGCACCTATCTGAAAACAAACTAAAAGCAAAAGAAAGGAAGATGGAAAGGGAGAGAGCAAGAAGAATGATCAAATGACAAAGTACTATGGATGCTCAAACAGGATTGACCACTGAATTTGTTTGCACGGAACTTACCGGTGACCTTGAGAAATGTCATGATAGGGAGAAATGCTTGACTGGAGTGTGTGAAAGAGAGATGAAGAATTGCAATTAAGGAAATAGAACCAAGGTAGGCTTTTTAAAAAAACTTCTATCAAAGCTATGAGTGGTGAGCAGATGAGTAGAGAAGTAAATGGAGGGAGATGTAGTCAAGGATTTTTCGTTTTGATGTGAATGGTTGTTGTAGCCCATTCCTATGCTGAGGAGCACAGTCCAGTCACCAGGGAACATCCACGGGGATGAGCCAATAATTGACAGAGTGATGCCTTTCAATAGCAAGAGCCGGAAGGGACTGTGGGCAAGCGGAGGGCTAGACTCGCATAGACTTGTGCGTGGTCTAGGCCCTGCAAGAGGAAGGAGGGCAGTGTGTGCAGCCTGGCTACTAAAAGGAGATATTTTGGGATGTTGGAGCTGGGAAGATGAGGATTTTTTTTTCCCTGAATTCCTTTTGGTTCCGTGGGAAGGAAGTGACGTTACCAACTGTCATTGAGAGCGAGAGGAGTGGTGGTGAGGCCTGAAGGGAGGAGACACCACATAGGGATGGAAGAAGATGTAGAAAGCGTGCTGGCGGGCTGGGCAGTGAGGAGGCCTTCCTCCGATTAATCATCATGAGTGGAAAGGAACATCTTTCAGGGTTGTCTCTAGCTGTACTCTGCAGCTGGCAGGAAGGCATAAAATAGCTGGAAGTTAGAGATGGGCCAGTGTTCAAGGATTTTGTTTTGTGACTAATAGAAGTGTGTGTGTGTTGCTATCTAACCCATCTGGCCTGGCACTCACTGTATAGCCCATACTAGTTTGAAGTTCACCATCTTACTGACTTAGCCTCCCAAGGGCTGGGATTATAGCTATGTGAACTGGTGTTGATGTTTTGCTAGATCCATGGGTTGGAAGGGAATATCAAGGCAAGTGTGTCACTGATCTTTCTCTATGGCTGTGAAACAAACTGCGGAAACACTTAGTGGCTTAAAGCAATAAACATGAAATACCTCATAGAGGCTGTGAATTAGAATTTGGAATTTGGAAGCAGCTCACCTGGACACTTGTACACTGGTATCGGCCTGGGAGCTGCAGTTGAGATGCTAGCTGGGCCTGGGCTGGAGATAAGGCTTAGTGGTAAGCTTGCCTAGCATACATGAAGCCCTGATTTGACTTCTCAGGACCACATCAAGTAGCACCATGGCTCAAGTAATAGAATACTAGCAAAAAGAAGCTCAGAGACAGTGCTCAGGCCCTGAGTTCAAGCCCCAGGACTGGCAAAAAAAAAAAAAAATAGCCGGGGATGCAGTTACCTGAAAGTTTGATTGGCGCTAGATCTGCTTCCAAGATGGTGCACTAGTGATTGGTAGGTAGTTACTGTTTTGATTGTTGGTGGTGGTTGGTAGACAAGACTCCTTTCCTCTCTAGTTCTTCACAGGCCGCTTGAGTGTCTTTACAATCTGACCATTGCCATCTTGCCTTTGGCAAGCCAAAGGGGAATCCAAGAAGAAAATATTCTTCTTTAACCTAGACTTAAAAGTCATGTCAATAGGGGCCGGGAGTTTGGCCTAGTGGTAGATGCTTGCCTAGCATGCACCAATACCCGGGTTCGATTCCTTGGTACCACATACATAGAAAAAAAAGCCGGAAGTGGTGCTGAGGCTCAAGTGGTAGAGCTCTAGCCTTGAGAAAGTCCAAGGACAGTGCTCAGGCCCTGAGCCCAAGCCCAGGACTGGCAAAAAAAAAAAAAAAAAAAAAGTCATCTCAATGTTGCTGTGGCCACATTATATTTGTTAGGAGCAAGTTACCAAGTCCAGTCCATGCCTTTTGAAGGGAGAAGTGTTGTTATGGACCTTTCACTTTATTTGCTGAAGTCCTAACCCCCTAGAGCTTAGTGTGGAGACAGGGTTCTTAAGGAAATATAGTCCAATCACGTGTCACTTAACGATGATGGGATACTTTTTTTTTTTTTTTTTTTTTTTTTGCCAGTCCTGGGCTTGGGCTCAGGGCCTGAGCACTGTCTTTGGATTTTCTCAAGGCTAGAGCTCTACCACTTGAGCCTCAGCACCACTGCCAGCTTTTTTTCTATGTATGTGGTATCAAGGAATCGAACCCAGGTCTTCGTGCATGCTAGGCAAGCACTTTACCACTAGGCCAAACTCACAGCCCAGATGGGGATACTTTCTGAGACAAATGTGTCATCAAGCAATTTTTTTCTATGAACGTCTGAGTGTACTAATAACACAAGCTAAGATGATATGATGTACAGGTAATAGTATATTTCTTTCTCTTTTTGTCAGTCATGAAGCTTTAACTTAGGACCTGGGCACTGTCCTTGAGTTCTTTTTGATCAAGGTTAGTGTTTTACCACTTAAACCACAGCTCTACTTTTGGTTTTCTGGTAGTTTATTGTAGATAAGAGGTTCAAAGACCTTCTTGCTTGGGCTGGCTTTGAACCATTATCTCAGATCTCAGCCTCCTGAGCAGCTAGGATTATAAGCATGACTTACCAGTGTTCTTGGGTTCATGTTTTTTTAGGATGAGAAGTTAGAGAGCTTAATAAGTTCTCTGTGGACAGTTGCTGAGAAGAGACTACTACAGAGAGACAGTAAGAAGATAGTCATCAAAAAGCCAAGCAGAGGATACTGGCCAGAATTCTGATCTTGGATCTCCTTCAAAACTGTAAGAAAACAAATTTCTGTTGTTTAAGCCATCCATCTGAGACATTTTTTTTTTTTGCTAATCCTGGGGTTTGAACTCAGGGCCTGAGCACTGTTCTTGGGCTTTCTCAAGGGTAGAGCTCTGCCACTTGAGCCACAGCAAAACTTCTGCCTTTTCTGTGTATATAGTACCGAGGAATTGAACCCGGAACTTCATGCATACTAGGCAAGCACTCTACCACTAGGCCAAACTTCTGGTGAGACATTTTTCTTATGGTAAACTAAACTAATACAAGTTTCAAAGAACTCGCAGGCCTTATTTTAAGATTATCACAGGGCTGAGGGTATTGGTTAATATTAGGTTTAGGTTTTGTTTTGTGTCTCAGCAAGTTGTCCAGGCTGGCCTGAAAATTCCAATCTTCTTGCCTTAGCCTCCGTAGTGTTAAGATTTCGGGTGTATGCCATTTTACCATACCTCATTTACAGTGATAGAAAATGGCCTCTGAGAAGGAAGGGAGGTGACTGCATGGAGGAGTGGACTGGGGGATGTGTCTGGTAGAAAGGTGTCTGCAGGTGTGGGAATGCAGGAAAGGAAGGGCTAGAGGCACTGGTTGTAGCATCTCAGTGTCACCTCATTAACATAAGCTCATTAACATAAACTGAAGGCTTCTTAGGAATAACTCTGGAAATTCATGGGTTCTAGGAGATGAAATTCGAATATGTATTGCGGTTGTACCACAGCTTGCCTAGTAAATGTGATATGATAGGAAGTATTAATGTCCTGTTGTTACAAATGAAGTCTCCAAGATACAGAGAGGTTACATAATTTGCTTAAGGGCACCAAGCCAGTTAGGGTCAGAGTTAAGAGATTTGCTCAGAATTGTGCTCAAGGAAAGAAAGAAGCCAGATTATTTTAGGTAAACCTTCTCTGGGGCTTAATTTTCACCTTCCACATTTAAGAGTGTCTGCTGCCATTCTTTTCTCATCCTCCTCCACTTTCACTCCTTCCTCCATCAGATAACTTGAGTTGGTTTCTGTTATTTATGACCAAAAAATGCTATGACCAAGTTATGCCAAAGGGCAGAATAGCCAGTGCACCACGTGAGCTAAGCGTGACCAAGAACAACAACAACAAAAATATTTTAAAGCTAATGACAAGATTCCTCTTTGGGAAAGAACTATTTGAATCTAAAACACAGGCTGTAGGCATAAATTGGACACTGAATGCAGAGCCAAAAGAAGAGTAGAATTGATCCACTTAAAAGTTGAGAGAAGCCGTCGCGGTGGCTCATGCCTGTAATCCTAGCTATTCAGGAGGCTGAGATCTGAGGATCAAGGTTCAAAGCCAGCCCGGGCACAAAGGGACCTGAGACTCTTATCTCTGATTAACCTCTAGAAACCAGGAAGTGGGGCTTGGCTCAAGGGTACAGTGGTAGCCTTGAGCTGAAGAGCTCAGGGACAGTGCCCAGGCCCTGAGTTCAAACCCAAGGACTGGCAAAAAAAAAAAAAAAAAAAAAACAGTTGAGAGAAATTTATATTTGGCCTCTTAAGAAGCAATTTTAGGTTGCCCCTAATTTGACTTTAGAATGAGATTGCTGTGGGCACAAAGCCCAAAAAACAAGACGAATCAAAAAAACCCAAAAAACAAAAAATCAACCAACCAACCAAACAAACAAAAACAAAACTTGAGAGTGGCTAGGAATGTGGCTTAGTGGTACAGTGCTTCTCTAGTATGCATGAAGCCATGGGTTCGACTCTTCAGTACCAGATAAACAGAAAAGGCTGGAATTAGTGTTGTGGCTCAAGTGGTAGACTGCTAGCCCTGAGCAAAAGAATCTCAGGGACAGCGCCCAGGCCCTGAGTTCAAACCCAAGGACTGGCAAAAAAAAAAAAAAAAACGGTTGAGAGAAATTTATATTTGGCCTCTTAGGTTGCCCCTAATTTGACTTTAGGCTGTGGGCACAAAGCCCTGGTACCCAGACTTCAATCTCTGATTGTTTCCCTGAGACCATTATCCAAGGAACGGAATAATTTGGTCAGAAGATTTAGCTACACAAAAGGCTGAGGTTTGAGTATGGTAGTTCAAAACTAGTCTGGGCAGAAAAGCTCATAAGACTCATCTCCAATTTCCCAGCAAAAAAGCCTGAAGTAGATTTATGGCTCAAGTGGTATAGCACTAGCCTTGAGAGAAAAAGGGCCAAGTGAGAGTCCCTGAATTCAAGACATTGTGATGTGTTGACATTAGACAAAAAGAAAAAAAAAAAAACTATAACAGGGGCAATACAAGTGGTTCCCTGAGTATACCTGAAAGAAGTTAGATGCCAAAAAGGTGAGAGAAGGATGAAGGGCCCCAAAGAAAAATTTGATGTACTTTGAAGTTTGGCCAAAGATGGAGCCAGTTCTTGGTTCAGTCCAGGAAAAATAATTGCATCTGCCCAGAGCCCGAGGTAGATAGCACACCGTCTGACGCTGTTTCTTCCATTCCCCTTCCAGTTCTCAGATAAGTATCTTCTCTGGGTTCCCCAACTTCATGCATATCTTGTATTGGCCTGAGATTTGAAGAGTTCCTTTCCCTGGGACATCTGAGAAATGAGCTCCACCAGAGATAGTTAGGCTTTTGTAACCAGAAGATAAATTTTCCCAGTGTCTCAACCTGAGAACAAAGCAGTTAAGGACACAGAGCTGGTGAAAACTGCCCTGACCACCAGTTCATTTGGCCAGGCTTTTAAATTCCAATCAAAAGAGTGCTGGGAAGATGATTAGCTCACTGAAGGCAAGAACAAAGTCCTGGCTCTCAGTCATCCTGCGGCACTCAACGCAGAACCAGGCACCATAGGAGCGAAGTGAGTTACTGTACTGACTGCACTGAGTAGACCTGGCCTGGAGAGGAAGCAGGAAGGGAAGGAAGGAGCTGGAGCTCACAGTTCCTGCCACTGCCTTCAGGCTGCTGGGAGGTTCTAAAGAAAAGCCTGCCAGACCTCTCTGGAGTGCTCCTCCTCCAGCGGGCTGTGATTGCTCATTGTGTTTGGTTATAATTAGCAGCATATTCTGCCATGGCAAAGCAGGCTGCACGCAGCAGCAGGGCTGGGGAAGAGCTGCCACTCTCGCAGCCACCAGCCTCCAGTCCTCTGTCCTGCAAAACCTGGGCTCCTCATTTCCTGGACCCTGCATGTCTTGTATCCACAGACAAGAAGCCAGGGCTAGCTGGCCTTGATCATCAATTGGGGGGCCAACCCCAAGTTCCCTTAACAGACCAAGAAGAACTGTCTACCGTGACTGCTAGAGTACTGTGCATGGACTGAAAATGGGCACACTTTGGTTGGAGACCAAGTTTTGATTGCCACTACAAGCAATGTGACCTCAGGCAAGTGTGTATCAGTTTCCTTGTCTATTAAATAGGGTTAGTATAAATAGTATTCATTTTCCTTTCCTTGTGGATGTTCTTGGACTTAAAAGGGTAACTTGTTAAAACACTTGGCAGAGTGCCGGCTTTGCTCTTTTTTTTTTTTCTTTCCCCCAGTCCTGTGGCTTGAACTCAGGGCTAGACACTGTTCCTAAGCCTCTTTTGCTCAAGGCTAGCACTCTACCACTTGAGCTATGGCATCACTTTCAGTTTTTTCTGTAAATGTGGAACTGAGGGATTGAAGCCAGGGTTTCATGCATGCAAGGCAAACACTCTACCACTGAGCCACATTCCCTCCCTTTTTCTTCCCTATGGAATCATCTGTCCCACATCTGACTGTGTGACCTTTCCTTGCAGAATAGACTCAAACTTTTAAAACTGTGACCCTCAAAACAAAACACATTGTACATGGTGTCTAAGAGCACACACACATCTACAGATACAAAAGAAATAAATTCCATGAAACAGAGCCTATCCACACCAGGAATAATGTGTGCTGTCATGCTCACTTCTTTTTCCTTTTCTCTCCAATCCATACATTACCTTCTACTTAAATTACACTTAGGTACTTTTTTTTTTTTTTTGGCCCCTTTCTCTTTCTGGCCCTGCTCGCTCTGGCCCGGCTAGGCCCCCTTTCTAGCTCAGGCCCCGCTCGCTCCGGCCCCGCTCGCTCCGGCCCCGCTCGCTCCGGCCTCGCTGGCTCTGGCTCGGCTCGCTCCGGCCACCACTCGGTTGGGCTCTGTTCACTTCAGCTCAGCTCGCTTCTTTCGCTCTCTGTCGCCGTCGCAGTCTCGTCTCTGCCACTTTTCCGGTTTTTTGGTTGTGTCTCGTCTCTGCCACTTCCGGCTTGGTTGTGTATGTGGGATACCGAGGAATCGAACCCGGGTCTTTGTGCATGCTAGTCAAGCACTTTAACCGCTAGGCCAAACTCCCGGGCCCCACTTAGGTACTTTTTATATAGCATTACTTTTTTTTTTTTTTTGTGGATCATGGGGCTTGAACTCGGCCTGAGCTCTTCAGCTCAAGACTACCACCCTACCCTTGAGCCAAACCCTATTTCCTGTTTTCTAGAGGTTAACTAGAGATAAGAATCTCAGGGCCTTTTGTGCCAGGCTGGCTTTGAATCTTGATCCTCAGATCTCAGCCTTCTGAGTAGCTAGGATTACAGGCATGAGCCACCGCGCTCAGCAGCATTACACTTTGATATTCTATCTATATCAGACTTAATGTAAAAGAGTCAACATTTTGCCAAAGATCAGAACCGTCAGGGCTGAAGATGTAGCTTAGTGGTAGAGTATTTGCCTTGCATGCATGAAGCCCTGGATTCGATTCCTCAGTGCCAAATAAATAGAAAAGGCCTGAAGTGGTGCTATTGCTGAAGTGGTAAAGCACTAGCCTTGAGCAAAAAGCAGCTCAGGGTCAGGGCCCAGGCCCTGAGTCCAAGCCCCAGGACTAGAAAAAAGAAAAAAAAATAAGATCAGGACCCTCTAAAATGAATTCATGAGCCAACAGTTAGTTGAGGTTAGCCTGAATTAAAGTGTTCGAGGAGGAAGAGGCCAATTAGTTCTCATCTCTCCTTATAGATTGTTTTCTTTCTCTTTCTTTCTTCCTGTCTTTCTTTTTTCTTTCTCTCTCTCTCTTTTCTTTCTTTATCTTCTAGTCTTCTTTCCTCCCTCCCTCCCTTCCTATCCTTCTTCCTCTAATGTGTCAGTCCTGGGGCTTGAACTCAGGGCCTGGGTATTGTCCCTGAGATTTCCTGCATTCTACCACTAGAATCACAACTCCACTTCCAGATTTTTTGGATGGTTAATTGGAGGTAAGAGTCACAAGGTCTTTCTTGCCATAGGCTAGCTTTGAACCACAATCTTCAGATCTCAGCCTCCTGATAGGTAGGATACAGATGTGAGCCATCAGTGCCTAGCTAACTGATTGTTTTCCATGGAAGAGATTTTTTTATTTTATTTTATTTCTTTTTGCGGGTATGGGGCTTGAACTCTGGGCTTGGGCACTGTCCCTGAGCTCTTCATCTCAAGGCTACCACCCTACCCCTTGAGCTACAGCCCTACTCCCTGTTTTCTAGTGATTAATTGGAGATAAGACTTTCACATTCTTTTAAATAGGATTACAGGCATGAGCCATAGTGCCCAGCTGGAAGATATATATATATAGATATATATATATATTTTTTTTGTCGGTCTTGGGGCTTGAACTCTGGGCCTAGGCAATATGCCACTGCACCACTTCGAGTTTTCTAGTGGTTAATTAGAGATAAGAGTCGCGCTCTTTTTAGTGTCCTGGCTGGCTTTGAACCATGATCCACAGACCTCAGCCTCCTGAGTAGCTAGAATTACAGGTGTGAGCCACCACGCCAGGCTGGAGGAGATTTTTAAATCAAGTATTTAGTAGAAGAGATAATTCTGAAAAGTTGGATGGAAGCATTTTTTTCCCTAAACCTACCCAGAGGTATAAAGGAAGAGATAAGTTTGAGTGTCTCCATGATAAGTGTTCGCATGTGTTTGGGGTGTAGCTTTAGAATCAAGGTATCCCTAGAAACTTGAGGAAGTCATCATCCTTTGCTCCTATGCTGACCTGCAAACTAATTTCTCCTTAGCTGATGTTTCTGCAAATCTTCCACATGCCACTTTGCCTAGGTGCCAAGGAAGAGCAAGATTTATGTAGACTCAGCCAGACAGGAAGTACTCTGAGCTAGAATTGTACAGTTTTTTTCCACAACAAAATCAGGGCATGTGGCCTCACAAATACTTACAAAAACAATAGGATAAAGGATTTTAAACTGTAACTCTTCTGGAATGTACCCAAATTGTGATCACATGGTTACCATAAGAAGTGGAGACTTTGATGCCAAGAAAATCTGAAGGAGGGAGAAGCCCTGACTTCTCTGCATCTTTTATCCTCTGATTTGAGTTTCCAGACCCTTCTGGAAACTTCTAACAGTAGGAGAACTGGATCTTGATTGGTAAGCAGAGAAGTGGAATGGGAGGGGAAATGAGAAGCCTCCAGAGTGTTTCCAAATTTTGCTTACAGCTGTTTGGGCTCCCAGCTTCTTGCTCCTTGACCTGGATCCAGTGTTCCTCCATCCAACCCTCCCCTCACCATCACATTCCCACAGTATCCACAGCCAGAGTTGCCCTCAACAACTTAACTATGGCCAAAGACAGATATTACTAAAGAATGAAGAGAGACTGGGTTAGACTAAAATTTCACAATTTTTCCCCCTTTTTTCCTCATGGATCAGTTCCATGTTGGAAAGGGATGTAATAGCTGTCTTTGGGACCTTGTTTGGCTTCTTCCCTTCTACAACTGAGAATTGGGTTTCCAAAGCAAAACAATTCTCTGAAAGGTCCTGTGAACTCTGTGTTCCCCTCTTCCTTATCTCATAATTTCTTCTTTCAGCCTGTATTATCAGGTTTGTTGTTGCTATTGCTGTTACTATCGTTGCTATATCAAAGTGCTGGAGGCTGGGAGTAAGGAAGAGAGATTTGTTTAGCTCATAGTTCTGGAGCCACAAGAGGATGATATCCACTTGGCTCTCGTGTTGGCTTCAGTAGTAGCCAATGGAGCATCATGAAAATGAAGCACATGCAAGAGGGAGTGATTATACAGCAAAATAGGCAGCTGGAGAACACATGTGGTCAAGTGAAAACTAGTTAACCCTTTCCAAGGTTATAATAATCTAATGACCTCCCACTAGACTCCATGACTTGTCCGTTGTGGAGCTTGAACTCAGGGTCTTGTCTCTATCCCTGAGTTCTTTTGCTCTACCACTTTAAGCCGCAATGTCATTTCCATTATTCTGTTGGTTAATTGGAGATGAGTCCCCATGGTGTGGGGGGTAAACAAGATGACTGGGAAGGGGTGGAGGAGGGAAATGGGGACAAAAACATGAGAAATGGGTATCAATGTGTGAGAAGTAATGTACCTACTACCTGACGAATGTAACTAACCCCTCTATACATTATCCCTACAATTTAAAAAAAAAGTCTCAATGGACTTTCTTGCCCAGGCTGTCTTTGAACCAAAATCCTCAGATTTCAGCCCCTAAGAAACTAGGATTACAGGCATGAGCCTGCCAGCACCAGGTTTAGGCTCTGCATCTTTTTTTTTTTTTTTTCTTTTTGTCAGTCATGGAACTTGAACTCTGGTCCTGGGCGTTGTCCCTGAGCTCTTCAGCTCAAGGCTACTTACTGCCTTACCCCTTGAGCCACAGCGCCACTTCAGGTTTTCTGGTGGTTAATGGGAGATCAAATCTCACTGACTTTTGTGCCTGGACTGTTTTTGAACTGTGATCCTCAGATCTCAGCTTCCTGAATAGCTAGGATTACAGGGATCAGCCACAGACACCCAGTTGAAACCCTTCCTGAGAGCCTCTTCCCTACAGATTGCAAGGATAGGAAGTGAAGGGCAGATGGAGACTTTCTCTTTCTTTCTTTCTTTCTTTCTTTCTTTCTTTCTTTCTTTCTTTCTTTCTTTCTTTCTTTCTTTCTTTCTTTCTTTCTTTCTGCCAGTCCTGGGGCTTGAGCTCAGGGCCTGAACACTGTCCTTAGGTTTTCTCAAGGCTAGAGCTCTACCACTTGAACTACAGCACCACTTCTGGCTTTTTTCTACATATGTGGTACTGAGGAATCGAACCTGGGTCTTCGTACATGCTAGGCAAGCACTCTACCACTAGGCCAAACTCCTGGCCCCCGCAATGACTCTTGCAATCCATCCTAATTGTTATCAAGTAAACCCAGCCCAGCTCATGAGACCAACATCCAGCCAACCTCAACCTCAGTGCTAATAAATAAATTCAAAATCCCCTTAATCATTTGTTGGATTACCTTGATCCCACCTCTAACCACACTTTTCCTCAGCTCTGTATCTTCTGGAAACAATGCCTTTAATTAAATACCCTGAGTGATATTGCTTCTGCCATCTGCCTCCTTTGCCCACTTGTTTCCTATGTCTATGTTTCTGGGAATCTAATTGTCATGAAATTACAGGGTAATACTAATAGAGGGTTGAGAACTCAGCTAATGGCTCCCTGTTCCACTAAGCAACAATTGTAGTAATCACCAAGCTAAAAGCTCCCGTGCATTAGCTAGAGGTTGCTGGGGTTTCCTGGCCTTTGCTTTGCTTTCTCCACACTCCTGTTTAGCAACTGAATGTTCAACCTGAAATTCCAGAGGCAAAAGATGAAAATGACATACATGATTGAGAGGATACCGAAGGGGTATCAATATGTGAGAAGTAATGCATCTGCTCCCGGGTGAATGTAACTGTAACCAACCCCTGTATCTATTACCCTGACAATAAACATAAAAAATGATTGAAAGGATATGGGGGGAATCAAGAAACATAGCAAAACAAAAGGAGAATCAAAGAAGTGTGTGTATGTGGTGGGGGGGAGGGCAGGACCTAGGCATTGTCGTTTAGCTTTTTCACTCAAGTCTGACCCTCTACTGCCTGATCCCCAATTCCATTCCTGGCTTTTTAATGGTTAATTTAAGATGAGCTGGCCAGGAGTTTGACCTAGTAGTAGTGTGCTTGCCTAGCATGCACAGACCTGGGTTTGATTTCTCCGTACCACATACATAGAAAAGCAGAAGTGGTGCTGTGGCTCAAGCGGTAAAGTGCTAGCATTGAGAAAGTCTAAGGACAGTGCTCAGGCCCTGAGTTCAAGCCTTAGGACTGGTCAAAAAAAAAAAAGATCCCTGTTCACTTTCCTGTTCAGGTTGGCTTCAAACCTCAATCCTCAGATCTCAGCCCCCTGAGCAGCTAGGATTACAGGCCTGATTACAGGTGCCGTTGATGTCTGGCTCTAATCTCTCCTACCTCACCTACCAGGACTTGAATTCAGGGCCTAAAACCCTTTTTTTTCCTTTCCAGTCCTGGGCCTTGAACTCAGGGCCTGGCCACTGTCCTTGGGCTTTCTCAAAGCTAGAGCTCTGCTACCTGAGCCCAGGACCAGTTCCAGCATTTTTCTATGTATGTGGTACTGAGGAATTGAACCTGGGTCTTCATGCATGCTAAGCAAGCACTCTTTCACTAGGCCAAACTCCTGGCTCCAGGGCCTCAAACACTTGCTTAAGTATTTTTTTGTTAGGTTGTTGTTCAGGATTGGCACACTATCGTTTGAGCTATTACTACTTCCAGGAAAAGAATTAGATTCAATATTTCAAAAATATTTTTGAAAATGAAGCTAAGGCCGGATATGGTGGCTCACACCCCTAATTCTACCTACTCGGGAGGCTGAGATCTGAGGATCTTGGTTCAAAGCCAGCCTGGGCACTAAAGACTGAGAAACTCTTATCTCCAATTAATCACTAGAAAATGGGAAGTAGAGCTGTGGCTCAGGGATAGGGTGGTAGCCTTGAGCTGAAGAGCTCAGGGACAGTGCCCAGGCCCAGAGTTCAAGCCCCATGACCCACAAAAAAAAAAAAAAGAAAGAAAATGGAGCTAAGTACTCATATATATGATCAAAAGAATTTGAACTTTATTTGGGGATGGGAAAGGAATGTAATGAGGTAATACCAGTCATTCACTCACTTTTTCCAGATTCAGCCTGACAGAGGGCAGATAGGGTTAACATGCAGCACCATGGAGCAAATCCATACCATAAGCTACATTAGGAACAGACATGTGCCAATGTTGCCACGGTTCTATCCAATTCATGTACTCACTGGGAAAGAAGAAAACCAGTGTGGGATCCTGACATATACGTGTCCTCGGTCAGAGAGACTAACTGCAATCTATACACGGACCTGGGCCTGACACTTTCACTTAATTCTCAGCTGATGAGACTTTTTTTTTTTTTTTTTGGTAGGTCATGGGTTCTGGGCCAGGGCACTGTTCCTGAGCTCTGGAACAGTGCTGGCTGGCTTGGTACTGCCATCCTCAGATCTCAGCCTCCTGAGTAACTAGGATTACAGGTATGAGCCACCGCACCCAG
The DNA here is from genome assembly GCF_031878675.1 of Megascapheus bottae. Classification (NCBI taxonomy): domain Eukaryota; kingdom Metazoa; phylum Chordata; class Mammalia; order Rodentia; family Geomyidae; genus Megascapheus; species Megascapheus bottae. The sequence continues at coordinate 42,040,707 of NC_143525.1, read as the reverse complement.
CTCTGATGTGACATTTTATGAAATGTCATCTGGGAGGGATCTGGAGACCATTGTTCTCATTCTGCACTGGTGGAAACTTAAGATCAAAGGGGTTGAGTGATATATTCAAGGTATTACATAGGCCTGAATACTTTTGTTTTTGTTTCTCCTTTCAGGGAGTACCTAGAAATACCTTAATATTTTCAGTACTGGGGTTTGAACTCAAACAGGTGCTCTATCACTTGAGCCATACCCCTCCCTCTCCCAGCAATGTCCTAATCTGCTCTTGAATATGATATCCCTTGATATTCTTCCCCCAGCTCCACCAAGTCCTAAAGATACGAGGAAACTGAAAGAACATTTTTCTCCCCATTGCTAGAGTAATGAGTATCATTCAGGGCCCTAGGGCTTTACAGAGTTTGATTGCAACAATGGCTCTATCTCCTCCTATTTAGAGCCTCTTTCTCTAGATACTAGACTTGGATTCAGAAGTGCCTAGCCTGGGAAATAAATCCAAGTGTTAGATGGTATCTTATACTTGAAAAATAGAAGCAAATGTTAAACAAATGCTCAAGATTCATATAATAGGATTGCCTTAGTTCATAATGTGTCATAAATCAAAAGTATTCAGATGTTAAAATAGAAATGTTAGCAGGCTGGGTGCCAGTGGCTCACACCAATAATCCTAGCTACTCAGGATGCTGAGATCTGAGGATTACAGTCCAAAGCCAGCCCGGACACTAAAGACTGTGAGCCTCCTATCTACAATTAACAGAAAACCGGAAGTGTGCTGTGGCTTCAGGGGTAGGGTGATAGCCTTAAGCTACAGAGCTCAGGGACAAAATTTAGGCCAGAGTTCAAGCCCCACGACTTACCAAAAAAAAAAAAAAATTGAGGGGAAGAGCCTGGAATGGAGCTTAGTAATAGAGTGCTTGCCTGTGTGCATGAAGCCCCGGGTTTAATTCATTAGTAGCACATAAACAGAAAGAGCCAGAGGTGGCTCACATGGTGGAGCACCCACCTTGAGGAAAAGAAGCTCAGGGATAGTCCTGAGTTCAAGCTCCAGGGCTAGCAAAAAAGAAAGAAAGAAAGAAAGAAAGAAAGAAAGAAAGAAAGAAAGAAAGATTTAAAATAAGAAGTTGGGGGGCTAGGAGTTTGGCCTAGTGGTAGAGTGCTCCCCTACAATGCATGAAGACCTGGGTTCGATTCCTCCATACAACATATGTATAAAAGCTGGAAGTGGTGCTATGGCTCAAGTGGTAGAGCTCTAGCCTTGAGGAAGTCCAAGGACAGTGCTCAGGCCCTGAGTTCATGCCCCAGGACTGGCAAAAAAAAAAGAAAGAAAGAAAGAAAGAAAGGAAGGAAGGAAGGAAAAAAGGAAGAAAGAAAAAGAAAGAAAGAAAGAAAGAAGAAAGAATTTCTTTGGAAAGCAGGACCTGGTGGTAATTTTAGCTACTCAGGAGACTAAGATCAAAGTTTGAAGCCAATCCCGCAGGAAAGTCCCTGAGACTCTTATCTCCAATAAACTACTCAGAAAAAGCTAAAAGTGGTGCTGTGGCTCAAGGGATAGAGCACTAGGCTTGAGCAAAATAAAAAAGAAGAGCATAGGAACAGTACCTAAGCCCTAAGTTCAAGCCCCAGGGCTGGGGAGAGAGAGGGGTAAGGAAGTTCTATGGAGAGAATTCTCCTGAGTTCCTCAACCCCAGTCCTGGTTCAATGAGAGACATGAAGCCAGAGAAGTCAAAATGGCAAGAGAAAGAGTAGAGGTTCTTGTAGGAATTATTCTCACAGAATTTGGGGTTAAAAGCGTGAGCTATGGGTGATAGAGAAGGTTGAACCATGTGTGTAACATTTTTGTCACTGTGACAAAATATGTAAGTAGCACCACCTCGGGGTGGCAAGACTGACTCACCATACAGAGATTTTAGTGCATGCTTGGCTAGCTCCTTTGCTCTGGGCCTGGGGCAAGGCTGAGTGTCATGGTGACATCATACTGTAAAGCAAACCAGTTCACCTCTTGGCAGGAAGCAGAGACAGTTGGAAGGATCAGGGGACAAGATATATTTTTCCCCTGGTATACGTCCAGTGTAGAAGACATTTCATATTCAAACCAAAATATCTGGATAACCAAGGGTCTTATCCAAAAAGGACAACCTGGAGGGATAAAGAGCTCTCAGTCAAGAGTAGTCAGATGTATGGTCAGATTCTTAGGGATGAGAAAGGAATAAAGAATGATGCGGAAGAATGTGTTCACCTAAACTGAAGAGGTCCCAACATTGGTGGCAGGTGTGGAGGAAGAGGACATAAAGCATCTACCGAAGTGTCAGCAATAAACCTCTGCCAAATCCAGGGAACCTTAATGCCAGATCCACTGCCAGGACCAAGCAAGTGGAAATGTACCTGTTTCTTCTAACTCCAACCTTGCAAGGACCAGAAACCACAGTTTATACTATTATATTCCAGTGGCTCATGCTTTTAATCCTCACAACTCAGGAGGCTAAGATTTTGAGGATCAAGGTTTAAAGATGGCCTAAGCAGAAAAATCTGAGAGACTCTTACTTCCAATTAACAAACAAAAAGTCAGAAATGGAGGTGTAGCTCATGTGGCAAAGTGCCAGCCTTAAAAGAAAAAGCCAATCCCCATTTGTAAGGAAATGGAAAGACTTAGAAAAAATCATATTAAGTGAAGTAAGCCAGAGTCAAAGGAACATAGGCTCAATGGTTTCCCTCATTTGCCATAATCAGTAGAAACCTTGGGCTCTCATAGCAGAGATCTGCAGTAGAGCAAAACCTAGATACATAAGGCCACACAGTATGATGCTAAATGAAAGGACCTCTAGGATATAGAAACAAAAGCCCTATAATGAGTGATTGTTGTCCTTAATGTACTATGTTATCTCTCATCTCTTTTGCTGTCCCTTGGTTTTCTCATATTGTTACAGTATTTCACTTTGTTATCTGATATATTGGATATATGCGTATTTGGTTATTTGAAATTGGATAGGAAAGGGGGGAAAACAAGATGAGGGTAGGGGTGGGGGGGAGGGAAATAGGGAGACATGAGAAAGGGTATCAATGTATGTGAAGTAATGCACCTTCCATCTGGCGAATGTAATGTAACCCTTCTATTAATTACAATAAAAAATAAAAGAAAAAGCTAAGTTGAGAGCATGAGGCCCTGAGTTCAACCCCCCTTCCCCCACCCCGCCCCCACATACAAATAAGGATTTTGGTCTAGGCATGTACAAGGGCAATAAGGCAAACCCTATCTCAAAAAAAGACTAGTGTAATGAAAGGGCTGGTGTTGCTTAGTGGTAAGAGTGCCTGCCTAGCTAAAACAACCAGAGTTCAATCCCCAATACCACCAGAAAACGTTCAAAAAAATTGTGCTGGTACTGGGGTTTGAACTTAGGGCCTGGACACTGTCCCTTGAAAATTGAAATATCCAGGCTGCTTTGCACAGGAGAAATGGAGAATTATGCAGCTGAGCTTTGGGGTAAGAGTAGCCATGGACACAGACTCTGCTCTACTTGTCCAGATGGGAGCGATTCTACCCTAGGCTGAGCAGTTGGCACCAATTGTTTCTTTGCTCACAAAGGACTATCAACAGGCCTCTTTGTACATATGACTGCTCAGTCTCAGTGAACTCATTTCAACTGAAGCATGCAGGTGGGCAAAGGAGGATGGAAATAGAGTGTGGAAATTATTCAAGGTAGTTTAGAGGTCATGCTTTTGGAATGCAGCCCAATGTATTCATGAGATATCCCAGCAAGGCTGAATTCAAGCTGAGAATCAGGCTGAGACCTACCCTCCACTTCTCCTGCCCCATTTACACAAACTCATGCATACAGCAATAGGAAGTAAATTCTAAAAGCGTCAAGCATTTCAGGCATATTCTTTCCAACCATGACAGTGTTCTCACTGGCCTCCCAGACTCAAAATAACCCTCCCCAGCTGGGCACCAATGATTACTCATGAAGCACTGAAGAAAGCCAGGTGCCACTGGCTCATGCCTATAATCCTAACTACTCAGGAGGCTGAGCTCTAAGGATAGTGGTTTGAAGCCAGCCCCAGAAAGTAAAGTCCATGAGACTCATCTCCAATTAATTACCCTCTCCCCTCAAAGAACCCTCCCAAATACAGCCTGCATAATGCCATTGGATAAATACTCCAGAACTCACCCCTTCTTCTTGTTACCTACAAGCTCTTCCCAGCATTGGGAGACCCTCACATCACCTACCTATTCTTCCTTCTTTGGCTTCTCTTCCACATAATTCTTATTTGGCAGCCATAAAGACCTTCCCGACTTCCCTCCTTAGCCCTTCCTAAGCACACAGGATTCCAGAAGTCTCAGCCACCTGAGGCAGTGTGGCCAGTAGTGAACCAAACCTACTGCTGCTTGGATCTATCACTTTTCTGACCTGTGACCTCTGTAGGACAGCCTCAAAAACTCTAGATAAATCTGCTTTGTTTTCAAAAGTTCTAGGATTCTCCCACCAATCCTGCTTTTTCTTTTGTTTTTGGATAGTCCTGAGACTCTTGTGGTCATTCAGCTTTCTTGCCCATGGCTGGTACTCTGGCAGCCATGTGACCTATGTTTCCAGCCTGGTAGATGGAGACTCATAGACTTTCCTACCATGGAGTGGCTTTAAATTATGATCCTCCAGATCTCAGTCTCTAGAGTAGTGAGGATTACAAATGGGAACTGCCAGCACCCTGCTCCATTAACCTTACTTTTATGCAAATCTTTGGTTCAGACAATTTCTATGCCCAAGAGCATCTCACTTATTTCTTCTACCTGTTAAGCAAATTTTCTCTCCTTTGGTACCCGCCCACCCCATCTTATCTTCTGGGGTCTCAATTTTTTTTTTTTTTTTGGCCACTCCTGGGCTTGAGCACTGTCCTTGGGCTTTCTCACAGCTAGTGCTCTACCGCTTGAGCTACAGTACTTCTGGCCTTTTCTATGCATGTGGTACTGAGAAATCAAACCTGGGTCTTTGTGCATGTTAGGCAAGGACTCTACCACTAGGCCAAAATCCTGGCCCCTAGTATTTGTGGGGGTTTTGTTTGTTTGTTTGCTTTTTTGCCAGTACTTGGCTTGAGCTCAGAGCCTGAGCTCTGTCCTTGGACTTTCTCAAGGCTAGAACTCTACTACTTGAGCCTCAGCACCACTTCCAGCTTTTTCTATGTATGTGGTACCGAGGAATCAAACCTGGGTCTTCATGCATGCTAGGCAAGCACTCTACTACTAGGCCAAACTCCCAGCCCAGTATTTGTATTTTTATGGCAGCAACGTGAAGTTCTGTTTCAAGTAGCTGAAAGGATTTTTTTTTTGTTAGGTTTTTTTTTCCATATATTTTTTATTGTAATTAATAGAAGGGTTACATTACATTCGCCAGACGGAGGGTGCATTACTTCACATATATTGATACCCTTTCTCTTGTCTTGGTCCTCATTTCCCCCCCCCCCCCACTCCCGTTGAAAGGATTTTTAAAAGTCTTCTGTCTGAGCTGGCCACAAAAAGGTCTGGGTTCATCTGGGGTCAGATGAGCAGGATTCTCAAGGAGAAGAATAATAGCAGGTTAATTGGAATATTTCTGTCCTTCCCTCCTTCCTTCTTTCCTTCTTTTCTTTCTTCCTTTTGGTCATGAGGCTCAAATTCTGGGTCTGGGCCTGTCCCTGAGCTTTTCAGCTCAAGGCTAGTGTTCTACCACTTTGAGCCATAAAGCCACTCCTGGTTTTCTGGTGGTTAATTAGAGATATGAGTCTTATTGACTTTTTGTGCCTGGGCTGGTTTTGAACCATAATCCTCAGATCTGAGCCTCCTGAGTAGCTAGGATTATAGGCATGAGCCACCAGCGCCTGGCCTGCAATATTTTCACAACCCAAACTAGACTTCACAATTCAAGAAAAATTACACGGCTACTCCCACATTCCAAGAACCTTGCCAAATGATGTTGAGATTGCCTGCTTGCTTTCCTGATGTTGCTACTGTTTTAGTCTCACTCTGGGAACTAAGGATCTTAGGGTTACTCTCCTCTTCCATAAAAAGCTTATTTGGGAATCCAATTCAGATGGATGTTAATCCTCAGAAATGCACACATTTTTGGGCAATACTGGGGTTTGAACTCTAGGGCCCTGATCTGGCAAGGCTGTCACTTGAGCGACACTTCCAGCCCCAGAAACAGTAACATCTGTATTAAGGACTGAGAAACAATAACATCTACATTAAGGACTGAGCAAACCAGGTACACTGGCTCATGCCTATAATCCTAACTACTCAGGAGGCTGAGATCTGAGGATCTGGGTTCAAAGCCAGCCTGGTACTAAAGAATATGTGATTGTTATCTCCAATTAAAACGGGAATTGGGGCTGTGGCTCCAGGAGTACGGCAGTAGCCTTGAGCTGAAGAGCTCAAGAACAGTGCCCAGGCCCAGAGCTCAAGCCCATATGATCCACAAAAAAAAAAAAAAAAGGGACTGAGAAACCCTGGCTGCTAATCCTAGACAGCTGTTCTGCTAGCTCAATGACATTGGGCTAGAGTCTTGAATTAAAAGAATTTGTATGAAATCCTAAGTAGGTTGGTTGGCACTGGTGAATAAGATGTGAATAACTATACCAATGGTTTTGTGCACTTGGAGGAGCACACAGAGGATGGGTAATGAGGAGGTACAGAGAGAAGCTGGGGGCCCAGGTTCTAATTCTCATTCTCATCTTGCTTTCAAGGGGTTCCAAAGCACCCCCAACTTGTCATACTATTGCTATTTAAAAAAATGCTAAGTATCACATGGGTACAGTGTGATCTGTTACAAGTGGCCTTAGCAAAAAAAGGCTTAAGAGTAAATCAAAAATAAAATGTAAGGACTGGAAGAGCTTCAGAGGCCCTAGGCTCCTTTCACTTTTCAACTCCCTTTATAGAAAAAGGAGATTTTAAAAGAATAACATTAAGCTAATAGTAGGACAAATTCACAGAGATCTTGATGAATTAGGGGCCCACAGAAATAGTGCTCAGTCAAGTTTTAGAAAGTTGTGAAAGAGGCATAGCTCAGATGGTAGAGCTCCAGCCAATGAGTAAAAGCACCAGATACTGAGTTTGTCTTGAACTGCCCCCCCCCAAAAAAAAAGTTGTAAAGGAGCTAATATTTACCAATTGTTAAATCGTGACAGAGAGCTTTGGGTCAATCATTTAGAGAACTAAGTCTGGTGGCTGAACACTGAAAGCTTTTGCCCAATCAGTGCAATGCGCTATGAGGACCACCCACAGAAACCACCCTGGTGGCAGCTTAAAGTTGCTTCAAGCTAGCCCAGGAGCTGTTCTGGTATCAGCAAGGACTGTCATGTCTTATTTTTGTTGTTGTTGTTATTGGTTGTAGGGCTTGAACTCTGGGCCTGGATGCTGTCCCTGAGCGCTTCAGCTCAAGGCTACTGCATTACCCCTTGAGCAACAGCGTCACTTCCAGTTTTCTGGTGGTTAATTGGAGATAAGAGTCTCCCGGTCTTTAGTGCCTGGGCTGGCTTTGAACCAAGATCCTCAGATCTCAGCCTCCTGAGCAGCCAGGATTACACTTGAGCCACCACACCTGGCTTGTCCTGTCTATCTTGAAAGTTAACTAACAGTGCAGTGGGCAGCTTGAGGGGAGGAAGAAGTCTAAAGTGTATGGTATTGTAGAGAGGAAACTCTGATCCCTAGAATAAGAAGTCAAGTCCTATAGAGGTAAATAAAAGTGTGGTATGTTTTATTGTATTATTATGACATACTTGAGAAAAGTTACCTAAGAGAGGATTTATTTTAGTTTCCATCTGTGATAGGGCTATTTCTACATTTCTGGGTGGGTAGTGGGGCAGTGCATAATGGCAGAAGGGTGTGATAAATCAAAGCCATTCAAATCATGGCAGCTAGAGGTAGAGAACATCAGGAATGATGCTGTTTCCATGGCCAAAACATACCCTTCAAAGAATGCCCCCAGTGACTCCTTACACAAGGCCCTTCCATCCCTGGCACCACAAAGAAATAACATTGTAAATATCTTTTTAATTTTTTATTGTTATTATAAAGGTGATATACAGAGGGGTAGTGGTTACATAAGTCAAAAGTACATTTCTTTAGAAAATCACCCTTTCCTTTGCTCTTTCCCAGTTTCCCTCTCCCTAAAATTATATATAGATAGAAGATAGAGGGAAGACGGGAGAAAGAGAGGGAGAAAGAGATGGAGAGAGAGAGAGAGAGGGAAAAGGAGAGGAAGAGGGAGGAAGAGGGAGAAAGCGGGAGAGGGGGGAAGATGGGAGGGAGTGCCAAGCACCACAGGCACTTGGGTAATATTTTTTGTTGGTTGTGGGCCTTGACCTCGGTCTGGGAGCTGTCCCTGAGCTCTTCAGCTCAAGGCTAGTGCTCTACCACTGGGCTACAGTGCCACTTCCTTGGATAGTGTTTTTATTTTAAAAAGTTATTTGCAGGTCGGGAGTTTGGCCTAGTGGTAGAGTGCTTGCCTAGCATGCATGAAGACCCAGGTTCGATTCCTAGGTACCACATACATAGAAAAAAGCCGGAAGTGGTGCTGAGGCTCAAGTGGTAGACCTCTAGCCTTGAGAACGCCCAAGGACAGTGCTCAGGCCCTGAGCTCAAGCCCAGGACTGGCAAAAAAAAAAAAAAAAAAAAAAAAAGTTATTTTCAATTTGTCTTTGTTAGAGATGCTGTAACAAAATACTGGATAAGAGCTAGGAGTTTGGCCTAGTGGTAGAGTGCTTGCCTAGCATGCACAAAGACCTAGGTTCGATTCCTCAGTACCACATACATAGAAAAAGCTAGAAGTGGTGCTGTGGCTTAAGTGGTAGAGCTCTAGCCTTGAGAAAGCCCAAGGACAGTGTTCAGGCCCTCAGCTCAAGCCCAGGACTGGCTATATGTAGAGAGAGCTGGGCAATAATCCTAGCTACTTAGGAGTGTGGGATCTGAGGTTCACAGTTCAAAGCCAGCCTGGGCAGGAAAGTCTGTGAGACTTTTATCTCCACTGAAAAGCCAGAAGTAGAGCTGTGGTTCAAGTGATAGAGTGCTAGTGTTGAGCAAAAAAACTCAGGGATAGGAGCCGGGAGTTTGGCCTAGTGGTAGAGTGCTTGCCTAGCATGCACAAAGACCTGGGTTTGATTCCTCGGTACCACATACATAGAAAAATGGCGGAAGTGGTGCGGAGGCTCAAGTGGTAGAGCTCTAGCCTTGAGAAAGTCCAAGGACATTGCTCAGGCCCTGAGCTCAAGCCCAGGACTGGAAAACAAAACGAAACAAAACAAAACAAAACAAGAGATAGTGCAGAGGCTTTGAGTTCAAGCATTGGACCAGCCTCCCCCCCCCAAAAAAAAAGATAAACAGAATAGTTTATTGCAGCTAGGCACCAGTGACTCTAATTTCTAGTTACTCAGAAGGCTGAGACCTAAAGATCAAGATTTGAGCTTGACTGGGCAGGAAAGTCTGTGAGACACTTCTGAAAAGCCAGAAGTAGCACTGTGGCTCCAGTGGTAGAGCACTGGTGCTGAGCAATAGCTTAGGGGTAGCATCCAGGCTGTGAGTTCAAGCCCCAAGACCAGTACCAAAAAAAGACAGCCTGGGAAGTCTAAGACCAAGAACTGGCTAGAAATGGCTAGGAGGGGAAAATGAACTCCCTGTGCCTGTATCATAAGGGAGCTAATCCTGTTCATGAAGGATCCTTCCTCATGACTTAATCATTTCCTAAAGATGCTGCCTCTTAATACTGGAGGTTAGGCTTCAACATATAAACTTTGCAGATCATATCATAAGTCTAACATTCTTCATCTAGTGACCAATATAGAGAACCTTTACCTGGCTTGGTACCTACACATACATACAATTAAAAGCAATAGGAAATATTTCATACTGCAAACCATGCCTCAATTGCCATGTGAAACTTTTTACAAACACCACCCTAATTAGCATGAACCACGGGTAGCAAGAAAATGGATGTGGAGCACTCCTGGGAAACATCCTTCATTATGCAAGAACCTATTGTATTTGTGTTCCCTGAGAAGGATTTGACAAGTTAATTTGTCTTTTCTCTTACCTAAGCTCCCTGTCACTCAGTTCCAAAAGCATTCTGTCTCCATACAGGCAGCAGCACAATTCATTTTGTTTCACAGACACTGGTCACAGATAAGCTACAGAGAGCCCTTGCCAAAGATGAACATTCCATGGTGAGCATAGATATTTAGGATAGTGTCATGTGGCATTCATGCTGAGTATGTAATATAGAGTGGAAGATTTTTTAAAAAAATAAATGAATGTTTGTGGATAGCTGAAAAGTAAATTAAAACGGCAAAAGGCCAGGGGTAAGGCCCAAGCAAGTATACTTGCCCAGCAAGTATAAGGTCCTGAGTTTAAATCTAGTACCATTAGAAGAAAAAAAAAAGAGTACTACTTTCTTTCCTATTCATTTTACACACACACACACACACACACACACACACACACACACACACACACAAAACCTATATGCATATTCTTTGCTTTCTTTGACTGTATCATAGTTTCTTTAAAGTTTTTACCTCTTTCCCACATCGTATGTTTTTGGTCTGCTCCAGTATCTATCTTTTGGTCATTTTCCTTAAGTGTCTAATTGCTATTAGCTGGCCACTCATAGATGATCAGGGTACTAAATAGATTGAAAGTACCAGGTATGTGCCAAGCACTGTTGGCTCAAGTCTGTAATCCTAGCTACTCAGAAGGCTGAGATTTGAGAATCAAGGTTCAAAGCCAGCCCAGACAGGAAAGTCTGTGAGACTCATATCTTTTTTTTTTTTTTTTTTTTTTTGCCAGTCTTGGGCTTCAGCTCAGGGTCTGAGCATTGTCCTCAGACTTTCTCAAGGCTAGAGCCTCTACCACTTGAGCCACAGCACCACTTCCAGCTTTTTTCTATATATGTGGTACTGAGGAATTGAACCCGGGTCTTCATGCATGCTAGGCAAGCACTCTACCACTAGGCCAAACTCCCAGCCCAAGACTCATACCTTTAATAAACTACTCAGAAAAAAGCCAGGAGGGGCACTGTGGCTCAAGTGGTAGAGTACTATCTGAACATAAAAAGGCTCAGGGGACACAGGTCAAGCCCCAGGACTGGCAAAAAAAAAAATAATAATAAAACAAACAATAAACAGGCCTTAGTTGTTTTCTAGTTTCACTTGAGTTTTTGTTATTGCTGTTCTAAATAGTTTAATGGTTCCCCCCATCACCGGCAGTCCTGGAGCTTGATCTCAAGGCTCATGTTCTACCGCTTGAACCATAGCACCCTTCTGTCACTTTTTGTTTATGTAGAACTGAGGAATGGAACACAGGGCTTCATGCATGCTAGGTAAGCACTGCCACTAAGCCAATTCCCATTGTTATCTTAAAACTAGTAGACTTCTGAAATCATACTTTCACTTAGCAAAGTTTGAATAGTATTTTTATTTTGAAAAATTGAAGAGAGCTGGGTGCGATGGCTCAGGCCTCTGAAATCCTAGCTACTCAGGAGCCTGAGATCTGAGGATCAAGGTTCAAATTCAGCCTGGGCACTAAAGTCCGTGAGATTATTTCCAATTAACCACTAGAAAACTAGAAGTGGCGCTATGGCTCAATGGGTAGGGTGGTAGCCTTGAACTGAAGAGCTCAGGGACAACGTCCAGGCCCTGGGGTAGGGCAGTAGCCTTGCATCTAAGCCATGTAATCCAAAGAGAGAAAGAGAGAGAGAGAGGTCAATTTTACAAATAGAATTTTTTTAACCAGTCCTAGGGCTTGTACTCAGGGCTTGAACACTGTCCTTAGGCTTTCTCAAGGCTACCACAGCACCACTTCTGGCTTCTTTCTACATGTGGTACTGAGGAATCGAACCTGAGTCTTTGTGCATGCTAGGCAAGCACTCTACCACCCAGCCTCACAAACAGAATTTTTAACAGACTAGTAAATCAACATTGTATTCAGACATTTTTCTTTGTATTAGAGATGCGATGCCATTCCCAACATAGTTGCACCTAGATTTCTGGGTGTGAATGAGGTTAGGCCAACTATATTTATTGGTGCCCTATGTAACAAACTTTAAAGCTCTCAGCTGTAGATAATCACTATTATCTACTATTAGGAGGTAGCTCCATTAGTAATGTCCACAACTGGTGCTTCAAGAATGGCTGTGCATCTTCAGCTGTTGATAGTTGATTTACTAGCAATTTAGTTGAAAGGTATAGGGGATGAGAATAACAAAAGTAGGGAATCAGTAGATAGACAGATATTCTATCTGTATCTATATATCAGATGTCCCAGAATTGAAGAACATTTACCAAGAAATTTTTATGTGCCTGTGCCAAAGGTTGAAAAATAAAGAGGAGGAGTCAGGAGCGTAGCCTAGTGGTAGGGTGCTCACCTAGCATGCACAAAGCCCTGGATTCAATTCCTCAGTATCACATATACAGAAAAAGTCAGAAGTGGAGCTGTGGTTCAACTGGCAGAGCACTAACTTTGAGCAAAATGTGTCCAAGGACAGTACCTACTCCCTGAGTTCAAGCCCCAGGACTGGTGAGTCAAAAAAGAAAAAGAGGAGTCTTGAGGTTTCAATTCACTTAGAAGAATCACAACACCTACCTTAACAACAATGATTAAGTAAGGCAGGGGAACAATGTGGTACATTCTCTCTCCTGGACTCTTTGCAGAGTGTAATGCTGGGAAAATGAGGTTGTCAATGTTCAGTCTTTTGCCTCTTGGGTATTGGGAAGTAACTGGAGCAATGGCAGACACAAAAATAGCATGATTCAATGACAAGGCAATAATGCTGGTGGCTACTAGTGTTCTGATCCTAGGTTATGATCTCCGAATGGCACTTTTGGCAGTGTGCCAGGGGCTCTTATTTTTAATACTTCAGTTCTGGCCACTTTGTCTCCATTTTCCTAGCTGTGTCAGAGGAACAAATGTTCTTTTTTTTCTTTCGGTCAGTTGTGGGGCTTGAACTCTGTGCCTGGGTGCTGTCCTTGAGTTCTTCAGCACAAGGATACCACCCTATCCCTGGAGCCACAGCCCTATTTCCTGTTTTCTAGTGGTTAATTGGAGATGTCATATTCTTTAGTGCCCAGGCTGGTTTTGAACCACGATCCTCAGATCAGATCTCGGCCTCTACAGTAGCTAGGATTGTAGTGTGAGCCACCAGTGCCTGGCTGAACCAATGTTCTTGACAGATCAATTAGGCAATGCTGTGGGAGGCACACACAAGGGTAAGGCCTAGAGCCCACTCCTCCATTTCTTCCAACAACTTTTTTTTTTTAGTGAATAGAAATGTAAAAAATATTTTTGTTATTATAAAAGTGATACATAAGCTGGCCGTGGTAGCTCATGGCTGTAATCCTAGCAACTCCGGAGGCTGAGATCTGAGGGTCACAGTTCAAACCAGCCCAGGCACTAAAGAATGTGAGACTCTTTTTTTTTTTTTTTTTTTTGCCAGTCCTGGGCTTGAGCTCAGGGCCTGAGCACTGTCCTAGGACTTCCTCAAGACTAGAGCTCTACCACTTGAACCTCAGCACCACTTCTGGCTTTTTTTTTTTTTTCTTTTTCAAATGCATGTGGTACTGAGGAATCGAACCGTGTCTTCGTGCATGCTAGGCAAGCACTCTACCACTAGGCCAAACTTCCGGCCCAAGAATGTGAGACTCTTTTTTTTTTGCCAGTCTTGGGCTTGAGCTCAGGGCCTGAGCACTGTCCTTGGACTTTCTCAAGGCTAGAGCTCTACCACTTGAGTCTCAGCACCATTTCCGGCTTTTTTCTATGTATGTGGTACCGAGGAATCGAACCCGGGTCTTCATGCATGCTAGGCAAGCACTTTAACCACTAAGGCCAAACTCCCAGCCCCGAATGTGAGACTCTTATCTCCAATTAATCACTAGAAAAAAAAGGGAAGTGGGGCTGTTGCTCAAGGGGTAGGGCGATAGCCTTGAGCTCAAGAGCTCAGGGACAGTGTCCAGGCCCAGAGTTCAAGTCCCATGTTTGAAAGGAAAAAAAAGTGGTATACAGAGGGATTACAGGTTCATAATCATCCAGCAACTTTGTAAGTACCTAATCTACTGTAGTCAATTAATCCTTGTCTGCATAAAAAACACCCAACATGTTTGTTTTCTACATTAAATCCTGACTCATGTTGCTTATTTGGAATCTGGAATGTTTCAGAAAACATGATATAGTCAGTTTGGCTAGATATCACTGACTCATGCTTATAATCCTAGTATTTTGAAGCCAGCCAGAGCAGAAAAGTCTCCATCTCCAAAATAACCAGTAAAAAGCCAGGCTGAGGTATGGCTTAAGTGGCAGAGCATCAGCTATTCAAGTAAATTAAAGAAGTATGTATATATGTATACTGGGCTGGGAATTTGGCTTAGTGGTAGAGTGCCTAGTATGCATGAATCCCTGGGGTTCAGTTCCTCAGTACCACATACACAGAAAAAAGCTGAAAATGGTGCTGCGGCTCAAGTTGTAGAGTGCTAACCTTGGTCAAAAGATTAGGAATCGGTGGCTCATGCCTGTAATCCTTAGGATTACTCAGGAGGCTGAGATCTGAGGATCAAGGTTCAAAGCCAGCCCAGGCACAATAAGACCTGAGACTCTTATCTCCAATTAACCTATATAAAAGGGGAAGTGGGGCTTGGCTCAAGGGTAGGGCTCCTGCCCTCCCTAGAGCCCAATAGCTCAGGGACAGTGCCCAGGCCCAGGGGTATGGTGGTAAGCCTTGAGCTGAAGAGCTCAGGGACAGTGCCCAGGCCCAAGGGTAAGGTGGTAGCCTTGAGCTGAAGAGCTCAAGGACAGTACCCAGGCTGAGTTCAAGCCCCATGACCCCACAAAAGAGATCAGGGACAGTGCCCAGGCTTGTGAGTTCAAGTTCCAGGAAAAAGAAAGAGGGAAGGGAGGAAGGGAGGGAGAGAGGGAAAGAAAGAAAAGAAGAGAAAGAAAAGAAAAGAGAAATTGAGTTGGGCACTGGTGGCACATGCTTGTAATCCTAGCTACTCAGAAGGCTGAGATCTGAGTATCCAGGTTCAAGGCCAGGCCACCCTGACACTGGAAAAAAGATATACTAAATTTGTAATGCCTTGAAATGGTGAATAAAATTTAACATCTTGTTGAGGATTTAATCTTTTAA
Source organism: Megascapheus bottae (assembly GCF_031878675.1). NCBI lineage: Eukaryota > Metazoa > Chordata > Mammalia > Rodentia > Geomyidae > Megascapheus > Megascapheus bottae. Next base: position 42,025,582 of record NC_143525.1, on the reverse strand, counting down.
ATAGTATTAATTGAGCTGGGTGCAGTGGCTCATGTCTGATCCTCGCTACTCAGGAGGCTGAGATCTGAGGATCAAGGTTCAAAGCTGGCCCAGGAAGACAATCTATGAGACTTCTATCTTCAATTAATCAGCAAAGAACCAGAAGTGGAGCTGTCAGAGCTGGCTTCAAACTGTGATCCTCAGATCTTACCTTCTTGAGTAGCTAGGATTTACAGATACGAGCCACTGACACCCAGTTTGTTACAGATCACTTTAAGAACTATTTTCTGAGAAAATGATATTCTATACACATAACCAGATGATATTTAGAAGCCCATGTGAGTGGCTCACACTTGTAATTCTAGCTGCTCTGGAGGTTGAGATCTGAGGATCGCGGTTCAAAGCCAGCCTGGGCAAAAAGGACGAGACTCTTATCTCCAATTAACAGTGCCCAGGCCCAGAGTTCAATCCCCACGACTGACACCAAAAAACAACAAAAAAAACCCCCAAAAGCCTGAGAAGATAGTTCTAAAATAAAATGACCAAGACTGTATTATACGACTTAGTTTGCCCCCCCTCCCCAATTTCTTTTTTTTCTTTTTTTTTTGGCCAGTTATGGGGCTTGAACTCAGGGCCTGAGCACTGTCCTTGGACATTTCTCAAGGCTAGAGCTCTACCACTTGAGCCACAGCACCACTTCCAGCTTTTTTTTTTCTATGTATGTGGTACCAAGGAATCGAACCCGGGTCTTCGTGCATGCTAGGCAAGCACTCTACCACTAGGCCAAACTCCCGGCCCCAATTTCTTATTCTTATATTAAGGAATTGTACAAAGAGGTTACAATCCATAATCTTTTTTTGTTGTTGTTAGTCATGGGTCTTGATCTCAGACCTGGATGCTGTCCCTGGGCTCTTTTGCTCAAGGTTAGCCCTCTTCCACTTTGGTCCACTTCTGGTTTTTGAATGGTTAATTGAAGATGATAAGCTCATGGGAACTTTTCTGCTCAGCCTGCCTTTGAACCTTGATCCCCTGAGTAGCTAGGATTTCAGATGTGAGCCACCCTTGCTTGGCTTTCAGTTGGGTTTTAAAAGTGGCTTTATTATACTGTGAAAGGAAAAACAATTCTTGTACCCATTGTATCTATTCACTCACAGTAACATGAAGAAGTTTCCATAGAAACAATATTCTGATCATCTACTGTCTCACCTCTCTCAAACAAGTCAGTAAATAGTCAATAATACTCATTTTAGCAGAGAATCTTCTGGTAATAGAGGAAGTTACAGTAGAAATGTGTCATCAAGGTATTTCACTGGGGAAAATGAGGCATATATAAATGAAATAACAAAGGCATATACTATTTATTTCATTTTTCTGAGGATATTTATTACTAAAACAAATGGAGCAAGGGAACAGCAAATCCTGCAACAGTCTTCCTGGCAAAAAACCTTTGTACATACTAGAGTGAATTATTCCTAACTTGACTTTATGTGCCTTCTTACCTATTAGTGAAAAAATAACAGATGTGGGGTCAGAAGTGTAGCTTAGTGGTAGAGTGCTTGCCTAGTATGTACAACACCCTGGGTTCCATTCCTCAGTTCCACATACACAGAAAAAACTGAAAGTGGTGCTGTGGCTCAAGTGGCAGAGTGGCAGAGTGCTAGCCTTGAGCAAAAATTGTCCAAGGGCAGTGCCCAGGCTGAGTTCAAGCCCCAGGACTGGCAAAAAACAAAAATAAAACAAATGTATTACCAGAAGGTCAGTAAAGATGAACACAAATGTAAACAGAATTCCCAAATTAGGAAAGATGGATTTTGATGCAAATTCTTCTCAGTAACCTAGCCGTAGGTATGCCTTTGGAGGAACAGTACTGGAGTGATTCTGTAATTATACAGAGAGGTCTCTTGGAACACACTCCATGATCCTCAGATCTCAGCTTTTGGAGTAGCTAGGATCATAGATGTGAGCCACCATGCATAGCCAAAATCAATTTTCTTTTTTTTTTTTGTGGGTCATGGGGCATGAACTAGGCCTGGGCACTGTCCCTGAGCTCTACAGCTCAAGGCTATCACCCTATCCCTGGGCCTGGGCGCTGTCCCCAACTCTTCAGCCAAGCCCCACTTCCCCGTTTTCTTGAGGTTAATTTGAGATGAGTCTCAGGTCCTTTTGTGCTGGGGCTGGCTTTGTACCTCGATCCTCAGATCTCAGCTTCCTGAGTAGCTAGGATTATGGGCATGAGCCAGTGAGCCTGACTAGAAATAGTCATTCTTTTTTGTTGTTGTTGTTATTGTGTCCCCCAGTCATTTCTTAGAAGTTTTGTTGAGGTATACTTTATATACCATAAATTACCTGCTTATGTATACAATTCCTTTTTTTTTTTTCTTTTATTTTTTTGGTCTGTCATGGGCCTTAAACTCTGGGCCTCTGGGCTCTGTTCCCAAGCTCTCCAACCTTAGCCTTCTGAGTAGCTAGGATTACAGGCGTGAGCTACAGGCACTCAGCTTCCAATATTTTTAACATAATCAGAGTTGTAAAGCTATCACCACATATATAGTTTTAAGGAATCAACTACTTGAGCCACAGTACCACTTCGGGCCTTTGTGCATGCTAGGCTACCACTAGACCAAACTCCTAGCCCCGTGATTGAACTCTTACAGTAATTAACTCTGAATTTCTCCCTCTCTACCCAAGTGGGGCATGGTGTTGATACTAGTATATGATACACTGAATGGAAAACATTTAAAGTGTTTTGGGGATGTAACTTTTCATAAATATTGATGGGCTTGAAAATAAGGTAGCTTCTGAGAATGAAATTCCTTAAGTCCATACTTAATTAGCTAATTATGGAAGCAATCCTATTAACTGCTTCTGAATGCTACTGGGTTCAGAAATCTGCCCCTCCTCCAACACTCCAATTAAAATGAGAGTGTAATCTCAGGAAGCAAAACTGGAAGTGACTAATTCAGTCAGAAGAAACTGAATCACTTATCTATACACTGCTGTGAGAAGTTTCTTCATAGATTAGTCTGCCAATCTTTACCTACTACTGGTCAAGGAAAAGACTCAAAATCCAGAGACTATTTTCCTCTCTTGGAAAAAGCATATTCATGGTTGGGAAGAGATCATTTATCAGGTCTTATCATGATCGGAATTAAACCCCCACAGAATGATTTACTAGTCTGTTCTAATCCACTGTTTACCCAACCTGTTTGTTCTTTTCACTCTTGCAAATTGAAATATGTTAATCATTTCTGGGACACTGACAACAATAAGATCCTTCTTCCTGTCTTCCCTCCTTTACCTCCTTTACTTTCTTCAACTCAGGGCCTTGTAGGAAAGCATACAATAGAGCCAGGCTACATCATCAGCCCAAGATCACATTCTTTCTTCTTCCTCTTTTTCTTTTTTTTGCATGACAGGCACAAGGCCACCATATCCAGTATTATTTTGTTTTCTTAAGGTGAAGGTCTTTCTTTTCAGGCTGGAATGAACAGAAAAGATGGTAGATATCCTTTACTCTAATTTTTTTTTTTTTGGGGGTGGGTCATGGGGCTTGAACTTGGCCTGGGCATTGTCCCTGAGCTCTTCAGCTCAAGGCTACCACCCTACCCTTGAGCCAAGCCCCATTTCCCATTTTCTAGAAGTTAATTGAAGATAAGAGTCTCGGGTCCTTTTGTGCCCGGGCTGGCTTTGAACCTTGATCCTCAGATCTCAGCCTCCTGAATAGATAGGATTACAGGCATGAGCCACTGAACCTGTCTTCTAAAAAATTTTAGAAGTCCTTTTCCCTCTGAGGAGCTAGACTCCTTTAAAAGATTTAAGAAAATTTCAAGAAGATATCTTTCCTTGAAATAGCATCCATCTTCTTACCTTTAATTTTTGGTAGCTATGTGAACTGATTAAATTTGTATTCTTGGGGTGCCAAAAATCTTTGTAGAATATGGTTTTCCCCCCTTGTCTATTATTGGTCTAGACACAAAATTTAACCATGTGGCCAGGCAGGCCTCCAACTTTTGCTCTTCCTGACTCAGTTTCCCAAGTACTAGAATTAGAGGTTTAGCCCCACACTTGTTTGTAAAATATATTTCAACTAGCTTAAAAAAAAAGTCCTAGAAAACCCTATTAATATTTCCGTGTCATTCTGGACTGGGAATATGTTTGTGTTCCCTTCTTTACTTACTACTGCTTGGAAGGTCAAATTGCAGTCCACCTCCTAGGAATTTAAGAGGCTCTCGCCGGCAGGCAGTAATCTACATTTTACAGTATCTCCTTAAGCAGCCTTAAATCCTTGAGGGAGAGGGCATGTGGTCAGAAAACATACAATACCCAGAAAATCATCTGTAAGCTCAGGTTGAACTGGGTGGACCTGGGCACTGTCCCAGAACGGAACTTTTTGCTCCAGACTAGGACTCCATCACTGGAGCCACAGCACCATTTCCGTTTTTTGTTTGTTTTGTTTTGGTTTTCTTTTTTAGCAGTTTACTGAAGATCTGTCTCAAGGACTTTTCTGCAACCGCAGGCTCCGAATTGCAATCCAAAAATCTTAGCCTCCAGGCCACCAGCGCCCCACTGGTTTTTCTTTTAACTTCAATTAACACTGAAAAAAAAACCCACAACAACCCAGAAGGGATTTACATAGCGTTCTACATTCCATTCCTAGAAACCTCCCCTCCCAACCTCATTTTACAGAAAAATACAGGGGTGGGGAGTCGGGGAAAGGTCAAAAGTTCTTATCTGTATAGGCAGCAGGCAAGTGACTTCTTAGTCCTGAGAAGCGAACTATGGTCTCCACCGGTTACCCTGTACCTAGTTTGGTTTTTTCCCCCTCTTTTCTTCCTCGTTCCTTGAAAGAAGAAAAAAACAAAACAAAACCATGGGCCCAAGCCATCGGTTAAGGATTCAGCGAGACTCTTCTCTGGCCAGAGCTCGCAGAAGTCTGGGTCTGGAAGGCGGAGGCCGCCTGGTAACGGCTGAGGGTCGACGCCCCGCCTCTAGAACCAAGACAGGACTCATCCCCGCCAAGCCCCGAGGCCCGGGCCGCGCCCCCGCCGCGCCGTCCCCGAGCGGAGGCCTGACCTCCATTTCCGGCGTGGGGGGTGGAGGTTCTGCACCCGAGCACTTGGCGTGTTTATGAAGAAATCTAATCGGGGCGCTTCTAAATTAGGCCCCTTTCTCACTGTCTAAGCGGCCAACGCCACTGGCACGCAAGCGGGCACAGGCACAGCTGCGCCCACCTCAGGATCGAATTACCCGCAACCCGCCTTCAGGGCTGGCGGCGTGCTCCCGGGAAGCCTTGGTTTCCGGGGCAACCGCCGGGCCTTCCTTCTCTGGCCCCGCCCCCGAGGCTTTCCCGCCAAAGGCTGTTGGCGCCGCGGGGCATGGTGGGAAGAGGTTCTGGGCTAAGTCTCCCGGCAGCCTTTCCAAGCGCTGAAGTCTCCTTCAGCCGCTGCTGGGGAAGCACGCTACTCCCGAAGGTACGGCTGGGCCTGATCACCCCCGTCACGAACCATTACAGTTTTCGCCAAAAAGCCTGATCGCGCCGCCTAGCCACGGTGCAAACCGGAGCGGGCGGGGGGAACTTTTTCCTCTCGGTGCGGAGGGCGACGTCGCGCGTGCGCGAGCGTACTTCTCTTAAACCCGTTACGCTCCTGCGCGTGCGTACTAAGCTCCACTAGCCGCTTCCTCCCGCTTCCCTTCCTCCCTCCCCCCCATATCCGTGCGCCGCGCTGATAAAGGCGCCATTTTGGAGGGGCCGCGGGAGACGTGGTGCCGCCGCGGGCTCGCTCTGCCTTTCGCTAGGCTTGGTGGGAAGGCCTCTGGTTGAGTCCGCGCTTTTTCGTCGCCGCCATGTCGGGAGGTGGTGTGATTCGTGGCCCGGCGGGGAACAACGACTGCCGCATCTACGTCGGTAACTTACCCCCAGACATCCGAACCAAGGACATTGAGGACGTGTTTTATAAATACGGCGCTATCCGCGACATCGACCTCAAGAATCGCCGCGGAGGACCGCCCTTCGCCTTCGTTGAGTTCGAGGACCCGCGGTGAGGCAGCGTGGGGCTTGCGGCCTTAAGGAAATAGGCTGGAGTAGTTGGGGCAGGCTCCGCGGCCTGCACGTAATGGGGAAGGAGGGGCTCTTAGCTGGGGCCGAGGCGCTATCGCCCCTGCAGGAGTCGGGTAAGGAAACCGAGTCGGTGGGGCCTCCCCGGTGACGGGGAGGGGGGTGCCTCGGACGCCCCCGGAACCCCCCCTCCGCGGGGCCGGAGCGGGAAACGGAGGCGCGGAGGGCTGGAGTCGTGGTCGCGAGCCTGGCGCGTCCCGGTGGGGGAGGGGCCGGCCCCGTGCGCGGCGCGTGTGGGGCCCTTCCAGCGTGGGTGCGCATGTGCGGGGTCCGCTCCTTCCGGACCGAGGCAGCGAGCGTCCCCTGCGGGTGTCTCCCTCTCCCCCTCATCCCGGGTGCCTTTCTGTGATCACGCAGAGACGCGGAGGACGCGGTGTACGGTCGCGACGGCTATGATTACGACGGATACCGTCTGCGGGTGGAGTTTCCTCGAAGCGGCCGTGGTACCGGCCGAGGCGGCGGCGGGGGTGGAGGTGGCGGAGCTCCCCGGGGCCGCTACGGCCCCCCGTCCAGGCGTTCTGAAAACAGAGTGGTTGTCTCTGGTGAGTTCACTTACTCCTCTTCTCTCTCTCTCTCGGGTTAAAATTCAATAAAGACTATTGTGGTTGGTGATTTGCCCAAATTAGGTTGCGGTACTAGAATACGAAGATCCTTTACAAATAAATTTGGACTCTGGATCTTACCAGCTCTTTACCTGGACACACTTAAGTACAACCAAGTATTTTAAAATAATCTTTGTTCCAATGTACTTAACGAGAGACATCAGATAATGGGTACTAAGGAGGCGGAAATGACTTTTTCAGGACTCCCTCCAAGTGGAAGCTGGCAGGATTTAAAGGATCACATGCGTGAAGCAGGTGATGTATGTTATGCTGATGTTTACCGAGATGGCACTGGTGTCGTGGAGTTTGTACGGAAGGAAGATATGACCTATGCAGTTCGAAAACTGGATAACACTAAGTTTAGATCTCACGAGGTAGGTTATACACTTATTCTTTTCTTTGGCCAGAATTGGATACAATGATCTTAACAGTGGAATTTGCAGGTAAGGATTCAGGCAAGAGTGTCCAAGTAAATTGCCAGATGCCTGGTTTTAGGGTTTGTGTGTGTGTGTGTGTGTGTGTGTGTGTGTGTGTGTGTGTGTGTGTTCGTGTGTGTTCATTCAGCATGCCTGAAGACAGGTGAAAGCTTAGATCTTTCAATGGAAAGTTCTGTCTATCCAATAGGGAGAAACTGCCTACATCCGAGTTAAAGTTGATGGGCCCAGAAGTCCAAGTTATGGAAGATCTCGATCTCGAAGCCGTAGTCGTAGCAGAAGCCGTAGCAGAAGCAACAGCAGGAGTCGCAGTTACTCCCCAAGGAGAAGCAGAGGATCACCACGCTATTCTCCCCGTCATAGCAGATCTCGCTCTCGTACATAAAATGATTGGTGACACTTTTTGTAGAACCCATGTTGTATACAGTTTTCCTTTACTCAGTACAATCTTTTCATTTTTTAATTCAAGCTGTTTTGTTCAGAATGGGCTAAAGTGTTGAATTGCATTCTTGTGTAATATCCCCTTGCTCCTAACATCTACATTCCCCTCATGTCTTTGATAAATTGTATTTTAAGTGATGTCATAGACAGGATTGTTTAAATTTAGTTAACTTTCCATGCTCTTCAGACTGTGATACTGTGTAAATGTCTATTCTGCTCTGGTTTGTGTGAACTGGGATGTTGGGGGTGTTTGTGGTTCTTAACTTGGGGAAGTTCTTATGTTTATCTTGCTTTTCATGTGTCTTTCTGTAGACATATCTGAAGAGATGGATTAAGAATGCTTTGGATTAAGGATTGTGGAGCACATTTCAATCATTTTAGGATTGTCAAAAGGAGGATTGAGGAGGATCAGATCAATAATGGAGGCAATGGTATGACTCCAAGTGCTATTGTCACAGATGAAATTGGCAGTATTGACCTTATACTAAAGGCAAATATTAAAATTGATTTTGTGTATCTTAAAACGTTTGCAAACATGCAGTTAACTTTAGCTACAATTGCTTTGTTCCTTAAACCTGGGCAATTGTGGCAAAATTACATGGCCCATTTTGTAACAATTATTTTGCTCCCCCCCCTTTTTTTTTGTTTTAATAGGGACTAATGTGGGAAGAACTGGCTAATTTGTCACAGTCCTTAGTTACAACTGTTAATGTGTGATCTCCTGTTGGTGTACATGTGGGTACAGGGTGTCTTTAATTCCAACCAGATAGAGTATAATATCAATACTGCTAAATCTGCATGTCCTCTGTGTGACTGATAGAGCGTTGCTATTTCATTTTTTAAGACAAAATTACAGCAAAATATAGAATTCCAACGTATTGATGTAGATAATATAGTTGGGAGTATTTTTTAAGTCACCTTCCCCCATTATAAGCTAATACTCATAATTGACTCATGTTTAAAACTTTAATTTACAAATTAAATTATAGGTGGGAGTATTAGATTTAGTTTAGACTTAGATGGGTAGCAATACCAGTAAACTTTCAACTACATAACACTTTGCAACCACAAAGCCTTGATACGCTGTACAGTAACAAGTGTTGGCATTATCAGTTGAATTGTAAATATAAAATGCTTCTTCCAGTTAGTCTCTATGATGATTAAGTTTCTAGAGTTTATCTGAACACCATACAGAAACTTGTTTTGGGGAATTTGATAGTTATTGATGTACATCTGTTAAACTGATGACAGACATAACTCATCATTCCCCAGAAACCTTTTTTGATTACAGTATCTAACGTTTTGCCTCCTCTTTTTTGGTTTTGCTGGTTATAAAGGTTTGGATTGGAGAGGGCTCACTGGATCCCAATCCTTGGAGCTGGATCATTGGATTCAAATCATAATGTGGATAGGATAGGGAGGATGAATTACAAGGATTCATGGAGCGGGATCAGATTACCAGGAACATAGGAGTGGATTCCTGCCCCAACCAAACCGCATTCGTGTGGATTTTTTTCTTTATTCAACTTAATTGGCTATTCCAAAGATTTTTTTTTCCTATTTTTGACGATTGGAGCCCTTAAGATGCACGATGGAATTGTGTTTTGCATTTTTTGGTAAAAGGAGCAAAGCGAGGACCTGGAGATAATACGCTGGAGCAATCTCCTTGGAAGGATTCAGCACGAGTAGATGGTAAACATTTAAAGGGGAAAGGGGGGTTTGTTTAAAATAGTAAATCAGTAAGTCACTTCTAAATTTAAAGAAAACAAATTGGAGTTGAAGAATGAATAGGTTTCCAATTGGCTATTGCCGTTTTTCTTTGAAAAAATAAACATTTTTTAAAAAACTATGCATGGTTGTCCTTTTTCCTCTTCATATAAGATTTTAACTGGGTACCTAGTCTCAACAGTTAACTCTTTAAATTGATAAGATTCTGACTTGTTTGTTAGTCAAGATTCTTGAAAGGCAATCTTAGTAAATGATATTAACTGACCCTTAACTGTTAATTGTGAAAATTTTAAAGGGATAATAAAAGAATGGGTTAAGGCAGTTACAAATGTAATATGACAGAGGATGGTCTAGTCTATTGAAAAAGAACTTTATACTTTGCTAAATGAATAAAAATATAGATGCTTATTAAGCATTTAGTTGAACAGATTTGTGTAGAATTGGTGATTAATGACTAGTAACCACTAGTTGGAGATAGCTTTTGATGTTCTTCATGGAACTTAGAAATGAAGTGTTGAATGTTACTTAGCACATATGTATTGGAAAGTGAATACAAATCACTTTTAGGGAAGGGTGCCAGTACTGTGTCTTGCACTTCAGTCTTTGTACTTTCACTTAGCTGCTTTGCTCAAGGATTGTGTTCCCACTTGAGCCACACCTCCACTTTTGTCTTTCTGGTTAATTGGAGATAAGGGTCTACCTAGGCAAGGCTGGCTTATAACTTCAGCCTCCTGAGTAGCTAGAGTTGCAAGTGAGCCACCAGCACCCAGTTCACAATTCCTTTTTGATGAAGTAACTGCAACAGAAGATTGATCACTTGCTTATTTAGGTGAGTCTGCCTTGTAAATCTCAGCCATCAGATTGGTCTCCCCCAATTTTTTTTATCCAAATAATTTTGCAGCCTATTGGTGCTTTTATTTTTGCTGATAGCCCCTTGTTGCTAAATTTTTATCTTCAATTTGGAGACTAGGAGTGGAGTTGTATTTAAAGTCCTGAACCTTGCAGTTTCCTCATTTAATTACAAGTAGTAACTACTCGTCCATATGTCCAACAAAAACATCTTTTAACTTACCCCTGGGGTGCTAATCACAGTTGCAAGGCTAGATTTGCTTATTCAGAGGATATATAATTTTAAGATGTAGGGAAAACGTTTTGATAGTGGAAGATGTTCAAGAGTGACTAGGATAAGGTAACAGTATATTTTGAACTTTATGGGTTTCATAGGTATGACTGTTTGCAGAGATTGATGTAGGTTAAATAGCTGTGGCTAAGTTAAGACCAAGAAGTAAGTTTGCTATCTTTATTGCAAAGCTTCAGTACATGACATAGTTGGGTAGGGTATTCTGCAGTGTATATCAGGTTATTAAAGGGATATGAGTGACTAAGAAGATAATTTTTGGAAGGTTAATGTGAGTTAATCTGAGTTAAATATTTTGAAAACATTGCAAAGATAGAAATGGCCTTTACTCAAGATAGCCTGTTTAAAAGTGAGGTGCTCTACTGACAGTTCTAAATTGAAGTTGTATTCTTTCCTCAGTATCCTTGATCATAGAAAGGACTTGGTGCATGTGTAGGAAAGATGGAAAGAGTGTAAGGTTTTTATTGAGCTGAGCTAGACAAAATTTGGGATGCCTGTTCTTTTTAGTCTTAGAAAGTAAACCTCTATATTGGCAATTAGAAGAAACTTTGAAGTTACAAAAGCTTTTTTGAATTTTTCCCTTCTGTGTCCCCTTAGAATATTGTAGGGAACCAATGATTAGCTTTTTTCTAACCAAGAAAGCACTTAAGTCTCTAAGAAGCAATTATTTCTCATAACATCTGAATAACTCACCTTGCTGTTCAGCCTATATCCTATGGGAGACAAAAGGTAAGAAACCCCTTTTCTGCCTCCTAATTGTTTGGTATCTGAATCTTACTTTTTAAAAACTAATTTTAAAAAATGTTTGGAGTGTAATTCCCCATATATATATATATATATATATATATATATATATACAATGGCTTTTTTTTGTTATACCTTTAATAAAGTGTTCGTACACCCATCTTAATGCTTGTTTGATATGATTAATTCTAGAGTCAGCTTTTCTAATTTTTCTACAAATACTGTCTTGTTAATTAGGGCTGGTGCTATTTTCAAGTTTCTGTGGTAAGATGAATTTCATGTTTGACTTGTTTGCTTTGTATGTGAAATTTGTAAGACTAAGTTCATGTATGTTATTTACTGTAGTATTAAAAGGAAAAAGTACTATACTCAAGTTTTTGTTGTAACTTAACCATTTTTAACCACCCCACTGGCTTGTGTCACAATATGAAATGTGAAGGCAAGATTGACTATCTTATCCACAATTTTGAACTATTGAGGAACTCTGAATACAGATAGCATTTGTTGCTAAATCAATTAAATGTATAAACTGATGAGGTTTGATGCCTTCATACTTAATGTGACTTCTGCAGAAGTGCTGGTATACTTCATTTTTCATTACACAGACTTACTAAGAACATTTCATTTATATAAGATACCTAATATGCCTTAAAAGAAGCATGAGTTCCAAATACATCCTAAGGTTTGCACTACAGAGGTTTAATGCTTTTGTGTAGCTGAGTGAAAACAGGATCCTCATAAAGGCGTTTTACATTTTAGCTAGAAGAAGGAAAGATGACTCACATTGTGATCTTGCTACAGCAGAATTAGAACATTCCATTATAATCAGTGTATATTACAGTACAACTGTTTTAAGGTAAATGTTTCTACTTCGAAACATTGGCCAGCTTTATCCTATGAAGAAAGCTCCTCAGATGATGTCTATAGTGCTTATTGAATAATATGCTTCAGACATAGAACATAGAATTAACAGTATGCTCAAATTAGGATTTGTTCTTGTAAATGAGGACTTTGGAGTGCTTGCTAGGTTTAAAAGCTCTGTGCTGGACAACCTTAAAGTATTTGTGATTATAGGGATCAAGAGAGAGTTTTCCTATTATAAAAAACCAGGTCTGGGGCATGTCCTTTTGTTCAGAACATTAGTACCTCTAAGAAATAATTTACAGTATTTCAATAGTCAAAAAATAAGTTGAGTAGGTTTTTTTTTGTCTTACAGAGTTTTGGAAATAACATCTACATCAGTTACAGCTTGCTTTTTGTTATTTTTCCCTGTCTGCTGGGAATTTGAATCCAGGCCCTCACGTGCCAAGGCCAGTTTGGGTTATCTAAACAAGAGAAGTCATATATCTTTTCATAAGGAGATTATCATTTACCATTTAGACAGGTAAGACATAACACTTGGAAGAGCTCAGCCTGGGTGCTTTATCTTAGAAGGATTTGAGCCCCAAGTTAAAAAGTAATTCTTCACCTTATAACTTGGAACTATCAACATGAAGAGTACCTAGAAATTGAAAGGCTCTAGGTTACTAAAGTGTACACGTGGAACAAAAATGTTAAATTACAGATGGTGTAGTTCTTGTTTTTGTTTTGATTGGTCATGTGGCTTGAACCCTGGGCCTGGGCATTGTCCCTGAGTTCTTCAGCTCAGGGTTAGTGCTGCACCACTTGAGTCATGGGGGCACTTTGAGTCACATTAACCACCAGTTTTCTGGTGCTTAATTCCAGGAGTTGGGCCTAGTAGAGTGCTTCCATAGCATGCACAAAGGCCCAGGTTCAATTCTTCGGTACCACATACATGAAAAAAGCCAATCGTGGTGCTGTGGCTCAAGTGGCAGAGCCCTAGTCATAAGAAAGCCCAAGGACAATGCTCAGGCCCTGAGTTCAAGCCCCAGAACTCGAAAAAAGTCAAGGAGTTTTGTGCCGGGGCTGGCTTTGAACTGGATCCTCAGATCTCTGCCTTCTGAATGCCTTCTGAGCTACTGTTTCATTTCACTCCACTGGAGTAAATAAAGGTAGTGGCATAGCCACTAGAGGGAGCTCTGACACAAACTAGGAACACTCCTGTAAACATCTTAGATTGTGGTTATATCTATTACTAGGTAGTAATAAAGCCAAGAAATGTAGGAAGTGAGATACAGGGTAGATGTGCTGCAAAAAAACAAACATGGAGATACACAGCTGAGCCAGATGTGTACTGCCAATCATAACATTTCTTGTCCTAAAAAATTATTTCTAGGTAAGTGCCTTTATTCCCTGGAAACACACACTTTCCCTTAGAATTAAGTCCAAAAAATTTAATATGAAAGAGGCACTCGAGCTAGGAGCCAGTGGCCCATACCTGTTAGAATTCCAGCCTCTCAGGAGGCTGAGATGAGAGAATTGCAATTTTGAGCCTTTATTTACTCCAGTTCTTAAGCATACTTAAGTTGGTGATTCTTGCCCATAACGCTAGCAATTCAGGAGGCTGAGATCTGAGAATCATGATTCAAAGCTAACCCAAACCTGAAACTCTGAGACTTTACCACCAATGAGTCAGAAGTGGAGCTGTAGCTCAAGTGATAGGGCACTAGCTTTGTTCAAAAGGCTGTGGGGTAGCCCCAAATATATGCCCCACATCCAGTACAAGAAAAGATGTATCATGAGGAATTGATAGTATAAAGCTAGAATCCCAGTCTTTCAGAGCCCTGGACTGAGGCAGGATTTAGTTGAAGGTCAGTCTGAGGTACACAGCAAGACTTTGTCTCAAAGAAACAACACCTCAACGACATCAGCTCAGCCAGGAGTATCATACCTCAAGACCATGCCTTACAGACACAAAAATAACCTCCAGTCTCCTTGTCACATTCTTGGCTTGGTTCTTACCTGGGTGCTGTTTTTGAGATAGGGTATTTATGTAGTCTAGGTTATCTTCAAATTTAAAATCCTCCTGCCTTAGTCTTTAAGGGCTAGGATTACAGATTATACCTCTATAACCTGCATATTGAGATTGAAGAGAATACAGAGTAGTTTTTTTGGTTTGGAAGTCTAGACATGTGACTAACCCTGATCAAAACCAACAATTTAAATCAGATTATCAAAGCCAGGCTACCCAACATGCATATATTTTCATGTGTGCCCCAAATTCCATAAGCAGCAAGTTTCTATCCTTTGGAACGGTTAATGACTGAAGCTTTTTCTTTTTTTTCTGCCAGTCCCAGGGCTTGAACCTAGGGCACTGTCCCTTAGCTTCTTTTGCTCAAGGCTAGCACTCTATCACTTGAGCCACAGTGCCACTTCTGGCTTTTCTCTTTGGTATTTAGGAATCAAACCTAGGACTTCATGTATGCCTGGTGCTTTAACTGAGGGCCTGGGCATTGTCCTTGGACACTTTCTGCTTAGGCTAGTGCCCTGAAAACTTGAGCCACAGCATCACTAACAGCTTTGTTTCTCCCCTGAGTATGTGGTGCCAAAGAATCAACCCAGAGCTTTGTGCATGCTAGGCGAGCACTCTACCACTAGGCTACACTCCTGGCTCCTCTGAGCTCTTTTTTGCACAAGGCTTGTATTCAACCATTTTGAATCAGTGTTACTTTGATTTTCTGATGGTTAATTGGAGATAAGAATCATGGCCATTTTTGCTTAGGCTAGCTTTGAGCGATCCTCAGGTCTCAGCATCCTGCGTAGCTAAAATTAAAGGCATGAGCCACTGACACCTGGCTTGGAAGCTTTTTCTTTTTTTTGTGGGTCATGGGGCTTGAACTCTGGGCCTAGGCACTGTGTTTGAGCTCTTCAGCTCAAGGCTGCCGCCCTACCCCATGAGCCACAGCCCTGCTTCCCAGCCTCCAATCTCAGCCTCCTGAATAGCTAGGATTACAGGCGTGAGCCACCGCACCCAGCTTTAATGGAAATTTTTGAGGGAAAATATAAATATTTTTTCTTTTCTTTTTTTGAGGGGTGCCTAGGAGAGCTAGCATTCAACTACCACCACCACCACCCCCTGCCCCCCCCCTCCCCCCCCCCCCCCCCCCCCCCCCGGGCAGGGCAGGGAGGGAGTAGGTTGGTCTTGGGACTTGAACTTAAAGGCCTGTGTGCTGTCCTTGAGTTTTTTCAAGGCTAGTGCTCTACCACTTTGGGCCTCAGTTTCTGGTTTTCTGATGATTAATTGGTGATAGGAGTCTCATGGTCTTAGTTCTGTGGCTGTCTTCAAATCTCAGATCTCAGCTTTCCTAAGGAGAACTCAAATTAGAACTCAGAACTTCACATCTGGTAGGCAAGTTCTCTACCACTTGAGTGACAGTCCTATCCCTTTATGGTATAGTTGTTTTTCAGTTAGGGTCTTGGGCTTTAGTTTGAGTTCAGCTTCAGACTGAGATCCTCCAAACCTTTCTGTCTCCTAAGTAGCCTGAGATTATAGGTATGAACTGCACCTAACCACGATGTGTCTTAAATTCTAGTTTTATTCTTCAATATGTTTCCATTTTCAAGTGCCACTAGCCTCATTTAGCAGTTTGAGGAAACAGCTTCTGAGATGCTGAAATGGCAGGGCCAAAACTTGAATTAGGTCTTTTATTACCCTGCTACTTCTTGCCAAGTCTGTCTTTGCTTGTTGGGAGGTCTTTAAGTGGAGAAAATGAACCCCTGTAATACCTACTTTTGCCACTAGAGTGTCCCATGGTACTGTGTTCGATCCATGTTTTTTTTTTTTTTTTTTTTTTTTGCCAGTCCTGGGCTTGGGCTCAGGGCCTGAGCACTGTCCCTGGATTTTCTCAAGGCTACGGCTCTACCACTTGAGTCACAGCACCACTTCTGGCTTTTTCTATATATGTGGTACTGAGGAATTGAACTCTGGTCTACCTGCATGCTAGGCAAGCACTCTACCACTAGGCCAAACTCCCACTGCCCCCTCCCCGCATCATGTTCTTAGCCCTGGAAGGTATGAGCTGTTCTAGACTGAGTCATGTAATTAGAGTACCCAGGCCCAGAGCCCAGCCTCATGACAGTGGGTTGCTTGGCTCCTTACATTAAGCTGGGCATGGTGGCCCCGCCTGTAATCCTAGCTGCTCAGGATGCTGAGATCTGAGGATCATGGCTCAAAAGGCAGCCTAATCACTAAAGTCTGTGAGACTCTTCTCTCCAGTTAATCACTACAAGACCGGAAGTGGCTCTGTGGCTCAAGAGTAGAGCGGTAGTCTTGAGTTGAAGAGCTCAGAGACAACACCAACATCAGACCCAGGGGTAGGGTGGTAGCCTTGAGCTGAAGAGCTCAGATACAGTGCCCAGACCCAGAGTTCAAGCCCCACAACCAACCAGAAATGAAAAAAAGAAACATTAGATTTAGCTTTTTTATCCTTCTATTTATGTATTGGACAGCATTAGGTGGTCTGCATTGTCAAAGCCATCACTTTGAGTGCCCATGAGTTGGAAGTCTGATTTGGTGTTACATGTAAGGCACAAATAGCCTTTAAAAATTTGCTTCCTTTCCACTTTGTACACATGTGTAAATTTCTTACAGGTTTTTACAAGTCCTGGTTTCTCCACTGGAGACCCTTGAAAGTATTCCAAGTGGCGAGTGCAGTTTCTGGCACTTAGTAAGTGCTCAATAAATATTTGTTTGCTGAAATAACATGCAATAGTTCTGTGACAATTCTACCTACTAAGCCATTTTTCCCCCAATTAAATATTCAGAGCATTGTTTTATGTTGAGTTTGGGACCGTGTCTAAGCTTATTTTCTTGAGGTGACATCTGTGATGTGGACTAAGCTACCATGAGAATATTCTTTAATGTATTCTACTAGATATGGGACTTGTGCACAGCCCACCTTCCTTTCCATGCTTTCTCACAAGTTTCCATCCCAAACTTGCTCTAGGTCATGGTTTATTTTGTTTTTGTTTTTCACCCTCCTGGAAAACTCAAGGCCTTACATATGTTAATCAAGTGCTCTTAGCTTTTAGCCATTTTTATTTATTTTGTAGGGGTGGCATTACTCCTTATGCTTTCCAGGCTGGCCTTCTAACCATTCAAGTTATATCTCTATAACTTCTCTTGATGTAGATAAAAATCTCAGATTTTTTTGTCCAGGTTGGCTTGGAATATTATCCTCAGAGCTCAGCTTCCTCACTAGTAAGGATTTACCTGGGCCTATCCTCTTCTCTGATAAGACTAATTATACCTGACTATAGATTATAGTTCAAAGTTGGATCATTCTTCCTTACATGATCAGAGTAACTACCCCAGCTAAGTCTGTATATAGACATGGGGAATACACAGCTATTGGCATCACTTTCACTAAACATACTATGTATACTATGTAGGAAATTTTGGGGAATTGCTATAATAGTTAACAAATTTGATACAAATAATCATTTTGTCCCTGGGAATATTTAAAGAATTGGTCTGAAAATTTATCTTTCAAGTGTATTGTGACTTCCCCATCTAAAATGAAAAGTCAGAAATTAATGTGTATTCCAACCTTGACGTAGTCTATTTCAGGACTTGTTTTATACCTGATGCACGGGAAGTGTTTTCTCTGGCTTGGGTTGACTACTTACCATCTCTTCCTGAGCATTCACTGCTGAATGAAAGGGGAGAGAAAGTGAAAGGAGAGGTGGAGAAAGGAAGCTAGAGAAATATGAGGAAACAGCTGGAAGCTAAATGTATGCTACACTTATATAAGGTCAGTAAAACAAAAAGCAGGGGACAGGGTCAAGCCCTGGGAATAAGTAAAGCCATAAAAACTAAAGAGACTATAGATACTTCAAAGGAAAATGTTGATACTTAATAACTTGTTCATCGCATGAAAAACTATTCTGTTTCCTGGAATTCTGGTCATTTTTTCAGGCAACCAAGGTGAAATATTTGTGCAGAAGCAGGTAAACTTGATGTGTTATTTGAGTTAAAGCTAAGTAGCTTAAAAGTTTTGTTTTGTTTTTGCCAGTCCTGGGCTTGAGCTCAGGGCCTGAGCACCATCCTTGGGCTTTCTCAAGGCTAGAGCTCTCCACTTGAGCCACAGCGCCACTTCTGGCTTTTTTCTATGCATGTGGTACTAAGGAATCGAACTTGGGTCTTTGTGCATGCTAGGCAAGCACTCTACCACTGGGCCAAACTCCTGGCCTAAATTTTTTTTTGTCAGTCAATGGGGCTTGAACTCTGGACCTGGGCATTGTCCCTGAGCTCTTCAGCTCAACTACCACCCTAGCCCTTGAGCCACAGTGCCACTTCCAATTTTCTAGTGGTTAATTAAAGATGAGTCTCATGGTCTTTAGCGCCTGGGCTGGTTTTGAACCTCAATCCTCAGATCTCAGCCTCCTGAGTAGCTAGGATTACAGGCATGAGCCACTGCACTCGGCCTAATTTTTTTTTTTTTTTTTTTTTAACAACTAGCTTATCTGGCCTCTTATGCCTGAACATGGGTTACTGAGTATTAGAACTTTAGATAACTTCTAGTTCAGGGACTTACTCAAATGAATTAATTCGCTCTTCTGGGAACCTTAACCAGCTATTATGCTATTATGGCTTTGTGTTACTACCTGTTGACATTCTTTCTAGAATGGAACAGCCTTCTCAAAGCTTAATCTGGTTAGTTTTGTCTCAAGTTAATATTGTAATTTTCTGCTGTACACTTCCTTCACCCAGAGACTTAATACAAAGGTTCTTTATTACCTGCTTCTTTTCTTTTGCCAGTCCTGGGGCTTGAACTCAGGGCCTGAGCACTGTCGTTGGGCTTTCTCAAGGCTAGAACTCTACCATTTGAGCCACAGCTGACTTCCAGCTTTTTCTATGTATGTGGTACCAAGGAATCAAACCCAGGTCTTTGTGCATGCTAGGCAAGCTCTCTACCACTAGGTCAGACTCCCAGCCCTCACCGGTTTCACTGTTCCTGTTCCCTTCATTTCCAAGCTGACATCAGACTGATCTAGTAATGAAGAAACTGAAAGGTTTCTGTTAGAACTTCAGTAAAGGTATTCACTAAATAGCTTATGCCCAGGTTCTACTCTGTATGAACATTTAGACAGGTATTACAATTAGTGAAGTTTTGTTTTAACACAAATAGCATTTTTAGTTTAGCGGGTAACACAGTGTAGTTTAGTGTCATTATATTTGATGCATTTATAATGAAGACAGTAGCTACTGAGAAGAGATCCACTTTTGTATATAAGAGCAACTTTATGTAAAAATTTCCTTTTTTTCATTATCACAAATTTATGTAAGCTTTGTTTAGGCCTAAAACAATTGTGTAATTGGTTGGTTGGGTACCTTCTTTTGTTTTCAAGCCCAGCCAATTATCTAGGCCTGGGGTATCCTTGGGCAGTGAGAAACAGGTGTCCAAAGGAGAAATGTTGATGACTGAGAGTATATTTTCCAGAAGTATTGAATTTCTTACTTGGTGTATTTTTTGTCTTTTCTTTCCTACTTGTGGCTTATGATATTTTGCTTGCTATTTGTTGAATATTCTGTCCATCATTCAAGAATTATAAAATGGAAGCATTTCTACACAGATGCTGGGAATATGACTTCGTCGTAAGGTGCTTGCCTAGCATGGATGAAACCCTGAGTTTGATTCCTCAATACCACAAGTTGTAGAGTGCTAGCCTTGAGCAAGAGAAGCTCAGGAATAGTGACCAGGCTCTGAGTTCAAGCCCCAGGACTGGGGGAACAAATGCTGGGTGGGGTTAGGAGTTTGGCCACGTGGTAGAATGCTTGCCTTAGCATGAATGAAATCCTAGGTTCAATTCCTCAGTACCACATATATAGAAAAGGCTGGAAGTGGTGCTGTAGCTTGAGTGGTAGCTAGTTTTGAGTCAAGAAAGAAAAAGAAAGAAAGAAATCCTCAAGGACAGTGCCCAGGCTCTGAGTTCAAGCTCCAGGACTGGCCAAAAAAAAAAAAAAAAGAAATTTTGTGATTAAAGCTGATAAGTTTATCATTGATTTCTTCCAGAGTCAAAAAGATTAAAAAAGAAATGTTTCCCTGTGACTTTGCATGTTTTGGAATCTAGCATGTATGACCTTTCTTAATAAATAAGTATTTAGTCAAGAACCTTCTTTAACTACCAGACCACTTCTATCAGGCATATCTGTTCTTTGTTCTTTTGTTCTTTGTGACTGTTCCAGCCATCAGTAAACTTAAGTAGTATTTATTCAGAAGAAAAAAAACCTTCATTGTTTCTTCCTCCTAACTTTGCCAGTTAAAACAGACATAACTAGTGATGACACAAACAACATTTCTAAACACATGTGCCACAGGCAAGTGGCTGTAACCTTTTCCAATGGTTATCCAGCTCGGGAAGAGAAGAGCCCTTATGCTTTCTTCCTAGAGAAGCTTGGGGATTTTCTAGCTGAGCAGTTTGGTAGGAGGGAGTTCATTTTGGTCTGGTATGAACATGTTTCCTGGTTCCCTGATTGCATCTATGCTGGTATCAAAAAGGAACATATTTTGGGCCAATGTTTTTTTATTTTTCTTTTTGCCAGTTCTGGGGCTTAAACTCAGGGCCTGGACACTGTCTCTGAGCTTCTTTTGATTAAATCTAGCACTCTATCACTTGAGCCAAAGTGCTAGTTCCAGCTTTTTCTGTTTGTGATACTGAGGAATCGAACTCTGGGCTTCATGCATGCTAGGCAAGCACATTACCACCACACATCATTCCCAGCCCACAATCTTGGCTTTTGCTAGATAGTTGTTCTATTTTTTTTTTTCATGAAGAGTTTATTAACTTGCCAGTTTGAATTTCTTCTAATTAGATATTCTTCTAGAAGTTTGGGGCTTGATTGGTTTTAGTTTGTCGAACAGTCTTACCATCATCTTGAGAGAAAGCTTGATAGCTAATTAACTGGCTCCAAGCCTTTGTACTGCGATTCTAGCCCTAAAGTTAATAGAATAATAAAAATATTTACTTAGCACCCATTACATTTTAGGAGAGTCTTAAGAATTTTACAGACTTAGCATTTAGTCCATACGTTGCCATTGTGAGATAAGTATTTTGTTCTGATTATTTGAATAAGGAAACTGAGACCCTGAAAAGTTATGATAGGTCATACAACTTGGTATGGAGAGGAATCTGAACACAGAACAGTTTGGGAATCTGACTTTTGTCAGATGTAAGTACACCACAGTTTTTACTTAAACATCAAATATTTTAGATATTCATCAAAACCATTAGTCCATTCACTGAAAGTTGATTTTAATAACTAAGTTTACTGTCCATAGACATTTCTAGTAATTTTGACTGGACCTTAGCATGAGGTCTGAAGAACCAGGACTGAGGAGGGCCTCACTGTGGCTTAAAAGATTGTCCTTAAATGTAGAAAAACTCTAGCCAGGCACTGGTGGCTCTGGCTAGCTACTCAGGAAACAGATCTGCAGATTGAAGTTCAAAACCAGCTGGTACAGAAAAGTCTATGAAACTCTTATTAATTAAGCACCAAAAAAGCTGGAAGTGGAGCAGTGGCTCAAGTGGTAGAGTGCTAGCTTGAGCAAAACAAGCTTAGGATCAAGCCCCTGGACCAACTCAAAAAAAAAAAATTCTAGAGACAAAGTCTTTGATCTTACTGATTTAATTATGTTCTAACAGTGGAGCTGATGGTTTTTGTTCTAAATTTTTAGTAATTTGTCCTCTAGCAAATATCCTATTTAAAATTTCACTGGGAGGCTAGGATGTGGCTCAAGCATTGAAAATACAAATCCCTAGCACAGGAAAAAAAAATTACCTGAGTTTAAAAAATTGTTTACATGGCCAGGAGTTTGGCCTAGTGGTAAGAGTGCTTGCCTAGCATGCACGAAGACCTGGGTTTGATTCCTTGGTACCACATACATAGAAAAAGCTAGAAGCGGTGCTGTGACTGTGGCTCAACTTGGTAGAGTTTTAGCCTTGAGAAAGCCCAAGGATAGAGCTCAGGCCCTGAGTTCAAGCTCTAGGACTGGCAAAAACAAAAAAGTTGTTTCCTTTTATAGGAGAGTTTGGGGAATAATCAGAATTTCTTTTTATCTTATGGATAGAGATAAAACTACCAATTTTCCTCAAAAGTGAGACTACTATATCTCAGCTCTTGAATACTGAAAATTAGATTCCTTTTCACTTGACTACTTCCTGGTAGTGGGGAAATCCCTTTCTAGAGGTGCTGTGAGAAAAATTAGAGGCAAGGGATCCTAATTATTCCAGTATAAACACAAGACAGTCCATAATATTGTCATTATAATAAATGATATTAAGTACTCATTTTTCTAATCCTGAAGTTTCATTTTCACCACAGTTTGAAAGACAATAGGAAGAGAGGCTACACAAGAGAGGAGGTAAAATGAGGAGATGTACTATTGAGACCTTGAAGTGGATATGTTAAGGCAGGGAAAAGGCATCGACTGCTACCCACTGAATGAAAATATAAAGACATGCAGTGTCTAAGGTCAGAGTAAGAACATAAAGATTCTTACCTTATGTTAATTTGCATGCGTACATAAACTGAGGCTTTTAAATATAAATTTAATGTACATTTATAGGAGACACAGGTCATTATAACAGTCCAGTTCTTAGAAACTATTATTTTCTGTCCCTTCCTGTCTTAGGCTGACCTGTTCTCTCTCTGATGTGTTACCTGCTTCTGCTACTGATCCAAACCACAGAATGCATTCATCCCCAAGGTCTCCAGGCAATATCCACTGGGGAAATCAGCTGTAAAAGGAACTAGATCAACAGTTTCCAGCCCCTTCATTCTGGTGACTGATGAAAGAGTGGGAGGGAGATATACTTGCATAGTGAGTAGAAAAGTTGTCAATTTTACTATTCTGCAAACATTATTTGTATTATGTATGTATTGAGGGGAAATCTGAAATCAACTGAGGAGTCAGTTGATTTTGAAGATGTTTGCCTATCTGAGAAAATGTTTTTAAACTAGAGTTTATAAAAAAAAAAATACCATTGAGGGCTAGGAGTGTGGCTTAGTGGTAGAATGTTTGTCTAGCATGCATGAAGCCCTGGATTCTATTCCTTAGTACCACATAAACAGAAAAGGCCAGAGGTGGCGCTGTGGCTCAAGTGGTAGAGTGTTAGCCTTGAGCAAGAGAAGCTCAGGGACGGTGCCCAGACCCTGAGTTCAAGCCCCAGGACTGGCAAGCAAAATAAAGTGAAAAATAATATATAATTGATACAGCCACACTAGTACCGACTGCTTGGCCTGGAGACACTTGTTTAATAATGGCTTGTCTCTGCTATTCCTAGTAGCAGCTACCTCTATGTAAGAAAAGGATAGAAAACATTCAGGACATCCTGCAGTAGCAGTGACGCCTACACTGAAGTCTTGGAACTGCAAACAGAGGCTGGGGTCACCTCAGTGACATCTCCGACGCCGTCCAACCAGAAGTTGGATGTTTGTTTTGGGGGTGTATTAAAGGACGGAAACAATGTCGTGTGGATGCTCTCCCGTCTGTGCTTCTGATGGGACGGGGAGGGCGTTGGGGTGGAATTTCACGTCGTCCGTGCAGAGCAGGATGGGAAGCTCAGCCCTGCGCCCAAGTATAACCCGGACTTGACATCTCCGTGCGTGGGAAGAGTCTCCCTGCTCGCCGGGAGGCTCTGAGGTGCGCCCGGGGGCTGCCCGTTGGCGGAGCCACGGGCTCTGCGGAGGGCTTGGGGGCCGGAGCCCCGCGCCGGGGCAGGGGCACGAGGGCGAGCCTCCCGCAGTGTGGCGGTGCGTGGGTGACTGCCTCGCGGGTGGCCGCCGCGGCCGGCGCCCTCGTGGAGGTTCTCGCGGGGTCACCGGAGCCGGGGTCACCAGAGAGCGCCCGGCGGTGCCCAGTGGGCCGGCGCCAGACCCTGGCGTCCTCCATCTTCTCTCCTGAGTTCCCCCTGCTCCAGCCGCCGGAGCCGCGGACCGCAGCACCACACACCCCCGCGGGGGGGGACGCCGCGCCCCGTCCCCGCCCCCGGCCCCACCCCAGCCCCCGCGCGGGGGCCCTGACCCCTCCGCCGGCGGGCCCTGGCTGAGCTCCAAGGCGGCGGGCCGGCGGCCGGGACGCCCGGAGGGGGTCGGGGCCACTGGGGGCGGCGGCGGCCGGGCCGGGGCTCCCCCCCCGCCCGCGCTCGCCGCCGCGGTGGTGCGTCCCGGAGGTTACCGGAAGTGGCCGCGCTCGGCGCTGCCATGTTGAGGAGCCGCCGCCGCTGCCGCTGCCGCCGCCGCCGCCGCCGCCGCTTTGTTGTCGCCTCCTCCGGCTGAGGAGGCTCCCCGAGCGGGGGGAGTGGGGAGGAGGGGGGTCGGCCGCCGCAGCCATGGAGGCCAACTGGACCGCGTTCCTGTTCCAGGTACTGGGCCCCCCCCGGGGGGGCGCGGGGGGGCACAGGGGGGCCGGGCCCCGGGCTGGCGGGCGGGCGGGCGCGCGCTCCTCCCCTCCCTCCCGGCCCCGCGCTCCGGCCCGGCCTTAATCCCCCTTTGTTTTTCCGCCCGCCCGCCCTGACGGATCCCGGCTGCGGAGGTGAAAGGAGGCGGCCTCTCGGGGTGCGGGGGAGCGAGCAGGCCTCGGGGTGAGCCCGGAGCCCCCCCGGCCCGCAGGCACGCGCGCACACACACACACGCACACGCACACCCTTCCCGCCCGCCCTGAAGGGGAAGGGAGGAGGAGGAGGAGGCCGGCCGCTGTCACCACCCCGCGGCCGGGAGAAAGAAGGGCGCCGGGCCGCCGGAGAGCGCGGGCCGCTCGGCCCCGGTGTGCCGGGCCTGGGCCGCCAGGTGGGGTGAGCCGGGGAGGGGGGGCCCCATCCCGCTCCCGCTCCATCCCTCCGTCCCCGCGCTCCTCGCCTCCCTCGCCCCCCCCTTTTTTTTGTGCGTGTGCTTGCGTGTGGACTTTGTGACCCTCCTCCCACCTCCCGCGAATAGCGGGTATCCCCGCTTCCCCGCCACTCCCCCTTCCCGCCGCGCCCCCCGTGTGGACGCCGCGCGCGTGTGTGTGCGTGTGCGCGTGTGTGTGTGTGTGTGCGCGCGTGTGTGTGCGCGGGGGGGGGGCTGGCAGCGTGTCTCCCCTCCCCAAACTTTTCCCGGGGTCTCGATTCGGTGCGGTGCCCGGGCAGCTGGCACCCGCCGTCCGTCCCGTGCGGTCCGCGGCATCCCCAGCCGGGCCGGCCCGGCGGGGCCCCCGGAGCCGGCGGGCGCGCGCACAAAGCCCCGGCGCGGCCTCCGCGGGGCCGCTCCGCGCTCGGCCCAGTGGCCGCGGCGGGGACCCGCGCTGCCCTCGCGCCCTACCTCTTTTGGTGGGAAGACTCCGGTCTGGAACTTTTGTCTCACCCCCCGCCCCTCGCCTCGTGTCTGTTGGCAAAGGAAGCGTTTAGTGGGCAGTCGCGAGGAGCTCGTAGAGAAACTTGGGAGCCGGAGGAGGTTAGCAAACTTTTTTTTTTAAAGTGCGTCCTTCCCCCGCCTCTTATTTTCCCTCTTGCAGTGTTTGGTGGAATCCGCAAACGTGTAGCTTTAGGCCCTTGAGATCTTCAGGCACTAAAGAGGAATGGATGCAGAATTAAAAAAAAAAATCATCCTTCCAGCACCTCTCGGCTCATTCCAGTGGAGTTCATATGGGGAAGGCGTTCAGCATTACCTGTTGTGTAGAGCCGGTCTGTCGTATTAAGACACTTTTCAGATATGGGCAAGTTGGTTTTTAAAGAATTTGCATACATTGGGACTTCATAAAACTGGAAATTCTTAAAATTATGGAACTCATGAACTTGCCCCTTTTCTTATTCTGACCTCACGTTGCTTTAGTGTGCTTTGATGAACTTGAAAATACGGTAATAAATCAACTTGATGTATTGAAAAGGAAACTGCATGACTAGTTAGCATCCTAATTGGTGTAAAGGTAGCAAATGCCTTATCTAGAAGCAGCTCTCAAATAATCGTTTCCAAATGAAGCAGTGATGAACCATATAACCGATTTTCATATGATTAAAAAAACAAGTTAGAAAAACCAAATTCTTTATGTAAAGGGAAAATTATTCTTTCATCGGATAAAGCATATCCAAGTGATTAAAATCTTTCCATGTTATGGAGATGTGTGGAAGCTAATATTTGATCCTGGTCTTGCAATGTGTGCAGTGAGAATTGTTGGAAAAGTTCTAATTTAGAGGAGATGAATATGAGTATTTTGCATAAGCATCTTTTTGTGGAAAAATATGAATAATCAGTTCAAGCTTCAGGTAACTCTCACTGGGAAATATTAAATTAAACACTCGTGTGCTTCCTGGAACATTCTGTTGAATTTATAGTTTTAAAATAATATAATATCTGCTTGCTTTCCAGATAGCCTAGTGAAAAGTGAAAGTCATAGGTGTTAAAATGTTTGATGGATGATTTTCCTAACAGGACATTCAAGATATGACTCACCAATGCTAATTTGCTTCAGTACAAAATCTTTTACCCTCTGGCACTGGAGATTTCATGGTGCAGTATCCTACCACCCTGAATGATGAAGTAACATTTCTGTTTTGTTTTTGCCAGCCGTAGAAAAAAATAAACCATGGGCAGAACTAAAAAAGCCTTGCACTTGAGAGAGATAAAATGAAAAGTTTGATTTCATGATGTGAATCAAAAGAGACTTATAAGTTATATTTACAAAACAAATCCCTTAACTGAAATCAGACCATGGTTGTTACTCTTTACTCTTATCTGTTGGGAAAACTCAGTGCCCCTTTTAGAAACACATCAATCATGCAGACATATGGGGATCCTAGGAATCTTCAGAGTGATTTTGGTAGTGATTGTTCTGCAGCATTTTACTCAAGGAGTGGGAACCTGTTATGTTCCTCCTAAGAGGAGGGAGCACAGCAGTGCTGTAAAAAGTACGTCATGCTGCTACAGTCATCTGGATTGGTAAAATGCTTTGAGCATTTCATTGTACTAATGGTTGTTTATGATTGAAAAATGTCTGAAAATGTTATAAGTTTGAACTTTGTACAGAAGATGTGCATTTTGGACTGTTTAATCTGTTAGCCCTTGAAATTACACATCTTGAGCTATCTTCAGCTATAAACTGTTTGCATACTATATGGAAATGGGTATCCTACAGCCAGGTTGGAAAAGAAAGGGGTAAGATTAGAGTCTAAATTCTGTGAACTTTCTATCGAGGTCACTTTGGTTGGATAACTTTGGTGGTTATAAGAGCTCTACAAATTGTATGGACTGTAATTTAGTGTCAAGTTGTAAGTCTAGAAAGATATTCATAAGTAATCACACAATTTCTGAATGTACTTCTGGGACCCAAAGTATATTTAAGTCAGAATTGTTAAATTGAAACTGATGGCTCTGAATACCACATCTCCTAGTCATTGATGGGAAGTAGTTCCAGGTTCAGCTGTTTTATAGCCATTAAATAAACATGAAGCGATGTGCAGTTTATAATCATCAGTAGAGGAGGGATGTGTGTGTGTGTGTGTATATGTCTGTCTGTATGTCTGTATGTTTCCTTGTGTCTTCCCCACCTTCTTCAATCTAATTAGCTAATCAAGTGATTATAAAGCTAGAGGGTAAAGAATTGTCTAAAGGGTCTGAGATTATGGAGTGGGCTCTTCCTAGGATATTGTGTACTTAAAATATTGGAACTTGGGGGCCGGGAAGGTGGCCTAGTGGTTGCATGTTCCCCTAGCATGCACTAAGCCCTGGGTTCATTTCCGAGATACCACATACACAGAAAAAGCCAGAAGTGGTGCTATGGCTCAAGTGGCAGAGTGCTAACCCTGAGCAAAAAGTGTTCAAGGACAGTGCCCAGGCCCTGAGTTCAAGCCCCAGGTTTGGGAAAAAAGAAAAAAAAAAAGTATATGAATTTGAATTGGGCCTGGAGTTTGGCCTAGTAGTACAGTGCTTGCCTAGCATGCACGAAGACCCTGGTTCAATTCCTCAGTACCACATTCACAGAAAAAAGCTGGAAATGGTGCTGTGGCACAAGTGGTAGAGTGCTAGCCTGGTGAAAGTCCAAGAACAGTGCCTAGGCCCTGAGTTCAAGCCCCAAGACTGGCAGTAAATAAAATTTGAAACTTCTCATAGTCTATATATCCTTGTAAGGTTACAAAACTCAAACATAAGCTGGGTGCTAGTGGCTCACACTTTATAATTCTGGGGTTGTGGTTCTAAGCCAGCCCAGGGAGAAAAGTTCTTGAGATTCCCATCTCCAAAATAACCAGCAAGAAGCAAGGCTGAAAGTGTGGCTCAAGTGATAGAATGCCAGCCAAGCAAATGAGTTCAAACCCTGGTATTGACTAAAAATTAATCAAAAACCAACGACAAAAAACCCTCAAGCATAGGAGTGTGGGCTCATTGTCAAGAGTTTCAAAACTAATTGTGGTATAAAGAACAACATTAGGAAGATGTTATTTAAGGAATTGTTTCCATCATTTCCTAAATGCTTATCCATATGGAGGTGTAAGAATCAAAACCAAGAAACTATTCATAAATATCAAGGACCCAACCCATGTTGAAATGTTGGTTTCAGTGCAGCTAAAGAAACTTTCAGTGTCCAGTTTTGGAGTGGAAAAGCACATTATAATAGCAAATGTCTAGCACTTTATCAAAAATCTTCAACTGCTGGAAGAATATGGACAAAAAAGAAATTTAAGTCCTTATAGTTTGGTTTTTCTATCTTTGTGAGTTTATAGAGTCTGAACAGCTAATATTGCTAAAGGATGCAGATTCTACTGGAAGATTAAATGACCTGAAAAACAACTGCCAGGTGTTTTGCCATGGACTACCTTCAGATGCCTTCCAAGTTGATTAACAGCAGGTTTTGTTTCAACCAAATCTTTTAGTAGAATTAATTGAAAGCTTTAAAAATAAACAGCAATTAACATGTGTATTCAGATAACTAGATTCCTCTCATCACTTAGTAACAGCCCCTTTCTCAGTCACTTAACGTTTTCTGAGGAAGAGAGTAACAAGAATGCTCCCAGATAAGAAGTAGATGAGAGAGAGAGAGAGGAGAGAGAGTGTGGTTGCTGTAGTAAGGCATTAATAAATTGTCTGTAATTTTTTTTTGTGGGTCATGGAGCTTGAACTCAGCCTGGGTGCAGTCCCTGAGCTCTTCATCTCAAGGCTACCACCCTACCCTTGAGCCAAGCCCCACTTCCCATTTTCTAGTGGTTAATTGGAGATGAAAGTCTCAGGTCCTTTTGTGCCTGGGCTGGCTTTGAACCCTGATCCTCAGATCTCAGCCTCCTGAGTAGCTAGGATTACAGGCATGAGCCTCTGGGCCCAACTGGGTTGTAATTTTTTTTTTTGACAAGTTATTTAAACTTGATTTCAGCTCTGATAAGACTAGTGCAAACTGATTTGAGCTGGGATGACACTTAATGAAGCAGAGTAACTGTAGTCAGCTGGCTTGCAAGCAAGATCACCATTAGCAAACTTAAGTTGCAAAAGTTTTGTGTGCCGAGTAATTTTGAATGCTTTGTATTGGAAGCTTTGAGAGTTAACTAGATCTTTGCTGGATCTCTACTGCAGAAAATACCTCTTGGACTGTTTATTTCTGGTCTCTGTTGTCTGGAGCATGTTGAATTTTGAAGGTCATTGTGAAAGGCTGAGTTTCTCAAGTGTAAATGTTTGGTTTTAGGCCCAGGAAGCCTCCCATCACCAACAGCAGGCAGCACAGAACAGCTTGCTGCCCCTCCTGAGCTCTGCTGTGGAGCCCCCTGACCAGAAACCATTGCTTCCAATACCAATCATTCAAAAACCTCAGGCTGCACCAGAAACATTAAAGGATGCTATTGGGATTAAAAAAGAGAAACCCAAAACTTCATTTGTGTGCACTTACTGCAGTAAAGCATTCAGGGACAGCTATCACCTGAGGCGCCACGTATCCTGCCACACAGGGATCAAGTTGGTGTCCCGTTCAAAGAAAACCCCCACTACAGTGGTTCCCCTTATCTCCACCATCGCTGGGGACAGCAGCCGAACTTCGTTGGTCTCAACCATTGCAGGCATCTTGTCAACAGTCACTACATCTTCCTCGGGCACCAACCCCAGTAGCAGTGCCAGCACCACAGCTATGCCCGTTACCCAGTCTGTCAAGAAACCAAGTAAGCCTGTCAAGAAGAACCATGCTTGTGAGATGTGTGGGAAGGCCTTCCGAGATGTGTACCACCTCAATCGGCACAAGCTCTCCCATTCAGATGAAAAGCCCTTTGAGTGTCCTATTTGTAATCAGCGCTTCAAGAGAAAGGACCGGATGACTTACCACGTGAGGTCTCATGAAGGAGGCATCACCAAACCCTATACTTGCAGTGTTTGTGGGAAAGGATTCTCGAGGTACTACATTTTGCTTTGCTTTTTCTGTTGGGTCATTGAACTCTAGTTTTGTCTCTGGGACCTAGGTTTATATGAGAATAGATGTGGGCAAACCTGTGTGATTAGAGGAGATTGGCGATGTAAATGTTATACCGTTAGGTCAGTTTGGTGTGGTTGACAAGTGGTGGCATAGTGATTGATTGACCTGTTATTTCAGCTGAGAGGTGCCTTGATAGACTCAGGCATTCATTTGGCATATGACTACTTAGTTGCCAGTTTATAGACCATCAGTGTCCAGCTGTGTTAGAGATAAGGTTCACTGTACAAATCAAAGGAACAAACTTCCTGGAAGTTGGGGTGACCTTGGATACTCACAGTACATTTTCTCATTTTTTTCTGTGGATATTAACATTTTATTATTAATCGTGAAGTCTTCATATTTTTAAAAAGCTTTTCAAATTAATACAGTGGTAGGTATTCTTGATTCCTGTTAGGACTAAAACTTTTGAGTATTTTGTAATTAGAAAGAGCCAAGACCTGATATCGATTGATGTTGATTAGGAGAAAAACAACAGCTTAGAAGGACTGAGTTTTGTTTATGGTAAGAAAGGTAAGGAGACTTTGGGGAAGAGGGAAGAGTTGGTAATTCTAGCTTTCTTTAAAGTCCCGCCTCCAGCCTACCAAGCATATAAGCATCACCTAAATAGCATTTCTCTATGTGTGTTCCATTACATCTTCTGTTTGAAACTCTCTTTCACAGGCCTGACCACTTAAGCTGTCACGTAAAACATGTCCATTCAACAGAAAGACCCTTCAAATGCCAAGTAAGAGTTAAAATGACTTATCCTTAGTGTAGCACTTAATGCACAGTATCCAAAAGGTCTGAGCCAATCAAATCTCACAATTCTTGAACAATTTTCAAATCACCGTCTTGAGTAATTGTGGTCCATTTGATTCTAGTTTTATAAAATATAAATGACAGCTTCTGTATAAGACAAGATCATTTAAATGTGTGTTATTTTTATTAAGCTGTATTTCCTTTTCCTTGAGTAGCAGCATTTTTGATATAAGAAGAAAATATTTATAATCATGTGAAGATTGTTGTGTGTTTGAAATGAATATAAGACTGAAGAAGGGTTGGGAGTTTGGCCTCGTGGTAGAGTGCTTGTCTAGCATGCACGAAGACCTGGGTTTGATTTCTTGGTACCACATACACAGAAAAAGCCAGAAGTGGTGCTGTGGCTCAAGTGGTAGAGCGCTAGTCTTGAGAAAGCCCTAGGATAGTGCTCAGACCCCGAGTTCAAGCCCCAGGACTGGCCAAAAAAAAAGAATGAAGAAGTGTGGGCTACATAGGAAACCTGTCTCCAGGAAAAACAAGTTTTCAATGAATTTGGGGGTTGATGGATACAGGAAGGATAAAGGAATTTTAACTATAATAAAAGAAATAGAGATTTTTTCCCCCACCTGTTATCATTGATTAGATTAGTGTCTCTTTTATCAAATTGGATGCTTTTCTAGTTACGTGAAAATGTATAGATTAATGAATTTATTTGATTTAAGTTATGATAATGACTTTCAGTTTAAAATTCTGCCACATCAAGTGACTATTTTAGACATCATTGATCCTAGTTTGTTGTTGACATTGTTCAGTACTTTCAGTTTAGTTTGTTAATAACTGATTTTATTAAATTGTATGAGATCTTAAAAATGAACAACAACTTAATTGGACAGTATCATTGTCTGCTATGTGTGCCAGGCTCTTCTTAATCTCCAGTAATTTTATGGTAGGTATATCACCATTATGCAGATAAACAACATGGTGTAAACTAAGTAACTTGTTCAACATTATACTGCTTAGTAAACTGTGAAGCTCAAAGTCAGTTCTCCCCAAATGGAAGATTCTAAAATTCACCAAGTGTTTTAAGTATGATTATAACTTGCTTAAGTAACATATACAATGGAAATTCCACTAGCTAAGTCAGCTTGCTGCCATGGATAGGATAATACATAGAATATAACGTACTTTCAAATGAGAACAGGATAGTCTATATTTAAAAAAAGTTTTCCTCCCTCATGCAGACGTGCACTGCTGCCTTTGCTACCAAAGACAGACTACGGACTCACATGGTGCGCCATGAAGGCAAGGTGTCATGTAACATCTGTGGGAAGCTCCTGAGTGCAGCGTACATCACCAGCCACTTAAAGACACACGGGCAAAGCCAAAGCATCAACTGTAACACATGTAAACAAGGCATCAGTAAAAGTAGGCGATGCTTTCACTAGTCTTTTATATTTCATATTGATCATACCTAGATTTTCCTATAATGTATTAGAGGTATTTTGCAGTGTTCTTGTGACTATATTTATGTTCATTTAATAGATTTCCTTCTGTCACCAAAATGGTGAATAGACATTAATAGAGACAGTGTGGTAGTCTGCATTACACTCATGCATGCAAACAGTACTGATAACCTTTCTACTACTTTTGGTTTAGTCCTGTGCTTATCTAATAATACCAATAGAGCAAAATACAGCTATTTTTTAGTGTGTTCTTTTTCTATGTGGGTTGAATAAAAGGCTCTATAGAGTATGTGGGAATTGAGTCAGCAGAGGCATATTGGTAAGCTTGTTATATGTTGGACAATTTTAATTGTTAAACTTAGGAAGATTCTCAAGTATGTCTCTTCTAACTCCTGGTTTTATTAGTAGAAGTCTCCTAATAATAATAACCTTAAATGTGTGAAGACAGTGTTAAAAAGCTTATTTTTCAACTGGGAATCTGTGACTCACACCTATAAGCCCAGCTACACAGGTGGCTGAGATCTGAGGATTGCAGATCGAAGCCAACCCAGGCAAGTCTGTGAGATTCTTATTTCTGATGAAAATGGTGCTATGGTTCATAATGGTAGAGTGCTAGCCTTGAGTAGAAAAGCTCAGGAATAACACCCAGTCCCTGAGTTCAAGCCTCATGACCAACCAAAAAACTTGTTTTTCAAATCCAAACCTTTAGGAAAATAGTCATCTAAAGGTGTAAACACTTTGCTTGCCTTAAGTTTAGAAATGAAGGTCAAATATTCAAGAGACTTAATGGTAAATTTTAATATTTTTACCTACGCTTATTATTATTATTTTTGGTGCTAGTCCTGGGGCTTGAGCTCAGATCCTGTCCTTGAGCTTTCTCAAGGCTAGCTCTCTACCGCTTGAGCCACAGCACCACTTCTGGCTTTTCTGTTTATGTGGTACGGAGGAATCGAACCCAGGACTTTGTGCATGCTAGGCAAGCACTCTACTACCAGGTCACCGGCCCCCTATGGCCTTTTTTTTTTTTTTTTTTTAGTTTCCCTACCTACTAGATTAGGAGTGAGGAACCTACAGACTATATGTAACCCGTGAAGTCATTTGGTATGTGACAGGACAGACACATATGATTCTTCTGATTGGCTGTGTATAGCCCATCTGTCTATATTGATAATTTTATATGTCCCTTAATAATATTGTAAATACTCAGATGGTCTTTCTTAAAAAAAAAAAAAGCACTTCCCTATTCTTGCTAGAAGAATGCAGAGAGTAGTTTCCTAATTCTTTATCTTACATATGTATTGCATATGATAGAGATACCAGATTCTCATGGATGGCTTAAATATGTTTTAATTTCATCTACTTCTGTAAGTACCTTGAATTTATTATCTATAGTACCATACTTTAAATTTTATTTGTAGCATATATCATTGTGTTTAAGCCAATGTATTTAGTGTAATGTAATGAACCCTGAGTCCATGATAATATTAATATTACCTGTCTTCCACTATGTGTACATGAGTCTGTGTGTGCGTGCATACACTAGGACTGCGGTTTGACCCAGGGCCTCAATTTCTTAATTGGCTCTTTTGCGCAAGGCTGGTGCTCTACCACTTGAGTCATAGCTCTCTTCTTTTAAGGGCACTTATTTTTTTAATATAGCAAATAATTATTTTCTTCTTAAGTATCTACTTTTTTTTGGCCTGTCCTGGGGCTTAAACTTAGGATCTGGGCACTGTCCCTGAGCTTCTTTTGCTCAAGGCTAGCTCTTTACCACTTGAGCCACAGTGCCACTTTGGGCTTTTTCTGTTTATGGGTAACTGAAGAATCAAACCAGGGTTTCATGCATGCTAGGCAAGCACTCTACCACTAAGCCACATTCCTGGCCTCTTATATCTAGATTTTAAAATGCGCTAGTTTATTTTGATCAGTTGAGACACAAGCAGAAAAGAAAACCTAATGTAGTAAGAGGTATTAAATGGTTATTTTATTTTATTTATTTATTTTGTGTGTGGGGGAGTCATAAGGCTTGAGGTTGGCCTGGGCACTGTCCCTGAGCTCTTTAGCTCAAGGCTACCACCCTACCCTTGAGCCAAGCCCCACTTCCACTTTCTAGAGGTTAATTGGAGATAAGAGTCTCAGGTCCTTTTTGTGCCTGGGCTGGCTTTGGATCTTACTCCTCAGATCTCAGCCTCCTGAGTAGCTAGGATTACAGGCTTGAGCCATCACTCTCGGCCTAAATGGTAAAATTTATAGGTGTAAGGAATCAAAGTATCATTTCTTTTTTTTTTGTCAGTCATGGGCCTTGAACTCAGGGTCTGGGCACTGTCCTTGGGGTTTCTCAAGGCTAGAGTTCTACCACTTGAGCCACAGCACCACTTCTGGCTTTTTTTTCTATGTATGTGGTACCAAGGAATCGAACCTGGGTCGTCACGCATGCTAAGCAAGCACTCTACCATAGGCCAAACTCCTGGCACGAAGCAAAGTACCTTAGAAGTTTTGGATTTTGAATAATTGACCATACAATTTCAAGGTAAACACAGTGTTCTGGCTTGTTTTGTAATAAATAGCATGTATGAGTGATGAGACCAGCAATCAGAAGCAGCAGCAGCAACAGCAGCAGCAGCAACAGCAGCAGCAGCAGCATGTGACAAGCTGGCCAGGGAAGCAGGTAGAGACCCTGAGACTGTGGGAAGAAGCTGTCAAAGCACGTAAGAAAGGTAAGATGGGAATTCCAGTGCTTTAGGTGGGACTGGGGATATGTTTTCATTTAGTGTACAGAATGATCAAAGGAGAGAAACTACAGTTTAGGACTAGAACATTATGGAAATATGTAAATCTTGTATGCTGGGAAATATCTGGTAATGTTTAGTTGTAGCAAACTCAAGTTTTTGTAAAGTAAGTTTTTATAACTAGGAAATTAAAATTCTCAGTATTTTCTGTTCTTTTGATTTTGTTACAAATTTGAAGTCATATTAGTCTTCATTGTGCATTTAAAGGAACTGTTCCTTTTAATGCCGGTTTCCATGCACTATGAGCTCCTCTTTATTTCTAAAATATTCTCAGTGATAGAGGTAAGTAAAATATCCTTGTGTTTATGTAAGTTCATTTTCTTGTAACTTATATTATTTTCTGCATTTTAATGATCTTTCTGCATTGGATTATTTAGTATATTATGCATTCTCTACAGTTATATATTTTTCTCTCTTGGTCTTACTCTTGATATCCTTTAGTTTGTTACAGGGGCTGCTTTTAGCTGCATTTGTCGGCACCTCTGCTAGTAGAGACCTTACTATAATTATTACAGGGTTGAAAATTGATTTGCTTTTCTCTGTATAGCTTACAAAGAATTCATCTCAACATACTTGTCTACTTACTAGCTACAGGTTTGACTTATAGGTTTCTGTGCAGCCATTTCAAGTAAGTTATTTTGTCACTATAATGTCACCCATAGGGCAGATTCCTGAATTCTTTCTCTCCTCTTCTAGCCCTGCTGTCTTATTCCTTTACTTTATTTTATTTTTAAATATTTTTAATATTTTGTGCCAGTTTGGGGGCTTGAAGTCAGAGCTAATGTGCTATCCCTAACCTTCTTTTGCTCAAAGCTAGTACTCTAGCGCTTGACCCACAGCTCTGCTTACAGTTCTTTAGTGGTTAATTGGAGATAAGAGTCTCATGGACTATCTTGCCTAGGCCGATCTGATTCTCAGATCTCAGCCTTCAGAATAGCTAGAATTATAGACATGAGCCATTGGTACCTGGCCTATACCTTTATTTTTTATTTATTACTATTATTATTATTTTTACAAGCCCTGGGGCTTGAACTCAGGGCCTGAGCACTGTCCTTGGGCTTTTCCCAAGGCTAGAGCTCTACCACATAAACCTCAGTGCCACTTCTGGCTTTTTCTTCTTTTTCTTTATTTTATTTTATTTTGCCAGTTCTGGGGCTTGAACTTAAGGCCTGAGCACTGTCCCTGTGCTTTTCCTCAAGACTAGAGCTCCCAGCCCCTTTAGTTTTAGTTTTTGTTGTTGTTGTTTTGTTTTTGCCAGTCTTTGGGCTTTCTCAAGGCTAGAGCTCCACCACTTGAGCCACAGCACCACTTCTGGCTTTTTCTATGTTTGTGGTACCAAGGAATCAAACGTAGGTCTTCGTGCATGCTAGAAAAGCACTCTACCACTAGGCCAAACTCCCAGCCCCTTTATTTTAAATCCATAGAGATCCTCGAGAGTAGGTTCCTCTATATGTAATTCTATTGCTTTATAGTTAGTTTCTTTCTTTTTGTCTCATGTTTGTGCTTTTACTCAGATCTCTTCTAACATTTTGTAACTGGATAAAATAAAATGCATAGCACCCATCTTCATACATCTGTTGGTACTGGAGGAAAAGGGTACATCTTGATCCTTTTTTGTTTGTTTTGTTTCCTAATTTAGGACCTTGAGCTTGCTAGGCAAGTGCTCTACCACTTAAGCCATAGCTTCAGTGATTTTGTTCCTATCTTCCTAATGAAGATTTGTCATTTTTATAAAATTGCCTTGTCAGGAGCTGGGAGTGTGGCCTAGTGGTAGAGTTCTTGCCTAGAATGCAGGAAGCCCTGGGTTCAATTCCTCAATACCACCTACACAGAAAAAGCTAGAAATAGTGCTGTGGCTCAAGTGGTAGATAGAGTACTAGCCTAGAGAAAGTCTGAGGACAGTGCCCAGGCCCTGACTTTAAGCCCCAGGACTGGCAAAAAAAAAAAAAAAAAAGCTTTGTCAAAGCCAAGCACTGACTGGTGGCTCATGCCTGTAATCCTAGCTACTCAGGAGGGTAAGATCTTAGGATCATGGTTCAAAGCCAGCCCATGCAGGAAAGCCTGTGAGAGTCTTATTTCCAACTAATCACAAAAAGCCACAAGTAGAGCTGTGGCTCAAGTGGTAAAATGCACTGGCCTTGAAAAAGCTCAGGGACAGCACTAAGGCCCAGTTCTCCAGGACTGGTGCACATGTATGCACACACACAAATGCTTTGTCTAGAAGTGGAGAGTATAGAGAAAAATATAGTGCTATGATAACTATTGTGGAGAAGAAAATGTATTATGAGGGGTATTTTCTTAGAGAAAGAATGACAGTAAAAGGGTTTTAAGTCATAAGAAAGAAACACTTAATATTTAAGCTAAATATAGATTAGTGCTATACTACTCTACTACTCAAAAGTGGTTTTTTTCATATATTTTTTATTGTAATTAATAGAAGGGTTGCATTATATTCTGAAAATTCTTTTGAAGAAAGCAGTAGGAAAGGAACTTTAGCAATGCTACCATTACCTCAGAATTGAGTTGAATTTCTCTCCCATTCTGTTTCTGCATTCTTCTGTTTGGTATTGTATTTCAATTTGCTTTGCACAATGAGACTTGATTGTTTAGCTCATCTTCTGACCTTCCTGAAACAAAATACTATTGTGCTCCTATTTGTAGCATGAATCTCTCTGGAAATGACCACTTATGTTAGAAACCTCTGTATTCCTCTGAGTAAAGTCATATTTTAGGGGAAAAGACATTACTGAACTGAAAATCTAAACTTAAATCACGGTATTTCTTTTTTTTTTTTTTTTTGCCAGTCCTGGGCTTGAGCTCAGGGCCTGAGCACTGTCCTTGGACTTTCTCAAGGCTAGAGCTCTACCACTTGAGCCTCAGCACCACTTCCAGCTTTTTTCTATATGTGGTACCGAGGAATCGAACCCGGGTCTTCATGCATGCGAGGCAAGCACTTTAACCACTAGGCCAAACTCCTGGCCCAAATCACGGTATTTCTTTAAATATTAGACCTAGACCGGCACTAGTGGCTCATATGTGTAATCCTTACCACTCAAGAGCCGAAAATTGGAGGAACGCAACTGAAGGCCAGCTGCATAGATGTTCAAGGGACTCCAGCTCCAAGATAGCTGGAAAAAAGCAAGGCTGTGCAAGTGGTAGTGTGCCAGCATAGTAAGCTTGAGTGTTTGAGCTCAGATCTTAGTACTATGAAACAAAAATGAAAGTAAATGTCTTATTTTAAAGTTATAGATTCTCAAACCTTTATGAAATCAGATTATCAGACGAGTTTTTAAAAATATGAATTTCCTAGATTCATATAAATTTTATTATTAAATATCTTGGAAATTGGGTTTTTTTTTTTTTTTTTGAAGAAGAAGAAACTTTATAGATAGTGGATGGATGGATGGATGGATGGATTGTTGACTTTTGAGTTTGGGGAAATAACTGGTAAGGAATATGCGGTTCTATCATTGACAAAAGAGCAGTTGCTTACTAAGGGCTCCACCTGAGCTAATACGACCCCTATGTGATCTGTGTGCAGACTTGTAGGGTTTTTTGTTTTGACAACCACGTCACCACCAGCCCACACATTTCCCCCCTTATACCATTTTGTGGCACACCAGCTAGTGGTTCTAAGCTTTGTGGAGGGGTAGGTTGGGGTGTTACCTTTGAGGGAAATGTTTTTTAAGAAGTGTCCAGGCATTGCAGTATATCCCAACTCAGTGCAGGGTTTCCTTGCCTTAGTTAGTCCTTGTGGGTAGCTGGTAGTGTATATGACATGTGTGGTTAGATGATGCAAGAATAAAGTAGGCAATTATATCACCATTAAAAGGAAGAGGAAGTAGAAGGACAACACAGGCCTACTGAGCAGTGTTTTTCTTAGTATAATTAAGAAATATAAGCAGAAAATACAGAAGTATTTAATTAGAACAGTTTTCCTGTGACTCTAGCTTATTTATCATTCTCTAATTATGCATTTTAAAAACCTTAACAGAATATGGCTTCACTTCTAAGAAGACTTTAACATGTCACTGAATACACACACCTTTCTCTGCTAGTGTGCCTTATGAGAAGATTTTTCTGATTATCTGTTATTGTGTAACCATTGGCCCAGCTCTGTAAGCAAGCTCTTTTCGCCTGGCCTGCTGGTGGTTGGCTCTTCCCAGGAAGGTCTTTAGAACTCAGAAGAACTGCATGAAGTGGTAGTGAGGACACTTAGCCCTACTTGGTATCTCTGCCCCCAGAGTGCCTTACAGAAGTTAACTGGTCCTCCCAGCATCACTGTGAGGTAGGTAAGTAAACCTGAACTTGAAACCAAAAGTGCAAGGCTAAACAAATTGCCTAAGTCCTTGCAGGAGGCAAAGCGTCAGTGAAGAGATTTGCACACGGGCCCCTGGCCCCCAAGCTTGGGTACAGAGGATCCTCTCTTCCTGTTCAGCATTTGGTAGAGAATTTGTCATTTGATTTATTAAATGCTTGTCACTTCTTGTAAAAGAAGTTGATTCAAAAACTGTGTGTGAATTTTGTTCACTGTTTGAGAGTCTAATGGCCCTTTTGTCTTCTCATTTTAGAAGCTGCTAACCTGTGCCAAACCTCCACGGCTGCTACGACACCTGTGACTCTCACTACTCCATTCAATATAACATCCTCAGTGTCATCTGGGACTATGTCAAACCCAGTCACAGTGGCAGCTGCCATGAGTATGAGAAGTCCAGTAAATGTTTCAAGTGCAGTTAACATAACCAGCCCGATGAACATAGGACATCCTGTAACTATAACCAGCCCGCTCTCTATGACCTCTCCTTTAACACTCACTACTCC
This sequence comes from Megascapheus bottae, assembly GCF_031878675.1. Classification (NCBI taxonomy): domain Eukaryota; kingdom Metazoa; phylum Chordata; class Mammalia; order Rodentia; family Geomyidae; genus Megascapheus; species Megascapheus bottae. Next base: position 41,985,274 of record NC_143525.1, on the reverse strand, counting down.
AGTGAACCTCCCCACTCCTGTCACTGCCCCGGTGAATATAGCACACCCTGTCACAATCACCTCTCCAATGAACCTGCCCACGCCTATGACTTTGGCTGCCCCTCTCAATATAGCAATGAGGCCTGTAGAAAGCATGCCTTTCCTGCCCCAAGCCTTGCCGACGTCCCCGCCTTGGTAAACAGTGTTATACGGTTGAAACATGGGTTAAAGTAAATATTTGCCAGCAGCTTACTTTTTTTTTTTAGTTGATTAAAGCAAAAAGCAAATGATGAAATTGGGGTATTTTATTACATTAGTTAATAAGAGTATAGTAGTATTTTCCTCCAATTTGGCTGGGATTATTCAAAGGAGGGTAATATGTAACTTATCACTGGACCACTTTAGTTTAATCAGAGATTCCTTTTAGCCGACAGCATTGCTTAAACAGGATAGTAGTGTTTGACAAGATGAAACGCCAGAATTAAAACCAGTCATAAAAAAGCAAAACCCATTTCAAAATAAAAACAGCATTTACCATTTCTAATCCCAAGAAGTCATTTTATTCTGAACACTAGCAGAGCTCTTCTCCATATTCAAGGTGGATGGCTGATTTTAACCTGAAATTATAATCTGAAATCCACAGATTGAGGCTAGTGTAGAATTGTCTGTGTTTATTATTTTTATGAGTAAGTACATGCATTGTCATAATAAAATGCATTTCAGAGAATATGCATTTTACCTTTGGGAATATGTTAATTTCAGGCAGCATTCCCTATGGGAAAGGTGATACCAGCTCTGATATGCAAAGCATATGATAATTTATCATTCTAACTTCAACATATGATAGGGATTGTGACCTGATATTTGGAGATGTAAATATTGCTCAGCATATTAATCCTGATGGAATATAGCACTGTAGTTGACTTTTTAAAAAAAAATTAAAAAAAAAAAAAAAAAGGTGTTTTTGGTAAGAAAAGGCTGCACCTGACAGAAGAAAAGTCAAGTGTGCAGACAGACAGTCTCCTGACAGATGGAGGCCAGTGGGACTCCTATTTAGGAGCCAAGAAGTACTTTGGAACAACTCATATATTGCTTTAATTTGGAAGACGCTGGAGGCACTGGGATGTGATATGCCCCTCTCTCTCCCAATCAGAGCCTGTTGATGTTACAACAGGGACAGATGTGTTAGATGCTCACTAGAGTTTATGTCTTATATTAAATTGTATACAGTTTTTATTCTAACCACTAACTAGGTAGTATGCCCCTTCAGAACAAGCAGCGTGTATCTTTTTTTCCCTCTTTCCGTTTAATCAAGTATTGTGCAGATTTGTTCATTCAACTATGTAAATATGGATGTCACTTTTTTTTCTTTTAGAAAACACTTGTATCAGCTTTGTGGTGTTTTCAGGGAGACAACTTCCTGCACTCTCTGTGGAAACCCAGCAGTGATTGTGCATGTTGAAACATGTGCTTTTTATTTCTTAGCGGGATGTTTTATCTCTGTACATAAGATAGAAACCAAAAGCTAAGAAAACAGATACTCTTTACACCATCATGCCACGTTATTAATGTTTTTAAAGCATTGTGTTTTATTTGGGGTTTTTTTTTTTTTGAAAGCTAACTAAAACCAAGACGCTGTGATTTTTTTTTTTAAGTTGCAATATGTTTTTTTTTTTTTTTTCATGTTTTAAATCTTGCAGTTAAGAGAAATGGAAATTAGTTGTGTTAATTCTGCAGAATGTTTTCAGGACTGACTATCAAACTGGGTGACTTTTGTTTATACCCCAGTGTCAGTTCAAGCATCAAAATACCTTGCATCAGAGGCAGACTCTTGACATCAGGGACAGGTATCTGTGTGTCATTATTCAAAACAGTTCTAGGGGGTTGAACTACATAGTAAAGAAAAATAAATAGTACCTAGTGTAAAAATAATTTTATAAATGATCTTTTGTACTTTAGGACATTAAATTGTACAACTTTTGTATATAAAAAAGCTTAGGAACTTTCTGTTTAGCAGGAAGGCAACACATTCCTACACTTTTAATGTATATGTTTGTTACAATGTCCATGTAAACATGCCCTATGTTTGTGCCTTTTAATTAGTTTGTCTCAATAAACAAAATGTAGAGAAAAATATGTAGCTATGACTTTGTTATAACTGTTCTTATCTACAGTACAAAAACTGGTTTGTTTTTAATATGTAGAGCATCATGTGTGAACTGCTGGCAGGACTCATGTGAAAGGCCCCGTTGAGGTCTGGATTGGGAGGCGTACCTTTGGAGGAAGCCTTTGGAGGAAGCCTTTGTTTCTTTTCGTGCATATCCAAGACTGGGTTCTGGCTCTTCCTGCTGGGACCTATCATCTCTTTGGTGGGCTGGAAGTCACACTCATTCATGAGTCAGATAGTTCAGGCTTCCTCCACAGTGGCTAAAGGGGCAGGTGTGGGCCCTACGTGGAGGCTTGAGTGTGCTCATCAGAATCCTGAAAGTATTAGTTCTTTAAAAAAAAAAAAAGATATATATATATATATATATATACATATACATATATATATGTATACTAGAAATTGTTGTTTTATCAATTCATTGTATAGTAAACAGAAGTGAGAGTTCATTGTATGACTTCAGTTAAAATGCTATTTTGTATGCATTCTTTATTCACTTAAGAAGCTTGTCTGCAATAATAAAGCCACGTCGTGTCTTTTTTGGGGAGGGAGAGAGTTGATGGCAGGACGATGGTGAGGCAGGCCACCGCAAAGGGGGCCCAACAGGTTGTATGGTGAAACTCTTTAAATCTTGGAACTGGAGCTGAGTTGTGATGCTGATGAACTGAGCCAACCAGGTGAAGGCACGACGGTCACCACTCTACGGAAAGGCAGAATCTGTTTTTCCCTTCTGGCTGTAACCTGGTTGAGAGCTTCCCCTTTATCAGATTGGCAGCTAAACAGTTGTATTAGATAATCCCCAAATCTGACTTCCAGCCTGTTATGCTGTAGGGCTTGCTGCTTGGCCTGCATTTGCCTTTTATTGTATATCCATTTCCCTCCTGAGGTGTGCTCCTAAATGAAGGTTTCTATGTAAGCAGATGATGATTTTTACCTGTCAATACCAGCACTGTATTACTAACATGCAAAATACTGCAGATTTATTTTGGCAAATTAAAAGTTAACCAGTCACAAATGTTATGATGGATTGCTTAATGCTGAAGCTTCTTCAGTTCACTGTGGTAATGATAGAAATGATTGGAGCACTACTTCTTCAAGTATATACTTCCAGTCCAGGGTTGGAAAGAGTGGGAAGGCAGGTGCTAGGCTGGTTAGTATTAGCAGGCAAAAGGCAGGTAGACAGGCACCAGGCTGACGAGAAGGGGCACTATCCCTTCTGTACGAAGCCGTACAACTCCCCTGACCATCGGCAACGTGCTAGGCATGAAGCAGCGTGTTAACGATGATTGAGACATCAAGAGGCAGTTAAGGGAGATGTATCCAAAAGACAGTATCACCGAACAGCAAGTCAGTGAGTGACGCTTGAATGGAAAAGTTTTGGATACCTGTATCTATTTTATATAGAATTGGGAACTTACACATTTTCTGTGAAAATTGCCTTAGTATTTTGACTGATTACAATTAGAGGGAAAATGCAGTGTTCTTGCCATAGGAATAGGGAAGATTTTTCACTGAGTTACTAATTAATCTTTCCAGTCTTAGCTTCCACATGTCTCTACAAGATCCTTCAGTGTGGTCCTCTGGAGAGACCTGGGATGTATAGGATTTGAACTTAGTATCTGACACTTTTTGCTTATTGCTCTACTACCTAAGCCATGCCTCACGACCTTACAGCTTGAAAGAATATTAGGCCTGCGAATCTCTCCAGTGCTGGGCTGCCCTTGGCAGGTAACTGGACCATCTGCTTTGCTGAGGCAGACAGATCAGCGTGCAGTGATCCAGGGATGAATTTGTGAAGCAGTACAGATTCCAGCTTCTCTTGGCAGCCACATATAGGCAATCTGAAGCTCTTTAGTTACCAAGAGAGGAATGGAAGGTCAAGGAACTTAGGTCTTGGTGTGAGCCTTCTTCTTGGACCTACTCAGTAGGAGTTGACTAGTCTTCCCCCAAGATGAGCACTTGATTTGGATCTTGCCCCTGGTCCATGCATGTCACTTTTCATAAACTGTTCTATCACAGGAATGACAATGTTACCATCGACTGCATCATCAGTTTTCTTGATAGCTCTGTCCAAAGTAGGCATTCCAACTTTCTACCAAACCCTAAACATCTTGGAAAAGTGCAGTATTAAGTAGTTAACTGTTAACTACGTAGGCAGATTCTCTCCCATGATCTTGTAAATTAACATTGTTCAATCAAGCTTCCTTAAAGTGAAACTCACGTGCATTTCGCTGAGTCAGCCCAGGCTAAAGATGTGTGAACATTCTGTTCTTTAAGCAAGCTATTCCTTTGGCATGGCAACTGAAGAGCTGGAGGAGACCATGAAGGGAGAAACATGCCCTTTCAGTAACAGGTGTAGCAGCTCCGTCTGGCAGTCAAAGCTCAGGTCCCCTGCTGGGATACACATCTATTCTAGAAGCTGCTCATAGCGATGAAAGTCAGCTTCAGAAACTGGGATGAGAAGTCCGGCCTGTGTCAATCGGAGGGACAGTTGAAGGTCACCAGAGCCTTTTCTGCCAGGGTCACTACAGACCCAAAGAGTCAACCAGATCCAAAGGTCTGATTCGGGTACCCCAAGGCCCATGTTCTGAAGCCAAAACATTCCTGTCTTTGTTAGTAGTGGGAAAAAGAGTGGTGAAAGAAGGGGGACAAGGGCCCGGGAGTTTGGCCTAGCGGTTAAAGTGCTTGCCTAGCATGCACAAGGACCCGGGTTCGATTCCTCGGTATCCCACATACACAACCAAGCCGGAAGTGGCAGAGACGAGACTGCAACAACCGACAGAGAGCGAAAGCAAGCAAGCGGAGCCCAACCGAGTGGTGGCCGGAGCGAGCGGGGCCAGAGCGAGCGGGGCCGGAGCAGGGCCGGAGTTGAGCGGGGCCGGAGCGAGCGGGGCCAGAAAGAGAGAAGGGGGCCAAAAAATAAATAAATAAATAAATAAATAAATAAATAAATAAATAAATAAATAAATAAATAAAAAGAAGGGGGACAAGAGGTTGCAAAGAGGCAAAGGAAGAAGACAGTCTGGTTTTGGAGACAATATCCTTGTGCTACTTGTGGCATCACCCTGTCCTTCCATCCTTTCTCTATGCATCTGTTATGGGCTGGACATTATTCAGAGGACTCACAGGCCTAGCTTGACCTGATTTGGACCTGCTATCCCCTCTACATTTCAGCTTCTGTCAATTGGTAGAAAAGATGTGCTGTCTGTCCAGATAAAGGACAAAATCAATAGTTGAAGAAAAAGGCAATATTCAAGTGATTGGGACAGAATCCTCCCGTAAGTCACTTCCTGCTGGAAGAGGAAATCCAGTCCCAGGAATGGCTCTGGTTTCAAGGTGGTTCTGTCCAGAACAAGAGAGTTCTGTAACCATATCAATAACAGAGGCTGTGGATCATGAAGAATCTCTGAGGGAGAAGAATTGGGGGAGGTGGGGGAAAATGTCTCTACGAGAAAGAGTAGACAGCAAAAACGTATGCTTTTCTTTCAGCTTAGAATGAATGTCCTCCCCATAAACAACCCTCCAACATATTTCCTCCACTATGAGTCATAGTCATGCAGCCAAGTCCACTTTAAACACTGCTCCTTTGGAAGCTGCAGGCAGTTGTTTCATTCCTCCTTGGTATACCAGAAAGACTTAGAAGATGTTAAAAGTAGGAGCAGTCCAGCACTCTAAGGGAGGGAGCCTAGTTCTAAACTGAATGGTAGGTTTTTTAGAAGGTTGCTACATCCTTAAAATCACTCATTCTAGATCCATGGGTGGGGCAGGGGGGACATGAAAACTGATTTCTGCTGATTGCCAGTTGTGTAGATGAATCTCGATGTCCAGGAGATTTGCAATACAGTCACCAAGGCCATAAAGGTGCCCATACCAAGGTGAGTGAGAATCCAAAGTGGAGGAAGACTTGACAGAAGAGACAGATTGAGGTAGTGGTGGGGGGAGGGGGAGGGGGAGGGAACCAGGAAGTCACAACACAATGTATACTCAACTGTAGAGGCTTGGAAATCTAACCTATTTTTCTTTGGCAGTGCTTGGCACACACACTCAAGGCCTCACGAATGCCAGACAAGTGCTCTATCATTGAACTAGGCCCCCAGCTCCTGATCCTATTTCCTATCTCAGTCATGGCCACGTCAGCCTGCTCAAAGATACCAAGTGCATCCACTGAAATGATACCCTGCGCTGCTTCCTCACCTCTGACTGGGGTGCTGTCCAGCATGAGAATGGGAGACATACTTGAAAAGCAGCTTGTTGGAGTCTAGCCTGAGAGGGTGGCAGAGAAGGTTCAGCTTAGACTCAGAGAAGAACCTACCAATCGGAGACTTGACATATGCTTGGTCAGACAGGTATAATAATATCTCACTTCACCTCCCTCTCCAGAGGAAGAAGCTTTTTTGTTTAAGTATACCCTCCTGAAAAGCAGCAAGCTTGTAGCTAGTAGCTACAAGCCTCCTCTTTCCTTCCCTAGAAGGAAGGGATTCTCACCACTTGTTCAAGGAAGATGGTAAAGAGACCGCTGAAGCCACTCTCTGCCCAAGGATAAGAGCAGAGCCCCACAGAGTGCTAGACAAGTCTAGGTCTAGCAGTTACTGCCCCCATCTGTGGTCTCATCTACTTTGCAGGGCCTCTGGGTCTCCTCTCTGCTTCTTTCCTATAACAGCTGGGCAGGGAGCTGGAGGGTGAGGGGAAAGGGGGCTGGTGGTGGATGAGGCTGACAATTTTTAGGCATGTTAACTCCACCTGCATTAGAGCATCCCAGAGACTGAATTGGCTGATATCCCCTGGGTTCTGATTGGTTGATGATCGATTCCGAGATAGCTTTGCTGCTGCTGCTTCTTCCAAAGTACAGAATGCTGCTTCACTTTCTGCACTTGGCTCACTCATTGTACTTATTCTATGAAAAGAGGTAAAATTCACGAGTAGGAATTTCACGTGACATGCCACCAAATAGTGTTGGCGGCTCAAGGATGCCTAGGTGTGTTAAGCTAGTGCCTCCTATGTCCCATCCCCCAGATGGGAAGGGATGCATGAGATGTGTGTGGAGGACTCCAGGGTTGCCCGGGAGGCTGTTTTCTGGCTATCCTTTCGTGCCTCCTGCCAGTGTCAGTCTATACATAGGTCTTGTTTCTTTGCCGTCAATCATGCTGTTTCAGCTGCTACAAATGCTCTTTCTTTTTTTTTTGCCAGTCCCGGGCTTGAGCTCAGGGCTTGAGCACTGTCCTTGGACTTTCTCAAGGCTAGAGCTCTACCACTTGAGCCTCAGCACCATTTCTGGCCTTTTTTCTATGTATGTCGTACTGAGGAATCGAACCCGGGTCTTCGTGCACGCTAGGCAAGCACTTTACCACTAGGCAAAACTCCCGGCCCCCATGGTTGGCATTTATAAACATAGAAGTGCCTGTCTTATTTATATGTTTGTTTACTCATTAATAGAAGCTTCCTCATTTGGCACTTGTCTGCATTTTCTCTCAAGATTATGAGTTGCCAGATGGCGGGCCGCACGAACCACATGTCCTCAGGATTATCATATCAGGAAACACAGGATGGTTCTTTGTTCCTCATAGGTAGTATTAATTTTTGTTGTTGGTGGTGGTGGTTATGGGGCTTGAACTCAAGGCCTGGGTGCTGTCCCTGAGCCTCTTTATGCTCAAGGCTGGCGCTCTACCATGTCACAGTGCCATTTCTGGGTTTGTTGTTGTTGTTGTTTGTTTTTTAGAAATAGATGCATATAGATGGTTTTATTTTCCATACCTTTCTTTTTTTGTTTCTACTATGTAGTTTCTTTTTTCCCCCCATATCTTGCCATTTCTGGTTTTTGAGTGATTAATTGGAGATGAGTCTCATGAAGACTTTTCTGCATGGCTGGCTTTGAACCATGATCCTCAGATCTCAGCCTCCTGAGGAGCTAGGATTTCAGGAGTGAATCACCAGCACCTGGCTTGGTATTGTTAATTTTGCCCAGTTTCTCCACCATGAAATTCTCCTCGTGGAACTTATAAACATCTGAAATGAAATGCTTTAAGACCCCCCAAATCTCCTTCTTCTCATAACTGCCCCCTAGATTAGCATCCATTGACCCGACTTGATGTCTACCAGAATGGCTAAAGCTGCTCTGCACACTAGAGTAAGGACGTTTTCAAAGAAGATGGGGATGTATTAGAAGAACGTCAGGAATCAGCAAATGGTCCAAACCAAAACAACAATCTATGCATCAAAATAAGTAATGATGATAATAAACAATTAGTTATTGAAAAGAAATGATAATGCATGAATCCACACATAAAGCCATGTCTCCCTGCTCCTTTCAATCTCCGTTTAGCCTTCCCATGCAGCAGGGACAGGTGGGTCCCTACACTACTCTCCCTGCCTGGGCTCTTCTCTCATCTGCCTCAATGACGTGACACTTGCCTGGCTAGGGCCAAGAACTGAATAGAGTCCTGGGCTCTCCCTCCCCCCCCTCCTGCCCCAAAAGGAGCTGACCCTGCAGACTGGAATGTGGGACCTGAGAGTAAGGATCTGGAGTAGCTTGTGTCCTTTTCCCTCAAGGGACACACCCTATCCCAGGGAAGGACATTTGTTTTCTCGTTTAAATTAGTATTATTCTTGTTATTACCCATCCTGGGGATTGAACTCAGGGCCGGGGCCCTGTTGCTGAGTTTCTGTAGCTCAAAGCTAGTACTCTATTATTTGAGTCACAGCTCCACTTGTTTTCTTTTTAAAAAAGGTATCTGGTGAGTGAAATCTCTTTCAAAGTCATCCTCAACCCTATCAACAGGACCAAGATACCATCAGTTTATCCTTTAGAAACACAGCTGCCAGCACTAGGGCAGGAAGGGCTATCATGGCAGGACCTAACCCAGAGTAGCATGTGGGAATGGAGAGGAGAGAGAATCCGGAGAAATCCAGGAAGTAGGAATCCCTGAGTTTATGGTGGATGTGGAAGAGGAGGAAGGCCACGTGTGAGTTCTAACTCCAGTGAATGAGAAGTGTCTTTATTCAGGACAGCGGTTCTGGTCAAGGAGGATATGGAGATGACAGGTTCCAGGCTTGCCACTATAAAGCCTGCCAATGGCAGCTCCACATTCCAGGTAGAGGACTCAAGATGGAGAGACTGCAGGAAGGCATTCATCAATGCCCTGGGAAGTGGGATTATAACCGTTAATAACCGCACTAGCTGTGATTGAATGTGAAGGTGTCAGGAGCGGTGGAGGGTGCTTCCCGCACAGACTTGTTTCACTGTCACCAGAAACCTTTGAAGCAGACACCAGCGTTAACCCCAACCACAGAAGGAAAAAACGGAGGCACATCAGACAAGGGGAGCCCAAGGTGTTGGTAACTGCTTCTTTCTGTTGGTGTCTGCTCTTGTGTGTACATCCCAGGAAGAGGGGTTTATGAGAGGACGTGAGAAGGTAGTGCTTGATGAAGGAAGTTCAGGAAGGAGTGGGTATGAATGTGCTGGGATCTGCGGCCCCAGGGGGTGAGGTGGCACTCAGATAACTCAGATACAGGGGCTTGGGGAGGGAGCTCTCTGTGTTTGACATTAGCCTCTGAACTTGAGGTGTCCAGTGTAGGCAGTGTGTGCATGGAGGTGAGATTTGGTGCATGGGGGTGGATATGGCTAGGCAGAGGGTATGAGGAAAGTTTCCAGAACAGACCCTAAGGAAGACTGTTATGTTAGCAAAGTCCAGGGACAGCGTGCTTAACGGACAGTCCATCATCATAATTGTTCTTACCTTTTCCAAACCAATACTGGGCTTTGAACTCAGCATCTCACATTTACTGGGATGGCTCTCTACCATTTGAGCCACACCTCCAGCCCAGCTTTCTGATATCTTCCATCTATCTATCTATCTATCTATCTATCTATCTATCTATCTATCTATCTATCTAGAAGTGGAATCTTTTATCCATTTATGTCAGAGCGGGCCTCAAACTGTGATCCTCTGATCTCAGCCTCCCGAGTAGCTAGCATCCACCTGCTCCATGGCTGCTTTTTAAATGAACAATTATAAATATATATATGTATATTTAAGCATTCTACGAACAATGCGCATGCTAGCACCAATAGGGAAACCCCCAAGCTTGCAGCGGTATCTTTTCGGTCCTGAAATGCAGAAGTGTCAGGGATGGACTATAGAAGGATCTTCTCAGGAAGCAGAAAAGAGGCAGGAGAGAGGCAGCCATCAGATAACATGGACTAAGGTCTACTGCCGGGGAGAAGAAATCCCGAGCCACTGTCCGTTACTGCTTGGGGAAGGAGCTAGGAACCGGCCAAGAGGTCTAGTAATCTTTCTCGGGAGGGTGGGCGCCTACGACCCTCTCCTGGGGAGGAGGGGGGCCCAGGGAAGCGGGGAGGCCGGGGCGGTCTGGCTCTGCAGTCCCGGAGCTCAGGCTCCGCGCCACCCTAACGCCGGGCCTCGACGGTTCCTCCAACTTCCCCAAGTCCCTTCCCCATGCAAATAAAGGAAGCGCAGCCGGGTCCTGGGGCGGCTGGGTTTGTGTGGCTGAGCCCGTGGATCCCGGCACGGTGAGCGGACTGTAAGCCGCCAGAAGAAGGAAGGGCTTGGGTCCCGGGGCAGGGGCTCTCCCGGGCGGCAGGGCGCCCAGGCCGGGGGTTCCCGCTCCTTACACAAGGTGCCCGGTGCAACAGCTCCAGGCGTCGCGGGTGACGGGGGCGGGGAGGGCAGGGGAGGCCGCGGGCGGTGCCCTGGCCCCGCCGGCTCCTCGACGGAGCTGGAGTCCCGGGGCGGCCCCCGCCCCCTCGGGCCCCAGACGTCGCTCGGGGTTCTCCGCCAGCATCTGCATCCTGGGGTAGGGTTCGGGAGGGGCCCGGTACTCTCCGCACCCCGCTGGGCCCAGGGGCCGCCCCGACCGCCGGTGCGGGGCGCGCAGTGACCAGCCCGGCAGGTCCCCAGGGTGCTGCCTTCCCCGCCCCCTCCCCGCCATCGCCGGGGCTTCCGGACCCCCCGCCCCCCGATCCCGCCTCCTTCCTTCTCCGCAGAGGGGTCTGGGGGCGCCGAGGCCTGGCCCCCGCCCCACGCGGCCCCACGGGTGGCCCCGCCGGCCGCCGCGCAGGGACAGCTGCATTTCTCGCCGCCCGCCGCTAGGAAGCTGGCCCGGCCTCGCCCGGCTTTCCCCGCCTCCCCGCGCCCCGCCGCGCCGCCCGCCGCCGAGCCGGGCCGCCGCCGAGCCGGGCCGCCGCCGCCGCCGCCGCCGCCGCGGGACCGCGCCCCTCCCCCGCCCGCCGCCGCCGCCGCCGCCCCACCCGCCCGCGGGAGCGGACGCGCGCGCGCCCACCGGTAAGACCCCCCCTCCGCTCCCGGGGTGCGGACCCCGCCGCGCGCCCGCCGGCCGCGGCCCCGGCTCCCGGCGCCGCCTTCCCGGAGGGCCCGCCGGCCGGGCCGCCGCCGCGGAGGGCCGGGCGGGCGCGTCGCGAGTGCGACTCCCGGGGCGGTCGCCGCGCTCCCCGTGGAGTGCGCGCCTCCCCAGCCGCGCGCGGCGGGTCCCGGCCCCGCCTTTCCTTCCCGAGCCCGCAGTTCATCTCAGGCCCCGGGCTCGAGGGGGAGGACGGGCACCGGGGGGCGGGGGGCGGGTGGTGGTCCGCGGGCGCCCCGCGGGCTCGGGGCGGGGAAGGGAGGCGAGGCCTCCCCCGCCCGCTGCTCCCCCTTTTGTGTGGCGCCCGTCCCCGCCTGCTCCGGCCTGGGGCTCGGGGGTGGGCTGGGGTGGGGGGCGCAGGCCTGAGGATGGCGGGCGGGGGGGGGGTGGCAGCTGGGAGCTGAACCTAGCGGGTGGAAGGGGCGGCCGGTTTCCTGTCCCCGCCGATGTCACAGGTCGCCTCGGCCTTTTCTGGCGTCCCACCCGGTCCCCTGGGAGCCGCTTCTCCCGGAGACTCCGCCCCGCCGGCCCCGGCCCGGGCCCCCAGCGCTGAGCCCCGGGGCGGGGCGGGGTGGCATGGCCTTTCTTCCCGCGGCCCTTGGTCCTCTCAGTGCGCGGTGGTGGTGGACCCAGGACTAGCGTGTCCACGTCCTCTCCCATCTTCTTAAAGAAGTTTCAGCCCCAAGAGATGTACGCCGAAATTCAATTTCTAGCAACAACAACAACAGAAAAACCGCGTTGAGGGGGAGGGTGATCCTAGATTTCTTCCCCCCTTCCTTGGGTGAGAGTAGAGGTTTGAGAGGACAGTAGAGTCAAGACGTTCCAGCGGGGATACCGCCTTGAAGAGAGCCACGTGTCGGCTTTGCCTTTGGTTGTCTTGCTGCTGCACTCTGAACGAGGACACCCGGGCGGAGGTAGGCTGGGCCTTGCGCCCAGCGTTTGCTGGACGGCCTGGTAGAGTTAGCCAGGCTGCCCAGACGAGCCGAGGGACGCTGGCTCCGCTCATCTCTCAGGGTGCTGAGAAGTGTGTGAAGGTGTGAACTTGAATCCTCCATTTGAGATTTATTATTGTTATTATTTGAATATTTTTTTGCCAGTCCACGGGCTTGAACTCAGGGCCTGAGCACTGTCCTTGGGCTTTCTCAAGGCTAACGTTCTACCACTGGAGCCACAGCGCATCTTTTGGCCTTTTCTGTATATGTGGTACCAGGGCTTCCTGCATACTAGGCAAGCTCTCTACCACTAGGTCAGGCCTGGACCGCCAGTTGAATGGTGGGTGGCATCTCTGGGATGGAGACCAGCTTCCCCAGAAACCAGATGTAGGTGAAAGCCAGAGGGTGTTGTAAAGCCAGGCTGGACCCCCTGTGTACTTTTTGTAGGTAGAAGAAGCAGGAGATAAGAGAGCACAGTTGGACCCCTCTTTAGTAGGCGAGCCCCTGGGCAGCTGGGATAGCCCCGGGAAGGTGATGTCATTAGGATGAAGGGGATGGGGAGGTTCGAGTTAGGTTTGAGAATCTGGTGAAAGTTTTGTTCTTTCTCCATCCTCAGGTACAGGGACACATTTGTACTCCTACCCTCTTGGATCCAGGAACCCAAAGAGACTTCTGTTTTGGAAACAGATCCTTCAAAACAGATCCTTCCTTGTGGCTGGTCAGTGAATAATCCCAGGGGGCAAAGAGCAGGATTCTTGTTAAGGCCTTTTCTCATGGCCTTCTTATGCCACTTTGGGCTCTAGGCCAGGGAGACCTGGAAGCTCTGGCTCAGTTCCCAGTTCTCTGCTGCAAGCTGGAGGACAGGGGCAGCTGAGGTGGCGCTTCTCCAGGGACTGCATTTGTTGTCGGTGTGGGGGGAAGGCTTTGGACACTGACCCGGGGCCACAGGACTGTTGAATTAGAGGTGGCTGAGGTGGGTATTGGAGGATTTCAGTTTGGTGTGGGAGCCAGGTTCTTTGGGAACCCCTGTTCCTCTTGTGGAATGGGGAGTACTAAGACTGTGGGTCAGATTGTCTAAGAATGGGATGTGGATGCTGTAGTTTCTTTTGACCCCTTGGCACTGTAGAAGGCAAGTCAAGGCCAGAGGAGATGGCTGTTGCCACCCTCTGCACATTCCCAAGGAGATCTGGCTGGCATTCGTTGCTTTTCCATAGTTCACTGGGCCCTGGGCAGCTGCAGAGGTGGTTGTAGCCTCCGCTCTTGCTGAGGGCCTGGAAGAGTCTTCTGGAGGGTCTGAGAAGCCCTCCTTAGGCCCCAGTCACCTCTGCTCTGCCACAGCAATACATACAATGGACTTCCAGTGATATGGAAAAAGTTCTTATCGTTTGTCATAAACGATAAATACTGTAAGAATGCTCAGAAACATTCCTCCCTTCTCATCGCAAGTGAAATGGCCTTCCTTGCTATGGCAGCACCAAGGGTCTTCAAGAAGCTCTTGGTGGGACACAAAAGTGCCAGCTCACCAGGTGCCAGTGACTCACACCTGTAATCCTGGCTACTCAGGAGGTTGAGATCTGAGGGTCTCCGTTCAAGCCAGGCCAGGCAGGAAAGTCTGTGAGACTCTTGTCTACAATTAACCACCAGAAAAGTGGAAGCAGTGCTGTGGCTTAAAGTGGTAGAGAGCTGGCCTTGAGCAGGAGTGCAGAGGCAGTACCCAAGCCCTCAATTCAAGCTCCATGACTGACAAAAAGAAAAAAACAAAAGTTCCAACTCCACTAGCCCTACCTGCACCCACAGGAACCCATCCAACTTACCAGGATTTGCTTTTCTTTGTGTCTGGCATATGGCACCACTCACACCTGTTTGTTTCATTTAAGTTTTCTAGTTATTCTGCTCTATCGCTAGACAGCACAGCTGAGGGTTTTCCCGAGGTCTGGGTGCGTGGATCCCTTTTGAGTATTCAAGGAAGTTTGGGCCAAGTGATACCCTGGGCTCTTATTCTTATGGCAAGTAAAAGGACCCTAGACACTGAGTGGCTGTGGTCTAGTGGTTTGGGACTTGGAAGATATCTTGGTGGCATGCAAGGGTCCTGTGGCAGTGGCTGAGAATTTGCCTTCCCCAGTGTCTGTGTGCAGTAGTTCTGGATAGTAGGTACTTTGGCTCGCTCTTCTTTGATCCTCTCTGCTTCCAGACTCCAGGAATACTGCTGCTTTGCTCAGTCCCTACCTCTACCAGTTCCTATCGGGCCTTTAGGTGGTTTCGTTTTGGGGTCTGGAGATTAAATCCAAAGCCTCTGCTGAGCTGCACCCTCAGCCTCCAGTTGAGCATTCCCAGGTAGATCGCCCAGGTCTCCATCTTACTCCAAGACTTTTCCAAGTGCCTCAGTGTCTCCTGTTGAAGGAGATGTAACGTGTGCCAGGAAGAGTTAAGTGTTCATTTGACAGAAGCTGTTGTTATTGTTTCTGCGTGTTGGGTGTGGAAGTTCTAAGACTTGTTATTAAGATGAATGTTTGGTCAGAACTAGAGAGGCTAAGGCTGGCTTTGGGGAGGAAGCGGGGATGAGGTGAAACTCTTGAATTCTGAGCAAGAGGAGACCAAGCAGTGAAGGTATCTATGTGGGAGTGTGCTGAAATAGAGAGGTGACAGCTAAGCATTGGAGGGTGAACATCTCACCATGTGTTGGAACCAACTCTCCCTTCTCCTGGAGAGCAAGCCCTGACATTTTTTACTCAGGGTTGGCATTCTGTCACTTGAGCCACAGCTCCACTTCTGGCTTTTTCTGAGGAATTGAACCCAGGGCTTCATGTATGGTAGTGAGCACTCTGCCGCTAGGCTACACTCCTGGCCCTGAATGGCTTTTTATGATATTGGATGATTGGTTCCAAGGACAGGACCCTTAGTGGGAATGCAGCTGATTGGGTAATGAGTGGAAGTGTGCAGGAAGTTCCCAGGAAAGAACGGGCTGGAGAAACCACCATCCCAGCACAGAGGTGAGCATGCTCCTTTATTTATTTATTTATTTTTGGTCATGGGGCTTGAACTCAGGGCCTGGACGCTGTCCCTGAGCTCTTTTGCTCAAGGCTAGTGCTCTAACACTTTGTGCCACAGCTCCACTTCCAGGTTTTGAGTGGTTAATTGGAGATGAATCTCCTGAGGACTTTTCTTTCCTGGCTGGCTTTGAATTTCAGTTTTCAGATCTCACCCTCCCGAGTAGCTAATATTACAGGCATGAGCCACCTGCACCTGGCTCAGAAATGTCTTTAGCTCTACACAGGCCAGCTTGTTCACGCCTCACAAGACCCTGAGATATCCCATCCATTTTCCAGAGGAACACAGTCCTAAGAGCTCTCAAGAGGTTCGGTTACTTGCCCAACGTCATGTAGCTAGGAGGTGGGAGAAGCTGGGTGCTGGTGGCTCACACTTGTAATCCTAACTGCTCAGGAGTCTGGGATCTGAGGATCTCAGTTCAAAGACATCTCATACAGCAAAGGCTACAAGACTCCTATCTCCCATTAACCACCAAAAAGCTAGAAGAGGAGATGTGTGTGTGGCTCAAGTGGTAGAGTGCCAGCCTTGAGTGAAAAAGCTAAGGGACAGAAGGGATAGTACCTGGGCCCAAAGTTCAAGCCTCAGTACCAGCACGCACACACGCACACACACACGCGCGCACGCACGCACGCACACACACACACACACACACACACACACACACACACACACACATAGTGATTGCTGGAATAGGCCTGGAGGGATCCACAGAGGTCAAAAAAGTATGGCCTTGTCCTCAAAAAGCCTACATTTTAGTGGCAAGAAAACAGCATAGGGTTCCATTGACCCTGGCAAGGAAAGTTCTGGAGCTGGCAGGGTAGCTCTGATTTCCTAGCATGCGTAAAGCCCTGGTTCCAACTCTCTCACTGAAAAGCAGCAGCGACAACAAAACCCAAGATGAAGCATTGAAGAAGGATGACTGCCAGCCAGAAGAACTGGAGCAGAGAAGGCTTTTCTGCAGAAGAGGACAATTGAACAGAATAAGGATACACTTGGCAGCTGGCTCCAGGATTCCTCGTCTGAACACTGTGAACATTACTGTCTTATACCATGAACTCTGAGGCCAGCTAAGCGATCAGGGTGTGAGTGTCAGAATAGTCGGGGTTTTGGGGTCCTGCAGGACACTTTCCAAGGCAAGGCAGGAACTGGGCAGGACGGTCTGCTTCCTTAATGTCTTTGTGGTTTTAATAGCCAAGCAAAAACATCTGTCATTCCTGAAGTGAACAAACTGAGCTGCTGGCTCACACCTATCTAATCCTAGCTATTTAGGAGACTGAGCTATGAAGGATTGTGATTTGAGGCTAGCCTAGGTTAAAAAAAAAAATCATGATGCCTTATCTCAAAAATAACCAGCAAAGCTAGGCATTGGTGGTATATGTCTATAATCCTAATGATTCGAGAGGCTGAAATGTGATGATTGTTCTGAGCCAATCAGGGCAGGGAAGTCTGTGAGATTCTGATCCCCAATTAATACCCAAATAAGGCAGAAGTGGAGCTGTGGCTCAAGTGGGAGAGCACTAGTTTTGAGCAAAGTAGCTCAGGGACAGTGCTCAGGCCACAAGTTCAATCCCAGGTCCCAGAACAAAAAGCAAAAACAAAAAGAGGGGGTGCTGGAGGAGTGACTCAGTTGACAGAGGCTCAGTACAATGAGCTGGAAGCCCTGAGTTCATACCCCATTACTGCCAAAAAAAAAAGTGACAAGTCTTATAAATATTGCTGCTTAGGGAATTCATGCTCATCTCCCTGTACCTAGACACAGAACTGGAGGCAAGTGAATCAAAGTTGTGTAGAAAGGAGTCAAATAAGACATGAAGCCTATGTTTCAGATAGGATGTGAGATGTGAGAAAAGTGACTCATAGTAGTGGCCTTCTCCTGGGGATTGGGAAATGGGAACAGTTTCATTTGTCCGTGTGGTCTAAGAAATTTTGTCCGGAAACAAGAAGTAGGGGCCCCTAGAGGTTCTGTTCAGCACAGTGATAGGTGGATGAAAGGAGTTGGAAAGGAGCCAGAAATTTTCTTCACTCTGACCTCCTTTCCCCTATAGAAGGGATGGAAGAATGTCCAGTAACACTGGGCAACCCATCTGTGAGTTAAAGAGACCAGATAGACCTTGTCTGCTCAGCAGCTGGGTCTGGGGCAGCAGAGATGCTATCTGGGTGGGGTCCAAGCCTGGGGAGAAGACGGTCAAGAAACCTGGAATTCATTAGGTCTCTGTCAGGTGCAGGCACTCAGAAGGCATTCCGGGACGAGCCACCTGTTCTCTCATCCACCTTGTCAGCCTTGCACTAGAAGAGCTTTGGGCAGACATGCGGCCCCTCCGTCTGCTTCGTTAAACGAGTGAGCAAATAGCACACAGTTCGTCCTTTCCATCCTTTCTTCCTTGTGTGCTGGTACTGGGGTTTGAACTCAGGGCAGTATCCCCTACCTTTGCTAAAGGTTGACGCTCTACCATTTGAGCCACAACTCAACTTCCAGCTTCTTGGCGGTTGATTACAGATAAGAGCTTCACAGACTTTCTTGCCCAGTCTGGCTCTGAACCCTGATCCTCTCTCCACAGCAGTAGGATTTGTGGGTGTGAGCCACTGGTGCCATGCCTAATTCATTATTTCTACAGTTGCTGGGCAAAGGCACTTAGCCTTCGTGTCTGTTTTGCTTAAACCAACAGTATGATGGGTTTGTAATATGCCCCACCTAGTATCCCCCAAACAAAGAAAAGGGGCCCACAGGTAAGCTGAGGGCTAAGGGCAAGGTTAATAAAGCACTTTGAAGAACACTTCTCAAAATGTATAATTCACCTAACAAGATAGCTATGGAGGTCTATCATGCTCTCAGTAGGGAAACTGATTAAGGATGAATCAGTCTGGGTATGGTCATGCACAGCTCTAATTCTTGTACCCAGGAGGCTGAGGCAGAACTGCCTTGCCTTTCCAGCTCCAGCTTGGGCTATGTACCAAGACTGTATAAACAAAGGAGGAGGAAGAAAATGCATTGGGAGCTGTAGCTCAGTGGGAGAATGCCAGATTTTGTGGAGCCATGGGTTTGATCAGTGATGCCACAAAAGGGAAAAAAGAGTGTAAGTATATGCTGAACAAAAAAGTTTAAAATATCGCTAGGCACTCCGGTAGCTCAGGCTTGTAATCCTAGCTACCATGATCTGAGGTTGGATCTGATTTGAAACCATCCTGGGCAGACAAATCAAAAAAACTCTTCTCCCCAATTAACCAACCACCAAAAAGCCAGCTTCGGAACTATGACTCAATTCATAGTTTTGCTGAAGACCAGCCTTGAGCAAAAAAGTCAAAGGGACAATGCCCCTGTACTTGAGGAAAAAAAAAAAAAGCAAGCTCAGGCCAGAAGTCAGTCGGTGAAACTTTAATCTCTAATTAACTACCAAAAAAAGTAGAGCTGTGGCTCAAGTGGGAGAGCCTTAGCCTTGAACACAGAAGCTCCAGGGCAGTGCTCAGACCCTGAGTTCAAGCCCCAGGACCAGAACACACACACACACACACACACACACACACACACACACACACACACACACTCTCTCTCTCTCTCTCTCTCTCTCTCTCTCTCTCTCTCTCTCACACACACACACACACACACACACACATGCACACATGTTTAAAGTACTGGGGCTGGAAGGATAGTTCAAGTGGTAGAGGCCCTGCCTAGCAAGTACAAAGCTCTGAGTTCAAACCCCAATATTAACCAAAGGGGGGAGAAACACTGAATGGCAAGTTTTAGCTACCAGGATGAATTTCATTGACTTGTGTAAAGAGAAGCATGAGAAACCAGCATGGCTAAGACCTCTTGCCCCTCTCTAACCCCAGATTCTCTACTCACTAAGAAGGCATTCTTGTTTTAGGAGAATGTCTGCAAAGACTGGTTTCTCTTGAAAGTTGGATGATGCAGCATTATGGTCCCACAGGTGATAAGGCACAGGAAATGATTTTGCTTTGTTCTGGTCTGCATTAGGTTTCAGTTTCAGGCTGTACCAGGAGCCGAGAGTTGGTGAGAGAGAAGGAAGGAAGCAAAGCTGGGAAAGTCTACCACCGAGCCTGTATCAGCAAGAAGCATCTTGTACTGACATCCTTAATATCAGCCCCTTTAACAGTGTATAGTCTGGACCTACAATCCCAGCACTCAAGAGACTAAGCAGGAGGATCATGAGTCGCAGGCCTGGACTACATTGCACAAACCTGTCTTCTAAAGAGAACTAGACCCTGTTGTGTAACATTTTCTTGCATTTGACCTCTCTCTCTCTCTCTCTTTCTCTCTCTCTCCCCCCCCTCTCCCTCTCTCTCTCTTTTTCTTTAAAGTGTCAGGCATTGACCATGTCTATAATACTAGCTATTCAAGAGACTCAAACCAAAAGATTGTATTTGAAGCCCAACCTAGGCAAACAAATTCACAAGACCCCATTTCAACCACTATAAAAGCTGGGTATAGTGGTGCTGTCAGTCCAACTATATGTAAAAAAAGGAGGGTCATGGTCCAGATCTACCAGGGCAGATCTACCCTGTTTGAAAAATTACAGAAGCAGAAGGGCTGGAGGTATGGCAAGACACTTGTCAAGCACAAGGACTGAGTTCAAACTCTAGCACCTCCCCCCCCCCAAAAAAAAGGTCAAGTTCAAGTCTGAGAACTGATAGTTGCAAACTTGCAGAACTCTGCTTGTTGATGCATCTTGTAAGAGCTTTCAAGCTGTCATTTTTCCTGAGACGGCTGCGGCCAGTCTGGCTGCCTCACAAGGCATCATTACCCTAGGAAATCAACGGTTCCCGCCTGGCTCTGGGGCGGGCGTACAGATGCTTCATTTCAAGTTGGCTGAGGTTGAGCGTCACTGCTTTCTGATAAAAAGAGTCAGTCATGCGTTTATTTCTAAAAGAGAGATCGCCTAAATTTCAAAGCAGGAAGGATTTTACTCCTAGAGGAATTTCTGGGTCCTGGGCCCTGAAGCACCTTGAAAGACAGAGGGCATGTGTTTAAGAACACCAGTGGGGTGCTGGTGGCTCTTGTGTATAGTCCTAGCTACTCCATAGACAGGACTGAGGACTCCTGAGATTTGACACCAGGAAGACCAGGAGACTCTGACCTCCAGTTAACAGCCAAAAAGCCAGAAGTGGAGCTGTGGCGCAAGTGGTATAGGGTAGACTTGGGCAAAAGAGCTCAGGGACAGCACTTAGATCCTGAGATCAAGCCCCAGGGTTGGCATAAAAACAAAGAACAATGCCTCCCCCCCTAAGTCAAACTGCTTGTGTTTGAATTCAGCCGTTGTGCTCTGGAGGCGTCACCTCATCTCTCTGAATTAGTTTCCAAATCCATAAAATGGGAATTATAATACTGCTAATGAGAACCAAATATACACTAAATCCTTAGCCCATTGTAAATTCTCAATAACTATCAGCTGCTATTATTGTGTATTATTTTATTTTGGGGGCTAGGTAGTTTTTTTCAAATAAGCATACATTAATTGTACATGATTTCTTTTTGACATTTCCATTCATTTGCACAATGTATTCATTTTCATTTCTCATTTTCTTTTTCTTTTCTTCTCTCATCCTCTCTCTGTCATGCTCTCTTTCTCTCTCTCTGTCTCTCTCTGTCTCTGTCTCTCTACCACTACAGCTTTTGTGCTCAAGGCTGGAGCCATGGCACTTGAGCCACATCTTCACAGCCACATCTTCACAGGTTAATTGGAGCTAAGAATCTAACAGACGGGGCTGGGAGTTTGGCCTAGTGGTAGAGTACTTGCCTAGCATGCCCAAAGACCCAAGTTCAATTCCTCGGTACCACATACATAGAAAAAAAGCCAGAAGTGGTGCTGAGGCTCAAGTGGTAGAGCTCTAGCCTTGAGAAAGTCCAAGGCCAGTGCTCAGGCCCTGAGCTCAAGCCCAGGACTGGCAAAAAAAAAAAAAAAAAAAAGAATCTAACAGACTTTCTTGCCCAGACTGGCTTTGAACTGCAGTCTTCAGATTTCAGTCTCCTGAGTAGCTAGGATATCACAATATGATATCCTTCAGTTCTTTGATCCTTTTGGAGTTGATTTTTCTACAAGAAGAGAGACGGGTCCAGTTTTAGTTTTCTGAAAGTGACTATCCAGTTTTTCCAAGACTATTTGTTGAAGATGGTGTATTTTCTTCTGTGTGTGTTTTTGGCTCCTTTGTCCAAAGGTAGCTGGTTTTAGATGTGTTTTCTTTCTGGATCTTCTATATTCCATTGATCTTTGGGTCTGTTTTTGTACTACTACCAAGCTGTTTTCATTACTGTGGCAGTATAGAATAATTTGATTCTGTGATACCTCTGTTATTATTCTTTTTATTCAGGTTTGCGTTT
Source organism: Megascapheus bottae (assembly GCF_031878675.1). Lineage (NCBI taxonomy): Eukaryota > Metazoa > Chordata > Mammalia > Rodentia > Geomyidae > Megascapheus > Megascapheus bottae. The sequence goes on along the minus strand of NC_143525.1, from coordinate 41,963,439 downwards.
GCTATTTGAAGTCATGTATGTTTCCACATGAAGTTTTGTATTTAATTTTAAAAAGAAATGTCTGTGAAGAATGTCATTGGAACTTTGATAATATTGCATTGAATCTGTAGATATTAATTCTGCCAGTACATAAGCATAGGAGGTCTTTCTGTCTTCTGATGTCTTCTTCAATTTCTTTCTTTCTTTTGTTCTTTTAAATATATATTTTTGCAAGACAGCTAGTGGCTCACACACGTAATCGTAGGCACTCAGGAGGACATCTGAGGAGCATGTTTTAAAGCCAGCCTGGGCAGGATAGCTCATGAGACCCTTGTCTCCAAGTAAGCACCCAGAAAAGCTGGACGTGAAGCAGTGGCTCAAGTGGTAAAGTGAAAACTTTGAGCACAGAAGCTCAGGGATAGGGCCTAGCCCCTGAGTTCAAGTCCCAGGACCAGTGCAAAGCAACAACTACAAAACCAACAAAACTACTTTTAAGTAGCTGTGCAAAGAAATTACCTTTTGTTGTTGGTGGTGGTCAATATGATTCTAGAATCATATTGAATAAGAGTGGAGAAAATGGACACCCTTATCTCATTTTTTAGAGGAAACCATTTGAATTTTTCCCCATTTAATGTGATGTTTGCTATAGATTTGTCAAATGTGGCATTTACTACATTCAGGTCCGCTCCTTCTAGTTCTAGTTTTTCTTTTTCTTTTTTTTCCTTTTGTCAGTCCTGGGCTTGAACTTAGGGCCTGAGCACTGGCCTTGGGCTTTCTCAAGGCTAGAGCTCTACCACTTGAAGCACAGCACCACTTCTGGCTCTTTTCTATATATGTGGTACCAAGAAATCGAACCCAGGTCTTCATGTATGCTAGGCAAGCACTCTACCACTAGGCCAAACTCCAGGCCCATATTCCTGGTTTCTTGAGAGCTTTTATCATCATAAAGGTATATTGAATTTTATCAAAGGCTTTTGCTGTGACACTCGAGACAGTCATGTGATTTTTCTTCAGTCTCGGGCTCTTCAAACACTTATTAAGTTGTAAGATTTTCATAAATTAGCTGTTGTTGTTATTTTGTGCCAGTATCAGGGCGTGAACTTAAGGATCCAGTGGTCTTCTCACAGCTGGCACTCTACGACTTGTGCTTCACCTCCACATCTCTCCAATTTGCCTCCTTGGGTTTCCTTCAAACCTCAATACTAGATCTCAGCCTGAGTATCTAGAATGACAGGCAGAAGCCATTGGCACCCATCTTGCTATGATTATCTAATTCTTTTTTTTTTTTTAATATGAGAGTTTGAACTTTTAATCTCATACTTGGCTGGTACTCTGCTGCTTAAACCACATCCCCAGCCTGGCTTTTGCTGTTTATTTTGAAAGTGGAGTCTTCTGGACTTTTCTGCCCAGACTAATCCTAGACCTTTGATCATCTTCCAGATCTCAGCCTCCTGAACAGGCAGGACTACAGATATGAGCCACCAGAGCCCAGCATATTTCCTTTTTCTTCCACCTTCATGAAATCACAGTTACTCAGTAATAGAGCCAGGGCTACAGTGCCAAACATTTTTTTTTTTTTACTTTTAGTTCTCTCCAGCTTGGACATAAACTGACTGCATCTCAGCCCTGAATGTAGAAAGAGCTTTATGAAAGAGCGAGCATTCATAATAGAAGTGGACTTGGACCTTTTGTTTGATATAGTTAGATTCTGAACTTGAGGGCATGTATTTACCAGATCATTTGTTTCCATGCCTATCATTTTCTAACATTTAGAGGTTTCCTAAATACCATACTCGTTGCTTCTGCTGAGAAGGCTGGGATGTTTTTAGAGGTTTTTGAGGAAGAGTTTGTCTCATACAGGAAACATCATTTCAGTGGATAGAGACAGCAAAACAGGCTTTTGAGCCTAATGGAAATATTTCTGTAGCTTTGGTTGCTCTGCATCAAGGGTGAAGACAGTGCGCGCACACACACACACACACACACACACACACACACACACACACACACACACACACACACACACATATATATGTACACTTTTTTTTTTAATATATGGGCTTGGCAGCGGTCCACTCGTCTTAGGCCAGGCCTACACTAGCACTGACTGACATCACCGTTTGCAAAATTGCTGACAGCCTAGGTAGGATCCTCTCAAGGGAGATGTTTCCGTCTGAGAGATTACGGAACATGAGTGCTCCCTGGCCTCTAGTGGCCTTTGACACCCTCACTGGGGCTGGCACCCTCGCCCTAAGGATGCTTTGGGGTGTTTTCCTCTAGTATGAAAATGAACAGAAATTGTATTTGGCAAGGCCTCACTCCCTGGAGACACTGCTTTTCTCCAGGAGTTCCAGAACTGAGACGTGTTTATGATGCTGATGCACGAGACTGGTCAGCTTTGTGTGTTTCACCCAGAGAGTGTGTCTAACGTGGATCAGACTGGGCGCTGGTGGCTCACCCCTGTAATCCTAGCGACTCAAGAGACAGAGATTGAGGTCTGAAGCCAGAATGGGCAGGTATGAGACTTTTATCTCCAATTAGCCACCAGAAAACCAGAAGTGGCGCTGTGGCTCAAAGTGGTGGCTCACTAGCCTCAGGGACAGAGCCTGAGTTCAAGCCTCATGACTGACAAAAACAAATAAATTAAAATCAATCAATGAAGTAGATCGGGTGTGAGTCTGCAAATTACATTGTCCTCCAGAGCCCCACTTTGTATGACCATGCCCTTCTGAGCTGGTCACTTCACCTTTTACTCTTACCTATTGTTAAAGTTTACTTTCCTGTTATTTATGCAGGTGATATCCAGGCACATGAGTCAGGTAATGAGAATATTTCCTTTCGTCTGCTGCCACCTGTTCCCTCATTCTCTCCCATTCCCTCCCCCATCTTCACCCTTGAGCTGTATGATTCACTTTCACCGGTGTCCAGTGTGCTGCACTGCTCTACTTTCTCACTCTTTCTCCTCAGATTCTGTGCCTTTCCTCCAATCCTCTGACAGATATGCCCATGAAGATAGTGTATATAAGGTAAAGAATACAGAGTCATAAGAAAAAGAAGAAAAAGTGCAATGTACTTTCTTTGAGGCAGATTTATTTATTTATTTATTTATTTGCCACTCCTGGTACCTGAACTCAGGGCCTGAGCCCTGTCCTTGGATTTTCTCAAGGCCAGAACTCTACCACTTGAGCCACAGCACCACTTTCAGCTTTTTCTATGTATGTGGTATCAAGGAATTGAACCCGGGTCTTTGTGCATGCTGGGCAAACACTTTATCACTAGAACAAATTCCTGGCCCTGGGCAGATTCTCCCCCCGCCTCCCCAGCCCCCGGAATTGGGACTCAAACTCTTACCTTTTTTTGCTCAAAGCTAACACTCTACCTCATGAGCCATGTTTTGTTTGTTTGTTTGCCAGTCCTGGGCTTAAGCTCAGGGCCTGAGCACTGTCCTTGGACTTTCTCAAGGCTAGAGCTCTACCACTTGAGCTTCAGCACCACTTCTGGCTTTTTTTTTCTATGTATGTGGCACCGAGGAATCGAACCCTGGTCTTTGAGCATGCTAGGCAAGCACTTTAACCACTAGGCCAAACTCCCGGGCCCCCATGTTGTTTTTTTTTTTTAATTTTTTTTATTGTAATTAGTAAAAGGGTTACATGGTATTTGCCAGATAGAAGGTGCATTAATTCACATACATTGATACCCTTTCACATGTCTTGGTACCCATTTCCCTCCCCCATGTTGTTTTTTTTAAGTGGTTAATTGGAGGTAAGAATCTCCTATTTGGGATTTGAACTGCAGCCCTTAGATCTCCACCTCCTGAAGTAGCTAGGATTACAGGCATGAGCCACCATCTTAGAGATTAGATTTGGCTAATCTCTTATTTTGTCCCACAACCACAAATGGCTATTGACCTCATCTGTTCAATAGACCTGGAAAGAATCCCAGTCTCACTGGATTATTTTGATGGCCTAATAATAACAACTGGTATTTATTGTATGCTTATTGCATACCCATAGGCTTTCTAAATATATAGCGATATTCAGGTTGATTAAATAATCAACTCTTGTGGAGGTGGTGTTATCATCATGTTCCAGAGAGGGGACTGAGGCAGCATCACATTGTGGAGTCTGTACATGTGTTTCGCACAGGGCATTCTGGTACGGCAGTGTTGGGGAAGTCTTTTGTTGGTTTTCTTTGACAGGCGGAGGGAGGGATGAACTGAGATTAAGATTACAGATTAAGTGTACAGATCACAGAGTTGTAGAGAATATGGAGACAGAGCACAAGAGCTGCTTTTTTTGGAGTTCCAGAGAAACAACTGTTTTCAAGTTTGGAGTGGAGCTGAGGAGATTCGGGCGGGCTGGGGACGTTCTCTGGGTGGATATTTTACTATCTGCTGAGAGGGATCGCATGCCTGTGGAATTAAGAGCCACGTGTCTCTTTCTCCTATCATATTTTATTTGAAAACCTATCTTTAAATGGCAACTCAGTCCCAGTTGCCGTGGCTTGTAGGAATTTAGCAAACTGCCAAAGATAGTGGATTTTGTTTGGTTTTGAGACAGGGTCTTGCTATTTAGTCCAGACTGGCTATGAATTGTTGATCAACAAACTCCTGCCTGCAGGAATTATAAGCACTGTGCCTGGAATAGTGAATTCTTGAGACATGGAAGGCAGAGGGGAGAGGTTCAGTGGGTTTTATTTTGTGAGCATGGAACAGCTTGTACTTAGTGGACAGAGGTTGGAGACTTAGATGATCTCCCTGCCCCCTTTTATGAGTCGATGTAATAAGAGAATGAATCATCCTCTTAGCTTTCATCCCGGAGAAGCAAGGAGAGAGGAAAGCAGGATGAGGTGGCATTTGACTGAAGCCAGCAGCTTTCTGGGGTGTTAGTGGCTCGTGCCAAGGATGAGGTCCCTCAAGGAGCTCTGGGAAGGGTTCCCAGCTTCCTGTCTGTGCAGCCCTCAGTCCTCTTTATCCTTGGGTTCTGGGCCTATAGACCTCAGAATGAAGCAAACAAGGAGTGTGTCATTAAAAGAACATCGTGCACTGGGAATGGGCTTGGCAGTAGAGTGCTGGCCTAGTGTGGATGAAGACCGGGGCTTGATTCCTCAGTACCACATAAACAGAAAAGGCCAGAAATGTCACTGTGGCTCAAGTGGTAGAGTGCTAGCCTCGAGCAGAGACGCTCAGGGACAGTGCCCAGTCTGAGTTTAAGCCTCAAACTGGCAAGAAGCAAAAGAAGAAGAAAAAAGGAATATACTGGTGACTGGGCGTTGGCACAAGGAATTCCCAGCTATTGGGAGACTGACATAGGAAGAGTTTAAGGCCAGCCTAGTTTAAGGCAAGACCCTATTTCAGAATACCAACCAGAAGGGCCAGATAAAGTATTTGCTTGGACTACACAAAGCCCGGATTAGATCCTGGACAGTGGTGGCTCACATCTATAAAACTAGCTACTCAAGAGGCTGAGATCTGAGAATCAGGGTTCAAAGACAGCCAGAGCAGGAAAGACCATGAGACTCTTATCTCCAATTAACCACCAAAACACTGGAAGTTTGAGGCTCAATGTGATGGGACACCAGCCTTGAGCAAAGGGGCTCAGAGCGGGGCTGGGGGGCCCGGGCAGCAGCCTGGCCTAGTGGTAGAGTGCTTACTTACCTTGCATGAAGCTCTGGGTTCGATTCCTTGGTACCACCTACACAGAAATAAAAGCCAGAAGTGGTGCTGTGGCTCAAGTGGTAGAGTGCTAGCCTTGAGAAAGTCCAAGGACAGTGCCCAGGCCCTGAGTTCAAGTCCCAGGTCTGGCAAAAAAAAGGAGGGGGCTCATGGACTGCACCCAAGCCCTGAGTTCAAGCCCCACTGTTGACAAAAATAAAAATAAAGGGGCCAGGAGCCCCTTTAATGGTAAAGTGCCCACCTGGCATGCATACACAAAACCCTCTGTACCACATACAGAGAAAAAGCCAGAAGTGGTGCTGTGGCTCAAGTTGTAGACCACTAGCCTTGAGAAAGCCCAACGACAGCACCCAGGTCCTGAGTTCAAGCCCCAGGACTGGAAAATAAAGTAAAATAAAAATAAAAATAAATAAGAAAAAGAGAAGGATTTGGAGGCGTGGCTCAGTAGGTAGAGTGCAATGATAATAATAATTTTGGTTACTTGTTCCCTGTGAAAGGGCCACTCCAGGCTAGTGACTGGTCTTACATTTCCCAGAGAGTTTTCTCTTCTTGATTATGTCCCCTGGTCCCATTTGCCTTGGTTTCCTTCCTGTCCTGGGGTCCCCAGCAGTAATTACTGTTTATAGCTTCTCTTAGGGAAAAAGGACTTATTCTGGATTAGACGTTCAATTTATGTAATTTAACCTGGGATTTAGGCCAGTCCTATGTGGGGCCAGGGTTTATTATCTTTGGAGATACGGGAACTGTGGGTGAGGGTGAAGTAACATGTCCATGTAATATACTCACTTCCTTGAACAAATTTTTATTTAACCTTTTGCTGTGATAGGTTACCCAAAAGTCAAATCTAAGACCCCATCACCAAGCTCCTCTACTCTTTGTGGAGAAGTCCCGGTAGATATATTCGAGTGAATTGGAAGAAAGTACTCTTCCTCCAGGGTCTACAGTTTGGCAAGCAGGGTTGTGAGCTTGATTCCAGCCTTGTTTGCCTCGTCAGAATGGAATCTTATGAAATTATCAGCCTGTAGGCTTATCTAACTGTATATGGTGACTCTATCTACCTTACTTTCCCTCTTCTCAACTAGCTTTTCTCATAAAGAAAAGAGTTTCAAGGGCTCGGTGTGTGTCCTAGTGGTAGAGTGCTTGCCTAGCATGCATGAAGCCCTTGGTTCAAGTGGTAGAGTACTAACCTTGAGAAAGCTCAAGGACAGTGCCCAAGCCCTGAGTTCAAGCCCCAGGAATGGAAGAAAACAGAACAAAACAACTCTTGCCAACCACCTGACAAGAGTGATGATTTCTCTGATCCTCAGCCATTTGGGATGGGTGGAGTCTTGTATAAGTTGAGGATTTATTTTATAGTTAAAATCAAGGAAGAAGTCATTCCCTAAAGAAATCACTTGTGTGCAGATCGGGCAGGGACAGAAGAGTCTTTGCTACTCCTGTTTTCTATGGCCTCCTGTCCTGATCTCTCCAGGAGTTCTCTTCTTGATGCTTTCTCCCCACTCTTCTCTGCCCAAGGCCAGGGAATCCTTTATCTGTGGCCAAGAGGCTGTCAGAGAGGAGAGGGTGGAGCTCAGGGTGTTAAAGCCTAGTGTGAACTCACTCTTGGCTGCCACTCTCCTGGAGGGGCTGGGACATGCTGCCTAGATTCCTGGTGGCTTAGTTGATCTCAGGGGTGGGCTAGCCAAGGCTTGGGTGGGAACTTGGCTTTTGCTCCTGCAGAATGATTCCTTTCAGTCCCAAGTGGGGCCTATGGGTCACCAAAGGGGAGCTTCTTCAGGGCAGCTATTGAGGTTCTTTGTTTTGTTTTGTTTTGTTTCTCTGATTACCGTGTCCTTGTCTGTACTTGCCACAATGCTTGGCTTTTGGTGCTTCAAGACTTGTTTACCAGATGAACATTATACAGTTGAATGCAGCATCCCGCAGATGTGAGAAATGAAGGGCTCCAATTGAACGCTCCGTTCTTCAGGTGGGAGAGGTTTAGGTTGGGTGGCAGGGACAGTCACCCCTTGACTTCCCAAGAGGGTGACACAATCTAGGTTTGGTTTTAGCTCCTGGGATGTCTGATGGGGTTCAGGCAGTCCTCCAGCTGGAATTTGAGACCTTCTAGGTGACTGAAGGAGGGAAACAAAGAGGTAGAGGCAGCGCTTTGGCTTTGGCTGGCAAAGAAGTGGCACCTGTTAACTTTTTTTTTTTCTTTTAAGATAGGGTCTTACATATCTCCCAGGCTTGTCTGACACTCACTATGTAGCCCCAACTCATTGTCCTCCTGCGTTAGCCTCCAAAGAACTGGTCACCATACCCGGCTTGTCACTGTCATCCTCACTTCCCTGACCAGAGCAGGTCACAGGGCGCATGCTTCCTGCAAGGAGGGCTGGGATAAGCTGTGGAGTAAAAGACTGCTTCACAGTATGTATGGGAGAGGATTTGTATATTTTTTTCTTGCTACAGGCATTAGACCATTGTAGCCTCTGGCTGAGTCACTTGCCTTGTCACCATGCTTTTCCACAGACAGGAAGGGAACACCTGCCTCTATCTTTAGCTCTGGGAAGGAAGGAGGGGCGTGAGATGACACTCAAGGAGAGTCATCTAGCAGGTGTGTGTGTGTGTGTACTAGGTTTTGAACTCAGAGCCTGGGTGCTAGTAGCCCTTAGCCTTTTTACTCAAGGCTGACACTATACCACTTGAACCACACCTTTGCTTATTGCTTTTTGGTGGTTCATTGGAGTCTTATAAACTTGCCTTCCCTGGCTGGCTTTGTACTTTGATCCTCATGTATAACCAGGGTTAAAGAAGGCATGAACCACTGGTGGCCGGCACATAGCAGAGTTTTTCCCCCTCCTTAATGACATGTCAGTCACGTGACACTCGTTTATACACATCCCTCCATCTGTTCAAGATTAGTAAGACCAGTCCAAATCGGCTCAGACTCCAGTGAGTGCAAGGAACAGAAACCAGCCTGAGTTACTCAAAGCCCTGAGGGAAATGAAGAATGGAGAGCAGGAAAGCTGGCCTCCTGAGGGCCTGGGAGGGCGGCAGCTGCTCTTAGTACCTGCGTGTGGTGCACCTGCACGCCGCCGCTGAGAATGCAGATCAGCTGTCATGGTCCCTCAACTCCCAAATCCATCCACCCTCTTTCTCGTAACCTTAAGAGACCAAATGGTTTCTGAACTTTGATTTGAATTCCTGGGGAGAGAGTCTGATTGGCTGCGTGGGCCAGCTGTGTGCTGCTGGTCCAATAAGCTGTACCACATGGATTGGGGGCCTTGTTTTGAGAGTAGGGGTGAGCAGTCAGTCCTCACTGAAGGATGTGATCTGGGCAGGCCCAGCTTTGTCGGGCTGGTTCAATAATATCTGTAAGAATTTTGAGTCCTGTAAGGCAGATCCTGGAAGTTCTGAGGCTTCTTCCAGAACATCCCTCCTGGACCACAGAACCTTGGCAGGCTCCAAAACAAAGCTTCTGGTTTGGGATCAGAGTCCCTCCTGTTCTGAAACTGCAGAGTAGAGAGAAAAAAAGTAATGAACAAGCCCTTCTACCACAGAGCAATTTGAGGGCTGAATTATTCAGGGCCCTTGTTCCCTCTGTCTTTTCTCCCGAAGGCCCTTTGCGGGGAGGCACAGGCAGGCTCAGGATCGCTCCTATACTCTGGAGCTCCACAGAGCCCACCCTGTCAGGCTTCATCCTTGTCCTGGTAACCTTTGTCCTTCTGTTCCTGCAGTTTCCCCGCAGCTCTGCCAGGTTCAGGTTGAGGATGGAGGAAAGCCCCTCCTTTCCCTCCCTCTGCTGCTCCTGCTTGGCTCCAGGATACAGCGATAATGAATTACATAAATAAGTCATTCCCATTAGCAGCCAGGCCAGGGCCAATTGTTGGGCCAGGAGACAGAGCAGTTCTTGGGAAGGTTATAAGGGCCTCGTCAGTCTCCTCCCCAGCAAGGCTGATCCAACCCCAGCCACCTGGACTTTCCCCTTAGCCCCTCCCAAGAGGCCATTAATCCTCCTTTATCCCCTCCCGGTAAGTTTTCAATCTGGAAGCTGGATGAATATCAGTGCTTCTAGCAGCAGAGGGGGCCTTGGATGGAGGTGGGGGTGCAGGGCCCCTAGAAAGGGTTTGAGGTGGAGCATCTGGGAGCAGAGGCGCCTCCACAGGGCCTGCCTAGGCTTGGCTGGCCAAGGTGCCCCGTGGCCATGGCAACCCATGGCCGCTGACAGCTGGGGCAAACACAGGCTTTCAAAGGGGTCCTTGTTCCCTGTGGGAGCCCTTCAGTTCCAGCCTGCTGGGGCTTTTCAAACCTCAGGAGGGGAGGGAGGGGCAGTGGGGATGGGATGCCTGCTTCTGAGGAAATGTCACCCCTACTTCCCCCTCTACGTTGCCCCCCCCCCGACATTTTTCCCTGAGGCCCCAGTGCCCAGAGCTTCTGGAGGTTGAAAAGAGTAAGCAGAGGAGCGTGCTTGGTCTCCAGGCAACAGGCTCCGTGTGTGTGTGTGTGTGTGTGTGTGTGTGTGTGTGTGTGTGTGTGTGTGTGTGTGCATGTGTGCAGTTGAAGGGAGGGAAGAAAGGTCACAGTCACACTGATCACCTCAGAGTGGAAGGCCCATGCCCTATGTGGAGCTCAGCCAGCTGGCCAGGGGTACCCGATACACATCTTTAAAGATGGCCCCTGCCAGCATGGACTATCACAGCTGTAACATCCGAGAGCTCAGAACCATTATTGCATGGAAGACGACCATAGTGACCCTTGGCATTCTTCTGTATTGGGTACATTTTAGTGAGAAAGCTGAGCGTGGATGCTGGGATCATTTGCTGGCCTGGAGGAAACTTCATCCGAGGATTTGCTCCTGCCTTTTGGCTTTAAAGTTACCCACATGTAAACATCAGAAAGGACGGCACGTCTGTGCTCTGAGCACCTAGAATGTGCGTGGGCCTCCTCTGGTGCTCATTAGTGAATGAGCGAAGGCTTTGGGTCCTGCCATTCTCTAGGGAAGATCCAGGTCCACATCTAGACAGCTGCCTTTGGTGCTGCACTCCTCACCAGCCTGATCTGAAGGCCTGATGGGCAGGGGCGGCCTCGAGTGTGCATGGGTGCGTCGGGGAGGCAGACGTGATGTCTGGTCTGTCAGGTCTTCAGGTGCTCCCAGGGATCCTTGAAAGAGCTGTGGGAAAAGATCCCACAGGAAGCAGGGCCCAGAAAGGCCCCCGCTGGGTGTGCCATCATTTGTGTCTCAAGTCACTGTCAGCCCAGAGAGGCAACAGTGTGGTAGATGGGAGTTCATGGCTAATGACTCTTCCTCTGTCTTCTGTTATGGGGGCTCCATAGGTATGAACACCCCTAGGCCAGGCTTCTGATGATTCACACCGGAAGAGTCTCATTCTGGGACCAAAATCAGGTGGCTGGGCTCTCTTCCCTCTCCTCTTCTGTCACCTCCTCCTGTGCTGAATGTGGGTGAGTTGGCGCTGTTTAAAGCCTCTTCTGCATCTGAAGTCGGGGAGGAAAGCAGTCTCAAGCAGCACTTCCTAAAGTTTACTGATGAGTATAAAGCTGGAAGCCCTGCATGGAGCTCTGTGGGGAGAGGGAAGAAGCAGCTACAGCTTCGGCGTTGGTAGACACTCACTACAGTGGAGGGACCAGCCAACACATTAGAGGAATATTTGGATTTCTACAGAATCGAAGCCCCGGCTGAGGGACCTGTAACGCCCACAGTGGGCTCCAGCTAGTGGTTCTCCTCCTCGCTGCACAAGTGACTCTGCTCTTGGAGCATGGGGCTCAGACATGTGTGAATTTTCTAAGCACCCCAGATGTTTCTCCTGTGCACTCATGGTTGAATTTCGTGCGGTGGGCCACAAATGGGGACAGTTTGGCCTCCCAGGAGATATTGGTAGTGTCAGGAGCCCATTTTTTGGTTGCCACACGTGGGAGTGATGGTGGAGGTACTATTGGTCATGTGGGTGGAGACCAGGGCATGCTATTAAATCTCCACTCTACAGGACAGCCCCTCAACAGGTGCCTAGTGTCAAGGACCCCTGCCAGCTGGGCGCTGGTGGCTCACACCTGTGATCCTAGCTACTCAGGAGGCTGAGATCTGAAGATCATGGGTTGAAGCCAGCCCAGGCAGGAAAGTCTAGGAGGCACTTGGCTCTAATTAACTACTAGGAAACTGGAAGTAGAGCAGTAGAGCTGTGGCTCAAAGTGGTAGAGTGCTAGCTTTGAGCAGAAGAGCTCAGAGACAGTACCCAGGCTCTGAGTTCAAGCCCAGAACTGACAAGAAAAGGTGGGGGCGGGGGGAGAGAAAAAAGAGAAGAAAAAAAAAAGCCCCTGCTGTAGTGTCTGGGCTTAGCATGTGGAGATGTGTTTCCAGTGGGATTTGAAGAACGGGAAGGATGTGGTTGTGGGGAGAAGTGGAGTGGGGCTGTGTGATAAGCTCAGTAAGCTTTGGGGCAGGAATAAGTGGTTTGATTTTTGCACAGAGGAAAGAGGCTCGGGGTTTCATGGAAGCCACATGAGATCTAGATGAGTCCCAGACCTCATCGACTGTCACTGCTGACCCCTCTCCTGTGTCTGCTTTGAGTGTCAGTAACCCGGGGAGTTCAGGGTAGGTGCCCCAGTACCATCCGTTCCACATGCCTGCTCTCCTGCTAGCTGACGTTCTTCAAGTGGGCAGCTCCTGCCCTGGAACTCCCTTTCTCCTGACTCCAGGAGCTTAATTAATGTCCTTTACCCCTCCATCTTCTGAGGGAGGAGGCAGAGACGGCCATGGAATGCTGCCTGGCAGTGTCTGGCCCCTGCACTTGCCCCACCTATGCTTGGGAATAAATGGGTGAATCTTCCCAGTGGAATGGGAAAGCTGAAACTGACTACAGATGGCCCGCTCAGTAAGTCCTTCATTCCCTGTGCTGTAAACTGAGTGAGAGCCTGAAGGTGGTCACCGGAGGGAGGTCTGTGCTATCATTAATTTCTAGGGAACACAGTCGGTGCTGTGAAGGTAACCTAAGCGAGTGGAGACTATTGGTATTTGGAGTTCTGGCTGTAGAAGCGGCCATGGAGGCAGTTTTCACCGGTCAGGGTTGAACTCAAAGTGTCCCTTTCTCGGAGGCTTCCAGCTCCCAGCTTCTTAGTTCTCACAGTGGATGTGAAATCCTCTTTTCTCTTTCTTTCTTTCTTTTTTTCTTTCTCTGTGTGTGTGTGTGTCGGCCATGGGGCTTGAACTCAGGACCTGGGTGCTGTCCCTAAGCTTTTCTGCTCAAAGCTAGTGCTCTGCCACTTTGAGCCATGCCTCCACTTTTGGTTTCCTGGTGATTAATTAAATAAGACTCCCAAACTTTCCTGCCCAGCTGGCTTTGGACTCTGATCCTCAGATCTCAGCCTCCTGAGTTGCCAGGATTACAGGTTTGAGCCATGGGTACCTGGCATGTTTTCAGAAGTTAAGAAGAGCTATATAAATGTGTGTGTGTGTGTGTGTGTGTGTGTGTGTGTGTGTGTGTGTGTGTGTTCTTCAGAACATAGTCTGAGGCCCAGCTGCAATGTGGCATGAGCAGAGTGAGGAGTAGTCAGTCTCCTCGTAAGTCATGGAGGTATGGTAATGGCTGATATTCCTCTGACTGATTGTAAATGCTCTCAAGCTGCTTTTCTATCTTCTGTTAAGTCCCCGGGACAGAAAGAGCTGCTGTTTCTGGAACTTAGGAAAGAAGGCCCGGTGTGTCCCAGGATCCGGCTGGACTGAGGGGAAGGTGTTTTGCAAGGTCTGTCTTTGAGGTAAGCTCTGTGCCTTCCGCCCTGGCACAGCAGTGTGAGTAGTGACGCTTCGCCAGATGGGGTTCCTAGCATTGGCCCGATGGGCTGTGGTAGACTTGTGCGGGTAGAGCCAGGCTCTTCAAAGTCAGGTCCTAGACCAGCAGCAAGGCCATCCTCTGGTTAGAAATGGAGACTCACCAAGTGCCTGTGGCCCACACTTGTAACCCTAGCTACTCAGGATTGCAGTTCAAAGCCAGCCCAGGCTGAATCTCTTATCTTCCCCCCCAACCCCCTCCCCAGTCCTGGGACTCAACTCAGGGGCTGGACACTGTCCTTGAGCTTTTTCAGGGTGCTCTACCACTTGAGCCACAGAACGACTACTGGCTTTTTCTGAGTATGTGGTTCTGAGGAATCGAACCTAGGGCTTCATACATGCTAAGTAAGCTCTCTACCACTAGGCCATGCCCTGGGTCTCTTTATCAAACAGCTGGAAGTGAAGTTATAGCTCAAGTGGTAGTGTTAGCCTTGTGCAAAAAAGGTTCATGGACTGTGCCCAAGCCCTGAGTTCAAGAGTCAGGATGGGCACACACATACAAAGAAAGAAAAGAAAAGAGGGATTAGGCAGAGAGAGAGAAATAGGGGGAGTTTTGAGAGAGAGAGTTACAAGCCCCAAACACTTCTGAGTCATTTCCATTGGACCAGGGTGGTTTGTGTGTACTTTAGAGTCTGAGGAGACTTTGCAGGCGAAGGGCTGCTTGGGGGGATGTTTCAGACCATCTCATCTCCTATGAAAAACAGTGCTTCCCAGACTATCTGAGTGGAAAGACAGGTTTTTAAACATTTATGTATTGTTTCCATTTGCTCATGGAACAATGGGCCTGCAGTCTGGACAAGTCTAACAACATCTGAACTGTTCTCTACCGATTCAGAGGCGAGTCCCCAGATCACATGCCTGCGTGTCATGCTAATGCCAACTTGCTTAGAAAAGTTTCTAAAAATCTTTCCTGCTTTCCTTGCTGTGCTTTTTAATTTTTCGCCGAGGACTCTTCATTAGCTATGTATGGTGGCTTGTGGATTTGCTTTTACTGGCGTTGGCTCTCGTGCTCTGTCTTTGCGGTCAACTAGATCCAGGCTTGAGTCCTGGCTCTGCCATGTATTTGCTGTGTATTCTTGGGCAGTTGGTTAGCCTGTCCGATCCTTAATTTTATGGTGTCTAAATTGGCAAGAATAAAGCCTCTGCTGCATAGAATTCACGTTTGATAATTGGGTGTCAAGTGCAGCAGGCAGCATCATTGTTATTGTTTACTGTCTTGGAGCATCGGAAGTGAGGACCTTGGCGTCTGTTCAGGAACATTTTTGTATTTAGACACACCCTAGTCTTTAAAATGGTAGCGAATTAATTTAGCACAGGAACTTCTCTCTTTCTCCTAATTCTGTGTGGAGTTTCTGGGAATGATACTTTTCTCTATGTAGATCCAAGCAAAACCCATAATCAAAACTGGGACAATGTTGGAACTTGTTTTGAAGTAATAAATCCTGTAGGAAATCCTTTAATTCCACAGGACCCATCTGTTAACCTTTCCTTCTCCCCATCCTGTGTAGAGCCGGCGTTAAGTCTGAAGATATGTTCTAGGGTGGTTATGGTAGTTTGTGCCTGTAATCCCAGCTACTTGGGAGGCAGAGATAAGAGGATTAAGATAGATGGTGACTCTTGGCAAGTATGTCATCCTATCTGAAAACAAAACAAAACAAAAAAAATGGAGCCAGGGGCGTGGCCTAGTGGTGGAGAGCTTGCCTCACATGCATGAAGCCCTGGGTTCAATTCCTCGGTACCACGTACTCAGAAGAAGCCAGAAATGGTACTGTGGCTCAGTGGCAGACCACTAGCCTTGAGAAAAAAGTGTCCAAGGACAGTGCCCAGGCCCTGAATTCAAGCCCCGTGACTGGCAAAAGAAAAAAAAAACCAAACAAATAAACAAACAAAACTAAACTAAATAAATGGAAAAGGACTGTGGTATGACTGAATGGTAGCTATTCAGTTCAATCCCCACTAATGCCAAAAAAAATTAAAGACAACATGTGTTCTAGAATCAACTTAGCAAGGCATTAGTTCTTTGTTTTTTAACCTTTTCTTTTCTTTTTTTTTTCTGGTTCTAAACTCCCTTAAATAATATACTCTAAAAACTGGAGACAGCCAAGCTCTTGCCTATAATCCCTGTAATCCTAGCTACTCAAGAGGCTGAAGGCTAGAGTGATTCAAGGCCAGGCTGGGCAGAAAAAGTTTAAACCCCCCCCCCATTTCCAAAATAACCAGCAAAAGGTAGAACTGGAGGCATGACTCAAGTGTTATGGCAGCAGCCTAGCAAGCACAAGGACCTGAGTTCAAATCTCAGTACTGGGGGGAAAAAAAGTCAAAGTGGATGCACATTCAGATGTGTGAAATTGCTTGTTTAGTTCTGTAGGGGTGTCACAGGCCTCACAGATCTGTGGCTAAGAATTTGCTTCCAGGTCACAAGTTCCATGTGTCTGGTTTCTGCTATACAGTGCATGTCTGAGAGCCCCTCAACAGAGAACAGGGATTCAATGCACAGGGTTGAGAATGTCTGGGTGCCAGGGTCTGTAATCCTTCCTCTGCTGCTTTCTGGCTTGTCTGTCTTGGGTACAGTTATTTATCCATACTAAGCCACAAGTTCCCCATTTTTAACATGAGGATAAAAATGGTACTTCCTCAGAAGTGGAGCTGTGGCTTAAAGTGGTAGAGCACTACCTGTGAACAAAAAGAGCTCAGGGGCAGTGCCCAGGCCTTGAGTTCACAGACTACACAATCAACTGAAAAAAAAAAGGTACCTCCTGTACACCCATGTTCATACATGTTTATATATATGTTCATTGCCACACTATGAACAATAGCCGAGTGATGGAAACAGCCAAATGCCCCACAACAGATGAGTGGATCCAAAAAGTGTGATACCTGTAGACCATGGAATTTTACATGGCCATTAGAAAGAATATTAGTATGTCATTTGCAGGGAAATGGATAGTCTAGAACAAATCCTGCAAAGTGAGGGAAGCCAAACTCAGAGACAAATAGCACATGTTTTCTCTCGCATGCAGGACATGATAAATTCTAGAGAACTCTAGGCATCTACACATAGTGACAGCAAAGGAGGATACTCTTAGGGGAAAAACTCAAAGGCACAATGCCTATGTGTCTCTGATCACAGAAAATAATATTTACCAAATGGACTCCAGGAAGTAGAAACAATTTTTATTTCTTTGTTGTTTTTGTTTTGGTTTGGTTTGGTTTTGTCTTGTTGGTTTGTTTATCTCTTTGTTTTTTTTTTTTAGTTTTTTTTTTTTGCCAGTCCTGGGCTTGAGCTCAGGGCCTGAGCACTGTCCTTGGACTTTCTCAAGGCTAGAGCTCTACCACTTGAGCCTCAGCACCACTTCTGGCTTTTTCTAAGTATGTGGTACCAAGGAATCAAACCCCGGTCTTTGTGCATGCTAGGCAAACACTCTGCCACTAGGCCAAACTGCTGGCCCTGTTTATCTCTCTTTGGGAAGGTAAAGGGGGCACAGAAACCGAGGGATAGGATGAACAAACTCAGCAGTGGTTCTCCCTGCACATCGTGTTGAAAATGAACTATCCAATTTGGGGAGGGGGGGAACTGGGAAAGAGTCAGGGAAGAGGCAACATTTACCAAAAAGAAATGTACTCAACCTGACCTACATAACTGTAACTCTACTGTATGACACCTTTATAATAACATTACCATTAAAAAACCCAATTGTACCTCCTGTCTTGTGGTAACTGAATGGTTACATGAAATAAGGTTTGCAAAACATTATGTTGCATGAATTGTTGTTTTAGCCTGTATAGTATCTACCTTTGGTAGAAAGAACCAGTGCTACCATTCTTTGCAGAGTGACAAGTGGTTGGCGGTCCTTTGGGTGGGTTGGGGGAGTGGATCTCTTCACCTGCCTGAGATCTTGAGGGTTTGGGGGAAAGGTCAGGGACCTTTGGAAGGAAGCTCCCAGAGTCCTTTTAACTATTGCTCCGGGCCAGCGATTTGTTATATTAGCTATTGTCGTTTTGGGCTCCAGATGTGGAGATGGCGGCTTGAGGAACTTCTTTGATGTCTCACCCCAGAGTGTGTTGGGGCGAGGGCAGTGGTGAGGCTGGGCAGGAGGAAAGGGACATTTGTTCTTGCCTTAACTCTAACCTTTTTTGTTGTTGTATTTATGCTCTTAGGCCCCAGCAATTAGAGGTAGTGTGAAGTGGGGTCAGGGCCGTGGCCAGCTTGTGAGGGACTTTGGGGTCAGTGCAAAAGAGGAGGAAAAGTCTCTCTGGCTGCTCCTTGCTGCCTGTCCATTCCCACATCCTCATAGCCACTCACCCTCTCTCCTCCTTGGTGCTGTGAGAAGGGCAGGAGTTAGAGGATTCCCAGCCCAGCCCCCACCAGGCTCTTAATTACATTAAGGCACAAAGCAGCAGAGCCAGGGCCCTGTGCGTCCTGGCTGGCTGTGGAGGAACAGTCGTGGTCTGTTCTCACGGCCTGTTCCCCGCAGCTGCGTGGCCCTTTCATCTCTGCCTCATTCCCAGGGACATGGGGCTCTCACCTCCTTACTTCGTCCCCCGCTCGCTGGTTTTCTTCCTTCCTTTCCTGGCCCTGTGGGTAGCAGCCTCCCAGCCCATTTCCTCTGTTCCTGAAGCAGCTCCATCCAACCTTGTTTCTGGTGTATGCCTGATGCTCGCTGGGGGGGTGGGAGAGCCACGGATGCCCTTAGCTGTTTTGCTTCTGATTTGCGTATTGTCCTGGAAGGGAGGGGGGAATGCTTCCAATTTATAATGACGCCTTCCATTTGTTTAGGATTTACTGGTTTCTGGAAGTACCATCCCGTCTTTCTCACTCAAGGCTAGCCCTCGCTGCTCTCTGCCACTTTGAGCCACAGTGCCACTTCTAGTTTTCTGGTGGTTAATGGGACGTAAGTGTCTCACAGACTATCCTGCTTGGGCTGACCTCAAACCAGGATCCTCAGATCTCAGCCTCCTGACTAGGAAGGATTTTACGCATAAGCCACTGGTACCAGGCTTGGTTTTCTTTTTTGAAATGTGCCCATTAAAAAAAAAACAAACAGTTGAGATCTCACTGAGTATGTGCTCTGAGTCTAGCTTTTTCTTTGCCTTTTTCCTTTTTTGCTAGTCATGGGCCTTGAACTCAGGGCCTGGGCACTGTCCTTGGACTTTCTCAAGGCTCGAGCTCTACCTCTTGAGCCACAGCACCACTTCTGGCTTTTTTCTATGTATGTGGTACTGAGGAATCGAACCCAGGTCTTCCTGCACGCTGAGCGAGCACTCTACCACTAGGCTAAACTCGTGGCCCTGAGTCTAGCTTTTTCATGTCATACTCCAGGCTATATTTAAGATGAAATGGTGTATTTCTGGATATGTTTTGTCTACATCATTGCTTAGTATCACCCCTCCCTCACTTGCCTTTATTTTAAGTCTCAGAACTTTATGGAGCATGAAGGAAGGTCAGGAGGTATTTGTTGGGTTCTACAGGTATAATATTAATCCAGGGCTGGGGCCTCTGCCAAGGCTCCTTTTGCCATAGTGCTAGGAGGAGGAACTTGGCTAAGGTACAGGTCTGAGACCTTAATGGAACACAGTGGGACACCCATTTGAGTGGCATCTGACTGCTCTGGGAGATGTCTTTGTGGTGGGATGAGGGAACACAGGTTTAAATTGGTTCTTGGGCCTGGCAACACACTGGTTGAGTCTCACTTCCAACCTTAGCCCTGGCCTGGTGGTCAGCTACTCTGACTTACTTCGTCTCCTTCCTTGAGCTGTTCTTAACATGCCTTAGTCCCTTGCTTGGCTCCTCTCCCAAAGACTCTTGGGTATTTTCCCTGGAGTCTTCAGGTGCTTTTTACTTCTGAAGAAGGACTGGGCTTATAGCCATTGCTGAGAGCTTGGGTCTTGCTTAGCTGTCCTGAGCATTAGATAGACACCTGCTTTTTCTCTCAGTATCCTTTAATTTCACTTGTTGAAGATAATGATAGATAATAATTACAATGAATATTATCCTTTGTTCCTCTAGACCCAAAGTCACTTCCAGTTCTATTGATTTATGTACACTTTTCCCTTTCTTCTCTGCCTCCTTAGAAGGGAAAATTAAGTCATTGGGTAATTGAAGACTTTTGAGGACTGAGAGCATGGCTCAAATAGTAGACTGGCTACCTAAAAGGATAAAGCTCTGAGTTCAAACCCTAAACCCCACTTCCACAAAAGAAAAAAATGTTTTGAGTAGTAATATGAAGGAATAGGAAGAATCAGAAAGACCTACCTTCAGTCCTGTCTCTGTCCTATGTTAAATATTCTTGTCACTTAGCTCTTGAGATTCTTTCCTTGTATGTCCAATGAAAAGCAGAAATAACCTGACGTACAATATTGATAGGACAATCAAGTAGAAGTGCTTCTGTAAAACTTGCTGGCACATAATAGTTGTTCAGTCAGATCAGGGTCACAAAATATACCAGCCTTGAAGGCACAGGGGTATAACTGTCCCCCTCTCCTCCCCAGCCCTCCCTGCTCATGTTTCTGCAGAGCCTTTTACTGTGTCTTTTACCAAACCAGCTCCAGGCAGGAAACTTTCCTGCCTGGCTGACCAGAGGAACCTGGTTAGCCCTCTAGAGCTTCTGTTGCTTCCAGTCCCTTGTGGCTGGGGCATCATGCCAAGTCCAGCCCTGAGTTCCTACAGCTTGCTCACCCGAGTGAAAGTGATCAGGCCCTTTCCTTCAGACTTCTTTCTCCCTTACCCATCTTGAGAAAGCGACTCTACACGAATGCAAAAGGGGGGTGGAGTCACCATTCCTTTGTTGCTGAAAGTCCATGACCACACTTTTAGCCCAGTAGCCAACAGGAAGCCAAGGAGAGGTCATCTGGGGACAAGTGTTAGCTCTGGGTCACTGTGGTCCAATCTGAGATTATATTGTTGACTGTTTCCAGCCCCTATCCAGCCAGAGCTGGCCTGGTTGACCATACAAGGGAGAAGAATCCTCTCCAGCCATCTGCCCACCACCTGGTATTCAGGATACTGTTCTTTCTGGGGCCATGGGCTGGGCGGCATTGGTATTACCTGCACACTAGTTAGAAATGCAGAACTTTGGGTCCCACACTACTGAGTCAGACTTGCATTCTGGGAAGGTCCCTAGGAAAATGCCTATGAATATGAAAGACTGAGAAGCACTGATTTAGATTGCAGTTCTCAGCCCCAGTGCCCGTTAGTATCACCTAGAGAGCTGTTTGAAAATATATACTGGTTTATGGACAGGAGGCATGGCTTGAGCAATTGTGTGCCAGCCAGGAAGAAATTCTCTCTCTCTAATCTATCTATCTATCTATCTATCTATCTATCTATCTATCTATCTATCTTTCTATCTACTATCTATCTGTCTATCTATATTTGTTTCCCAGGACCTATCCCCCCAGACCAATGAATCAGAATCCCCCTGCTAGACATTGGTATTCAAAAGAGATAAAAATCCAGTCCTGGTGGTACATGCCTGTAATTCCAGCAATTCAGAGGCTAAGCTGGATGGTGAGTTTGAGGCCAGCCTGGGATTCCTTGCAAGACTCAGTATCTCTCTCTCTCTCTCTCTCTCTCTCTCTCTCTCTCACACACACACACACACACAAACAACAAACAACTGAGAGGAAAAACAGTTCCTCCAGGTAGTTCACGTGTGTTAGACAGGAGAATTGGTTAAGATCCCTGTCTTTGGGCTGAGGGTCTGAATGAGGGCGCTTGTAGTTTGTGGAGCACCTACTATATACCTAGAGCTTTATCTTCATCTGTTATTTTATTTATTTGTTTTAAGCGTGAAGGAGCTGTGCTGTCTGTCTTCGGGAGGAAGAAGGCTGAGGCTCAGGGAAGTGAACCACAGCGTTGAAGGCCTTATAAGTAGTGGGGCTGGAATGGTGAACTCTGGGATTGTTTACTGTAACTGACACGCTAATGGCTAATGGGTTAGACAAGTCTCATTCTCCTCGGGAAAATATAGCCTGCGATTCTTTTCTGGCTCAGTTGCCTTGGCACTTTCAGTCTATGTCATTTTAGCATTGGATTTCAAGAAAAGTACAGTGGCTTTAGTTTCCTCAAACGAAGGAGATGGTGGTTCCAGGTCAGTGACTGACAAGCTGCAAACAAATGACCAAGAAGTCTGAAGGAAAGGAAGTCTTTCACAGGTTGTGTAGAAAACATAGACTTTCGAGCCAGAGAACCTACTCAAATCAACTGTAAACTAACCCTATGGATTCAAGCAAGTCTGTTTATATGATTAGAGGAAATTCTCTGTTCTCGCTAATTCTAAGTTGTAAGATGAACTCACACCTAGAATCCTAGCTCCCCCCAAAACAGATATAGGGAGGGTTGCAGTTCAAGGCCACGCTGAGCAAAAAGTTAATGTGGCCCCTTCAGCTCAGTAAAAAACAAACATCAGACTGAGGTATAGATACCTACCTACCTGTAATCCTAGCTCGGTGGGAGGCCGAAGGTCGGAGGATTGTAGTCTGAGACCCAATGTTAGACAAAAGCATGAGAACTTATCTGAAAAATAAAGAGAAAAAAAGGAGGTGGGAGCGGTTGTGGGTATGGCTCTTCCAGGTAGAGCACTTGCCTAGTAAGGATAAGGTCCTGAGTTCAAACTCCAATAGAATCAACAAAAGAAATAACAAAGAAAGATGAGACATGGGAAATGATGCATAGACCAGAGTGAGCTAAACCACAGGCCCCGTGTAAGTCTCTGGCTCTTTAGGACAGCTAGGAGAATGATGCTGAAACAGTGGCCCATCTGGTCAGGAGTCACAGAGAGCCATGTAGCCATTGCACTCAAATAGGACACATACAGAACCCTGAGACATAACCCCTTGAGAACCCCCGAGCCCACAGAGACTAGCAAGAAATACAGAGAAAATGAGCCACATGGCTGGGAATGTGGCTTAGTGCTGGAGTGCTTGCTTAACATACATGAAGCCCTGGGTTCCATTCCTCAGGACCACATACACAGAAAAAGCTGGAAGTGGTGCTGTGGCCCAAGTGGTAGAGTGCTAGCCTTGAGCAAAAGAAGCTCAGGGACAGTGCCCAGGTCCTGAGTTCAAGCCCCAGGACTGAGGAAAAAGAAAAGGAAGAAAGAGAGAGAGGGTGAGGGGGCAGGGAGGGAGGGAAGGAGGGGGGGGAAGGAAGGAAGGAAAATAAATAAGTAAAATAAATAAATAAATAAATGCTCTGGGCACAGTGGCTTGCACCTATAATCCTAGCTACTCAGGAGGCTGAGATCTGAGGATCAAGGTTCAAAGCCAGCCCCATCACTAAAGTCTGTGAGACTCTTATCTCCAATTAACCACTAGAAAACCATAAGTGGTGCTGTAGCTCAAGGGGTAGGGTGGAAGCCATGAGCTGAAGAGCTCAGGGACAATGCCCAGACCCCACAGTTCAAGCCCTACCACCAAGGACAAAAAAAAAGAAAGAAAGGAAGGAAGGAAGGAAGGAAGAAAGAAAGAAAGAAAGAAAGAAAAAAAGAAAGAAAGAAAGAAAAGAAAGTGAGTGAGCCACGCTCCCACCCCACCCAGGTCCAAACCTAACTCATTGTTGATTTGTTCTCTTTTGTGCTGATACCAGGACTTGAACCCTGGGTTTTGTGCTCTCTCTTGGCTTTGTTCACTGCTGGGGGTCTACCACTTACACCTCCAATCTAGTATTTTTGCTGGTTCATTGGAAATGGCGTCTTACATAATTTTCTTCTCTGGGCTGCCTTAGAATTGTGATCCTCATATCCCATTCTTCTGAGTAGCTATGATTATGGACACGAGCCATCGTCACCCACTTCAAGGCTATTATTATTATTATTATTATTATTTTGTGGATCATGGGGCCTGAACTCTGGCCTGGGCGTTGTCCCTGAGCTCTTCAGCTAAAAGCAACTGCCCTACTCCTGCCCTTCAGGGCCACTTCCCATTTAGTGGTTAACTGGAGATTAAGAGTCTGAGGGACTGTTAGTGACCAGGCTGGCTTTGAACCTCGGTCCTCCGATCTTAGCCTCCTGAGTAGCTAGGATTACAGGCGTGAGCCCCTGGGCCTGGCTCAAACCTAACATCTAAGTTCAAATAAGGATTTGAGAAAAGCAGCCTGAGGCTTCCACGGACTCCATACGCAGGTTACTCTGGCATTATCTTCCTTATAAAGTCATGGACCAGCTTCTGTGTTAGGGACTGGAATGAGTTAGGATAAACGTTTTTTTAATTTCTTTTTAAGAATGCTTGGCCCTGGCGTTGAGTGGCAGCTTGCACAAGGGCTTTTCGTGCATTTCACTGCATTGTTGATCCCATATACACCCTTCTAGGCTGATAAAGAGGGATAGGTTGCCCCTCTTTTATAACTGAGTGGAAACAGGCCTACAGATGGGAGAATTGAGGTCCATAGCAAATGAGGGCCATTGATTGAGCTTGAATGTGAGGCTTCTGGCTCTGAGCACAGCTCTCCTCATTTTCACTAAGACTTGGTCTTGTCTACCTTGGCCTTCCAAGATCTGAGGCTAGAAGTTGTCGACAGCCCTAGGTAGATGAACTCATAAAATACAGCCAATTTCTAGTGATGTGGACTTGTATTTTCAAACCCTCTTTTCTTTTTAATTATATGACCAAGACACAGCCACATCCTTTTTATTACAAATTTCAAATAATATATTGGGGCAGGAAATGTGGCTTCATAGTAGAATGCTTGCCTAGCAGGCCCTGGGTTCGATTCCATGCTACCACATAAACGTAAAATTAATAAAATAAAAGTAAAAATAGCCATTAAAAATAATATAAAGTCCCCTTTGACACCTCTACCACACCCTGTACTCCTCGGAGGAAACCACTGATGGCAGTTGAGGTGGGTCTTCCTAGACCTCTTTAAAAACCACATTTTGCCTGTTACTGATGGATCATTATACGCCTAACCGCCCTACTCACTTAAATTGCCAGCTGTGTATGTGAGCATGGAGAGAGCAAGGATTCTAATAGTACCTTCAACAGGATTAAACCAGGATGGTTAACCCAGGCGGGCTGGTGGTCAGAGCATCCAGTCTCAGACTGGTTGTAATACAGATCCTTCATAGATTTTGCTCTAATTTGGGTTCTGATCCAGTAGGTTTGGAATAGATCCTGCTTTGCTAATTATTGAGACTGCAAGCCATTCTATGAGTGGGGGCTATGGAGGAACTTGGGCTGTGGAATCAGCCACTGGGCCCTTAGTTGCTAGCCCGGTGAGCTAAGCCAGCTTTCTGTAACTGTGCATCAGGGGTAGGGATGACACCTGACCCGTGGGGCTGCTGTGAAGACAAAATGAGCTAGGGCCCGCAAAGCACTTAGTCCAGTGCCTGGCACACAGTATGTACTCAATCAATATTCATTATTAATATTATCTAGAGACAGGTAGCTGGGAGTATAGCTGGAGTTGTACAAAGTCAGCATAAAATGGTCCAACACAAACAGAAAACACTTGCTGGTTGGTTACTATTTGGGGCTATCTGTCCTGCTGCACACCTCTGCTGTTCAGTGAATGTTTTTGTCGTTGTTGCCGTTGTCATCATCATCATCAAGATGTTGCATATACTGTATGTGGCAGTTTGCTTAAGTACTTCTGGGGAAACTGAGGTTCCACATACATAGAAAAAAGCCAGAAGTGGTGTTGTGGCTCAAGTGGTAGATCTTTAGCCTTGAGAAAGCCCAAGGACAGTGCTTAGGCCCAGGACTGGCAAAAAAAAAAGGAAGCAGCAGGAGTGAGTGTCTGTTGTTTGTTGTAGAGACTGTAGCTTGATAACCTGAGTCTATGCTCTGTGGTTCTCTACGTGGGTGGAAACCAGAGCCTTTGAGTTTCAGGGAAGTAAAACAAGTCTTCAAACTTTGTCAAAATCATTTTGGAAAAAAAAATCACATATTTTTAATGAACATACATAGAAAGTTATGATGAATATAAAGACTATGATAAATATATGTGTTTACATATAAATATATTTAGATACAAATAAATATGTACTAGATATATTTATCATAACTTCTGTTGGACTGTTTCCAGTCTTATTATGTTATATACTTGCTTGAACCATATTTTTGTCAAAGACTTGGACCTGCAGGTCTGGTCCAGACACTGATGAAAAATGTCTACCATAATTCCTAATTGGCACAACTGGAGTTTGGGGTCAGAACAGTCAAATAGCCATACTTTGGGTCAGAAAAATATTGGGCTCCTTTTTTTCTCTTTATTTATTTTTTTGGGGGGTGACAGTACTGGGATAGAACTCAGGGTCTAGGCACTGTTGCTTAGCTTTTTTTGCTCAAGGCTGGTGCTCTACCATTTGGGCCTTACCACTCCGGCTTTTTTTGTTGTTGTTGTTGCTGTTGTTGTTGTTGGATAATTGGAGATAAGACTCTTCACAGACTTTCCTGCCTAGGCTGGTTTCAAACTGTGGTCCTCAGATCTCCGCCCTGTGGAGGATGACAGGCACCAATGAGTCAGTGGTGCTCACAAAATGTTTTGCCAGCTGCCAGGGGCTCATGCCTATCATCCTGGCTACTCAGGAGGCTCAGGTCTGGAGGCTGGTCTGAATAGACAAGTTTACTAGACTCCATCTCCAAAAATTCCCAGGAAAAAGCAGGGCTGGCCGCATATCTGGAGAGGTAGAATATCAGTGTAACAAGCATTAGGCTCTTAGTTCAAACATGAATAACACACACACACACACACACACACACACACACACACAGTGTTAAGCGGGTGTCCTGGTGTCAGCCTGCCTGCTTTCTAAGTTTAATCCTTAGCAGTTGGCTAGATAAAATAGAAGCCAGGCTCTTCCTCAGTCACGAGGCCATAAGGCAGCTCTTTGGCTTCTTGAGATTTCTCCTAGGAGAGCAACATTCTCTGATTGATTGATTGATTGATTGTGTGTGTGTGTGTGTGTGTGTGTGCGTGCATGTGTGCGTGTGCGCACCAATACCGAAGATTGAATTTAGGGACTGTACAGTCTCACTAGCACTTGAGCCATATCTCTAATTGTGGCTTTTTTTCTGATTAATTGGAAATAAGAGTCCCTTAGATTTGTCTGGTCCAACTGTCATTGAACCAAGCTATCTTCCTATCTCAGCCTCTTGAGTAGCAAGGATTCAAGGTGTAAGCCACCTATGGCAGGCTCTGGCTGTCTCTTTGGTGGCTTTCACCTCCCAGGGCAGGGAATGAAGTAAGGTTGGGGCCCTGGGATGGGCCCTTGTTTTGGAAGTGGTTAGAGAACTGCGAAGGCAGTCATCAGAGCCAGCTGGTGCTCAAAAGTGTTGAAAATGATTGATTTCCTGGTGGTCATCCATGTCTGGGCACCCCTGGAAGCTGCCAGGCTCCCCCAGGGTTCCCCAATAAAGCCTGATGGGGAGCTGATTGACCTGGATGTCTTGCAGACACTGCCCGGGGCTTTGTTCTGTAACCCCCTCTCTCCTGCTCTTTCCAGGAAGGATTAGCTGGGAGCGGAGGAGGGGGTGTGTACCCTGGAATGATGCCTCTGTGTCCCGAAGAACAGGGCAGTAGTTCGCATACTCTACCAGGGAAGGCATCCCGAGCAAAACGCATCGGCGTCTTCCGCCCATTCTCTGCCTCTGAGCATGTCACTTGGGCTGTCTCATCCTCCATCTCTGTGTGCTACACAGTCTGATGTGGCCGGTGTTTGGCCCTGTGGTCCTCGGGCTTTGAAGTTGGGCAGGTGTGTGGTGTGAAGCCAGTTTTTGCCACTTGCTACTTGAACGGCCTCAGGCAAGTTACTTAGCTCATCTGTGCCTTTCTCCCTGTTAGTCACTGGGATGGGGGCAGAGAATGGTTTCTCCCTTTTGGGGTGGTCCGAAAGATGGAGGAGACAATAGTTCCTGAGTGGCTGGCTTGGTAAGTATCTCTGCTGCCCTTCTTGGCTTGTGTTCTCTGTACAATTAGTCAGGCAATGAGCGGGTGCAGAGGTGTTCCCAAACCACTCTCCAAGGGCAGTGTGGTGGTGCCTGGCTCTGCCCCTTTCCCAGAATGGCACCCTGTGTGAAGAGGTACTTAATATGTGTCACCTGATCAGTGGCAAGAGCAAGCCAAGCTGCTCTTATGACTGCCCTTGAGCCCCTGCCATCTGCAGAACACAGTGCATCGTCTGCCCTCCACTCGGGGGTATTTCAGGTCACTTACCTTCTTGGGATCTCAGGGGGGACCTGTGGCCACCTAAGTGTGGACACAAGTGTGGGACACTTGTTTGATGTCTGTGTCCTTCCTATGACATGGCCTCAGGCCCTCTGCTCACTTGTTTCCAGGCTGCCCACCACACCTCAGTTTCTTTGTAGGCTTAGCAGAATCTCATCTCCATCCTTTCCGCATTGACTTTTCTTACTCTTTGGGCCTCACCTCGGCCTCCAGAGGTAGAAAACTTCAGCCCTCCCTGGGGTAGTCATGTCTCCAGGAATCTTTGTCAAGAAAGAATCCCTTTGTGAAATGAATAATCCCTCATTTTGGAGTTCTGTTCAGGGTTGTGATTGACATTCAGGGTTTTTCTATCGAGTCAAGCCCTGCAGGCCAGTTTGTAGGCCTGAGGGCCAAGGGAGGCTAGACAGCCAGCCTCCTCTCTGCCCAACGGAAAGGGCTCCCGACCCGGCTTCTAGATCTGCTGATTACCCTTCATCCTTGTGCTGTCTTCCTGGCGGGGTTCTGCCTGTTGACATCCATCACACGCTGGTCGGGAAGGTGGTGACAGGTTTGTGTTTCTCCCTGGGTTTTGTTCCTTTGCTTTCCCCTATCCTGTCTCCATGGAAACAGGTGCAGCCTTTGTGTTGCCTTTGCTTTGGGCAAATCCCTGCTCCCCACCGCCTCCCTTCTTTGGGATCAAAGGAGGAGGTGGGTTTATAGCCAGAACTGCCAAAAGACCTTTGACCTGGGAGGAGGGGCTTGACCCCCTGTGGTGTGGCTCCTGACCTGGCCTGGCCTGCATGGTTCTTGCTTCTGCCTCGTGAGGCCCTCAGACCCCACTGTATTCTCAGAGGCAAGCTGCTGGCCATCTGGTGTGTATCCCTGGGCAGGGGGTCAGTGAGCTGGCACTAGCTGTGCTTCTTCAGCACAAGCTTGAGGGTGAGGCCTTTGACCTGGTTTCCAGGCCTCTGCTTCTCTTGAGACGTTGCAATGGTGATGGGAACTCCTTTTATTTGAAGGAAAACCCACCTCTGGGTAAACGCTGCAGTGTGTGTCCTTTGATTGTTCTATGATCAATGGCACATTCTGTGTTTGCGTCAAACCCGGGAGTTGCCAATTAGAAATAAAGCTCACAAAACTAGCACCTCTCTGTAGACTGAGCGGCTCGATTATAATACAGCTTCTTGCTTCCCCCAGGGTGCTCGGCCCTCTCTGGCTAATGACAGCCTGTGGGGGAGCCCTGTTTCAGGCCACATCACAAGCCACCACAGCTAGGGACCACAGCAGATCTGTATGTTCTGAGGGACTTCTGTGTTTCAGAGGGGGGCGGACAGAAAGGGGCCCGGCAGCTTTCTACTTGCCTGCCTGTCATCTCTGTGGCTTGGGGAACTTCACTCACCAATAGGTGCAACCATTTGGTTGGCTTTTGGCAATAAGTTGAATGAACATAATCACACGTGACCCCACTGATTAAGTCAGCAAATGACAAGCCTTGCCCAATAATAATAATAATAGTAACAATAAACCCTTTGTTTTGCTACCTTTATTCTTTGATCATCCGCTAAGATGTTAAGTGTAGCTAAGGATGTGTGTGACCTCGGATTTTGCATTGTTCAAAAGCTTCCCTTGCAACTGGAGGTGGCGCTCTGTTTCAGGAGTGGTCTGAACGTGGTTAGATGTGCTTGCAGAAGTCAAGCCATAGATTCCTTTCTGCAGAAAGCCACTTGATGCCACTGCAGCTTTTACACATCTATCCTGTGAAACTCAACCCTACTTTTTTTTTTGTCGGTCTTGGGGCTTGAACTCTGGGCCTGGGCACTGTCCCTGCACTCTTCAGCTCAAGGCTAATGCTCTACCACTTAAGCCACAGCCCCACGTCTGGTTTTCTGGTGGTTAATTGGAGCCTTCCATACCTAGGCTGCCTTTGAACTGTGATCCTCAGATCTCAGCCTCCTGAGTAGCTAGGATTACAGGCTGAAATTCAACCATTTTTATAGTCAGGAAGTTTCTTAGGCAACCTAATCGAAAACTCCTTTTTCTTTGTTCCATCTTTAAGAAAAATAAACAGCTGGCACCAGTGGCTCACACCCACGATCCTTGCTACTCAGGAGGCTGAGATTTAAGGATTGCAGTTCCAAGCCAGTAAGGAAAGTCCATGGAACTCTTTTTTTTTTTTTTTTTTTTTTTTTTTTGCCAGTCCTGGGCTTGAGCTCAGGGCCTGAGCCATATCCTTGGACTTTCTCAAGGCTAGAGCTCTGCCACTTGAGCCTCAGCCCCACTTCTGGCTTTTTTCTATGTATGTGGTACTGAGGAATCAAACCCGGGTCTTCGTGCATGCTAGGCAAACACTCTACCACTAGGCCAAACTCCCAGCCCTGGAACTTTTATCTCTACTTAGTTATCAAAAAGTTGGAAGTAGAACTGTGGCTCTTGTGATAGAGCACTAGCCTTGAGCACAAAAGCTCAGTCCCAGGACTGGCCAACAAACAAAACATCTATCCTCAATGCTTTACTCAAAGATACTTGAATCCCTCTTCAGCCGGGACTAAACACACCCAGTGTTTGAGGCCAGCCTCTTGGCTTCTCCTCTCCTCCCAGCAGAACAATGACAGAGCTTCCTGTTGGTAAAACAAGGAAAATAGTAGCTGCCTCATTGGGTTGGTGTGAAAATCAAATAGAGACTGTGGGGCCCGCACCTTGCCAAGTGCCTGGCAGATGGTTTATTTTCAGTTACTCCACTTGAGTGGGAGTACATTTTTATCCTGCTACTGTTAGGCTCACCAGGGCTCTTGCTTTTTTTTTTTTTTTTTTTTTTTTTTTGCAGCCTTTCCTAAATAAAGCGTCTCTCCTATATAAAGCCAGTGGGATGTCCTCTTCATTGGCCTATTGCAGGGCCTCTAGAGGCCAGATGGGGAAAGTACAGGTCTCACCCTTCTGCTGTCTCTCAATCCCTGAAATAGGACACCTGGAACTCTGGGAGACCTGGCATAGAGAGAAAAGCTCCCTCCCACCCAGGACCTGCCCTGACCTCCAGAGCACCTGGGTTGGGAATGCTGATTCCCAGGCCTCCCTGGTGCACCAGGAGGGCCTTTTGCAAAGACAAGTTTCTCCTATTCCTGTGACAGCAACTCACGACTCTGCCATTCCAGGGGTGAAGTTACAGAGTTGCGGTGAACCCTTCATCACAGAGAATACGGTCATGAGACTGCCATGACTTCCCCAGGTTTTACTCGGTCTCCTTTTGAACTAGGGATGCCATGGAGCGTCTTTACCCTGTTCTCAGTCTTCCTGCTGGCACCCAGGGTGTTAGCGCTCAGAAGAAGCTGAGCGTTGATGGCTCACACTTACAATCGGAAATATTCAGATGCAGGAGGCTGAGCTCTGAGAATCACAGTTTGGATTCAACTCACAGAGTTAAGTCAGTGAGTCTTTTTTTTTTTTTTTTTTTTTTTTGCCAGTCCTGGGGCTTGAGCTCAGGACCTGAGCACTGTCCTTGGACTTTCTCAAGGCTAGAGCTCTACCACTTGAGCCTCAACATCACTTCTGGAGTTTTTCTATGTATGTGGCATCAAGGAACCAAACCCAGGTCTTGATGCAGGCTAGGCAAGCACTCTATCACTAGGCCAAACTCCCGGCCCCTCGGTGAGCCTTGAATCCCCAGTTATTCAGTCCCAAACCAGCACTGGAGGTGTGGTAGTGTGAAAAAGCCAAGCAGCAGCTCAAATCCCCACATCAGCATCCACACAAAAATGACAAGCAGTTGGCCAAGACTGAACGCACAGTGTCAAGAAAAAAAAAAAGAAGAGGAAGAAGGAAGGAGGAACGGGGAAGGAAGTCTGAATGATAAATGCAATTGTCTGAAACAACGGTGGCATGGGGAGGAGAGCTTTGGAGTGGCTGGTCTCCCCTCCCCCCTCTCTCTTTCTTGAACTCAAGGCCTGGGCACTGTCCCTGAACCTTTGTGCTCAAGGCTGGTGAGATTCTACCACTTGAACCACAGATCCACTTCCAGCTTTTTTGGTGGTTAGTCTCATGGATGGACCTTCCTGCCCTGACTGGCTTCAAAATGCAGTCTTTAGATCTCAGCCCCTGAAGCAGCTAGGATTCAGGCATGAGCCATCAGTACCTGGCACCACTGGCAGTTTTATTTCATTTCTTATTTTTGATTCAATGATCTGGCCTCAATTAATAAGGACTTGGTGTTCTTTGAGTGGGGTGAGAGGGAAGATCTTGTTTTATATATGTTTATATTTTGGAGCAAGATAGGTTGAGGAGATTTAAGGTATACCAACCTGTCGATGGTCCTTTAACTGACTGGTAACGGTTTCCTTTTGATTTTTCTAGTTTATAATGATTAGAGAGTCGACTATAACGATTATTTTTCAGTTTCAGTTCAGTGAGTAATATGAACCGTCAACGCTCTTGCTCTAGAACAAGGCTTTGTGTTAGATGGCTTCGCTCAGCCGAGGCATATTTAAGGCAGGCTCTTAGAACAAGCTATGATGTTGGTAGGGTGGATGTATTTAATACATTTCTGACTAAGG
This sequence comes from Megascapheus bottae, assembly GCF_031878675.1. Taxonomy (NCBI): domain Eukaryota; kingdom Metazoa; phylum Chordata; class Mammalia; order Rodentia; family Geomyidae; genus Megascapheus; species Megascapheus bottae. The sequence goes on along the minus strand of NC_143525.1, from coordinate 41,931,277 downwards.
GTATTTTTGGTTTACAGTGGTTTCCTGGGAAAGCCTCTTTGTAAGCTGGGAAGCATCTGTATTTATCAGATGAGTCAGGTTTCTTATCCAACCCTGTTTCCCCCCACCCCCCACTTTCTCATCATCTAGAGTCTAGAAGCCTTGTCTGTTGAGCGATGACTTTTGTCTGGGAGAATGATCTCTAGAGCAGACTCTGCTTGGTCTTTTACAGTGGACTCCTGTTCTCACCCCATGCCAGGGTCTCCCTCTCCCTCCAAGGCTTTCAGATGTAAGCTTTCTTTTCCAGCATGCTCACCTGTTAAATTTCTTGGTGTATCAACCCAACTACGCCACATGTCCAGAAACTCTATTTCTCAACTGTCTGTCATCTTTGCCATCCTTGTGACATCTGTGATTCTTTTGCAAGCTATGTGAATAGTCTTCATTAACAGGGGTGTCATTGTGTCTGGGCCCATTCCCTGCAGATGGGGACCCCTCTGTGTAAGCCAGGATTTCCTGTGCACTCTCTCTGAATTGCCTCTCTGCCCATGGCTTACAGTGACTTCTGCAACCCACTGCCTCATCCTGCCTTAATTATGAATCTCCCTCTCATTCTCTCTCCTTCCCTCTCCTCCCCCCTTTCTGTACCTCTCTGCGTATCATGAAGTGCTTCTAATGTAATTAACTGCATCATTTAAATCATTTTAAAATGAGGCAGTTAGTGTTTTCCTGTTGCCATACATTTATAATCACCATTCATTTCCAGATTTTTTTTCATAATCCTCCCTTCAAAATGCTCTAATGTGCTAATTAAGCAATAGTCCCAAGTGAATGTGGCTTATTTATACCTGTATTCCTTGCTATTCAGGAGGCTGAGATTTGATGATTGTGGTTCGAAGTCAGGCCAAACAGGAAAGTTCGTGCAACTCTAAGCTCTGATTAATTATTATTTTTTTTTAAAAAGCAAACAAGAAGTAGAACTGTGGCTCAGGTGGTACAGCCCCAGCCTTGAATGAATGAATGAATGAATGAAAAAGCTAAGTGATAACTTGAGGCCCTGACTTCAAGCACCAATACCAGTACAGGAAAAAACAAAGCAAAGTAACAGCAACAAACCATCCTCCTATTCTGCTCCCCCTAGTCCTTGGAGGCCTCTATTCTACTCTTCTACTTTTTGTCCTTATGAATTTTCTTATTTACAGTACCTCATGTAAGTGGAATCATACAGTATTTGTATCCTTTTAGGTCTAGATGAGTTCACTTAACATTTACAAGGTTCATTCACAGTATAGCATATGTCAGAATGTCACTCCTTTCTGTGGCTGAGTAATAAGTATCCCATTGTTCCAGATATTTACATTACGTACATTTTGTTTCTCCATTTATCCCTTGATGATGAGGCTAGGGTTGTATTGTAGATGGAGCAGCTGTAAACCAACACTGAAACGCAAGTGTCTATGTGAGTCCCTCCCTGACTTCAGTTCTTTTGGGTCTAAGCCATAAAGGAATTCTTTTTTTTTGGTCTGTCATGGGGCTTGAGCACTGTCCCTGAGCTTTTCTGCTCAAGGCTAGTGCTCTACCACTTTGGGCTACAACTCTACTTCTGGCTTATTGGAGATAAAAGTCTCATGGTGTTTCTTGCCTGGTCTGGCTTTGAACCTCAGATCTCAGCCTCCTGAATAGCTGGGATTACAGGCATGTGGCACCATTGCCCAACATACACATGGAAACTTTGTGTTATACTTTTCAAGGAATCACCAACTTTCTTCACGGTGGCTGGACTGTTTTGCATTCCCGCCAGTGATGTACTTAGTGTTTATAAATGGCTAATTTTAAATGACAGAAATAATGGCTGGTCACATGTGGAAGTACCCAGTGTAATTTATTGGTTCCTGGCATTGAAAGATAAGTGGGTGATTTCCCCTTCTTTTTTTTGTTTCCCCAACCACTCTTTATTTATAGCTGTGCCCTTGTGGGTACCTTCCCATCCCACCAGATTGCAGCTCGTGTAGGGAAAGCAGAGCCAACCCAGCGTTGTAGAAGGGCAGCCAGCAGCCCAGAGCTACCTTCCTACAATCCCAGTTCTTCCCACTCCCAGAACGCAGCTATGCAAAGCTGTGAGGGAGGGCCACCCAGCTGGCTTTAGCCAGTAGGCACTGAGCCAGGCCCACCCTCCCCTCTGGGAATACCCCACAGGTAACTCGGTAGAGTAGCAAGCAGCAGATGGTGTTGTGGGGTGTGTGTGGGGGGGGGGTGTTGGTGTGTTGGTGTGCATGTGCTGCAGATTTGTAGTCATTAGCAAGTGGGCTCTACAAGTTTGGGGGGCAGGGAATGCTATTTTCCATAGCAGCTGGCCTATGAGGGTTTCAAGGTACACAGTCCCTTCCCAGGCTTGGAAAGACCCAGGTAGATCTGGCCAAAGGCCACCTGCAAAGCCAGCGGCCAGGACTCTTTCTTTCTCACTAGCACCTTGTTCCACCAAGCCCCAGGCAGCTAGAGGGAGAGTACACAGAGGCCTGGAAACCCCATAAACTGCACAACCAGCCTAGGCATCTTGGCTGCTTGACTCTTGTTTATTGCTTCCTGTCCCTGAAAGCCCTTTACAAACAGAGCCGCCTTGAGGGGGGTGAGTGGGACCTGGTGGGTGGCCTGCCTGCTCAGGCCAGGCTTCCCAGAGCAAGGAGGGGACAGTGTCCCTAAACAAGTCCATTCCTTGCCACCTGGCTTTGCTGCCGCCCAGCAGAGCCAAGGGAGGGAGAGGGGGGTAGAGGAGGAAGACCCCCACCCCTCCCCTAAGAAGGCAGTCCCGGGAGAGCTGTTTACTTTGCAGCCGGCAAAAGACAAGGGTCTCATTCCTCCTAATTTCCTTGAAGGCCTGGGGGTTAAGCACCAAAGAGACTTGGGAGGGAGGCGAGAAGACCCTTATCCTCTTGTACCCCCCCCCCTCCGGGTGGGAAGGAGGACAGGGCTTTTCCCTGCCAGCTGGGGACAGTTTTGGGCCTGAGGGCTTAGAGGGCTTGCTCAAAGCCTGTTTGATTATTGTTTGCATTGCATTTTTAGAAACAGATTTTTCCTTGGTGACTGGCTTTTCTCCCCTGGTAACCATAGTCCCTTCTTTCCCTCTCGCCACCACCAGCTGTCACCTTCCCTTCCTCCCGCAGAATTAACTAATTCATAATTCACGGCACAGCCTTTCCCACCACTCTTGGTGGGCTGAGAGGTGACTGTTCTTTGCCTCCAGCCTCTAGTTGCCCTAGAGATTGTCTCCAGGGCGGCTGGGCTGGCTGTAAAGACTGTTGTGGGTGAGGTTGAAAAGGGAAATCATTTTTTGTTTGTTTTATTTTGTTTTGGCTTTTGTGCCAGTACTGGGGCTTGAACCCAGGGCCTTGCACTGCCTTGAGCAGTTTTTGTGCCGTGTTCCTTGAACTACAACTTCTTTTCCTGCTTTCAGAGCCTTGTACTTGTTATGTAATCACTCTACCACTGAGTTCTATCCTTAACCCTTGTTTTTAAGTTTTCACACATAGGCTTGTTGTATAGTCCAGATTGACCTCGAATTTACTATGTGATCCAAGCTGGCTTCAAACTCATGATCTTCCTGCCTCCATCTCTTGAGTTCTGGGGTGACAAGCATACACTCTCATGCTTGGCTGCTTGCCTGCATTATAGAAGTAGCAAGCAAGCTTGTACCAGGGACCTGTGTGTGTGTTGAGCCTGTGCTCAGGTTTTTTGTTTGTTTGTTTTTGTTAGTTGTGGGGCTTGAACTCAGGATCTGAACACTGTCACTGAGCTTTTTCACTCAAATCTGGCACTCTGCCACTTTAAGCTACAGGACCACTTGGGGTTTTCTAGTGGTTAATTGAAAATAAGAGTCTCATGGCCTTTTTTGTCTGGGCTAGCTTTGAACCTCAAACCTCAGATTTTAGCTTCCTGGGTAGCTAGGATTACGGGTGTGAGTTATGGGTGCCCTGCTCAGTTGGGCAATTCTGAGCTGGTCTTACCCTCCCAGCTCCTTCCTGAAAGTGAAATGTTACAGTGCTTGCTCAAGAACAAAGGCCCAGTTTATTAATGATTTTAAGCGTGGCCTCTTTTCCCCAGCCTGGCTGCTGCTTGTTGACTGCAGTCTTAATCCACAAGAGAGCCCAGAGCTGTGGGAGGCCCTATTTGGGACAGGGACTTATGATGGCAGAATTGGACGAATCAGTCTTGAGCGGGGGCACCCCTTTCCCCATTGCTCTTCCATATTCCAACTCTTGATCTGCCTACTGCAGCCCAGCACCCAGCTCACCTGGTGGGAGAACTTTTGCCAGGCTCACCCCAGATGGCTAGCCCTTCTGAGCAGCTCCCCCTTTTTGCCCCTGGCTGAGGTACAGAAATTCATCCATGTCAGTGGTGGTAGCAGGGTGGTGAGTGGTTAGGAGTGTGAATGTTGGAGTAGAGTCCTGACCCCGTCACATCCTGGTTGTGACACCCTGTCTGCGCGTCAGCAGTTTCTACTGCCTTGGTTCCCATGGACCTCTGTTACGTGGTGAGGACAGGTTTGCCACAGGTAAAGGCGGCGTGAATCTGAATGTACCTGAAGGCCGGTCTGAGCATGAGATCATGGTCTGAGCTCTACTGTCAAGGATTCATAGACCTAGGAGAACGAGTTGATCATAACATTTGTCACCAGCGAGCAGTATTTGAGTACTAGCTGAATACATCAGGTTTTACTCTTGATCATTCCAGTAACTGCTGGTTGTTTTTCATGCTATTTCCCTGATTTCTCCTCCATCCTCCTTAAACTTGCAGCCTTTTTGTAGACTTGGACCATGCATCCAGCCCAGCCCCGCATGAAAACACAGAGGGAGGGAGTTCATTATCCACCCATCCCAGGATGGTTGCAGACAGACGGGGGGGGGGGGGGGGGGGCACAAGTTGAGGCTTGTGAGGAGGCTTGGCTGTACCTTTGTTTGATGGCTGTTGACATAGTCCAGGTGTACAGGCCCAATATTTACAGAACCCAGTTGGTAGGAGGGAAGGAGGGAGGAGATACGGGTAACCCAAAAGCCCTTTGTCTAGGGCCTGGAGCCAGAGAGAATGTATTTCTGCATATTTTTCTAAATCCGTCAGGTAGGAACTCTTTGTGCCTACAGTACACATTGACTTTAAGAGTGCTTGAAACTCAGTTCCGATAAGTATGGACCATCTGGGGGCTCAGAGCAGAGACAAACACGTCAAGGGTAGATGGAATCCTTGCTTAGTCTTCTCTACCATTTTTCAGATGTGAAGCTGAAGGAAAGTAAGTGGACTTGACTGAGGTCTTTTGGCTAATCGGTGATGGAGTTCAAACCGATGTCCAGATTTCCAAGCTGCATCAGCCTGCTTTATGTTGGAATGACTGACAGATGAGGGAATGGCTTGGTAAAGGGGAAAAAGGCAGCACAAAAGGCTTAGAGTTGAATGGCGGGGTTAAATCCAAGAGCCTTGGCATAGCCTGTCTTCCCTGGAAGACTAGATATGGTTAGATGGGACCCAGTCCTGGACAGCCTTTAATGTGACCCAGTCATCCATCTGTAAAAAGGTTGGGATAACGGAAGCAGATAATATAATAATTGACTGGACTTCATTATTATGAAATTAAATGACATGGAACATGAGAGAGACTTGGCTAAGCATCCAGGAAAAGAGTACACACAATTGCTAGGAAGGATGGGGGTGTTGAAGGCAAGTTTCTTCCTCCTCCTCCTCCTCCTTCTCCTCCTCTTCTTCTTCTTTTTCCGCCTCCTCCTCCTTCTCTTCTCTTCTCTTCTCTTCTCTTCTCTCTTCTTCTTTCCTCCTCCTCCTCGTCCTCGTCCTCCTCCTCCTCCTCCTCCTCTGCTTTTCTTTGGCAGTGCTGTGGTTTTGAACTCTGGGCTTCATGCTTCCTAGGCAGGCACTCTATCATGTGAGCCCTGTTCCTAATTCTTCCTTAATTCTCTTAATGATTTCTGCTGAGCGTTTCACTTTAGGGAGATAGTTGTAGTTCTGCAGCTAAAGAGAGTGTGCATCCCTGGGGAACTAGGGTGAAGTGACCAGGGGTGTCAGGGTGGTTTGGGGTCCCTTTGTGGCTTTGATCCATCCTCACCATGCACCTCCATACAACCTGGAAAGGTTTCAGTAATCAGACAGAACTTTCTAGATGTAGAGACTGAGGTCTCGGGACGCCCAGAAGGCTAGTTATGGAGCCTCTTTCCCTGTTGCCATGGACCAGGGCCGCCAGGCCCCGCTGTCCTGCCACTTTGCCCTGCAGTCCCTGCAGAAGCTGGGCTTACAGGCAGCCAAAGGAAGCCAGGACCCGGCCATGTGTGCCACTGACTGCTTTTGTCAGTTTTGTTGCAGTTCAGGTCAACTCGACCTTGTCAGCCTTGTACAGTGCCACTACTGGCGCAGATGGGGCAGGGGAACAGGGAGGGATTCTAGGCCTCCTGTGGGCCTGCCACAGCTGGGTCAAAGGAGGGGCTTGTAGGTTGGCTTCTGCAGGGGCGGGGGAGAGGAGAGAGTGGTCCTGGGACAAGCGTGCAGCATGTGTATCCACAGAGGGAAAGAACACTGGCCTAAGAGGCTTAGGGGGTCTGGGTTTGAATCCATCCCTGCAGCCACAGCAGTGAGAACAGGAGTTTGCTCCCATCTCCCTAAGCACGGGACTCCTGAGCGAGTGCCCACGTGGGGATGTGGACGAGGGATGCTGCGGGGAGGGTATGCCAGCCGCTGGTCTGGGGTGCCCCTGGCTGCGGAAAAGGAGCCTTACAGCTACAAGGCCAGGGCAGGAGAGGAGGGGCAGCAGGGAGGTGGTGCTCTAAACAGTTCCATCTGCTGTCTGGCTGGGCTCTCACTCTGGGTGGAATTTCTGATGGTGTCCTGGCTGTGGAGCGGGGTGGCCTCCAGCCACAGCTGCTGTTGCTCTTTTGAAGCTCAGCCCTGGGCCAGTGTCCCCCTCTTCTAGCCTCTGCTCCCCAGCCTGAGCCTGCATTCCTCAGCTGCCAGAGCGGCACTTCAGACAGGCCATTCAGCCTGTGCTCCTGCCGCCCAGGGCTGAGAGCCCCTCTCCAGAGAGACGCCCCAGCAAGAGGGGAGTGAGGCCTACCTCCTGGTATTCCATTACTTCTCTCCTGCTGTGGGCAGGAAAGGGCAAAAGGGGGCTGAGGTTCCCTGTTCTTCCCTTAGAAGTCCTGAGCCACCTCCCCTCCCACTCCTCCAACTGGAGGCCTGGTGCTACCCTGTTCTACAGGACTGGATTCTAGACGTCTCCCATCCCCAGCCCAACTTAGACCTGTAAGGGGTCCTGTGAGGAACCAGTCATCCAGTGAGCTACAGCTTTAGGAATCTTATCTGCTTGAGCTGGAGGCCAGTTCTCCACTCCCCACCCCCCTCTCTCCTTTCTAGCTCTACTCTCAAAATGATTGGGATTGAGTTCAGGGCCTCACACTTGCTAGGCCACTTGAGCCATGTTTCTACTCCTTTTTAGTTTGTTGTTTAGATAGGGTCTCCAGCTAACTTTGCTGGCCTAGAAAAGAGATTCTCCTACCTTCATTCACTCCTGAGTAGCTGGGATTACAGGCATGTGAGACTACACTTAGCTTAGAGCCCCACTCTGAACTGTTCTGCAGCCTCCTACTCTGGACTCAGCACTGTTTTACATTTGGCTTTGCAGGCCCGGGTCTGGAAAAGCCTTGGTTTGGGCCATCCCCTTCCAGACAGGGCCTTCTTTCCTCCCCCGTCACCAGGAGTGAGCAAGGCTGTAGGCCAGCATGGAAGGTACTTAGATTCCATGGATGCCAGACTTGAGAAAGTCTGACTGTGTGACCCTATGGCAGTCCTTTAACTTCTGTGAGCCTTAGTTTATGTATCAATAAAATGGGTATAAGTAGGGGCCGGGAGTTTGGCCTAGTGGTAGAGTGCTTTGCCTAGCATGCACGAAGACCTGGGTTCAATTCCTCGGTACCACATACATAGAAAAAAGCCAGAAGTGGTGTTGAGTCTCAGGTGGTAGAGCTCTAGCCTTGAGAAAGTCCAAGGACAGTGCTCAGGCCCTGAGCTCAAGCCCATGACTGGCAAAAAAAAAAAAAAAGTGGGTATAGTAAGGGCTTTACTTTGGAGATTTGAGGAAATAATGTATGCCAAATGCTTAGAAAGGCCAAGTCCAGTAGCTCATGCCTGTAATTCTGGCTATTCAGAAGGCTGAGGTCTGAGGATCATGCGGCGGGGGGGGGGGGCGGTTTATGGGGCTTGAACTCTGGGCCTGAGTGCTGTCCCTAAGCCTCTTTAGCTCAAGGTTACCACCCTACCTTTGAGCCATAGCCCCACTTCTCCTTTTCTAGTGATTAATTGGAGGTAAGATTCTTATGGCTTTGTAGTGCCTGGGCTGGCTTTGAACCAAGATCCTCAGATCTCAGCCTCCTGAGTAGCTAGGATTACAGGCATGAGCTACTGTGCCCAGCTTTATGTATTTTTTATTTTTAATAAATGAACATAAATCAACATTATAAGGTGTACAGAATTTATAGGGCAGTTTGATCTGTTTCCATGGCTAAATTCTGTTGGGAAGAAGCCTGTTTGCTCTGTTTCCTATCATTTCTTTCAGCAGATTATCCCCTCCCCTGCCTGCCCCATGTATGTACAGGTGACCTCTCCCCATAGTATACTATAGTATACTGGCTGGGTTCCCTATTTTGTGCCTGGCATTGTTCTCTTAGGGTTAGGGGGAAAAGGAACTTAATGTCCCACTTTCATTTACTGTGGAATAATATTTCTCTCTTTTTTTTTCTTTTGGTGCTAGTACTGGCACTTGAACTCAGGGCTTGGTTGTTATCTCTGAGCTTTTTAACTCAAGGCTGGCTCTTTACCATTTGTGCCACAGCTCCACTTTCACCTTTTTGGTGGTTAACTAGGGACAAGAGTCTCAGAGACTTTCTTTGCCCAGGATGGCTTTGAACTGCTATCCTTAGATCTCAGCCTTCTGAGTGGCTAGGATTAGAGGCATGAGCCATCAGCGCCTGGCGATATTCCATTTTATAGATGAAGGTGATGTCATTTCACTAGCCTTCTGGAGGAGGATATTTAGAGTGTTTTCAACCTTCTGCTATTACATTTTTATAAGTCATGTCCTTATGTGTATATGGCATGGATCTGTAGGTAAAGTCCACAGCTGGAATTCACGGATCAGAGTAGAAATGCAATGTGTGTTATAGAGATAGATTGGGACGTGTGTTCTGAGGACCCTCCTCTACCCACCCTGAGTGCCCCTCTTAATCTTAGATTCCTTGGCCTGGATTCCCCAGGCCTGCTCCCATGCTGTGGTGAGGTGTTGATTGCTCACCCAGTTCAGGGTCCCAGAGATGTCTCCTGTTACTGCCCCAGCCCTCAGCTCCCACCAGTCAAAAGGGTTATTGTCCTGTCTGGTTGCAGGGGAGACACAGGGAGGGCACCTGCCCCTGGTTCCAAGCAGCTGGTCCTGGGCCAGTATGAGCTCATGCCTGGAGCCAGCCCAGCTCCCTGCCCCAATGGCCCTTGCTTCCAGACTGGTCCATGTCACTCTGTCCTGGGTACATATGTGCTTCTGCCAGACCAGTGGGGTTCCCCAGAACTATGGTACTTGGGTGAGGAGAGCGCAGTGGGAGGTAGCACCCTTCCACTCCGTAGGGTCCATCTTTATCCAGGTCCTGGTCTGAGCTCTTGGCCTAGTTGGTAGAGTTTGTTGATGGAACAAGAGATTATTGTGGAAATAGTCTCTGGATGGCCTAGGTTAATGAATGGTCCTAAACAGTTCATTGCTCAGGCAACTTAACGTTAGCAGGGTGGGGAAAACATTTTGTAAAGCATTTGTGTTTTGGGTTTTTTTTTTCTTTTTCTTTTTTTTCCTACTCATTTGCTTCCTGAATATAATCCCTCTACCTTGCATTGCTTCTTTCACCAGGCCTTTGCAGGGGCAACGTGGACCCTCACAGTTCAGTGCAGCCTCAATTAGCCGTTCTTGCACCTGAAACACAGCACCTGATGGATGCAGACACGAATCTGGAATCAGACCACTTAGGTTCAGGTTTCAGCTTGCCACTTACCTGTGGTGACCTTGACAAGTTCCTGCACTTTCTGTGCCTTGTTTTTCTGCCTATAAAGCAGAGAGGACAGCAGTAATAGGAACCCTCACAGGGGTATAGAGTGGAAGAAGAGTTCGCCCAGGCATTTGGCTTAGTGCCTGGCTTGGAAGGAGGCAGCCAGATAATGTTAACTATTGCCATTATTTACCATTAGCTTTTTGTTACCATAAGCTTTATGTTTGTTTGTTTGATAGGAAGTCTCCCTCTGTAGCTCAGACTGGCTTTGAACTCCTTCCATAGCCTCCTGAGTGAGGGATTATAGGCATGAGCCACCCATTATCCTACTAAGCTAAACAAATGATGTCACCCATGCCAGAGGAGCTTCACCTGGAATCTCCTACTGGAAGGCAGAGGTGGCTTTCCAAGGGGACCTTTTATGGCAGTGCAGCGTCACAGGAGGGGTGGAACGTTAGCTTCCTTTTTTTTTTTTTTTTTTTTTGCCAGTCCTGGGGCTTGAACTCAGGGCCGGGGCACTGTCCCTAAGCTTCTTTTGCTCTACCACTTGAGCCACAGTGCCACTTCTGGCTTTTTCTGTGTATGTGGTACTGAGGAATCAAACCCAGGGCTTCATGCGTGCTAGGCACTTTTACCACAAAGCCACATTCCCAGCTGGTTGTTAACCTTTGAAACTTTTTTGCCCTAGTCTGTGCTTTAGATCTAGCCACCAGTATTGATATTAGAAAGAGAAAAATGAGGTGGGGTGTGGTGGGGGGGAAAATCTTTGCTTTGTTGTTTTGTTGGTGGTATTGTTTGCCAGTCCTGGGGCTTGAACTTAGGGCCTGGGAACTGTCCTTGGTCTTTTTTTAAGGCTAGAGCTCTACCACTTGAGCTAAACAGCTCAAGTGTATGTATGTGGTACCGAGGAATCGAACTCTGGTCTTCATGCATGCTAGGCAAGCATTCTACCACTAGGCCAAACTCCTGGCCTGTTGTTGTTGCTTTTGTGCGGTTCAGTGGTTTGAACTCAGGGCCTGAGTACTATCTCTGACCTTTTGTCCTCAAGGCTAGCTTTCTACCACTTGAGCCACAGCTCCACTTCTGGCTTTCGGGTGGCTAACTGGAGATAAGAGTCACATGGACTTTTTTGACCAGACTGGCTTCAAATCATGATCCTCAGATCTCAGCCTCTTGAGTAGCTAGGATTACAGGCGTGTGCTACTAGCACCCAACATATTCTACCTCTCTCTCTCCCCTCTCCCCCCCCCCCCATTTCTTTTTAAGTACTGGAGACTGAACCAGGACCTTGCACATTCTAGGCAAGCACTCTCTCACTGTGTTGCATCCCAAGCCCTTGGATCTTTTGACACAAGATCTTAAACTCTTGATCCTCCTGCTCTGCCTCCTGAGTGCTGCGATTGCGCCTCTGTACCACCACATCAGTAAATGGGGAGAAAAAAAGATACAACAAAAACATTATAGTTAAAGTTATAGCTTTACAGATCTGATTAAATGACAGGAGCTGTGCAGGGCACAGCCCATACCGCTGCCCACAGTGGCCGTGGGGTGGCAGGTGTTGCCCTCCAGTCCAATTGGGGGTGGGTACAGGAGTCCTATGTTCTGCTTTCCTGTGTCTTTCCTTCCTATCAAGAAGCCTGAGTCTTTTTTTTTTTTTAACCAAAACCTCCAAGTTAACAGGTGAGGAAGACATGAGTGGCTCAGAGAGGTAAGGGGCCAGTCCACAGCCACATAGCCAGGCACGGCAGAATTTTGTCTCCTTACTTTTCCTCTTCTTCCTCCTCTCATGTCCAGCCTAGCTCTTCCTCCAGTGGCTTGGCCTGGGGTCCTTGCTGGGTACGCTAGGGGATGGGCTCAGGTGTGACTGTCAGCAGCGTTAGAGGCCCACGGGGAAGGAGCCTGGCTTTGTGGCAGGCCTGGCAGCTGTGGCTGACAGCGGCGGAGCATCCATTAAGTTGCTTCCGCGCCCTGGGCAGGAGCAGAAAGCGCAGCATTTAAAGGTCATCCAGCTTTTGAAGCTGCAGCGACATTAATAGCTTGGGAAGAAAACAAGCCTGTGCAGGGGCTGGAGGACAAGGCGGCTCTGTGAGGGCTGCCCCTCCTCCTCACCCTGGCACACAGACACACACACAGACACACACAGACACACACACAGACACACACACACACACTCTCCCTGTCTCTTGCTCTCTTCCCCTCCTCATTCCCCCCTTTGGGGCCTCTTCTGCCCAGAAGCCAAGAAGCTCAGCACACACTCGCTGCCCTGCGCCCCACCCCATCATGTCTGAGGTGACAACTGGCTGAGATGCAGCTGCCTGGGCCCAGCAGCCTCTCAGCTCACACCGCCATTACCCACTTGAGGTTTCCTGGGGACTTAACCATGGTTACACAAGCCTCCCAGGGTCATATGACCTCATTCTGGCCCCGCTGGCATTTGCATCCTGGACTCCAGAGGAGACAAAGGCAGCCTGGGCCTTAGCTTCCAGGATGGGAGATGAAAAGGCTGGCAGGGCGCTCTGTCTCACACCGAGTCTAACCAGTTTGCCTGTAAGGTGGGGGGCTGGGGCGGGGAGGTCGAGGGAAAGGGATGTGTGTGTGGGGATCGATCTTAAATCCTAAAGGCTGGGGGGTATTGCAGGACAAAATCCTTCAATGGTTTAGCAAAGTGCCAAACACACAGTCCCCACCTGGAGCTCTCGGGGCCTGGGGCAAGTGAATGGTCTGTCTCTCCTTTGTGGGTCCTGGGTGGGGGCAGGGTAACCCCTGGGGCTCTGGGATGGAAGCCAAGTCTGCCCTTTCACTAGAGCCACCTGGGCCTCAGTCCCGGGTCCACCTAGTGGCCTGGCCCGGCAGTGCCGCTGCACTGCCTCCAGATCTCCCTCCACAAGCCCCTCCCCGGAAGGCAGGCAGCGGCCCCCACCTGTTCCGAGGAGCAGGAGCTCCGGGGTCTGTTCTCCGCTGGGCCTGGCAGAGCTGGTCCAGAGGGGCAGTTCCGCTCTTCCATATAGAAATGGGGCCGTGTCAAGGGAGGCAGGAAAGTGCCAGCCTCCTCCTGCCTCCTCTGGTAACTTCCACCTGGCATAGGTGACTGGTCCTCCTGGGGGCACCGCATAAGGTCAAGTCAGCTCTGGGAGTGGAGTTCCCTCCTGCTGACACCGGTGTAGGAAGGGGTCCAGTTGCTGTCAACCTTGTGTGTCAGGGAAGAGAGAGCAGGTGGCAGAAAGCTCGTGAGGCCTCAGCCTTGTCACCCAGCTGCTCCAGCCTCAGTCACTGTGGGAAGTGGGATAGTTGTACCCCCTGAGCCTCCCAGAGAGTGGAGTGGAGAGAAGAAAGGGCCAGTTACTAGCTGGAGGCGGCTGGCCCATGCCTGGAATCCTAGCTGCTCAGGAGGCTGAGATCTGAGGATCCTGGTTCAAAGCCAGGCCAGGCTGAAAAGTCCTCATGAGACTCATGTTCAATGAACCACCAGAAGACCAGAAGTGGCGCTGTGGCTCAAAGTGGTAGAGTACTAGCCTTGAGCAAAATGAACTCAGGACAGCGCCCGAGTTCAAGCCCCACAAATGAAAAAAGAAGGAGGAAAGAAAACCCAATTACTGCTTCCTCTTTCCTTCACTTCCTACCTCATCAGCATCTGATAACCCTGCAGTGAACGTATAAGGCACAGCCCCCTCCCTGCCCCCCGCCCCTGAGCTCAGGCCTACTGAGAAGATGGTCAGAGAAAAATGTGTCATCCCGGTGCCTGTCACACAGAGAACAAAGACCAGCGAAGGTCAGGGAATTCTGGGAAACGGTGTACAGAGCTGCTCTGCCCCCCCTCCCCAAAGGGGGCAGACCATGGCACATGCTGAATAAAATAGGGTGGTGTGTGTGGCTCTTGGTGGATTGGCAGCCAACAGGGTGGTTGGAGAGAGTAAGGGTGTGTGTGTGTGTGTGTTCATACTCATGTGATGGCAGAGACAGGACCATGGGGCCTGGTAGGCCACAGTAAGGCACTGGGTTATATTCTGGGGACCTGGAGGGTCCTTGGGCTTTGGGGCTGAGGAAGGGCATGCCACCCTGACATAAAGGGAGGTGAGGGAGTTGAGAGTGTGGCCTAGTGGTAGAGTGCTTGCCTAGCATGTATGAAGCCCTGGCTCCCACTTCTCAGTACCACATACACAGAATGAGCTGGAAGTGGTGCTGTGGCTCAAGTGGTAGAACAATAGCTTTGTGCCAAAGAAGCTCAAGGACAGTGCCCAGGCCCTGAGTTCAAGTCCCAAGTCTGGCAAGAAAAAAAAAAAGGCTGGGGAGGTGAGGTGGGTGGAGGCAGGGAGATGATGTGGGAGATGATAGTCTTTCAGGTGAGGAGTAGCCAGGAACTGAGTCTTTTGCTGCTGTTTGTGATGCTGGGGTTGGATCGCAGTGTCTCGCTGGTGCTAGATGAGCTCTCTCTGGATGTGGGCTGGGTGCATGAAGAAGTCAGACAGATCCCCTTTGTTTGAGCTGCTTTGGGCAGCCAGTGTGGATCTTCCTTCTTTCCTTCCTTCCTTCCTTCCTTCCTTCCTTCCTTCCTTCCTCCCTCCCTCCCTCCCTCCCTCCCTCCCTCCCTTCCTTCCTTTTCTTCCTTCCTCCTTCCCTCTCTCCCTTCCTGTTTTGGTCAGTTGAAGGGCCTCCTTCCATTTCTTTCTGTGTCAGCACTGAGGCTTGAACTCAGGGTCTGGGTGGACATAGTATTCCTTAGATTTTCACTCTACCATTTGATCCTCTTCTAGCTTTTTTTTGTTGGTAGCTACTTGAAAATAAGAGTTTCATGGGCTTTCCTGTCTGGGCTGGCTTCAAATCTTGCTCTTCAGATCTCAGCCTCCTGAACAGGATTCCAGGTGTGAGCCACTGGTGCCTGGCTCGGTGTGGATTTAAAACTATTGATGAGCATGTAATGGCTCAAGGATTGAGTGTAACAGCCAAGTGCTTGCTCTGGCCTCCTCTGCCTTTCACACTACATAGATTCCCCGCAGGATTTCTACCAACAAAGAAGCTGAGGTTCACTTCAAAGAAATGAGATTGTTTTCCATACCACATGCATTACTAGAGAGAGAACCTGAACCCAGGCCTCTGGCTCCCAGACCCTCACAACCTCTGTGCAGACCTGGCCCTTCCTGAGGTAGGCGGCTGGCTGGCTGACCTTGGGCAAGGCCAGGTGGGGCATACTGGGGCAGCCTGCTCGTCTCCTGGGCCAGGCTTACAGTGACTCAGGCCTTGGCCACCATTCACACTAGGAATTAGAGATTGGCTGTGGGCCTCCCTCGGCCAGGCCTAGGTGCCATCACAGGGTGGAGGCCTGCCATGGGCCTGGCTCCCTGGGACCTGGGGGAGGACAGGTAGGAAGTTTCTGCATCCAGGTCCTCAGGTCACCCACACTGTGCATCTAAGGGGCTCTGCAGGTTTGCTTCCTTTGTCAGAAACTAGTCTGTGGTCCTCTCTGTTTCCTGCCAGCACTCAGCAGTGGGGTTCAGAAAGATGGTTTCCCCAAGGCCACAGGGCCAGGTCTTGGGTTGTGCCAACAGATTCCCATCCCACCCCCATGTTGTCTGGGTCACGTTTTCTCTAGTGGAATGTCCCCTGCCTGTTAGCCCTGTAAGCCTTACTTGGCTGTATCACTTTGGGCACGTTACCTGTCTTCTCTGAGCCAGTCTCCACAGCTACTACGTGCAGATCAGGAGATGGAGAGTTGTAGTAGAAATGAAAGACGTTGTACTAAAGATTCCAAGTGATCACCAGTGGCGCATGCCTGTAATCCTAACTACGCAGGAAGGTGAGGTCTGAGAACTCCAAGTTCAAAGCCAGCCACAGCAGGAAACTTGGTAAGACTCTTATCTCCAATAACCCAGCGAAAAGCAAGACATCGAGTGGTGGCTCGAGTGGTAGAATACAGACCTTAAGCAAAAAAAGCTAAGGGTTATCACCCAGGACCAGAGTTCAAGCCCTAGTAGAGTTAAAAAAAAAAATCAAAGTGAGAGTACCTGGCACAACGCATAAACCTAGGATAGCTGCATGCCTTCATTTTATTCAGGGGTTTAAAATGGCTTTTCTTTCCTATTTCCTTTCCGTTCTCATCCCATTCTTTCTCTACTCCAGGAAGAAAGTCTCCACTTGGCTGAAGGTCTCTGTGCTTTTCTAACTTTTTGCTAACCAATCTTTCAACAATAACAGAGGACTCGCAAGACACAGAGTTAAACTGCTTTTCACTGGAGCCCACTGCCCTGTCCTGCCCTGTGTGGCTGGCTAGCCCTCAGCCCTGGCTTTACACTCTTGCTTATGCTTAGCAAGTGAGTGGGCTCTCCCAGTGCTGTGGGGAACTCATTAGAGCCAGCCTTGCTTGCTTTAGAGAGCCCCAAAGGCAGGCCTTGTAGAGACCCAGGAAATGGCATATTTGTGTATCCAGCCCCTTTCTCCATTACTTCTTGGCTTCCTGTTACTCTTCTTTTCTTCCTCCCTCCTTTCCCCCCCTCCCCGCTTTTTGTTGTTGTTTTAGTCATTACTGAGGATTGAACTCAGGGCTTTGCATTTGCCAATTAAGCCTTTTGCCACCACTTGGGTCATTCCTTCACTCCCTTTGCCTGCAGTTTGTTTTTCAGATAAGGCCTCAAGCTTATATCCCACTGCCACTGGCCTCAGGGCCAACCTCAGACTGTGATCCTCCTATCTGCACTGCCTGAGTAGCTGAGATCTAATGCATGTCACCACATCTGCCTTCTCAGGTTGCCCTCAAATTGTGATCCTCCTGATGGAAGCCTCGTGAGTGTCAGACCACCTCCAGAGTAGTTGGGATTACAACCATGAGCCACTGGGCCTGGCTTCCCATTGCTATTTGCAATCCTTTAGAATTGCCCTTTGGTGGAAAAGTCTATGATTTTTCTATTACTTGTTCTGTACCTTCCTTGTTCTGTCTTGAGTCTCAGTCTCTTCACCGTACCATGGAACAGAGGGTCAGGGTGGATTAGCTTTGTTAGCCATTTACATGTTGTGACATGCGCACAAAAAAATGACATTTTCCAAGGCTTTGTGTTGCCTGGACTGAGTTGTCGCCAGGTGCCCAGACCAGTAAGGCAGAGCTCTTCTGGGGCCCAGAGTATCGGCATTTCCTTCCAGATAGCTGAAGGGATTCCAGGGGCTGATATTCTAGATGCTGGGGAGCTTTCTTCCCCAGATCCCTGCTCATTCAGCCCCCTGAGGAGAGCTGGGACAGCACAGCCACTGCTCCCAGCTCTTCACCACCTGGGGCCCATAGGCAGGCAGCTCACCATGTTTCAACTGCAGCGAAACTACACCAGGGACACCTACAGAGGCCACGAGGGACCATAGAACAGACAGGAAACTCGCCCTGCTGCTAGGGCAAGGCAGAGCTTGAGCAGCAGCCTGCGTCTGGCCCGGCGTATGCTCACTGCCCGTGGTAGGGTTAAACAAGACTCTTGGGCTTTTCCACATTCAGAGGCTCAGAGCCTGAGGAACCTGTCCAGAGGGCTGCTCATGGGGAAAATGTAGGCCCCACCAATTTTCTTCTTGTCTGGGGTAGGCCAGGCCCTGATAGCTTTCTCAGTGGTTGTTCATGACAAGATGAGATAGGTCCTCATCTTTCTTACTGAATTATCTGAGGGACAAGGAGATGTTTGCTTTCGTCCAGAGGGCCTTCATATAGGCCCTGACCCTCGTGTAGGATGGCTTATGGGACCTCCTGGCCCCAGAAGTCTGTATTGGAGGTCTTGGGGTGGGTCCCTAGAGCCCCAAACCAAAGCAGCCATCAGGGTGGAGTCCTGTCTTGGAGGGCATTATGGCAGAGCCAGAGTGCAAGCATCCTGCCCACCTCCTGCTGTGCTGGGGAGGCGGGAGCTGTGGAAGGGGTCTGATGTCTGGAGTCAGCTGTGGGTAGCTGTGTTTACTGGACTGCCTTCCTGTCCTCATTCCCATAATCAATCTGTGGGCTCAGCGCTGCAGCCCTCCTTCTGTTTCTCCTTGGGAAATGGCTTTGGCCTCCCTGGGCCATGGCTTGTTTTTCTGGGTAGAGATGTGATAGATGGAGTTGGGTAATAAATCATGCTTCCCTCAGTCAACACATTACCACTGAGGCATTAAACATGATAAAGTAGTCTCTGTGTTCTGACATGGGAAGATGGCTACAATATACTATTAGGCAGAAAAACGTGGTGGCATAGAATATGTGCTTTGATCACCTCTGAGTAAACTTACAGTAGTATATGCAAAGAATAAATGGAGACATTGACATGTTATCATGTTAACATGCTTTTCCAAGTGGGGGAGGTCTCCCTCTCTCTCTCTTTCTCTCTCTCTCTCTCTCTCTCTCTCTCTCTCTCTCTCTCTCTCTCTCTCTCTCTCTCTCTGTGTGTCTCTGTCTCTCTCTTTCTCTCTTTGTCTCTGTCTGTCTCTGTCTCTGTCTCTCTGTCTCTGTCTCTGTCTCTCTCTCTCTCTCTGTGTCTCTCTCTCTGTCTCTCTCTCTCACTGATCATGAGGTCTAAACTCTGGGCCTGGGCACTGCCCTGAGTTCCGATTCTCAGATCTCAGCTTCCTGCGTAGCTAGGCTCACAGGTGTGAGCCACCAATGCCAAGCTTAGGATTTTAGTTCTGTCTCCTCAGGGTTCACTGGCTACTCAGAACCCATGTGCTTTTAGTCTTCCACTTTTAAATCTAACCCGCCTCTGGAATTAGGCAGACATTCAGCAGTTCACAGAAGTGGAGTCAATTGACAATTTCCATGTCCTTCCAAGGAGGTAGTGATGAAGGATTAGATGGTCAGTGTGATGGCACCTGAAGCCACTGGATGAGTACGAGGTCCTAATGAACCATACAGGGACCAAGAATCAGTGGCAGCAATGTGTCCTGTGCCCCTGGGGTAGAAGACCCCTCCATAGCCCCTTCACAGCCCTTGGCCCCACCTTGCTCACACCCTCCAGCATTTGACTGCTCTGACTGTGATGAGAAGACGCCACTGATTTGCACACAGGAATGTTTGTCCATTAGCTATTAAGCTGGTGGTGCCTGATCCTAGGAAAGGGAGAATAGGGGTTTTTTTTAACCTTTTTTTTAATCAAGCAAGAGTATCCTTTGATGGAGCAGTCCTTTAAAGTGTAATTGACAACAATTGAGCACCTTTGGCCCATGCCTGAAAACTTAGCTACTCAGGAGGCTGAGATCTGAGGATCACGGTTTGAAATCAGTCCAGGAAGGAAAGTCCATGAGACTTCTATCTCCAGTTAACCACAAAAGGCCGGAAGCAGAGCTGTGGCTCAAGTGGTATGTGCTAAGGCCCTGAGTTCTAGTCCCTTCCTGTACCAGCACACACACACACACACACACACACACACACACACACACACACACACACACACACAAGAAAATTAGCCAGGTGTGGTGTCTCACACCTGTAATCCTAGCTACTAAGGAGGCTGAGATCTGAGGATTGTGGTCCAAAGCCAGCCTGGTTAGGAAAGTCTTTAAGACTCTTATCTCCAATTAACCACCAGAAAACTGGAAATGGCTTTGTGGCTTAAGTGGTAGAATGATAGTTTTGAGCTGAAAAGCTCAGAGATGGAGCCCAGGTCCAGAGTTCAAGCCCCAGGGCTGACAACAGAAAAGAAACATATTGTAAGTGTCTTGAGATAAGGTGGAGAAAGTCAATACTTGATGATTTTTAGACACATTCTGCACTCACAGAGATGTGACCTAGTGATAATTAACTTGTCTAGTTCTGAGAGAGTGCGGATTTCAGTTACAGAGTTCAGTCCCTAATTCTGCTTGACTTCTCAACATGTTATCACTGTGCTGAGTTTGGGGGGTGCTGTGACCAGGCTGATGGGGGAGGGGACCTGGTAGGGATAAGAGCAGAATGGAAGAGCACATTTTTCTTCAAGACAGCTTTGAGAATGCAGGAACATGGCTTAAGTGGTAGAGCACCTGCCTAACAAGCACAAAGCTGTGAGTTCAAATCACTATGTTGTTTCCTCCCCCCAATTTTTTTTTTTGCAGGTCCTGGGGCTTGAAATCTGGGCCTGGGCTCCTTTTGTAACCCTCTACCACTTGAACCACAGCTCTATTTCCAGTTTCTTTATGATGAATTGTGAGTCTCATGGATTTTCCTGCCCCATGATCTTCAGATATCAGACTCCTAAGTAGCTAGGAGTACAGGCATGAGTCATGAACACCAGCTTCATTTTTTTTTAAAAACAGCTTTGAGAAGAAACTTCTGGGGGAAAAAAAATATCTATATATATATATCTATATCTATCTATCTATCTATATATATATATACACACACATGCATGCAAGGCTATTCAGGGTTGTGCAAAAACAAATCTGCCTTCCTGATTTAGCTTGTCCTCTTAACCTTGTGAGGAGGGGGTTAGGGAGAATGAAGACAAGGGAGATAACTTAAAGTATCCTGTAGATTAGGGCCAAATCTACACTCTCCCAAAGTGGAGTCTGGGTCTCAGTCACTCCACCAGGCCCTTCATGGATGCAAATGATACTTCCTGCCTCAGGCTGGAACCTCCTGGTCATCCTAAGGTGACCCCGTGGCTCTGCACAGGGGCAACGCCACCATGCTGGAAGACATTTGGTGGTGGTGCAGGAAGTGGGGAGGAGGCAGAGTCTGAATAGGCGAGTGACTGGAGGGCACTGAGCCCCTCCACTCTCATCTGGTTCTCAGGGGGCCCTGTCAGGATGGGTAGCGATTGTGGCCAGCGGCTGGGAAGGTGATCTGCTTTCTGGGGTCAAATCTTGCTTCCTCTACTTCCTTTGAGTCTGTGCTTGGGTTTTCCATGGGCAAATGGGGATACCAACGCACACCTCTGAGTGCTGTCCTGTGTTAACCCGTTCGGAGGCTTAGGATGTTTGGGGGTAGAGCAGGCCCGTGACATTTGTAGCTCTAGTCCATTGGGGAAGAGCTGTCTGCCTGGGAGTGTGGCCCAGAGGCAGAGCACTTGCTTAACACGCGCCAAGTCCTGGGATCCATTTCTGCACCATCACCCCCAATCTAAAACAAGAAGGGGAGGCAGGGATGCTCAGTGTGGTACTGGAGAGGCGGCGGAAAGGCGGTCTCCCCCTAGGCTGGGAGGGTCCCCCCACCCCGGGCCGCGCCCCCGGGGCTCGTGGTTGCTGGCCTCTGACCCTGGCTTCTCCTTGTTTCAGTGGAACCCGGGTGGATCCAGCGGTCAAGATGGCCCGGGGATGTGGATGACGGATGCCCGGCTTCCCGCACGGCTCAGCCCCGCAGGCCGCCACCTCGCTAGGACCAGGACCCCTCCGGAAGAGGCCGCCCGGGGTCCCCAGCCCCCGCCAGCCGGCGCGCGCGCGCTCTCCAGCCCCCCGGCCCGGGCCTCGCGCGCGGAGCAGGCAGGCCGTGGAGGGCGCGGGGACCGCCCGGCCGCCGGAACCATTCTCCCCAAGCACCTCGGCAAAATGACCAGCCTGTTCCGCCGGAGCAGCAGCGGCGGCGGCGGCGGAGGCAGCGGGGCCGCCGGGCCGCGGGGCCCCGGGCCCGGGGCCGGAGGAGGCAGCGCCGCCGCCCCGCAGGAGCTCAACAACAGCCGGCCCGCCCGCCAGGTGCGGCGCCTGGAGTTCAACCAGGCCATGGACGACTTCAAGACCATGTTCCCCAACATGGACTACGACATCATCGAGTGCGTGCTCCGCGCCAACAGCGGCGCCGTGGACGCCACCATCGACCAGCTGTTGCAGATGAACCTGGAGGCGGGGGCCGGCAGCCCCTACGAGGACAGCTCCGACTCCGAGGACAGCATCCCTCCCGAGGTAGGCTGCGCTCCGCACCCACCCCGGCGCCGGCCTCCAGCCCGCTGGGCCCCATCAGCAAGCCACCCTCCTTCCTTTGGTGAGGAGCAGAAAGCCCGGGCGGTTGGTTGGTCATTCAACAAACACCCAGCACTCATTCAGTGGTGCTTGAGCCCCACTCATCACTAATTCCAGACCTGGAGTCCTCGATAGTGTGTGTGTGTGCGCGCGCGGGGGCGCACACACACACACACACACACACGGGCTTGAATTATTTTATTTATTTATTATTTATTTATTTTTCCTTGCCAGCCCTGGGGCTTGAACTCAGGGCCTGAGCAATGTCCTCAAGCTTTCTCACCACTTCATGCATGCTAAGTGAGCACTCTACACTGTCCTTGGACTTTCTCAAAGCTAGCACTCTACCACTTGAGCCACCGCACCACTTCTGACTTTTTCTATGGATGTGGCACCGAGGAATCAAACCAGGGTCTTGGTGCCTGCTAGGCAAGCACTGTACCAGTAGGCCAAACTCTCCTCCACCCCTCCTCTTTACAGAGAGAAACCTAGACCCAGATATGGCCTCGAGGATCTCAAACCAGCCCTGCAGGCAGTGCCTGTCCATCAGTCAGAGCCAGCCTCTTCCCACCCCCAGACAGTACTGTCTCCAGGGGAAGAGAAGCTATGTGAGCAGTGGTGCCTGTCCCTGAATCACCTGTACCACCTACAGCTCCCAGGCACATAGCAGGTGCTCAGGGAATGTGTGTTGGATGAATAAATGTTGTTGCTATTTTGGTGCAGCTTTCTAGCACCTTTTTCCCCTGTTGGAAATCAGTCCTTTGACTTGCCTGTTAGGCAGTGGAGGAAGTATTAGAAAATCCAGACCCTTCCAATGGGTAGATAAGGATCTGTGTGCTCACAAATCCGTGCTTAGTGCCCACAGCCCTGTGCTTCCGTGTGGTTCCCCAGCCCTGAATCACCTTCAGCGTGCTCACCAGTTCCCCTAAGGGTCTCACACTGCTCCAGGTTGCGTCTCTTTCCTCAGCATTCCCCCAGCCCCCACCTCTGGAGACCAGTCTAGGTTCGTCAGCAGGCAGCTCCTGAGCCAGCACAAAGTGCTGCTGAAAATTTATGAGCAGCAGCTGGAATGACAGCAACTGCTGACTGGAAAAAGCCCCTGCCCTGAGCCTGATGGATGGTGGGCTGGTCCAAGGGGTATCCTTGCCACAGAGAAATAATGCCTGTCAGATAAATGGCCTAGACCTTACCCCCCTCAGAGCACCTGGCTGGCATCCATCACCCACAATGAGGTAAGCTTGGAGGCTACAGAGCCTCCAGCACCTTTAAAGCCAAAGGATAAGTTCCTTGTGGTTGGCAAAAAAAGAGAGAGACCAAGGAGCTGAAAAGGAGGGGGTCTGCCCCCCCCCTTTAAAAAATGTTTTTCTTTGTGCCAGTCCTGGGTCTTGAAATCAGGGCCTGAGTAATGTCCCTTAGCGTTTATGTTCAAGGCTGTCACTGTACCTTGTCACCCACATCTCTACTTTCAGCTTTTTGCTGTTTAGTTGAAGATAAGAATCTCAGACTTGGGCTGGGAGTTTGGCCTAGTGGTTAAAGTGCTTGCCTAGCATGCACGAAGACCCAGGTTCGATTCCTTGGTACCACATATATAGAAAAAGCCGGAAGTGGTGCTGAGGCTCAAGTGCTAGAGTTCTAGCCTTGAGAGAGTCCAAGGACAGTGCTCAGACCCTGAGCTCAAGCCCAGGACTGGCAAAAAAAAAAAAAAAAAAAAAAAAAAAAAGAATCTCAGACTTTGCTGCCCAGGGTTGGCTTTGAACCGTGATCCTCAGATCTCAGCCTGCGGAGTAGCTGATTAGTCCTGGTGATTCAAGCCACCAGCACCAGCTGAGGGGGCCCCATAAAGCGTGTGAGAAGCCAGATATCTGAGTGTGGGGATCTGCCTTTCTGGAGCCATTTCTCTCCAGGAGCCTCTACCTCCAGGTGGCTGTGCTATGGAGGGGATGGGTTTGTGGGGGACTGAGGCTTTGGGCTCTACTCACAGGAAGCCCCAGCAAGGTTCCTCTGGGAACAGTTCCTCCAGAACTCTCCTTTCCATGCAACTAGACCAGCCTTAGCCTGGACCCCTGTCTTTCAGGAAGGGGTGAGGGGTGGGGCTGCAGGTGGCAGCTGCCAGTCCACCGTAGAAACCAGTTCTTATTAAACTGCTGCTCTATGCCAGGAACCAGAAGTTATGAGGCATTCACCCTCCAGCAGGAACAGCACTTAACAGTCTTTCCCCACCCCCACCTCCTTCTTGTGGAAACACAGGGTAAGCAGAGCAGCAGCCCCAAAAGCAGTGGCATTCTTCCTTCCCTGCAGAAGCATCTGTTTAAATGCTTTCCGCCTCAAAGGAACGAACGTTAGCGCATTCCAGAGCAGGAGGGCCTCCTTGGGTCCGGCTGGCTGCTTGCACGCAGAACACTGCAGCAGCGTGCGCATGCTCATTTATGTGCTCATTTGTGCATGCTCACCCCCGGGGTGTTCCTGGAGGCAGTGTGTGCCAGGCATGGCTGTTCTAGCAGGGACGTGCCAGCTCAGCCCAGCCCAGACTTGCAGAAGCAGCTTTAGCAGCAACTTTTGCAGACTCACTTATGTGAGCCTCTGAGCCTTGCCCTGTTCTTTAGTCTCTGGGGAGATAGGAACAGGGCCATAGGGGGAGGAGCAGGGAGGATCAGGAGGCCCAGTGTGAGGAGGCATCTCTTGTCCCGAAGATGGGTCTAAGTCAACCCAAGGAGCCGAAACCCAGGCTTTGACCCCTCTTTCTTTGCCCCCTCTCCTGAGTGCAGAATCCAGAAGGGCGAGGGGGCTCTATTTCATATGATTCCTGAGGGAGCTACCCGGGCTGTGAAGACCACAGTCCACAATGAAGACTCAGATCTAATACCCGTGGGTCACTTTTGCCGTTGAATTATTCACTTGGACCTCAGTATCCTCATTTCAAAATGGGTGTGGCAGTCCATGTGCTACCTTGCCCGGTTGTTGGAGGTTAAAATAACAGACAGCAATGAGGGTAACAAGGATGTTACCATCAGCAAACAAAACAGGTACAAAAAAGGATACAACACTGGGCACCAGTAGTTCACGCCTGTAATCCTAGCTACTCAGAGGCTGAGATCTGCCGATCACAGTTCAAAGCCAGCCCTGGAAAGAAAGTCCACGAGACTCTTCTCTCCAGTAAACTACTCAGAAAAAGTCAGAAGTGGCTTTGCGGCTCAAGTGGTAGAGCACTAGCCTTGAGTACAAAGAGGCTCAGGGATAGTGCCCAGGTACTGAGTTCAAGCCCCAGGACCAACAAAAAAATAAACAAATAAAAAAATGAACAGGACACAAATCACAGATGAGTAGTAGCCCAGCAGTGAAAATCTCTCAGCGTGAATGCATTGTGTCAGAGGAAGAAACATCCTTAGCAGAACTCGCGTGCGTGCCTGCCTGCGTGCGTGCGTGCGTGCGTGCGTGCGTGCGTGCGTGCGTGTATTTATGTATGAATGCCAGTAAGGGCCTTCAACTCAAGGCCTGAGCACTTTGCTTTCTCCCTCAAAGCTGGTGTTCTACCACTTGAGCCACAACTCCACTTCTGTTGTTGTTGTTTTTAGTTAACTGGAGATAGGAGTCTCAGGGACTTCCCTACTTGCGCTGGCTTTCACCCATGATCCTCAGATTTCAGCCTCCTGAGTAGTTAGGATTACAGGTGCCACTGGCACCTGACTTTGTTTGGCCTTTTCCTGAACCTTCCTTGGGTGGGTAATTCTGTCATGAACGTTCCAGTGGAGACATGTGCTTTGTGTCTGCTGAGTCCACTAGATTTATAGGGCTGAGGTAGAGTTCATAGATAAAGGCCAGTTTTCCAGAGGAGCGATTGTATCCATTTACATTCCTGTCAGCAATGCACAGAGTTCCTTATAAGGAATCACGCTTGGTTTTGTCTGAATGCCATTTAAATTTAAGGATGGATTGTAATATTTCTGTGTTTGGTTGTCTTTGCTTTAGATCTTGGAAAGGACTCTGGAGCCTGATAGTTCTGACGAAGAGCCGCCACCTGTGTACTCCCCGCCTGCCTACCACATGCACATGTTTGACAGGCCTTACCCCCTGGCTCCCCCAACTCCACCTCCTCGGTGAGCACTCACCTTGTCTCAGTGCAGAGGTGTAGGAAACAGACCAGAGGGTCACTAGTGTACAAACACGGAGTGAAACTTAGACGGACAGCTCAGCTGAACAGGTGTCTCCCGTAGCAAAAGACAGTTTAGCTAGCTGACAAGGAGAACTCACAGCACATAGAGATTGCATGAGCATGGAGTTACCGAGTTCCTACTCTAGGCTAGTTAGTGCATCCCATGCTAAATAGGACACAGTGAAGGATGGCCTGGCCTCTGCCTTCTGGGAGCTAACCGTCGAGGGAGAGGCTGGGTACGAAAGACCAGCACATGAGCTGTGCGCTGCCATTTCTCCTCATCAGCCCCATGGGAAGTTTTCGTAATTAATCACTGTGCTCTTTCCTGATGAGTCCAGATGGGACCTCGGACAGATGCCGACCACTAATGGGTGAATGACCGCCTACTTGTCATTGCTGGAGTCGAAATCTAAGGGAACTTGGGGCGGGGGGAGGTACTAGGGCTTGAACTCAGTGCCTCTCATTTGCTGAGCAAATGCTCTACCTCACCTCCTGAGTAGCTTCCACATCTGAGATGACGGGTGTACGCCACCATACTTCGCTTTGTCGGGAGGATTCCTGAGCAATGGAAGTAGTTCTTTCTTTTTTTTTTTTTTTTTTTTTTTTGCCAGTCCTGGGCTTCGGCTCAGGGCCTGAGCACTGTCCTTGGACTTTCTCAAGGCTAGAGCTCTTCCACTTGAGCCTCAGCACCACTTCCGGCATTTTTCTATGTATGTGGTACCGAGGAATCGAACCCGGGTCTTCATGCATGCTAGGCAAGCACTTTAACCACTAGGCCAAACTCCCGGCCCCGGAAGTAGTTCTTTCTTTTCTTGGGATAGTTTGGTTGCTGGAGGCAGGAGAATGGACTGTGAAGTTCCTCAGGGACTCTGTCATTTGGAAACTGGCTGTCAGCGGGGGTCCCAGGGTCTCTGAGAACTGCTTATTTTCCAGAATCCACATTGATGGGTGCTGCTGGATCTTGACATTGAGGCTAGCCCAGGCAAAGTTAGGGAGAGGCTATCTATCTCAAAAACAAAGTACAACTTGGTGCTCATGGCTCCTGCCTGTAACCCTAGCTGCTGAGGAGGCTGTAATGGTAGAGTGCCAGCCCTGAGTCTACAAGTTAAGGGGGAGTATCCAAGCCCTGAGAGAACAAAGGTCAAGGGACATGGCTCAAGTATTAGAACTTCAGATCCTGAGTTCAATCACCAGTACCACCAAAAAAGAAAAGAAAAGAAAAGGACCTGAATGGTATAGGGGTGCAGATTGTGTTGGGGTTGGAAGTGAGGGTCAGTAGATGGGGCTAGGTAGGTCCTGACAAGACATTTAGCATGGAATGGGTGAGTTACAGGGCCCAGGTTTTCCTTTGCCTGCCTGCCTGCCCATCCTCTTTCCTTCCTTCTTCCTTCCCTTTCTCCCTTCATCCTTCCCCCCCCCCCAACATGCTCTTATATATAAATGTTCAGTGACCATTTAGGTAGAGTGGTTCTGCCTGCTTTTCAAAAGGGAGGACTGAGAGTATAGGGAGAGAGAACGGCAGTGCATATGTGCCATGAGTCTGCATCACATCCTCGTTCCCCTGCTCTGGTGGTATGGTGTTCAGTCCACTGTGCCTAGGGTAGGGCTATGAGGAAGGGGTGCTACCGCCCACTGATGGAGCTCCATTGGGAACAAGCCAACCTTAGCACCAGGCTAAGACTCAAGAGACTTTATTCAGACCTTGAGGACTTCAGCCAAGTTGTTGCCCTTGAGTGAGGTTCGGGGGTCTAACCCAGGAAATTAAGAGTCTGGGAGTGGACACATGGCAGAAAATTAGACTAACTTATAGAGTCAGAAAGCAGCGGACTGCTTTACCCTCCCCTTTTCTTCAGCTAAACTTCTCATATATTGGGTGTCTCTGCTATGTGGCCTTGTGGTTTATTCCTTCATCTCTCTGAACTTCACTTCATCTGTGAAATGGGATTTTTTTGGGAGGAAGGGGGTCAGTTTGGAGGCTTGAACTTGGAGCCTTGGCTCTATCCCTGAGCTCAAGACTACTGCCCTACCACTTTGAGCCACAGTGCCACTTGGAGGTAAGAATCTCACAGACTTTGCTGGCATTGAACCACAATCCTCAGATCTCAGCCTCTCGATTACTGGCCGAAATGGGATTTCTGATTTGCATTTCAGCACCGTTATGACTGGATATGATTTCACATGTGAAACACTTACTGCAGTACCAGGAACAGAGAGACCTATAATTGGTGGTTATAATCAGTGGTTTATTGCTCTTCCTGCCCCCAGCGACACTAGTTGGCTGGCTTTCAGCCTCAGCTCTGACCCTGAATATTGAGACCAGTGGCAAGGCCTCCTCACAGGCCAGCATTCACCATAGGTAGAGCTTTGCTCCTTGGGCAGGGGAGTGATGTCCCTGCAAGGATCTCCCCTGGGCCAGTTTCAGGGCCTTACTCAGCCTAAGCATGGACAAATTCACTTCTAGCCCACTGAGTCCCCTGGAGCACAGAGATGCTCTACCCTGTATGGGCTGCAGAGGTGAGCCACACTGCCTGGTTCTCTCCT
This sequence comes from Megascapheus bottae, assembly GCF_031878675.1. Lineage (NCBI taxonomy): Eukaryota > Metazoa > Chordata > Mammalia > Rodentia > Geomyidae > Megascapheus > Megascapheus bottae. The sequence continues at coordinate 41,902,681 of NC_143525.1, read as the reverse complement.
TGTGCATAGAGATCAGAGACTAGGGGAGCCAAAGACACAGGGGCAGAGAAGGCGACTGGCCAAGCTGTGACCTGAAGGCCACACATGGTGGCATTAGTCAGGCTACACACACGTTAGCATGAGTCTGAGGTGTTCCAGGCAAAGACCTGGCAACAGGAAAGAGGAAACTACCTGGGGAGCTCCTGGAAGTATTAAACAGTTGGATGAGTTTGGAGAGGCTGGAGGTTATTGGAGCCACTTGCTTGGCCTCCAAGGAGCATGTGTCTTACCCCGCAAGTGCAGGAGCTACTGAAGGGCTGTGTGAGCTGGAGAGTGGCACGGTCTGGTGGTGTTAGGAATCCCCCTCTGGGCCTTGGATCATGATCAGATTTGAGGGGGGGAAATGGTCTGGTCCCCTTTCTGCCATCTGGTCACTGGAATGTGTGAGAGCCTGCCACGGGGCTGAGTTTTAGAGGTAGGAGCATGCCAGGGAAGCAGGCCTGGTGTGCCAGGATTTCTGAGGCCAGGGACAGAGCCTGGCCCTGTCCTAAAATCCTGCCCACAGCCCACTTCTGAACTATTTCCCAGTCAGGCCTGACATTCTCTGGATAAACTTGGGGTTCCAAAGGTGCTTGTAGCTGTTGTTTGGGACTCTGGAAGTTCGGGGGTAAGGGTGGGGAACAGGCTCTTTCCCAGCCTCAGTCTGCTTCATCTTCCCCACTCTGACATTCCGGTCTATCTGAGTCTCTGATGCTGGGGGGACCCTCTGCATAGGCCGCCTGCTGTTTTCTATGGAAATTACAGCCTTGGAAGTTTTTGTTGTTGGATTTTTTTGGTCTCTTGGTGTTTCTCCCCCCGCCCCCCCTCCACTTCTGACATTCCTTTCTGACAGCCTGGGCTGCCTGGCTTGGCTGCCCCACACCCCTTCCTGCTCCAGCAGCTGTGGGTGACCTCATCTCTGCCAGGGCCAGGCCGCCCATCTTTCCTTCAAGGACTAAGTCTCAGTAGCCAGCAAAGAAGACTCCGTAGACAACAGGGGCTTTTCTCGGCCTTTCTCACCTTCCCCCACCCATCTGGGCCTCTCAAGTAATAAAGTGGCTTAGAGGGAGTCCAAGAACAACCTAACCCTGTGCGCCTGCTCTGTAAGGTGCCGAGGTGTAGTTGAGCTGGGGTGGCACTCTGTCCCAGAGGACAGCCTGAAGCCTAAGGGAGAGGATTTCTCTCCCTGTGGCTGGGGATCTTTTGGGCCCGAGACGTGCCAAACACCCACCCCTTGCGCCCCCCAACCCCACAATGTCTCGGCAGGAAAAGAAGCCTCCTCGGAGGCAGAGGTGGCTCAGGATTGGGAGTCCCCGGGCCGGCTTCTTGTCTGAATCGTAGTCGGAGGGTGGCCAGAGTGTTAGGGGTTCCCTTGGCTCCAAGCCCTGAGCAGTGCACTTAGCAGCTGCGATCGTCTGCTGCTGCCCCCGCCCTCCCCTCACCCCCACCCAGCTCGCTAGCCCAAAATAGAAAAAGGAAAGGAAGTGATTTCCACATTGGGAGGCAGCTGGGGAAAAGCTTCTCTCCAGCAAGGGGGCAGGCGGGATTCCTGGAGCTGGGGAGGCCAAATCAAAGCCAGGCTGAGCCTGCGAGAGCAGCCCCCGCCATCCCCAGCCCGGCTGCCTTCGCAGTGTGTCATTTCCCTGATTCAGCAGGACGCGTGGCCTGCGGTTGCCACGCTGCAGGCTGCTGAGTTACTGTGGGGAGATCCTGGCCTGGGTCCAGCTGCCCTTAGGCCTGGGCTTTAGGGCAGAAGCCTGGGGGTCAGAGCAGTTGCAGGCTGGCCTCACCCCCACCCCCCCACCTCTCTCCTGGTCCTGCTTGGAGGATGGGCCTCTGCCCTGATTCAGGTCCTGTCACACACCTTGCCTGGGAAGAGTGGGCCCTGAGCACCCCTCAAAAGAAGAGCTTTCCAGCTGGCCATAAGTGGCTCATGCCTGTAATCCTAGTAACTCTGGAAGCTAAGATCTGAGGACTGTGGTTCAAAGCCAGCTGGGATAGGAAAGTGTGTGAGACTGTTAGCTCTAATTAACCACTAAAAAGGCTGAAATGGAACTGTGGCTCAAGTGGTAGAGGACCAGCCTTGAGCAAAAGAGCTAATAAAGAACATTCAGGCCCTGAGTTCAAGTCTCAGTACTGTTGTGTGCAAGCGCGTGTGCAAGTGCTGAGTGCTAAAAGAAGGCTGTGCAAGATGCAGCTAATGAGAGGCCCCCTATTTCTTGGCAGGGAAGCAACAGGTCGAGATGAGGAAACAGGCTCTTCCCAAAGCCCACCCTGCTGGCTATGGTTAAGGCAGCAGGGGAGCTCAGACCTCCTCTGTTCTCTAGGGGTCCTCTTATATCTCCTTCCCAGTACATCACCATACATCAGGCTGGTGTTTGTGTCTATTCCTTGGACCATACCTGTTACTCCGCAGTCACAAGCTTGGTGCTGTGCTATTGGCTAGAGACATAAGTACAGAAGGATATGACCCCTGCCATCTGCATAGGACATTCATGACCCTCTGTGTGTAAATCCATCAACATTAGCACTATGAGGTCTAGAGACCTGGGAGGGCCCTGAGTGACGAGAGAACAATGCTGTCAGCCCAAGGCCAAGGCCAAGGCCAGACTCTTTGAGAAGAGCCTGTGGTGAGGAGAGAAAAGGCTGTGAGTTTTTGCCTGAGGAGATGGTGTCAGGGGCCACCAGGTCTATGGTTGAGTTGACTGCCATCTCCTCCTTACCACTCCCCACCCCAAGGATTGATGCTCTGAGCTCAGGACCCCCTGCAAGTCAGAGGCGCTACCGGAATTGGAACCCACCACTTCTGGGCAAGCTTCCTGATGACTTTCTGCGTATCCTGCCCCAGCAGCTGGACAGCATACAGGTAACTTCCCCCACCCATGCCTGTCGGCCTGTCTACCAGCTCTTTGCCCACATGATTGGTTTGAGTCAGTTTTGCTTCCTGATTTTTAAGCCCTGGTTGAGCTATTTCTGTAGCTCTGGGTTTGTAGGAAAGGGGCACGGAACCCAAAGCCTTACTTCCTGTCTAGCCCTGGTGGTTTCCTGTTTGATCTAGGGAAAAATGATGGCTGGAGACTGGTTGAAGCCATCAGGAGAGAGGGGGCATGGGAAAACTGAGAACAGAGCCAAGATATTTGTTTTCCCTTCCTTGAGAAAGGGCCAGAGGCAGCCTCTCTCCAGACACTGGCTTGTCCCAAGATGCTCCGAGGTGTATGTATCTCTTGTGATGCAGGAAGAGATAGGAGTTTGGGAGTCTAGGTGCAGACTGTTGAGCACTTTACAAATCTCTTCAGAACTGTTGAGGCTGTAGATGAAAGAGGGAGGTGATCTGAGGTCAAGAGGAAAAAATAGATGTTAAACCTTTGCTGCTCCTGTAGCAGAGAAGGTTCTGACCTATTGTGGTGAATTTGGGCTGACAAGTGGGTTCCAATAGGTGATGTGGACCCTAAGGTGGGGCTGGAGGATCCTGGGGAAGGATACGTGTGTGTGTGTGTGTGTGTGTGTGTATGTCTGTGTGTGTGCGCGCGCACACACATGTGCACAGATGTTAATGCCCAGAGTGCCATCAAGGGTAGGCATTCAGCCAGGTGTGCTGGCGGTGGCTCACGCCTGTAATCCTAGCTACTCAGGAAGCTGAGTTCTGAGGATTGCAGTTCAAAGCCAGACTCTAACTCCAGTCAACCAGCCAAGAGCTAAGCAGCCAGGCCTCGAGTGAATTCAAGCTCCAGGATGGTCAACAAATGAGTAAGCAGTGGGCAGCATGCTTGCTTCCTCCTCAGGGTAACTCTGTGAGCGGAGAGGGAAGAGTGCCTTCTGTCCCCGCGCCCGTGGCTAATGACCAGGACAGCCGCTGGAAGCAGTACCTAGAGGACGAGAGGATTGCGCTTTTCCTGCAGAATGAGGAGTTCATGAAAGAACTCCAGCGCAACCGGGACTTCCTCCTTGCACTGGAGAGAGGTGGGTACTGAGTCGGCCCTGTGGCCACTGTGGCTGAAGAAGGAAGTGATGTGAGCTTTAGCCTAGGAGCTCAGGTTGTATTGGAGACCAAAGCACCAGGTCCTTTCTATCCTGCTGAATCATGGCCCTCACCAGGTTCTATCGGAGGACACCAGATTTCTGCCAACAGGATCAGAAACACCTTGGGACTCGGGGGGCGGGGGGATGATGTGCCTGCTGAGGCTTTATCCCTACCCCTATATAACTGCTCTAAGTTCAGCACTGGTCTTTGCCCGAGACCCTAGCTCCAGCCACCGGGCGGCAATAATGGTAACTGCCAGAGTGGAAGGCTCCCTGAGTGGAGGATGTTAGGGCAGAGGGTTGGGTGGGATACCTTGCTTTCCATTCTAGCTGCCTTTCTCCTTCAGGAGGAAGGGGGTTTAGGGTGAGCTATAGAGAGAGGGTGTTGGAGGTTATCTGGTGAAAGTCAGAGAGAGAGAGAGAGAGAGAGAGAGAGAGAGAGAGAGAGAGAGAGAGAGAGAGACTCTCAGGAGCCACAGACTGTACTTTGAGGATGCTGGGCTCCAGGGCAGGCCCCACTGCAACAAAGGTGCTGGTCTTCTTTCCTTAGATCAGGGAAGCTGAACTCTCTCTAGGAGCTTGTGTTTGCCATTGGAACATTCCAGAACGTTAGAACCAGGCAGTCATTCCTATTATCACTGGCTCTTCAAGAGTTGGTAGACTTTTGTGTGCTTGTAGATTGTGTGTGCATGTGTGCATTGGGTGAGATTCTAGGGGTTCAGCCTCTGGCCATCTGCAGCACACTTTCTGGGAGCCCTGGAGCTTACTTAACTTCCCTGACAGGAAGGAATGTGTTCCTTTTCCAGATCGCTTGAAGTATGAGTCCCAGAAATCCAAATCTAGCAGTGTGGCAGTCGGAAATGACTTTGGCTTTCCCTCTTCCATCCAAGGTAACTTCGCTTTCCCACCAGAGAACCCTGGAGGAAATGGGGAACTCACACCCCGATTTAACTTTGCACATACGGAGTTAGGGGCAGAGTAAAATAAGCATTGCCAGCAGGGACATTTCTAATTGCAGCGTCTTGGAATTCAGCGGGTTAACACAGCCTAGCTGAACTCCCCCTGTGCTTGGTGGGGGAGGGGTGGAGGATAAGATATGCACCCTACCATGTAATACCCCATGGTAGCAAATAGGGATTTGGTGAGCCTTGATCTCTACCCTGGAGGAGCTCACAATTTTGTATAAAGATACATTCATGCAATGGGAAAAGGCAAAGCAGCAAAGCCAGTAAGTCAGTTGCTATTTTAGCAAATTCATGGAGAGGAAGAGGGCAGGGCTAATCTGGGAAGGGTTCACTTGTTTATCTCTTAAGTCACTGAGAAATATCTACCGTGGACCAAGCCCTAGGTGTTGAAGCAAAAGGAATTCGAAGCATTGAGTCCAAGAGAGCCAGCCAGGCCCTTTGTCTCACAGGTCCAGGGGCTGGGCAGGAGTGCTGGTGGGATTCATGGATCAAGGTTGAGGTAGAGCTGGGAATGTAGGGGCAGAGGCCCTGCTTTCACAGAGTCCAGCATCTGGACTCTCTACCTGTGGGGGCCCAATGCCTCTTAGCCAGTCACCGCACTCACTCCAGCCACATCTTCAGAGACACTCAGCAACTTTGTCTATCAGGCAGTGAAGTAGGGCATGCAGGAGCAGATGGATGGAGAGCCCATTGATCCCGGCTTGGACCCAGCAAATCCCACAGAACTGATTCGTAAGCAACAGGCTGGGAGCTTAGTCTTTACCAGATGTGCATCTGGAGTTTCCACAGAGCCTCTTGTCCTTTATCCTGAATTAACCAGACACCAAGGCTGCTGAGATGGATCAGAATGACTCAAAGGGGACTTAGCAGGCAAGGTGACTTGGGATTAGCCAGGTTGCAGGGTGGGGAGTGATGGCTCTAGAAGGGCAGTGAGAAATGCAAGCAGTTCTGTGCTAAGGGAGTCCAGAGGCTCTCATGGCGGGCTGGATCTGACTCTTGCCATAGCCCCGTTCTTGCCATAGCTTTTTTCTGTCCCGACTAGTCAATGAGAAGGAATGAGGGGAGCCCTGGAAGGAAGAGGGGGATCTCCTTGGTATTTTTGGCTCCGTGTGCCTGCTTTGACTCATGCATATCTATCATGCTGCAGGGACAGCTGTGCCAGTGAATTAATTGGTTAACCTGCTCTGGGTGCAGGGGGAGCCAAATTTGTGGTGTCTGGCGACTTCGATGGTATAAATACTCAGGCCACCGCTCATTTCAAACAATTAAAATGACTTCGCAGGTTGTGATTTGGTATTCTCTGCCAGCCAGCTCTCCACTCCAGGCGGTCCCCATTTTCACATGCATTTCACATGCATGGCTTGCATGGAGGGAAAAGTATTTCTAGAACCCCCTCCAGCTGTGAAAGAAGCCCACCCTCTTTTTGTATGTCTGCATGTGCTGGTTCTGGGACTTGAACCCAGGGAGCTTCACTTCTTTTTCCCCTATAGTTAACTGGAGATAAAAGGCTCACTGACTTTTTTCTTGCCCTGGCTGGCTTCTAAACTGTGATCCTCAGATCTCGGCTTCCTGAATAGCTAGGATTACAGACGTGAGCCACCAAGCACCTTTCAAGAAGCCTTATTCTCTTGTTCAGATGTAAAGAAAGGCTGAGACAGCCACCATGGAGGGCAGAGTTTCCCCCTTCCCCTGCCCAGTCAGGGCAACTGCTTGCCTTCCCTTCATCACCATACCTGAGACCCAAAGGGCTCCATCCCTCAGCAGGTACCTCCTCTTTCCAGGAACCAGTGATCCCAACCCTGCTGTGTCTGAAGATGCCTTATTCAGGGACAAGTTGAAACATATGGGAAAATGTGAGTGTCCAATTTACGTCCCTTGCTCTTCTCGGGGCTAACAAGGCAGGCCCTGTGGCCTCATGGGAGGAAAGGAGTCTTCCCCCACCCCAAATTTTTAATGCCCTCTGACTCTTGGCAAACTGAAATGACATTTTAATCGCAGACTGGCTCCCTCAGCCTTACTGCCTCACTTCCCTGTAGACACAAATTAAGTTTAAATCCTCTTGAGCCAGCTGTCTACGGAAAAATAATGTGTGGGCATCCTTTTGTCTTGATACCAGTGGTCACATTGTCTGTGGCTTGAGGGCTCAGCAGGGCCTGGCTCCTTCTGGCCAGAGTCAGGGGAGGAGGGAGGGGGCCTCCAGTCCTGCCCATCTTGAAAGCCCCCTCCTATCCCCTTGTATCACCCCAACCCTCACCCCTAGCCTCACAGCCAGTGTGATTAAGGCTGCTACCCTTTGAGACTCCATTTCTGGGAAACGGGCGGATTAGTCATGGAAATCCCAGGAACAGCTCTGCCAGGGGAGGGGCAGGAAGAGGTTTGGTGGAAAGCAATCCAAGACGTGTGGCTGGCTGTCGCAGCTGGTAAAGGAATACCCGGATCTTGGGCTGCTGACAAGCCCGGGACCTGGCTTGTGGTGGCCTGTGCTGCCCCTGCAGGCCGACCTGGAATCGCAGCCTTGTTCCCCGAGGTTGGGAGGTGCTGCCCCTGTCTGTGATGGCTGTCACCTCCCTTGCCGCAGCTCCCACCCCAGGGGCCTGGAGCTGCCCTGGTCTCTGTCAGACCTGGAGGGAGGCCATCTGGTGCTCTAGCTGCCAAGAGAATGAAAGGTTCACAGGTCTCTCTGCTCCAGCCACCCGGAGGAAGCTGTTTGAATTGGCCCGCGCCTTCTCAGAGAAGACCAAAATGAGGAAGTCAAAGAGGAAACACTTGCCCAAGCACCCATCGTATCCTTCCGCCTGGCACTGGGTGTGGTCGTGGATGCCCCAGTGGGTCCACTGAGGCTGTGCCCCTAGCAAGAGGAAAGCAGCTCCGATGCCACTCAGTTCTCTGGGCCTAGCCTTCCAGCCCGCTCCCTCCCAGAGCACCTGGGTTCAGGCATGGGGAGTAGACAATGAAATTGTCCTTTCTATAATTTTTTTTCTTTTTCCAGTTTTGGATAAACTGTATCTTGGGAGAAAAATTGATCCTTCCAGTGCAGTCAGCAAACCTTTCCCTATTGTAAGCTCTTCTCCAGAGACCAGCCTTCTCACTCCCAGTTCCTTGTGAATGGTAACTTTGCACATGGATGTTCACACTACCCAGGCTTATCTAGCCAGTGCCTGATGTTAAAGGCTAAATGGGTAAAGAGAGACTATGCTTTTTTTTTTTTTTTTGGTTAGTCCTGGGACTTGAACTCAGGGCCTGGGCACTGTCCTTGGACAGTTTGCGCAAGGCTAGTGTTCTGCCACTTAAGCTACAGCACCATGTCTGCCTTTTTCTGAGTATGTGGTACCAGGGAATCCACCTTGGGCTTCGTGCATGCTAGGTGAGCATTCTACCACAAGGCTATGCTCCTGGGCCCGAGGGAGACTGTTTTTATCACTAGGTGTGGGAGGAAAGTGAGGAGGACAGGGCCTGGGTGCCAGCTGCTTCCAAAGAGCCTGGTGAGGACATTGTTGGGGTTGTTGGGGAATAGGAGATATAGTAGGAGTCTTGAGACCTTCCGGGGACGGGAGTTGGGGACAGTGGTGGGGCAGGCTGTGGGACAGGATGGACAGTGCTTGCCTGTTGTCTCTGGGACAGTTTTCCTGAATGGCCTGGCAGGCTGGGAGCTGCAGCGTCAACAGCCAACCTCCTGGATGACGTTGAGGGCCATGCTTGTGGTGAGGCAGGGAGGGGAATTTTTGAGCTCCAACTTACCTCCCCTCCCCCCAAGAGGAGCTCCTGAGTTTTATGTCAGGGAGGAGACACAACCATGGGGGATACACCAAGGGCTGGTGGGTTAAGAAATGTGGATCCCCGTTCACTTGGGGTACAGTGTCTCTGCCTTCCTGCAGCACCTAAAAGAGGGCCTAACCCTGTTCCGATCTCTACCTGTAACACTGAGTGCCAGCCACCATTCCTGGGCAGCGTTCCCTAGGGTTGTAATGGACAGACAGGCCTCCCACGTGGAGAACCACAAGCTGGGCAGGGCAGCTTCAGTCTGAAGACCCCAGGGGATTGCCATTTTCACTTGCTCCCTTCCAAAGGCCGTCAGGGCCAGAAGACTGCCTCAGACCAGGCCACACACATCTGAACCCTGATCTGCAAGCCATAGCTCTCTGGAAGGGCCACAGTGTGTCCAGAAACAAGGGCTCAAGATCTTGGAAGCCCAACATCTGTATCCCATAAACAGATGAGAGAATTGAGGTCCAAACAAGAAGGAAGAATTTGAACAAAGCCTCAGAGATCCATGATGGGAACCAAGCCACCATTAGGTGCTGCTGCCTTTCTTCCCAGACTCATGCATCCCCACCTGGGGATCAGCATGTACCCCAAAGGGGCCTAGTGAGTTGGAGATAGCTCTCTACCCTGTTTGAGACAGGTTTGAGTGAGGCAGCGAGGTTCTGCCAAGTGGAGAATGAGGCTGCCCACCTCTGCCTTTCAGATGAAGACTTCCGAGGAAGGCGGCAAGAGGTGTCCAAGGTGGAGGAGACCCTACAGGAAGGACAATAAGAGGTAAGGCCTGCACTACCCCTGTCCCTCCTTGTCTTCCCAGGGCTCCACAGGTGCTGATTCTCAATCTCTTTCCCCATAGTTGTGGCAGGGAGCATAGGGCTTCTGCATTGCATTTATTTTATTTGGTTATTTATTCAGTTGACAACAGATGATCACACCTGCCTATGACAGAGGCTGGAAGAAAACAAAATCAGCTTTTGAATTTGAGTAGTTTAGAGCCCCACTGAGAAAGCAATTCAGGACATGTGTGCGCATGCGCACGCGCACACACACACACACACACACACACACACACACACACACACACACACAGCATTGAGAGGACAATTTAAGAAACACCAAGGGGCCGGGAGTTTGGCCTTGTGGTAGAGTGCTTGCCTAGCATGCACCAAGACCCCAGCTTGATTCCTCAGTACCACGTACATAGAAAAAAGCCGGAAGTGGTGCTGAGGCTCAAGTGGTAGAGCTCTAGCCTTGAGAAAGTCCAAGGACAGTGCTCAGGCCCTGAGCTCAAGCCCAGGACTGGCAAAAAAAAAAAAACAAAAACAAAAAAAAAACAAGGACAGTGCTCAGGCTCTGAGTTCAAGCCCCAGGACCAGCAAAAAAAAAAAAAAAAGATAAAAGAAAAAAAAAAGAAAGAAAGAAAGGAACAACTGAGATGGCCATGAACACAGAACAGTGTCCAGTTCCCTGTTTACGCTGGATGGTCTGGCATCATCCACAGCAGACTTGGAAATGGCTACTCGCAAAGCAGATACTTCCGGCTGGAGCCTCAGGACTGGCTTACCTTCCCTCCTGTCTCCTGTGCACGACTGGGAAGGGGGGGAGTAATAGGGAGGACTGGCACTTCTTCCACGATCCAGACACCCCTGCCCCATCCAGAAACTGGACACCCTGCCCTCTCTCCGGCTACTCCCTTCTAGCCTGTCCCATTCTTCCCAGACTTCCTCCACTCACCCACCTGTGTCCCTGCTTCCCTCTTCTCTGCGATGCCCAGAGAAAACTTGACTCCCACGTGATGCTGCCACTGTCCCCAATCCCTCTTCCTTGCCACTGGTGCCCTGGGAAGATGTCCTCCCCAAGGCCACTCATCTCAGAGCCTGTTTCTCATTCCTGTCTTTCCAGATCCTTCCAGCTTTCTCCTCCATGGCTCTTCAAGTTTACTTCCTCCTCCTTTTCACTGTAAAAACTAGGAGTCTTTAGTGCTGCCTTTGCTACCCTCAAAAGACTGGCATCCTCATCCACTCTCTGCAAGCTGGCAGCATCTAGGAGGGAACTGACCCAAGGAGGTCACCTGCCAGCTCCAGGATTGCATCCTGTCCTGTTTTCTAGAACTCTCTTCCGCATCTGATGCCCCTGGTTCTTTCCTGAAAGCCCTTCCCTGGTTCCTATAACCCCAGGAGCCCTGTCCTTCCTCCTCCCTTCCCTCCCTGCCTTCCTTCTTCCCAGGCGTCTGTTGGTCCTTCCACTCTTCATTTTTCACCTTCTTCCAGCTTCTTCCTTCCTGCTCTGGCAACACTGTGGCCCCTCTTTCACAGCATCGGCAATACTTCTGAGCAGTTGGCTCCAAACCTCAAGTCCCCCACATGGGCTCCGTATCCCCAGCTGCCTTTATGATTGTCTTTCCAGTCCTGAATGTCAGCCCAGTGAAGCCGTCTCACTTCCCCAATTCCTTTCTGTTCCTCTTCCCTATTCCTTCACCACTACACTCATAGATTCATCACCCACTTGGAACCTGGATCCTTCCTATCTCTGTTCACCCCAAACACTAATTCAGTCCCACTTCAGCTCCCTCCAGCCCCCACTTTTTTTTTTTTGTCAGTGTTAGGGCTCAAACTCAGGACCTGGGCACTTAGCTATTTCTGAGTAAGGCTGATGCTCTACCATGTGAGCTACAAATCCACTCCTGGCTTCTGTGTGTGTGTGTGTGTGCGCGTGTGCGCGCGCGCGCCTGTGCACGCGCATGTGCGCGTGTGCACGCATGTTTAATTGGAGTTAAGAGTCTCGTGGCTTTCAGCCTCGATTCTTAGACCTCTGCCTCCTGAGTAGCTAGGGTTGCAGGCCAGGCACAAGCCTGTGGCACCCACATGATTGGGTCTTCTGAGCAAAGTTGTACAAATTCCTCAACCTGAGGTCTGGTCCCACCAAATCCTGGCTCCAGTTTATTTCTCTTCAGGCCCCCTGATGTGGCTCATCTGAGCTACCGGTGTCTCACAAAATGTCCCACCCGGGAGCCCTTTCCAAAAAGCCTCCTTTCCATCCCCTCCCTCCATCTATCTCCTGCCAGAGTTCCTGCAGGGTTCTATGGGAACAAGGAGTTACTATGCTGATCTAAAGCTCCTAGAAAAAGGGGGGGAGGGGCCCTTTGGAAGCTTCTGCCCTAAACCATCTCTCTCGAAACCAGTGATCAAGGAAGACCAAGAAGCTCTTTTGAAAGACTTTGCTTGTCCCTTCTTCCTCCCAGGTGCCAGTGGCTCCGCCTTGCCAGAGATGCTCTGACCCGGTGAGGGCTGCCAGACAGCAACACCGGCGCCCAGCTGAAGGGCCCAGCTGCAGCCGGACAGATGGTGCTTGCATACGAAGGCCCGGGGCTCTCGGGCCGCAGTCCAGCTTAGCCACTGCCATTTACTGCAGGACTCACAACTTCGGTGTTGCCATCCTGAGATTGGAGGAGGGACCTGGGGCCCCCAGAGGCAGTTACAGCCCCTTTTACAGCCAGGCTTTTCTGTGGGCAATGTACAGAAATGCAGGAACCACCCCTTCCCTTCTTTAAAGAAAAACAAAACAACAAAATGTCCCAGGAAGTGACAAAGATTGAAGTTTGGAGAAAGCAAAGGATGACACTACCAGAGGCTCTGGGGCCTGAAGGAGGAGCTCTGGTCCCCCTTTCTCCCTCTCCTGGCAGGCCCCAGCCTGATCTCCCCCATCCCTTCCTCCGGGCACCCCTCTCTTTCTTCCCAAGGTCTCCGGCACCACTGCCTTTTCCCTGGCCGCAGCCCTTGCTCTCGAGGGACAGCCCTGGGCACCACAGACAGGAATCTGCTGCCTGTCTTGTCTGATTCAGTAGGCCACTTGTTAGGGGCTGGCCCAGCCTGGCAGCCCCGCTTCACCGAGCCGGGGTGAGGAGCGCGTCCCTCCCCCCCCCCCCCCGCCCCTGCCCGCCCCTCCACCGGAGCCCGAGCGCTCTGTCTGGGTAAGGTCTTTAGTGTGGCCCAAGTCAAAAGCCGGCTCTGGATTCAGTGGGGCTCCCGGGGGCTCAGATTGGGTAGCTGGACTGGCCCGACTGTGTCCTAAGGGACTGGGGCAGCAGGAGACTCGGGGGTGACTCCGTGGAGAAGGGTCGCGGGGCGCCAGGCCTGGGTGGAGAAGTTGCCAGCCTGGCTGGGAGCGTCTCGGGTAGGCGCTGTCCCCCTGCGGCGAGCCAGGTGGCGATCCGGAGAGGAAAACTACGAACTCTTCCACGAACTCTACCGGCACCAACACTGCCAAGGGGCGGGACGGGGCGCCTCTCCCGCGGGGCCCGGACCTGGGAACGCGGCGGCCTTTCCCGAGAGCAGGCACGGAGCCCCCGCCGCGTGGGACTGGGGACCTGGGAAGGGGATCGCCCGTCCCCGCTGGAATTCGGGGGGTGGAACCGAGCTGCGCGGGGCGGCGCGTGCGGGGCGGGGGGTCGGGAGCGCAGCCGGCCGCCGCGGGGGGCTCTGCCCTCCGCCTGGGAGCCCCCGGGCCGCGAGCCGCCGCTCCAGCCGGGGTCAGAGGAGAGGACGGGCCCGCCCCGCGCCTGCGCCCGGGCGCGCGGGGCAGCCGCAGCTCCGCGTCGGTGCCCGTGTGTGGCTTTGTCCCCCCCGTGTGTGGGTTTTGTCTTGGCGCTGTTTCGTAGGAAGTCCTGTAATAAACACTCGGTGTTCTCTTGGTGCTCTGATGCGGCCCGCGGCGTGGGCTGGACTCTCCCCTCATTGCCCCTCTCGGTCGAGCCGGGGCGGGGGTGGGGTGGCCTAGGAGGTGGGCTGCGTCCGCGGGCCGCCGGCGTCGCCCCCTTCACCCCGGGCCCCGCCGCAGCCTCGCCCACCTGCTGGCTTCATCCAGTGCTCTGCCTGCCTGCGGCCTTCCGGCAGGGAGGAGGGAAAAGGAATAAAAACCCCTCCTGCGGGGAAGGCTCCGGACAGCACCTCCCTGGGTGATCGAAGCTTCTGGACGCAGGCTGCGGCCTGCGCGGGTCAGGTTTCAAAGGGACCGCGGCGCCCTCCCTTCCTAGCCCGGGCCCCGCTCCTCTGCCCGACCCCCGCTCCCCCGCCGGGTCACCCGGGAAGGACCGCGGCTGCCATCTTCAGACAGGGCCATTCTCAAGCTTCAAACCTTTCCTGGCGTGGAGCGGGGGTCTCACACACCTCGTCCCGGGCTGGAGCTCTCCAGGCCTCGCGCCCGCGTCCCCGGGAGGCTGTGTTCGCATGTTCGGGAGCAGCCGGTCCCTCGGGGTCCAGCCTTGCCCCCAGCAGGCGGGTTGGTCGGAGCAGAGGCCATGTTACCTACACAAATCAAAATTCTCCAACAACTCTAGCTCAGAAAGTTCCTCACGGATGGTCTGGACGAATGCCCGCAGCCCCGCTGCTAGGAAGGCCGGTTCCTACCCCGACTCAACCTCGTAAGTGAGAAACTGGGGGCGCAGCCAGCCATCTGTGATGCCCGTGCACACTAACATGTGGGAACCACAGCTGTAGGCCGGTCCTTAGCACTGGTTGCACAAAACCCGTGTGCGTGCATTCGCGAGCACATGCACGTGTACATGTGTGTACTGGGGCTTCGGCTCAGCACCTGGGCGCTACCCTGAGCTTTTTGTTCAAGGCTACTCTGTGCTTTAGGCACTACCAGCTTCTTGCCAGTTGGTCAGAGATTAAAAAAAAAAAACAAAACTCACAGATTTGTCCATCCTAGCTGGCTTCAAACCACAAACCCTCAGATCTCAACCTCCTGAGTAGCTGGAATTACAGGCATGTGCAGACAGCACAAAATCCTTTCGTAAAAAAAAAAAATTTAGGGGCTGGGAGTTTAGCCTAGTGGTATGCATGCACAAAGACCGGGGTTTGATTCCTCAGTACCACATAGAAAAAGCCAGAAGTGGTGCTGTGGCTCAAGTGGTAGAGCTCTAGCCTTGAGAAAGCCCAAGGACAGTGCTCAGGCCCTCCGTTCAAAGCCTGAGGACTGGCAAACAAACAAACCCAATGCTTAGTGCCCTGATCAGTTAAATCAAGTCAGATCTAGTACACCAGACCAAAACTTTCATATTAGCCCAACAACTGACCGGCCTTGCCCAATTGTACCTTCTTTGTACATGGTGAAGTGACAGTCATTTATCCAAGATTGCAGAGCTGGTACTGCAGGAAACCAGAAAAGGGGGTCTATACTGACCTAACCCTCCCCCCCTCTCCCTGTGCCTATAGTCCTGCCAGAGCCCCTGGCTTTTCAAAGGCTTTGGTGTTCCTCATTGTCCCTATCTTGCAAAGAAAGAGATCACAGGGTCTATAAAACACTATACCCAGAAGAACCAACATGGTTATTACATGTTGAGATTTCAACTCTCCTTCCTTTCTTTTGAGGTATCTGCTTGAGGGTAAGTGTTGGAGAAAGAGAATTCAGTGTGAAGAATGGGAGGAAGACAAGGCCCAAGATGTTGAGCATGATAGCCAGTCACTCTGGATTCTTTTACATGTGTGATTGTACCTAATCCACCCCACCCCAACAATAATATGAAATCAATAGGAAACAGGCATGGAGATGCTGAGCTCTTTAATAATAAGTACAAATTCGAATTCCAGAGGCGATATCTAAATGCTAAGCTATCTGTTGGGGGTTACCGGGGGAGTGTTAATAACACCCGGGATCCCTGAATTAATATAATTTATAGAGTACAGAAAGGGTTCACCTGTTCTAAACATCTGTGACCTGTGATTCAGTTATATGCCTGGAATCTTCTGTTAGTATTCTTTATCTGGTTTTGAAAACAACCCCAACACGAACTCCTTCTGCTCATCATCATTAATTTGCTGGATTTGCAGGCTAGGCCAGCTGGGAGAATTGCTGGAAATTTCTAGAGATGGAGGTTATTAAAAGTGGTTGTATACGTCTGCCACCTGGTGTTCATCATGCAGAAGTGGCCTTGTGACAGATCATTATTTTGACCTCAAGCCAGAGAGAATAGAGTTTGTTCCTGTGGTCATGTCAGATGTTCCATAAAATTTACAATGTTTAAGGGCCACTAATACCACAGAAGCTTCATGTCTCACAAAAAAGTCTTATCCTTCCTGGAGGTCTGAGGCTCGAAGTGAGATTTCATTTCTAGACATCATATCTATGATTTAAAATAAGTCATATATATATATATAAATGGGGGAGTTCTTGGGGGGGCAAAATTGATTGAATATATTGTCAGTGTATGTCCAAATGTAACAGTGAAATCCCCTTCTGTATTACTATTGTAAGCTAATCATAAATAAAAAGTATGCAGGTAGGAGTAGGGATGGGATGCAGGGTCTTATGCCTAGGAGAAAGGGGCTCTGCTGAGATACACCTGTGTCCTAATAGTCATTCTTCTTTCTCATGTCAAGAGGATCTTGCAGGGCCTCTGCACTGGGCACCTGTGAAACTCAGCATACTTCGTACAAGCCTGCCTTGTGATAACCTTGTTCTTCAACATGTAATACGGACACACCACTTCCTCCCCGCTATTCAAACTTGCAGTGCAGAAGCTTGGAGTGACTTGGTTATCTCATTTACAGACCAGGAGACTAACTGCAGTCAATCCAGATGAGGAGTTTAGGCCTCCCCAGACGTTCAGTCATGAGGTGTATGTCTCAAGCTCTCTAGGAGACCTCAAGTTGAGATACTTGGATTCAGAAGAAGAGAAGGGCCCCTGCCAGCCCTGAGATGTCTGCCCCAGAAAGGTCTCATCCTTGTGAGGTGTGCCACAGAACTCCACAGAGTAGTCCTTATTGGCCTTGCATTCTAATAGTAAAAGGCCAGACTGTTGCTCCAAATTCCTTGGCTATGGGGGAAAAAAAATCCAAAGTGATACAGACTTTGTTGGCCAGGTATGGGCGCAAACTGCTGATCCAAGCCAGGCACTGGTGGCTCATGCCTGTAATCTTAGGTACTCCAGAGGCTGAGATCTGAGGATCACGGTTGAAAGCCAGCCTGGGCAATAGTCCATGGGGTGGGAGGGGAAGGCTAGGAATGTGGCTTAGTAGTAGTGCTTGCCTAGCATGCATGAAGCCCTGGGCTCAATTCCACAGTCCCACATCAACTGAAAAGGCCAGAAGTGGTGCTGTGGCTCAAGTGGTAGAATGCTAGCCTTGAGCAAAAGAAGCTCAGGGAGCTGGGCACGGTGGCTCATGCCTGTAATCCTAGCTACTCAGGAGGCTGAGATCTGAGAATCAAGGTTCAAAGCCAGCCCGGCACCAAAGACCATGAGACTCTTATCACCAATTAATCACTAGAAAACAGGAAGTGGGTCTGTGGTCCCAGGAGTAGGGCAGTAGCCTTGAGCTGAAGAGCTCAGGAACAGCGCCCAGGCCCAGAGTTCAAGCCCCATGACCTACACACACAAAAAAAATAGAAGCTCAGGAAGAATGCCCAGGCCCTGAGTTCAAACCCCAGGACTAGCCAAAAAAAAAAAAAAAGTCAAGACAAGGAGAGGAGAGTTATCCAAATGCAAGGAGTGAGGTCTTAAAGGCAACCAGCCTAATACTTATACAGAGGACACCTTGGATATGAACTCCAACCTCCAGAATTGTAAAAAAATAAATTTCTGTTGTTTTTACCACCTACTGTGTGAGACTCTTACACAGCCCCCCCCCCCCAAAAATGCAAGGATTCCAGCAAGCTATTCAGTGTGTGTGTGTGTGTGTGTGTGTGTGTGTGTGTGTGTGTGTGTGTGTATGTGTGTGTACCAGTCCTGGGCCCCTATTTCTGGCCTTTTTTTTTGTTGAAATCCAGCTCCCTCCTGGCCTTTTTTGGAAAGAAGAGTCTCATGAACTTTTCCTACCTAGGCTGGCTTTGAACCTTAATCCTCAGATTTTAGCCTCCTAAGTAGCTAGGACTGCAGGTATGAATGAGACACCTGCATTTGACTTCTTAATCCTTTAGCGGCTGAAACTGAAGCAGGTCCTGGTTCGAGAAGAGCACATGTATAGGATGGCAGATAGCTCCACTTGGACAGAATTAGAAAGTTGTTGGGTGTGGTAAGGCTATATTTAGCTAGGAATGTGTTTGCTCTCCCCAGAGAAGTCTTCCTCCCTGGGACTAGGAGCCTGGAGCCTCCAACAGCTGGCCCAGAGGCCATCCTCATTTCTCCTTCCAGAGGGCCCTGAGGCAGCACTGAAGTCCACCTTTCACTTCAGCCCTGGGTCCACACCATCATCTGCCTGCTCCGCCCTCCGCCAGCACCTCCAGTCTCCAGCACTGGGCGAGTTCAGGTAGCTCTATGAGTTCTGGCAGGTGCCCAGGCTGGGCAGGATCCTGGCTATTAGCTGCCTGTCAGAGGAGGTACTTAACCTCCTGTGCCCTTACTTTCTTTTGTATAATGAGGATGATAACAGCTACCACGGGGGTGTGGACTCAATAAGATAACACAACTGGTCATTGCTCATCAAACTGGTGCTTGACTCCCACTCAGGAGCCTCTCTTCAGAGGGGGAGGACTTTGGCCTGACTTCAGGCGCTTTCTTGCCCTGTTGACAAAGGCAGACAATGGATTCCCCAGGAGAACTTTATGAGATTCAAAACATTCAGTGTACTATGAAGTGCACTTGTGAATAGAAACTCTTTACCTGGCAAATGACTGAGACAGAGAGAAAAATACTCTTTATTCCCTGTACCGGGAACACAGGACCTCGGGCTTGAGAGTCAGGTGCTCTACCACCTGAGCCAGGCCTCCAGTCCTAGTCTATTTTAATAGCCGCAGAGAAAGTCCCATAGGAAGCATGAGCCATATTTCCAGCCTTTTCCAAAAGAAACGATCTATACGTGTCCCTTCTCTAGATCCATCCTCTGTTTACTTCTGCTTTGCTTTGTCTCCTTTCCTTTTGCCTCCGTTATCCAGTGCTCCAGTCGGAAGCTGGCAACTACATCCTCGAGCTCCGGGATCGTCCATCGTTTGCTTCTGTCTGGCTCCTATCTCTGGCCGTGGCTGTGACGTCACGTGCGATCCTGTGCTCGGCCTGCCACTTATGCCCCCTTTGCTTATCCTCGCTTCCGGTTCCGGTGGGGCTGGGGCTCCGAAGGCGTTCGCACCATGGCGGGCAGCCGCCTGGAAACGATCGGCAACGTCTTCACGAGGTGCGTCCTCCAGGCCGGGGGCGGGCGGAGGGGGGCTCCCCGGGGCGGAGGCTCTGCGGGGCGGGGCTGCTCCGCGGGCGGGGCGAGGTCCTCGTGCTCCCCCCGCCGAGTGGGGGTCTGTGGAGGAGGAAGGGAGGGCGAGGCTGCCCGGCCTCCGCGGCCTCCTCCGCGGGGCGGGGCGGGGCGGGGCGGGGCGGGGGCCGGGCCGCCCCGCCCTGCCCTGTGCCGAGGCTGCTCCAGGCTCCGCTGGGCGGGTCCGGGGGCTTCGCGGGCCTCTGGACCCCACTGACCGCGGTTCCCTCTTAGGACCCGAGACCTGCTCCGGGCGTCGGTGTTGAAGGAGAAGCCCCTGTGGTATGACGTCTACGAGGCCTTTCCTCCGCTGAAGGAGCCGCAGTTCCAGAGGCCCCGTTTGCGATATGGCAAAGCCAAAGCTCCCATCCAGGACATCTTTTACCACGAAGATCGCATCCGAGCGTGAGTGCGCAGAGATGAGGATGCCGCAGAACCCCGGAAGGAAAGGCTCATGGAACAACTAGTGGAGCCAGAGGCTTGCTCCACGGAGCCTGTGGGAGGAAAAAAGTTCTTTTAGTCAGTCTAGCAACTGACTAGTCTTCGCAATTACAGACATCTGTTTTTTCTGAGCACCAGGCACTGTGCTTACTCTTGACTGTGATTAGCTCATAGTTGAGTAATCCTAGCTACTCAGGAGGCTGAGATCTGAGGATTTCCGTTGAAAGCCAGCTGGGGCACTACAAAGCATTGAGACTCATCTCCAATTAATCACTAAGAGTGGGAAGTGGGGCTGTGGCTCAAGGGTAGGGTGGTAGCCTTGAGCTGAAGAGTTCAGGGACAGTGCCCAGACCCAGGGTAGGGTGAGCCTTGCGCTGAAGAGCTCAGAGACAGCACTCAGGCCCAGAGTTCAAGCTCCATGACCCATCCCACCCCCCAAAAAAATTGGGGAGGGGGGTACTGTTCCAGGGGCTTCAACTCAGGAACTCAGGGTTTGGGTGGTGTCCCTGAGCCTTTTGGCTCAAAGCTGGCACATTCTACCACTTGAGCCAGTGCGCTCTGTGTGTGTGTGTGTGTGTGTGTGTGTGTGTGTGTGTGTGTGTGTGGTCTTCTGATTTCAGCCTCTTGAATATCTTGGATATGTTGGGCATGGGCCAAGAGTGCCCAGCTCTTTTCCTCCTTTTTTTCCCTTAGGGCTTTCTTGAGGTAAGGGAACAGGCATGTTCTTGTTCTATGTGAATCTTTCAGGATGACTATGAGATTGTTGGCGGAATTAAGATTTTTTTTTTTTTTTTTTTTTTGCCATTCTTGGGCCTAGAATTCAGGGCCTGAGCACTGTCCTTGGGCTTTTCCCGAGGAGTCGAACCCCAGTCTTCGTCCATGAAAACACTCTACCACTAGGCCAAATTCCTGGCCTCGAATTAGAGATCCATTGCATGAACTTAGAGTGCTTTTATCCTTCAGTTGCTTTAGTCTCATCTCTCCTGCCATTCTGATGTGGGCAGCACTGGAAGGGGGTGGTAGTCACTGGAGAATGTCAAGTGTTTCATTGTTCTCTTACTGTTAATGCCAGGATATAATTAATTGAACCTTTAACTTTTATCTTTGTATACCTTCCCCTCCCTCCTGTTACTCCCATATGGTGGTTTTCATAGTTTTAAGAACTTATTAGCAAAATAAATTCCAGCTATTGTCAAGAACTAAATATAAAAAGTAAATCATGGCAGGGGCCGGGAGTTTGGCCTAGTGGTTAAAGTGCTTGCCTAGCATGCACGAAGACCCGAGTTTGATTCCTCTGTACCACATACCTAGAAAAAAGCCAGAAGTGGTGCTGAGGCTCAAGTGGTAGAGCTCTAGCCTTGAGAAAGTCCAAGGACAGTGCTCAGGCCCTGAGCTCAAGCCCAGGACTGGGGGGGAAAAAAAAAAAGTAAATCATGGCAATATTGGGGGGGGCAAAAGGTCTTAAGAGGCATCACATAAACCATAGAAGCTATAAAAGAAAACGTTGAAAATTTCTGCACAAAACATTAGAAAAGGCAACAACAACAAAAAAATCAAGACAAAGGTTTGTAGCATATTTGACAAAGAACTGATTTCCTACACTACAATATTTGTTTATAAATAAGTAAGCAAATAATCACTGTCTTAGTTTAGGTTTCTTTAATAAATTCCACAGATTAGATGGCTTATGAACAAAAACTTGTCATAGCTTTGGAGGCTGGAAAATATGAGATCAAGGTAGGAGTTCTGGAGAGAGCTCTCTTCCTGATTTGGAAGAGGCCTGTCTTACTATGTTCTTATAATGAAGGAGAGCAAAGAGAGAAGCGGGGCACAGAGGCTCACGCCTGTAATCCTAGCTTCTCAGGAGGCTGAGGATTGCTGTTCAAACCTGGGCACTAAAGTCCATGAGACTCTTACCTCCAATGAACCACCAGAACACCAGAAGTGGCGCTGTGGCTCAAGAGGTAGGGTGGGTAACCTTGAGCTGAAGAGCTCAGAGGCAGTGCCCAGGCCAGAGTTCAAGTCCCACGATAACCCCCCCCCAAAAAAAAATAAGAGGGTGAGTGGGGAGGGAGGAGGGAGGAAGGGAGGGAGAGAGAGAGAGAGAGAGAGAGAGAGAGAGAGAGAGAGAGAGAGAGAGAGAGAGAGAGAGAGAGAGAGAACAAGCCTGTGCCTCTCTTTTTCAGGGCACTAATCTTATGGTCTGATACTCTCCCAAGGGTTTCATCTCTGAATTCCATCCCCTTGGGGATTAGAAAATCATTGTAAGAACTTCAGGGGACACAAACATTCAGTCCCTAGCAATCACTAAATTGAAAAATAGGCAAAAAATGTGGGTAGTTTGCAGAAAGGAAAGTCAGGGTTTTTTTTTTTTTTTTTTTTTTAAATAAGATGGACAATCTCTTCCATCAAAGAAAAAGTAATTTGAAAGCACAGTAGTTAATTATAATGTCTCAGTTATCAAATTGGCAACGATAAAAAAAGTTGGAATGTACAATTTGACCAGGATATGGTAAACTTGGTACTCACACATTACTAATGGGAGTGTAAATTGGTAGCACTTTTTAGTAATTTAGGTAAATAAGTACATTCCTTGATCCCATAATCATTACTTTAAGCTTTTGCACACATGTACTTGCAGAGTACACTGGGACAGTTTGGGTGCAGATAGTCCTTGCAGCATTGTCTGAAGTTGCAAAGCACTGGAAACAGTGTACCTGCACTGATTTGATATGGTCTCTTGGAATAACTAAGTTCAAAAGGGAAGATGGAAGGTGAGAACTGACTACCTAATGGAGTTCTTTTGGAACTAGATGGAGGTGATGCACAGCGTGATTATGCTACATATTAAGAAGGGCTAATGTTACTAGGTTCCAGTGGTTAAGGCCTATAATCCTAGCTACTCAGGAGGCTTTTGTAGCCAACCTAGGTAAAACCCATAGGCATTTCCACATGTTTACTATTACTAGAGATTGATATTATACTTTTATGTTTTCTAGGAGATTTTATTCTACCTATGGGTCTGGTCAAAAGGCTTTTGATCTGTTCAATCCTAATTTCAAGTCTACCTGTCAACGGTAAGCCATGGAGTCGTGAGTTATTTCCCCCCATTCTCAAGGACTAGTTACCAGTTTGAGAAGTTTTGAATCTACTTCAGCAAAAGGTATTTCTATAGGAAAACAATGTTGAGGGCATGCTCGGCACTCTGTAACCACAACGTGTCGGTCTTTTTGTGTGGAATTTGAGTCTGGGGCTTTGTATTCACACAAGCACTATACCACTTGAGCTAGTCCCCACCTTAGACCAGCATGTCTTGACAGCACTAACACGCAATCTAAGATGAGTCTGCTTGGAATTCCAGATTTGTGGAGCAGTACTTGGAACTGCAGAGTCTTGGAGAAACAGATGAAGAGAAGTTATTTGTGGAAACAGGGAAGGCTTTATTGGCAAAAGGCATCATTTTAAGACGAATAGGAGAAGCAAGAACTGTGAGTACTTTCTTGTTAAATTTGTTATTACCCTGCTAGGGATATGGATTAATGGTAGAATACTTGTCTGGCGTGTGATGTGATTTTTTTATTATTATTACATTTAAAAATTATATTATTGTAATATATTATTTAAGTTACATTTTTATTACAAGGGTCTGTACATATCTATATATCTGCACGCACGTACACACACACACACACACACACACACACACACACACAAAGTGTATCTTGTTCAGACTTACCTCTTCCATCACTCTTTTTTCATCTTCTCTCCTCACCTCCTAAAGAGGTGTCCTGGATTTGATCCCCAGAACTACAACCTCCTCCCAGCCCCCCAAAAAAGATAAGATTGGTATTGTTACCTTTTTTTTTTTTTTGCCAGTCCTGGGCTTGAGCTCAGGGCCTGAGCACTGTCCTTGGATTTTCTCAAGGCTAGAGCTCTACCACTTGAGCCTCAGCACCACCTCTGGCTTTTTTCTATGTATGTGGTACCGAGGAATCGAACCCGGGTCTTCATGCATGCAAGGCAAGCACTTTAACCACTAGGCCAAACTCCCGGCTTGTTACCTTTTTTTATGTGCCAATCCTGGGGTTTGAACTTAGGGCCTGGACACTATCTCTGAGCTTCTTTTGTTCAATGATAGCACTCTACCACCTGAGCCACAGCTCCATTTCTAGCTGTTTTAGAGGTTTAGTAGAGATAAGAGTCTCACAGACTTTCTTGCCCAAGCTGCCTTTAAACTGCAGTCCTCAGATCTCAGCCTTCTGAGTAGCTGGGATTACAGGCATGAATCATTGGTGCTCAACTGGTATTGTTCCTTTTTTTTTTTTTTTTCATACAAAATGGTGAATTTATTGGGGAAATAGATGGTGAACTCCCCGGCCAGGGACACAGTGCAGACTCGGGAGCTAACACTGTGACCCCGAAAGGTTCTCACACTGGGTTTTTAAGGGCAAAACCCATGTGGTCAAACCTGGCCGCACCCAGGTGGACAATGGGATAGTTACATATACAGAGGGACTGTAGCCAGCTCCAGCCATACGCAGGTAGCCAATAGGGTTACAGCCCAGTGTTTGAATTAACCTATCACCTTTGTAGGAATTAGCTAGTGAATTTGGCTGATCACCACACAAAGCAGGTCCCCCCTACACACAAACCAAGTGGATGTCCTGCTTCATGGCGGGTGGGGATAAGGTGCCCCTCCCTAGAAGGGCAAAAATGGCTGGGCTGCTTTACCATTGTTGGCCTTCCACAATGGGGCAGGTAGCTCTTAGCGCATTCAAGATGGTGCCAGTCTTTGCTCCCCTTAACACTCCCCCTTTTTCTTTTAGCCTAGTCAAATCCTTGACTCATATACTTCAGTACAAACGGGGTTATATTGGGTGTGTGGGATCATCAGTTTTATAACTCTGATCCTCTTTTTTTTTACTAAGGACATCATTGCAGTAATTACACAGGGGCCAATCAACAGTAACATTAAAATAATCACCAGTGGGCCAATCATGGCTAAGATTAGGGAAGTTCCCCAGGGGAACCAGTTGTACGGCCTCTCATACCATCCTTGGAACCCCTGTCTCTCCTTTCTTGCTCATCTAGTCTTCTCTTTATAGCTTCTAGGCTATCTTTTATTACTCCAGCGTGGTTCGCCCAAAAGCAACATTCTTCTCCCAGGGTGACACTCAAACCTCTAGAAACAATATATCTAGTCCTCTTTTGTTCTGGAGGACAACTTCAGCTAGGGACCCCAGTGAGTCAGTGAGCTTGTCAATTGACTTATGTATACATCTTAGGTCAGCATCTGTTTGGGACCCAAGAATGTCAAAGTCCATTTCTCTGGGAGTGGTATTGTTCAAATACTGTTAGATTGAGTGTACTGGACGTTTTCTTTTTTTCCCCTGTGGGTCATGGGGCTTGAACTCGGCCTGGGTGCCGTCCCTGAGCTCTACAGCTCAAGGCTACCGCCCTACTCTTGAGCCCAGCCTCACTTCCCATTTTCTAGAGGTTAATTGGAGATAAGGGTCTCAGATCCTTTTGTGCACTGGTTGGCTTTGAACCTTGATTCTCAGATCTCAGCCTCCTGAGTAGTTAGGATTACAGGCATGAGCCACTGTGCCAGCTGTATTGGACTTTTAATAGCTGCTACTTAGAATGAAGTGAGTTATCTTTGATGCTTCTGAAATTGTGGCTTAATAGAAATTAAAAAAAAAATCATACTATTTGTCTTAGTAGAATTTTTGTGTGTATATGTAGAGTTGGAGTCTTGGACTTCTCTGCCCGAGCTGGCTTTGAACTATAGTTCTCATACCTTAACCTCCAGAGTAGCTAGGATTACAGGTATGAGCTACTGTCGCCTGCCTCATAGAATTTTTTATTTTTTTATTTTTATTTTTTTTTTTTTGCCAGTCCTGGGCTTGAGCTGAGGGCCTGAGCACTGTCCTTGGACTTTCTCAAGGCTAGAGCTCTACCATTTGAGCCTCAGCACCACTTCCGGCTTTTTTCTGTGTATGTGGTACCGAGGAATCGAACCCGGGTCTTCATGCATGCTAGGCAAGCACTGTAACCGCTAGGCCAAACTCCTGGCCCCCTGCCTCATAGAATTTGACATGAGATATTAGTGTTAAATTTCTCACTCAGTAACAATGTGATGACTGCTGAAGTTCCAGTCAGTTGAGTAAAAATGGTAGTATCAGTATGACATCTCTGATGTTTTAAGCAACAGAAGGTAGTCATTGTTATTTTTTTTTTTTTTTCTGGAAATCTCAACAGGTAATTGTCAAACCCCAAACCATGTCGGAGGGCAACTGGCCTCAGAAAGAAGTTGCTCCAGACCAGCATTTGGAGACAATCAAAGAGCAGCCAAAAGATCTCTCTCCTCCCTGAAGGGTGTGTGTGCCGACAGCCCCACTGTGCTCATTGGAGGAAGGCTGAGCCATTTTTAATAGTTGAACTGTGTAAATATTTTTTGATCTCTGAGACATATGTTTGCCTTCTCTTCCCATTTTTGGATTGTTAGAAAACTCAGTATCATAGTTGGAAAGAAGCAGTTTTGTGAACTTTTATTTTAAGACATTTCTAAATAAAGGATTCCCTAGCTGCTTATAAAGTAAATTTACTTTGAAATTGTAAATAACACGAGGAAACCTTTATAAAGATTATTTGATGGAACTCCTTCTAGTGTGGTTTGCTCAGATGTGTGTGTCAGCATGTAGGCTGGCTACATCCGATCCTCTGGTCTGAATCTTCGTGGGTCCTTCAGACTTCTGCCTGCACACATGGTGTCATCCCTCAGCCAGCTGTCTGTCTGCAGATAATCTTTGTACTTCTGACTTTACTGAGAGAGGCCAAGTTGTCTTGTGGTTTTGCATTCAGAGCCAGGACCTGTCATTGGTGATGGGAAAAGGCCAAAAGTATCTTTCATCTCATGAATCGAGTGTGTTAGTGCTAATTGGCATAGTCCTGGAGGTAGGATGCTCAGTAAGTACTTGCCGAGTGACTAAATGGATGAATGATTACACCCAGCTAAGGACTTAGTTGGTCACTGGGCCTGCTTGGTGGTAGGATGGGGTCAGGTGATTCAGGTAGTATTCTTCACTATCCCTGGGGTACCATAGTGTGCTACCGTGCTTACCAACTGTTTCACCCTTATTTTCCTATTTTACTGAATAGGTGAAACATTCTTCTATGGTTGTGACATTTTGTTGTTTGTGGTGTTGGGGCTTGAGCTCAAGGGCTGGCTACTTCCCTTTTTACTCAAGACTAGCACTCTACCATTTTGAACCACAGTTTCATTTCCAACTCTGATGATTAATTGGAAATAAGAGTCTCACAGACTTTCTTTCCTGCCTGGGCTAGCTTCAAACCATGATCCTCAGATCTCAGCCTCCTGGGTAGCTAGGATTATAAGCATGAACCACCAGCACCCAGTGTTTGTATCTCTTGTATTTG
This sequence comes from Megascapheus bottae, assembly GCF_031878675.1. Classification (NCBI taxonomy): domain Eukaryota; kingdom Metazoa; phylum Chordata; class Mammalia; order Rodentia; family Geomyidae; genus Megascapheus; species Megascapheus bottae. The sequence continues at coordinate 41,875,860 of NC_143525.1, read as the reverse complement.
TAGTCAAGCCAGTAATTTTAGCACCTAATAGTAAGCTGCTTCAGAAATACTATATTTTAAAACAAGCATGTGTGCCAGGTGCCAGTCTTATACCTATAAACCTAGCTATTCCCTAGCTGCTTATAAAGTAAATTTACTTTGAAGTTGTAAATAACACGAGGAAACCTTTATAAAGATTATTTGATGGAACTCCTACTAGTGTGGATAAAGTTTGAAGCCAGTCATGGAAGAAAAGTCCTTGACACTGTCACTAATTAACCAGCAAAATGATGGGCTCCAGTGTTAAGGTACCAGCTGAGAAAACAAGCTGAGTCAACGTGTGAGGTCCTGAGTTCAAACTCTGGTCCTGGCCGAAGGAACAAAACCTTGGGTGGCTTTGTGACTCAGTGTCGGGTCACTGCATTCTCCTGGCAGACTGAAAGGCAGGATCTGCTTCCTGGCTTTCAGTTAAAGAGGGTGAAGGACCCAGGAGGCAGTAGCAGTTCTTAGCTGTGTTCTTCCCCCTGCCCCGAGCCCCCAGTGCTATCTGTCATGTGTTTCATGGTTCCTCATGTTTGGGTGCTTCACGTCCAGTGTCTGGCCTGACCTTGGAAAGGCTTCCTGACAGGCAGGTGAAAGATAGTTCTTTCAGAGGCAGTGATGGGGTGGCTAAACCTTGTTTCTGGGTGTTGATTTTTAAAAGTCGGCTCTCAGTAGCAGTGTGAGAGAGCACCTTTCCCCACACATTCTGATCTTGTTAAATGAGAGGATTCGGGAGAGCCTAGGCCTGGCGGGAGGGAGCTAGGTTCCCCCCCACAGCGCCTTGGGATGGGCAGAAAGCTACCACCATACAGTGGCTCCTTCAGGTTGAGCCTCAGTGACAGGGACTTAGTGAGAGGTGTGAGACTTGAGAATTCAGAGGGAACATTTCCCACAGCTGTGGCAAAAGCCTTCATCAAGTTCTCTTGTGGTTTTGGAGAGAATGGAAGCATAGCCCTGAGCATGGCTTTATAAGAGATGGGAAGGGGGATTCTAAACCTAGCAAGGATTCCTGGGTGAGGGAAGAGCTCTGGACTTTAGGGGTGCTGCTTGAGTGAGGTTTGGGAGGGAGTAGGGCTGGAGAAGCACTCCCAGCCAGTCTGGTTTAGAACTCACACCTTCAGTGCTCTTTGTAATTGGTGTCTTTACCTGAAAACTTCTTTTGTTCAAATCAAATGTCAGGTCCCTGTGGAATCCCGCACAGACTGCACTCACGTACTTCTCTGCGGCTGGTATACCTGGTCTGTCTACTCAGCCCAGGTGCCCTTGGCCTCCATTCATATGGTGATATACTTTCCCCTATTAAGAGTATAAATGAGGGGCCGGGAGTTTGGCCTAGTGGTTAAAGTGCTTGCTTAGCATGCATGAAGATCGGGTTCAATTCTTCGGTACCACATACATAGAAAAAGCTGGAAGTGGTGCTGAGGCTCAAGTGGTAGAGCGCTAGCCTTGGGAAAGTCCAAGGACAGTGCTCAGGCCCTGAGCTCAAGCCCAGGACTGGCAAAAAAAAAAAAAAAAAAGAGTATAAATGAGGTGTGATAACTCAAGCAGTAGGACAGCAAAGCCAAGTTCACACTGCAGTACTTTCAAAAAGAAAACGTAAAGGCAGAAGTTCTTTTTTGTCACCATGAAAGCTGCTAGGAGCTTGCTGAGCCGGAGTTGAGAGAGGCAGGAGTCGAGGTTACATTGAGGTTCGCATAAAACAAGTCAGGATCTAGGTAGTTCTGGACACCTATTTCCACTGGCCTGTAAGATAAGGGCAGTGCTTTCCTCTGTGCCTTCTTTATTAGTGCTGTGATGAGTTAGATCTTGAATGTAAATTCTTCATAATGTGAAGGGGTAGTGGAGGTCAGGTTTGAACAGATAGGTGGATCTGATCAAGGGGATGGTGTTGACAGCCAGGGCCGGGAGTTTGGCCTAGTGGTAGAGTGCTTGCCTAGCATGCACAAAGACCCGGGTTGGATTCCTCGGTACCCCACATACCTAGCAAAAAGCCAGAAGTGGTGCTGAGGCTCAAGTGGTAGAGTGCTAGCCTTGAGAAAGTCCAAGGACAGTGCTTCGGCCCTGAGCTCAAGCCCAGGACTGGCAAAAAAAAAAAAAAAAGAGTTCAAAGCCAGTCCAGTCACTGACTGATGGCTCATGCTTGTAATCCTAGCAATTCTGAGGAACCCAGTTCGAAGGCTGCCTGGGTAGGAAAGTCCATAGGATTCCTATCTCCAATTAACCACCAGAAAACAGCAAGCGGAGCTGTAGCTCAATGTGATAGCGCTCTTAGAGTTCTTTTTTTTTTTTTTCCCTCTTTTTAGAGGTGCTTGGATTTAAACTCAGGGTCCTATACAGTGCTCTACCCGGAGCCATGTCTCTGGACCTTTTGGTATTAGTTGTTTTTCAGATAGGATCTCACATTTTACCTGGAACTGAACTTGTATACAAGATTACAAGTAGGAGCCACTACAACCACATACCTTTTTTTTTTTATAGTTTGGTTTATGCATTTTCTGAATTCTGATTCCTCATTTTGTTAAATATACCTTTCACTCTAAACAACTGATAGTTTGTAATGTAAAAGCATTCAGCAGATAGACTTCTGTTTTAAACAAAGTCGTTTATTTAATGGAATGATGGCTTTTTCTCTGAGGCTGCCCTCAGTGCCTGCCTCTGCGAGTTTAGATGTGGCATGCTGGAGTGGATGTGTCCTCAGTTCTCGACTGTGGCCGTGCCTGTTGCCTGATTTAGAACTGGGCTGGAAGTTGTAGTATATGTGCTGGAGATAATGTGGCACTGTAGTGAAGACAGGGCCAGAGCACTGGAGGTAGGAGCAAGGAAAGGCCAATGGCCACGGTGGGGCAGGGTTGGCCTATACTCTTGCTTTGTTTCTAAGTTGTTTTTTTTTTTTTTTTTTTTTTGTCTAGTCCTAGGGCTGGAACTCAGGGCCTGAGCACTGCCCTTGGGTCTTCCCAAGACTAGAACCCTATCACTTGAGCCACAGCACCACTTCTGGCCTTTTCTATGTATATGGTACCAAGGAATCGAACTTGGGGTCTTTGTGCATGCTAGACAAGCACTCTACCATTAGGCCAAACTCCCTGCCCTATGTTTCTAAGTTTTACTCCAGAATATCCCAAAGGTGGAGGACTGACTCTGGCAAGGCTTGTCGTGTGTTTTCACCCTTTGACTGTGCTGGGTGAGAGGAGGGATGCCTGAGCAGGCTCAATGAGCCAGTTGTTTGAGGTCACCTTGGCTGGCAAAGGAAGGACACCTGCCCTCCAGTGGAAAAAAACAGGAAGTGATTTTCATGCCACTCCCAGGATAGCATTGTGTGCTAAGCATGTCTCTGATTGGATGAGGCCAGCACTAAAGCATTGTCTGTGGAGATGCTGAGCCAGACAAGTGGTTATTGCTGGGGCACAATAATGAGAAGGTTGCTAGGGAAGGGCAGAGAACACGGGAAATAAAGTGTTATGTTTCCTAAAAATGTCCCCATCACTTACCACTGGTGAGATTGCAGAAAGAGAATTTTTGTTGAATTGCAAGCTGGCAGACTGCATGCCCAGTATAGTTTTACCCTTGATTGACACTTTTCTTGGGCTGGAACTTAAATACTCTATCAGCCATCTGACCTTTTGGTTGCTCAGTTCTTTTAATTAGAAGATAGTTCTAAGCAACATCCAGCAGTGGACTATTTGTTTTTTTTATCAAGCATTTTCCTCCCAGCAGTTAGTGAAAGGTCATTGGCTTGAATGGGTGCTTTGTTTTTGGTGAGCAGCTTAAGATGAAAAAAGATACAATCAATCTCTGCTCCCTCCTGTTTGCTCTTGGGCAGGACACTGTTTAATAGTCATTGTGGCATTTAGGATCGTGGGCTTTGGAAACATGCAGAAAAGTGCAAGTGCATCCCTTGCTGCTAACATTTCTCCAAAAGTAAACATCAGGCTGTGATTATGGTTAATAATGAGGTATTGATTGTCTGAAAATGTCACTGCCTGCGAACAGTTGGCCTTGGCACCACTAGAGGGCGCTGCTCACTCATACACTGCTCAACTAGAAGGATTTAGTTATTTTTTTATTTCCTTGCCTCAGGGTAGCTTGCCTTTCAAGGTTGGTGAATGTCCTTGTAAAATAAGGTTCTGGATGAGATTTAGAGAGCTGTGAAGTCTGTGGTGGTGCTGTTGAGATGGAGTAGGGATGGGAGGGCGAATTACAAAGGTCTGCCCTTCCGGGAGGTGAAGGGGGGAGAGCGGGGAGTAGGAGGGAGGAGTAGTTCCCTGAGCTCTAAGAGCCAGGAGCTGGAGAGGAGGGAGCCAACAGTGCTAAGCCCTTTGGGGATTTTGCCTGGAGCAGTTTTTCCTAACCTTTTCCACTCAGTGGCATCTCTCTTGATTTACTGTGGAGGATGGGGGGCGGGCAGCTTGAAAGAGGGGAACCAGGCCTAAGAGGAAGAGCAGCCTCATCTCCTGCTTTGTCTTATGACCTTAGGGGAGTTAGGGACAACTTGAACCTCAGTTTTTGTATCTTGAAGACAGAAATAACATCTACCTCATTGAGTTATTGCAGGAATCAAACAGGAACATAAGCAGAGTTCTTGGTACTCCTTAGTCCTTTGCTCTCAGACAGGGAGGCTCCGGGCAACTGACTCCCCCCCCCCCACACACTGGGCAGGAGGAATGTGTGTATGCGGTTAACTTCAAAAGAAACAAATTTGGTCTGTGCCCCTTTCTTGCCAGCTGCTGGCTTAAACTTGTAGTTCTCAATTCCCTGCCCTCCAACCTAGTAGTTACTGTCACTTTTTTTTTTTTTTTTTTTTTTTTTTTGCCAGTCCTGGGCTTGAGCTCAGGGCCTGAGCACTGTCCTTGGACTTTCTCAAGGCTAGAGCTCTACCACTTGAGCCTCAGCACCACTACTGGCTTTTTTTTTTTCTATGTAATGTGGTACCGAGGAATCGAACCCCGGTCTTCATGCATGCTAGGCAAGCACTTTAACCACTAGGCCAAACTCCCGGCCCCTTACTGTCACTTTTTAGCACAAGAATGAATTAAAAAAAAAAAATTGCCCATACAAAAAAGGCTAGAGGCATTTCTCAGCAGTACAACACCCACCCAGCAAGTTCAAGGCCCTGAGTTCAAGCTCCAGTATGTGTCAAGAAAGAAAGAAAGAAAGAAGGAAGGAGAGGAGAGAAAGAAAAAAAAGAAAAAGAAAAGAAAGAAAAAGCCAGGGGCACAGGTAGCTTGCACTTGTGAATCCTAGCTACTCAGGAGGCTAAGATCTGAGGGTCAGGGTTCAAAGGCAGCCCCGGCAGGAAAGTCATGGAAGTCTTATTTTTGTCAGCAAAAAGCCACAAGTGGAGCTTGTGGCTGTAGTGACAGAGCAGCAACCTTTAGCAAAATAGCTCAGGGATAGTGCCCAGGCGCTGTCCAGCCCTAGAATGTGTATATGCATGAACACACAGAGAAAGGAAAAGAAAAAAAGAGGAAAGCAAACGTCTTGGAGAGTTAATCCATTCTTGGAATTTAATATCGGTAGATTTTACTGAAATTTTTGCCGTTTTCTTTTGTTGCTGTTTCTTATATTGTGTGTATATGTGCATATAGAAATCAGTGTCTTTTTTTATTTTTTGAGACAAAGTTTTACTGTGTAGCCCAAACTGGCTAGAAACCCATAATCTTCCTGCCTCAGTCTTCTGAATGCTGGGATCACAGGAATGAGCCATCACACCAGCTGAAATCTCTTCTTTCCTTATCATCTGTCCTCTGCCTACCTGTGTACACTGTTCTGTTTTTCTGTTTTCCTTCCTTCCACCCCCATTTCCTGGCCCTACTCTAGATGACTGAGGAATTCTTGACTGTCTCTACCGAGAGGCCCAGCTGAGAAAAGTTCTTGGGGACTGGAGCCAATTAGTAACTGGGGCAGGGCGGGAATTTTGTCCACCCCCTCTTCTCTTCCTTCTTGTGAAGGGAACAGGGTGGCTTCTAGAATGTCTAGTGTTACCCTTCCTCCAGGTTTACCTGCTTTCATCTGGCCTGCTGGGGGTAGGGCTCTGAAACTGGTTATCTGTGTGTTAGGCCAAATAGCATAGGAGCCATGTGCACTATCCAGGGTGGGTTGCAGAGCGGGGCCTCTTCTCTCTGTTGTCTTAGCCAAAATAGCTGAGTTCAAATCCAGATGCTGGCAACACTATGTGGCTTTGGACAAATTACCTAACCATTTCAAGACACACCTAACCCAACCTGCAACAGAATCTGGGAACATGGCTTCTTTTCATCTATATTTGCACATATATATTCTGAATTATCTTACTGGGGATTATCTTATTTTTTGAATTATTCCCTGCTTATTTGTGTGTGTGTGCGCACGCGTGCGTGCACGTGCATGCGTGCTCACCTGTGCATGCGTGCTCACGTGTGCGGGGGGGGGGAGGTTGCTGGAAATGGAACCCTGGGTCTCACATATGCTGAACAAGTGCTCTTCTACTGAGCCAGACTGCCAACCCTTGGGCTTGAACTCAGGATCTTGAACTCTCACTGTTTTTTTTTTTTTTTGCCAGTCCTGGGTTTGAGCTCAGGGCCTGAGCACTGTCCTTGGACTTTCTTAAGACTAAAGCTCTACCACTTGAGCCTCAGCACCACTTCCAGCTTTTTTCTAGGTATGTGGTACTGAGGAATCGAACCCGGGTCTTCCTGCATGCTAGGCAAGCACTTTAACCACTAGGCCAAACTCCCGGCCCCAACTCTCACTGTTTTGCTTAAGGCTGGTGGTTCTACCACTTGAAGCACACCTATACTTCTGGCTTTTTGCTGGTTAATTGGAGATAAGAGCCTCTTGGATTTGTTTTCCCCAAGTTGGATTTGTGCTGAGATCCTTAGATCACACCTTCCTGAGTAGCTAGAATTTCAGGTATTGGTGCGTAGCTCTTTGATGTCCTGTCCCCCCCACCCCCAGTTCTGGGGCTTGAACTCAGGGCCTGGGCACAGTCCTTGGGCTTTCTCAAGGCTAGAGCTCTACCACTTGAGCCAGAGCACCACTTCTGGCTTTTTCTGTGTATGTGATCTCAAGGAATCGAACCCCGGGCTTCGTGCATGCTAGGCAAGCACTCTACTACTAGATCATACTCCCAGCCCCTCTTTCTTTCTTTCTTTCTTTCTTTCTTTCTTTCTTTCTTTCTTTCTTTTTTTTCTTTCTTTCTTTCTTTCCTTTTTTTTTTTTTGCTAGTCTTGGGCCTGGAACTTAGGGCCTGGGCATTGTCTCTGAGCTTCTTCTGACTAAGGTTAGCAATTTACCACTTGACCACAGCTTTTTCTATTTATGTGGTACTGAGGAATAGCACCTAGGATTTCATGCATGCTGGACAAACACTCTACCACTAAGCCACATTCTCACTCCCCATAAGACCCTTTCTTATATCAACACAGATCAGATCTAACAGCAAGATAAGTAATATTCATTCTAGAATAGTTCTGATTGCCACTCTGTCTTCAAGTTTCCCACAGGGCTCTGAACAAGCTCTCTACTTTGTCATCTGGCCTGTCCCTGGGGCCAGCTCCATTTTTTTTTTTTTTTTTTGTCTGTTGTGGGACTTGAACTTTGGGCCTGGGCATTGTCCTTGAGCTTAAGGCTACCACCCTACCCCTTGAGCCACAGCACCACTTCTGGTTTTCTGGTGGTTAATTAGAGATAAGAGTCTCACTAACTTTAGTGCCCAGGCTGGCTTTGAACTGCGATCCTCAGATCTCAGCCTCCTGAGAAGCTAGGATTACAGGCGTGAGCCACTAGGCCCAGCTTGCCAGCTGCTTTTAACCATTTCTTGTTTTAGTGTATTCAGTGGTTACCTTGATCAAAGAACATGCTCTGGCTCTTCCATCCTTCCTGTTTTACTAACTACAATCCTTGTTCCTTGGTTTTCTGCTTTGATGGGGGATTTAGAATTTCTCTTGTATCCAGTGGGTTATTCACCCATTTCAGCTCCTCTGTGTAATGACACTAATTAAGGTTTTGGGTTGAATTATGCCTTCACCCCAAAGTCATCACTGCAAGTGCCAGTGAATGTGCCAGTATTTGGAAATAGCATCTCTGAAGATGGAATTATGTTAAGGTGAGGTTCTACTGTAGCCTAAACACTGGATCTGAGCCAGGCCACCGAAATAAATAGTTTAGGGCAGCTAAGCAACTTCAGTCTTTGCTTCTGGCAAGAGAAGAATTCGGGTGAGGCTTGGACATAACTGAAAATGATAGGCTGGTTTATTAGAAAACAAACAAGGCAGAGAAAGTGAGCACGTGGCATAGATGTGCCACAGGGATGATGAAAGTTAGTGCGTGTCTGCCATCTTTTTCTTTTATGTTGGTACTGGGACCTCAACCAAAGGCCAGGGTCCCCTCCCTTAAGCTATTTTTGCTCAAGGCTATCACTTTTTATCACTTGAGCCACAGCTGCACTTTTGGCTTTTTGGTGGTTAACTGGAGTTGAGAGTCTTACAGACTTCCTGCCTAGAGGCTGGCTTTGAACTGCAATCTTCAGATCTCAACCTCTTGAGTAGCCAGGATTGTAGGTGAGCTACCTTATTATTCATTGGAGTTCTTATTATGCATTCTTTCTGTTGGTGGGCCTGGACAGATGCTCGATGTACATTATCTTATTCAATGACCCTTGAAATCGGGTTGATATTCCCAAAGCTTTGACTTGAATGAGGCCGTGCGATGGGGCAGTTGGCATGTTTAACATCAGTCCTTTCTGTGGGAGGACTCAGGCTACCAGGTGCACATTCCAGGGGTATCATTTTCCCGGAGGAGGTTGGGAATGTCGTGGCCGCCCTTGGGTGGGCAGGGCAGTGGTGGTGGTCTTCTACTTAGAACTCTTGGTTGTTGTTGTTGGCTGTGGGGCTTGAACTCAGGGCTTGGGCCAGTCCTCTGTCCCTGAGCTTCTTGGTCATCAAGGCTAGCACTTGACTACTTGAGCCATAGTGCTCTTTTTGAGTGGTTTTTTTGGAGATAGGAGTCTCACAAGGACTTTTCTGCCTGGGTTGGCTTTGAACTGCGACCCTCAGATTTCAGACTCTTAAATTGCTAGGATTATAGGCATGAGCCATCAGTGCCCAGCTTCTACAGAGAACTTAAAAGGCAAATTGAAGCTGAATGGTGGGGCTGGGAATGTGGCTTAGTGGTAGATTATTTACCTAGCATGCATGAAGTCCTGGGTTTGATTCCTTAGTACCACATATACCAAAAAAGCCAGAAGTAGTACTGTGGCTCAAGTGGCAGAGCATTAGCCTTGAGAAAAAAAGTGTCCAAGGATAGTACCCAAGCCCTGAGTTTAAGCCCTAAGACTAGCCAAAAAGAAAGAAAGAAAAAAAGAAAGAAAGAGAAAGAAAGGAAGGAAGGAAGGAAGGAAGGAAGGATAGGCTTTTCAGCTATGGATTTAGATGACTCTCTTAAGGTCAGGCTCTTGGGCCTGAGAACCCTCCTGCCTATACAAACATTTGTTTAAGAAGGCAGAACCCAGCATGGGCCATGCTCTGACACCAGCCATGTCAGGGCATTGACTCGGCTTGTGTTCGAGACTTCCTCCCTTGGCCACCACAGTCTTATTGAGCAATATATTACGAGTGTGCCTCGCTCTGCTGATGTGTTATGGATAAATCATTAAGGAGGCAGCTCACCGCGGTGATGTATTGGTGTAATAGATCATCAGAGTGAAGTCTTCTCCTGACATGCGGGCTGGCTCAAAGGGTGGTGTCATTCAGGGAAGAATTAGCCCAGCAGCAGCTCTGGCTTAATTACAGGATAAAAGGTTTGTGAATGATAGGCTGAAGGCTGCAAGCACCAGCATTTTGATTCTTGATGTAAAAATATAATTGGACTTCCTGAGAGAAGTTTTGATTATTTTCAAACAGCCTCCTGCTTTATCACAACAGCACAACTTGCCGTGTGACTGCGGGGGTACCTCTTTATCAAAGTGGGGGGAGCTCCGGGCCCTTTTCACATCTGAATTATCGTTCTCCTTTCAGTTTGTAGGTCACAGAATGAGTTAAGGGAGGTAAAATCCAGGAGGTCTGCCTTTCAGGCCTTTAGAATAATGTCCTTAACAACTGGACCATTGGAATTGAGTGATTTATTCCAATATCACTAAGGCAGGCTGTGGTTCTCAGCCAGTCAGCTGGATTTGTGCGCATGCGTGTGGAAGAGAGCGGTGGTTGGTGTGGACATGATGTCTTCACAGTGATAATGTTTATCCAACAGGCATCTAACATGGTGCTAAAGGTTTTACCTGTAATATTTAGTCTTATTTAATCCACAGGACAATACTATGAGACAGGTGTCAGTCCTCTTCTCATTTCCCAGATGAGAAAAGCAGCCTGGCGTAGGCCTTATCCGTAAGCTTGCACAGCTGGCTCAGTGGCCCTCAGTTTCCCCTCCTTTTCAGATATGTAAATCAAACTTTGTTCCTTTTGTGGTGGAACTGACATGTGAGCTCTGAGCCCTATGCTTGCTAAGTAGGCTTCGTGTCACTTGAATCATATTCCCAGTCTAAATTTAAGTCTTTTTTTAAATTGTATTTTATTGTTGGGATAATATATAGAGGGGTTACAGTTACATTTGTCAGGTAATGGATGCATGGTTTCTTGAACCTTGATACCCCTTCTCATGGTTTTGTTCCCCTTTACTTCCCCCATCCCCTCCTGTCTTTTTTTGAACCTCCCACCTATCATGGGGCTTGAACTTTGGGGCTGGGTGCTGTCTGAGCTTTTGTGCTCAAAGCTAGAGCTCTACCACTTGAGCCACAGATCTACTTTGTGTGTGTGTGTGTGTGTGTGTGTGTGTGTGTGTGTGTGTGTGTGTGTGCGCATGTGTTTAACTGGAGATAAGAATCTCATGGACTTTCCTACCCTGACTGGCTTTGAACCATGCGCCTTAGATCTCAGCCTCCTGAGTAGCTACGATTACAGGCGTGAGCCTCTGGTGCTTGGTTTGGATACATCATTCTGCAATCCTTGGGGAATTACCTTCAGCACTCGTCACTGTGTCATCCACAAAAGGATGGGCTCTGCTTCTGCTTGGAAGTGTTGTAAGGATTAAAAGTCCCTGGATAAGTGAGTGTGGATGGCTCACATCTGTAATCCTAGCTACGAGGGAGGCTGAAATCTGAGGATCCTGGTTCAGAGCCATCTTTGGGCAGGAAAGTATGTGAGATTCTTATTTCTAACCACAAAAAAGCCAGAAATGGATCTGTGGTTCAAGAAATTGAGCCCTGGCCTTGAGCAAAAAAGCTTAGAGACAACACCTAGGCCTTAAATTTAAGCCCCAGGACTGGTACCAAATTTTAAAAAGAAACAAAGAAAGAAAGAAAGGGTCATGGATATTAAGAACTTAACATTCTGTCAACATGAGACATGGTCACGACTAACTTCTTGGAGTAGCATGGCTGCATCCCGACAAAACTGACATGTGGACTTGGCTTCTGTTCAAACCTTGGCTTATGTCAAGTAACATATTCCCTAGGTGTAACTACTCAGAAAAATTCTTACCATGAAAAGTTGATGAAATTTGGCTCCTGGAGACTGACTCAGAATCGTTCAAAAGTAGGTATTTGCAGGGAGCCTTTTGATAAAGAAACCACTTATTCTGGCCTCTAAAATCAAGGCCATCTCCTCAGGAAGAGTAGGAATCCAGGGGAGATAAGATGGATAATCCTGTCCTGCAGAATTTATTAAAGATGTCCAGATTAAAAATTGGGTTGTCTGTCAGTCAATCAAGCTGTTTTCTGCATTTTTCTGTCATTTACTAAAAATATCCCCTAAGGAACTCATACGTGCTGGTAGCCCTTCCCCTCCATTTGGAAGAACAAGTGTGGTCCTTGGATTTGTCCTTGGCTTATGGAAGGCTTTATTCTAACTATGAACAATTCTCCCCAGTCATGTTTTGAGGGCACATGGGTGGACGTCAACAGTGGAATACGGAGCACCTCGTCCTAGCACCAGGGACACTTGCTGGGTCACGCAGCTCGAGAGACAGGGCTGCCTGCGCCATGGCCTGGCCCTGTGATGAAGCCCTTTTCTGTGCCTCTTCATGCTGCTTGGTAAGTCAGTGGCTTCTGGAGGTGGGGACTCCAGAGGGTGGTCTCTGGGAGCCTCAGGACTCACGGAGCCTAGCGCACATCACCTTCTTGATTGGTGCAGGGAGCTGACTCTTCACTTTTTTCACTCCCAAGTTCTGTGGCAGAACTGGTCACAGCACCACACCATGAAGCCCTGTCTCTACGGGGTTTAGCTTTCCTCATGCCCTTGCCATTCAGTCCCTGGGGCAGTTCATCCCAGGCTAGACTCCATGCAGTCCCGTCTCCTCTCACCACAGGCCTCTCCACAAACCCACTTGGAGAAGCACTAATGCCATTATCTTCCCGAAATTAAAATCAAGCCTCAACCTATAATGTTTCACGGAGAGGGAATTGGGGTTATATATTCCTGCGTTGAGCGGTATTCTATTTCAGTCATAGCATTTAATTATGATTGGTATGTTAGTGCCCACCGGAGCATAACAAATTGTCATTATGTTATTCTGCTGAGTCTAATTTAATTGGCAAGTTGTCACAAAAGCAATTATCCATCATTTATTTTGTTGCCATAACCACATCTCCAAGAGCACCTGCTGTCTGCGAGGAGAAATGCGCCCCAGTCTCTCAGCCCTGGATCCAGGCCACTTATCTGACACAAAGACATTGCTTTCCCCTTCTGATTTAAAAGATGTTCCTCATTTCCTGCTGTGGTCTGATGAATCCTCTGGGTGTGGGTGGGGTACAGGGTGGAGGGGAAGCCTCAAGTGCCACAGGAAATCCACAGGCCCTGGACTCACGTGGAAGCCCAACCTGAAGCTGGAGGCCTGCCCTGCCCGTGTCACCTGTCAGGGAAGAACATGATGGAAGTAGGCCTTATTTCATAGGGATGTATCTGGCTGAGAGGAGGCTAAAGTAGGCAAAGGAAAGAGGGAAAGGCCTGGGAAAGGTCACTGGACTGTGTACTGTGAACACTGATGGCCCGATCTCTCAGGAGCCTCTACTTCTAGAATCTTCCAGACCCTGTGATCCATGTCTACCTAACTGCTTCTCTTTGCTTGAGCTATAGCCTTGGGACCCAAGCACAGTGAGAAGTGTGTGAGAGAGGAGACAGAGGCAAATAATGTTGTCATATTTTTCTTTTCCTCTCCTGAATCTAGGAAGCTCATCAGTCCTAGGGGAAGATAAAGCCTTAGGTCTATGTTCTGTGGACTGGAAGCAGGTGGAAAATGACTGATCTTATTCTAGCTTCTAGGATGCTCTCATTAGCACCATCAACAAGGGACTCATTAAATACAAAAACAAACAAAAACACAAATTCCAGCTACAAACAACCCCCTTTCCCAAACACTCTACTACTTTATTGCAAAGGGGGAAAAGAATCAGAACTTTAAATAACCTAGCTTTTTCCACTGGGTCAGTCAGCCACAATCCCCAAGGTACCTATTTGGGAATACTGGAAAGTTACCAGCTTCTTAAACACAGGCAGGCTATCTTTTGGAACTCTTCAAAAAACAAAAACAAAAAAATCAAGAAAACAAAAAACTTTCTCGTTGTAATTGATGACAAACTGGGGATATGTCAGGATCGTCTCTTCTGAGCCAGTATTATCCCTAAGGATAATACCCACCACCAAACCACGCAGCACTGAGTGTGAGGGTTCAGAGCTTGTAGAGTTAATGCTGGAGCAGGACTGTGTTCAGTGCACAAGGAGTACCTGGCACAAGGGTGCTTGCATCCCGAGTGGGTGCACAAATTAGTGCCAACTCTGTGGAAAGTTGGCCAAATAGGTGATGAGCCATTAAAAAAAAAGTACATCATCTTTGGTGCAGGAATTCTACTTGCATAAGCAAATTGCTTGAAAAACAGAAGGAAGGTGTTGGCTCTGGTGTTATTTATAATAGCAAAAGCAAAGGCTAAGGAAAAGAACAAACCAACTTGGAGCTTTGTTTTTGTTTTCTGGGAAGGATGTGGAGACATGAGGAACTCATTATATAATTTTGTTAAGTAAGCATTTCTTTCCTTCTTTCCCTCCCTCCCACCTCCTCCTCCCCCTCTTCCTCCTCCTCCTCCTCCTTCTTCTTGGTTGGGAGGCTTGAACTCAGGGTCTGGGCACTGTCCTTGAGCTTTTTTGGCTCTAGCCTAGCACTCTACTACTTTGAACCACAAGGCTACTTCTAGTTTTCTGGTGGTTCATTGGCACTAAAGAGTCTCACAGACTTTCCTGTCCAGGCTGGCTTCAAACTGCAATCCTCAGATCTCAACCTTCTGGGTAGCTAGGATTACAGGCATGAGCCACCTCACCCGGCTTTATTTTTCTTTAAGAGATTCTTCTTAAGTTTTTATTAGCATGAATTAATTTTTTTTTTTTTTTGCCAGTCCTGGGCTTGAGCTCAGGGCCTGAGCACTGTCCTTGGACTTTCTCAAGGCTAGAGCTCTACCACTTGAGCCTCAGCACCACTCCTGGCTTTTTTCTATGTATGTGGTACTGAGGAATCGAACCCGGGTCTTCATGTATGCTAGGCAAGCACTCTACCAGTAGGCCAAACTCCTGGCCCCCATGCTCTCACTTTTTAACTTTTGTTTTCTCCCCTTGAGCTACAACTTCCCTTTCTATTTTTTAGTGGGAGGGGGGTTCATTGGAGATAAGTCTCAAATTTGTCTTCCCAGGCTGGCTTCAAATGGCACCCCTCAGATTTCAACTTTCTGAAGATGTAGAATTACAGGCATGAGCCAATGGCATACGGTTGAAATAATTTTTCCAAAGGAAAAAAAAAGAGTATCGTCGATGCCGAATGTGGTCCCCTTTGACTTTCCCAGTCTTCTCTCCCAGTTTCCCTGCATGAGTTCTGTTTCGTTGCTCTGCTGACCTCAGTCTCCTGTTTTATGCTATTGCCTGATGTTCGCTAGTTCCCTCCCTTTACACATTAAGTAAGAAAGGGGTGAAAGCTGACATTCATAAGAGAAGCTGACAGGAAGGGACAAAAATGATCAATTTTTACTAAGCCAAAAAGATTAATGAAGACCCATAAGGCAGATGAGAAATAAAATCCCTAATATACAATCTGCTAAGAATAAAGAAGAAACTTCAAAAAAGATGGCTAGAGAATGGAACAAGCATCTTACAGACAAGAGAATACAAACAAACGGCCAATTGCCTTTGATACACACACTCAACTCTGTGTAGTCAGGGAACTGCAAAGTGAAATAACAATGCCATTTTCACTCATCAGACAGCCAAAATTAAAATTGATTACATGCAGTATTGTTAAGTATGTGGGTAAACAGGAACTCTCATGTATTGTTAATGGCTAGGTGAAGTGGGAAAGCAGTCTCAAGTCTCAATTGATTAGAATTAAAAATGAACAGATCCTTTAATCTAGCAATATAAATTTTGGGAACATATGCTATAAAAATAATGGCAGCAGTATGAAGTTATATATTCATATAGATATGTATGCACATGCACACATTGTTTATTGTAGAATTGTTCCCTGGAACACATAGTAGGGTAAAATTTGGATAATCAATAAAGGGATATTTAGCAAATTATATCTGTTAGGGTCCGTGGTCAAAGGAACAAGTCTGACACAAAAGCGGAAGTTGGAAGTTAAGTTAAACAGAGTTTTATTCCACACCTAGCATCGAGAATCATACTGACCGGTCAGGGCGACCTCTAAGATGTGAGGGAGAGAGCGACCCCGCCTGATCTCACAGGCTACTTTTATAGGCCCCAGCCATGTGGTTGGGCTGGCCACACACAGGTGGCCAATGGAATTCAGCATGGTTGATTGATGGCTGGGGCAACCACTGACACCTTTGCTGTTTGAACGGACCTATCATTTCAGTGGGCTTCTGGCGCACTGCTCTGACGACAAAGGAAGGGGAGGGAATTCCCTGGCAGGCCAAGGGGGGAGGGGTGGGGAGGAATTCTGGTAACTCCAACTGGCTTAGCTGCTCTTGTAATCTGAGCTGTTATCAGGGATTCTGCAGGCCCCCCCCCCACCTTAGGTCAAATCCTCCTTTGTCATAAAGATGGGAAATGCCTAGAGGGGATGGATTTGGGGGAAGTCAAGAAAGGGGGCCCTTCAATATCTACTATAGATCATTCTAAAACCAGTCAAAGGCAAGCTAGACTAATATTGATATGGAAGAATCACTGTGATAACCATTTAAGTAGCAAAACCCAAACTCAACCTTGAGTTGGGCCCTATTTTAGCATGCAGGACATGCGGGGTGCAGGACAGACAAGTGTGCAACACTGAGCAATTTCAAAGAAAGACCCAGAAGGATATAAGTACTTCGGGAAGTTCCTGGTGGTAGCTTAACTTGATTGGAGCTGGAGTGAAGGAAGGGGAAGAGATTGATTCACTGTTAAAGTCTTTTGTTGGGCCAAGAGTGTGGCCTAGTGGTAGACTGCTTGCCTAGCATTCATTAGGCTCTGGGTTTGATTCCTCAGAACCACATGAACAGAAAAGGCCAGAAGTGGGGCTGTAGCTGAAGCGTAGGGTGCTAGCCTTGAGAAAGCTCAAGGACAATGCCCAGACCCTGAGTTCAAGTCCCAGGACCGGTTTTAAAAAAAAGTCTATTCGGCCGGGAGTTTGGCCTAGTGGTTAAAGTGCTTGCCTAGCATGCATGAAGACCCAGGTTCGATTCCTCGGTACCACATACATAGAAAAAAGCCAGAAGTGGTGCTGAGGCTCAAGTGGTAGAGCTCTAGCCTTGAGAAAGTCCAAGGACAGTGCTCAGGCCCTGAGCTCAAGCCCAGGACTGGCAAAAAAAAAAAAAAAAAAAAAAAAAAAAAAAAGTATTGTCAAGGGAAGGGGTGACATTGTTCAAAAAGAAATGTACTCTTGCTGGGTGTTGATGGCTCATGACTGTCATCCTAGCTACTCAGGAGGCTGAAATCTGAGGATCATAGTTCAAAGCCAGCCCAGGCAGGAAAATCCCTGAGACTCTTATCTCTAATTAATCACCAGAAAACCAGAAGTGGTGCTGTGGTTTAAAGTGGAGAGCACTAGCCTTGAGTAAAAAGTTCAGCAACAGCACCCAAACCCTGAGTTCAAGCCCCATGACAGAAAACAGTAACAACAACAACAACAATATATACAATATATATATATATAAACTTATCTCTATTGTTATAATAAGCACATACTATATTTATAATTACAGATGTTAATAATTTGCGAGGGTCTCTGTGTTAAGGGAGTGAGAAATGAGTCTTAGGTCTTATTTGTCTCCCTCTGGCTTCTCTTCTATTCAGATGAGCTAATTAAACCAAAGTGAGACAGCTTTCCTTTCCTTAGTTAAATAGGTTTAGATCCTGGGATAAACAGAGACTCATTTACATATGTAGTGACCCTTTCTTTATACCAGTGAACTCCAATAATGAATGAATTAGAGCCATTCAGCCCCAACTAGCCTCCTCTCCTGCGACCTTTCGATTGGTGTGGGTATTAGTGGGAACGAGTTTTTGCGCCCTGTGTCAGCTCTGGGGCATCAGAAAGCCTTTGGACCCTTCTCTCAGATACGACCCCTTTCTGGGGTTGGAGGCTAAGCCCACCAAACATCTGCCAGCTTGACAGAGGAGCCATTTGCTTCTCAGCTACACTGGGGAAATCCTTTCTTCTGAGCTACTCCCTGGAGGTCACAGTCCCACGGTCGCCATGGCAACTCCTTTCAGGGTACAACAGAGGGGGTGGAGGAGAAGAGTGAGAGACTTACCAGGGGGCCCCAAGGAGAAAGCCATTTGCACACAGAGGACTTTCAAAGTCTTGATTATTACGCTGGTACACGGGGCACTGCTTTATGTAGGATGTCTTATTTCTGGAAAGTTACCTTAGGTCACTTATTTTTTTTTTCTTTTTGGGTAAAATTTTATAATTTTATTTTAAGTACACAATTGGGGCTCCCCATGGGAAGAACCCTGTTGTGTGTTCTTTTGTAAAGTTGAATAAAAACCATGAGTGTTCTACTACAAGCATCGATGTGCAGATGTGAAGTTGTTTTTAAGGTTCCTCACCCTGGTTGGTTGGGGTTTGGAAAGTAGAGGACAGTAAGAGTGTGGGAGGTAGTTGGGGTTTGAACTCAGGGCCTGGGTGCTGTCTCTGAGCTTTTTCCATTCAAGGCTACAGCTCCACTTCTGGTTTTCTGGTGGTTAATTGGAGATAAGAATCTTAGGAATTTTCCTGCCGTGGCTGGCTTTGAACCAGGATCCTTGTATCTCAGCCTCCTGAGTTGCTAGGGGATTTTTGGTGTGAGCCACTGGTATCTGGCTGGATTTTAAGACTGAGTTTTATCAAGAGCATGAGCCAAGGATCTCAGGGCAAGGAACTGCTCTCCAGAGAAAGCTGCAGGATGAAGAAAAAGCTAGATTGCAGATAGCAACTAGGGGGGAGCAGAACCCCATGGGGAGTCCTGGATTATAAATTCCACCTAAAGAGTCATCACCTTGAATCAAAGGAACTGGGCCTTTTCACATTCCAGTTCTGCACTTGTTGTCTGTGGCCCCACCCAGGGGGAATGGGTGAAATTCCCGGAGTGAAGCAGCTGCAGAGCCCAAGGGCGATCTACTGAAAGCCATCAGATGTGGAGGGGATGTGTGGAGCTGAGGACGGTGATTCCTGAGGTTGTCCCAGAGATTTTAATGGCTACCACTGACACCAAGACTGCTATGCATACAGCTCTCTGTGGGCTCTACCATTACAACATATCAGCAAAGCGGGGTTAGCTTTTCCGAACAAGTTATGGGAGGAAACAAGATGATATCACACTTAGTGGCTGTGAAGGTTTCTGATGACCATTCATCCTGGCAGCCCAGGCTTGGCATATTAGAAACTTTGAAGTCTAATTCTCAGCTCTCAGCCTCCTGAGTGACAAGGATTACAGATGTGAGCCATGGCTTCTGAGCAACTATTACAGAGGAGCCATTCAGGTCCTGTCTACTTCCCCGACCCTCCCCCCCATCACAGTCAGAAGGCAATGTGTTCTCATATTCCTCTTCTACTATTTCTGGGGTCTTCCTATGTCTGTGTTCTACAGACTCCTGGCATCTAGGTGAGCTAGATGATCCAGCAGAAGATTTGGTCCAAATGTCCTCTGGGTCTTCCTGCCAGAAGTTTAAGCAGTGCATCTGTGTTTAGTTTTGTATACCACAGTTGCTTCTGTCTTGTTGGATACCCTGCCCCCTGCCCACCCCCCAGTCCAGCTCTGCTTGGAGTGACCACTGTGAGAGTGGAAGATGTGCTAGCATGCGTGGAGTGGCAGGATTTGAACATCAGTGGATTTTTTCAAGGGAATAAAAACAATTCTGAAAAAAACAAGAAAAAAGAAAAGGACTTCTCCCATTCAAAACTTTTCATTTAGATGCGAAAGCAAAACCTCTTGATGGGTTTTTCTAATTTGAAGGCCCATAATTATCTTCTACTTTAAAAGTGAGAAACTCCATTAACGAACTCTTGAAAAAATACATAAGAGGGGTGCAAAAGAAGAAGAAGAAAAAGATACAGACGTGGCTCTATTGTCAAATACAAAACCAATATATTTTCATCTGTTTAATTCTGCTAGTGGTTTTTAAATGCACAATCAGCATCGAGTGCATGGTTGAAATCCTAGCATACACATTAAAAAAAAAAGTCTCACTGTTTATTACAACCACGACATTCACCAATTTTAATACAGTTATGAATTTCAGTTTGTGTGTGTGTGTGTGTGTGTGTGTGTGTGTGTGTGTGTGTGTGTGTGTGTGTCTGGACTGTTCTGCCAGGGCTGGCTTTAACCCATGCACAAAAAATCCTCCAGGTGAGAGCCACCATCACCAGGCAGATAGTTCCTATTCTTCCCATAGAGGGGCTCAAAAGACTCTTCCTAACAGGCATGTTGCCAGGGGCTGTGCTGAGAAAGATCTCCTGGTGTTCCTCTCTCTTTACAAAGGGACAGGAGAGAATGCTACCATTTTTGCAATTATAAATAACATCACAGCAAACATCTTTTTCTATATTTGGAGTGATTTCCCTAGGATCCAACCCAAGATGTAGGATTCTTGAGTCTAGTGTTGGGTATTTTTAGGGCTCTTGACTCATTTGTCTAATTTCCTTGTCACTGGTTTTTCATGAATTTACACGAAAGTTCTGATGTGAGTCTTTAAATTTAGAGTGGCCTTGTGTCACATGTCATGCCTTTTGTAGTAAATGTTTCCCTGTGCCCATATAAACTTTAAAGGGCATGACACCAAAGGCACAGTCTTTTCTGAAAGACATCGAGTAGTTTAAGCTTTTTCTTTCTCTCTTACTATCAAAAGAACCAGAGGCTGAGGGAAGTGGCGTTTTGATTGGCTGAACAAACCTGCAAGCAGCTAGCTTCATCTCATATTCTGATGGGGATGCCAAGAGAACTGTGTGGTTGTCACTACTCCTTATCTTTGCCATTCTCCCCCCCCCCCTTTTTTGTTCTTTTTGATCAATCATGGGGCTTAAACTCAGGGCCTGGGTGCTATCCCTGAGCTCTTCAGCTCAAGGCTAGCTAGCACTCTACCACTTTGAGCCACGGTGCCCCTTAGGGTTTTTCTGGTGGTTAATTGGAGATAAGAATCTTATGACTTTTCCTCCCCTGGCTGACTTTGAATCACGATCCTCAGATCTCAGTCTCCTGAGCAGCTAGGGCGACAGGTGTGAATCATCTCCGCTGGGCATCTGCCATTCCTGTCCCTTCATCCTGGGCAAAGGTCTCAGAGCATTAAGGGGTGAAGAGCTCATTCTAGTTCCCCATGCCCATCAGAATGTGAAATGAAGCTGCTTGCAGGTTTGTTTGGCCAATCTAAACTCTACCTCCCTTAGCCACTTATTCTTTTGATAGTAAGAGAGAAGGAAAAAGAGAGATTAAACTATTTACATGTATCTGATCAGGCTCCCTCTTTTGGAAAGCATATCTCGGAAGAAAACAGAGAGACATCTGTGTGGATTTAGAGAGTGGAAAGAAAAACAAAGCAGGCTTCAACAACAGCCTGTCAGGAGGCGGGAGGCACTCTCCCCTCCCCTCCCCGCCCCTGGGTGAGGGAGGGGGGCTCTGTTTCACACACCCACTGGAGACGGAAGTAGCCAGTGGATACAGAAGTGGGCGGCTGCTGTGGATGGAGCCTGGAAAGCCATCTCCAGGTTTAATTTCACTTACATGGCGAGTCAGTCTTGGAGAAAGAGTTCCTTTTGGAGCAGAAACACCAGAAATAGGAAGCTTGAAAAGATAGTAGAATGATGTCATCCGTTTGGAGAGTGGTAACTCTTGGAGGGTTTGTGGTAGGAGGATGGCAAGTAAATGTTGGTGATGTCAGTGGTGATGATATTGATAGCCACGATGATGAAAGATGATGACATCAGGGATGTCACCATAGCTGCCACTTCCTGGCTGTTTATTACATCCCAGGGACTGTACCAAACTACTTTATATGAGCTAGACAATCTGCTTATTCCTTGCTACAGACTTAGGTGCAAATGTTCATTACTTATTATTTTTAGCAGTAGTAGTCAGTCGTGGGCTTGAACTTTGGGCCTGGGCATTGTCCCTGAGCTCTTCAGCACAAGGCTTGAACCACAATGCCACCTCTGCAAATGCCCTTTATTATCACAGTTTACAGATGCAGAGTCTGAGTCACAGAAAGGTGATAAGGCTGGGCGGTTGGAGCCATGGCTATACGAGAGACAACTAGATATGGAAGAGGAAGAGATGGCAACCAGTCTTTCTGAGTGTCCTAAATCTGGGAGTCAAATCTGGACCCCCCCGAATCTGGGAGTCTCCCTGGAGGTAGCACCTCTTCATCCCCTCCAGCTAGCCTGGTTTCAAACTGTGATCCTCAGATCTCAGCCTCTTTAGCTAAAGGCGTGATTACAACAGCAAGCAGCTCTTGGAATTGCTCTTTGGTTTAGGCCATTCCACAGCACCCACCCTCCCTCTCCCCCCAGAGCTTCACTAGATCTTGCCTGGGCTATTTATTACACAATTCTTTTACAATTGATAAACTGTACCCAGCACCCCCATCCATCCTCTCTAACCCTCCCCCTGAATCATCTTTCTTCCTTGGCACCTTTTAAATACCTACATTTGTATTTAGCACACAGATGGTAACTGTGAATTTATATGGCTGTCCATCTAGTCAAATGCTAGTTGGATGAAAGAATGAGGACATAATTGATGAGAGGAATTTACATTTGAAGCCATAAATCTGGGGCTCCTGTAGAACAGGACTTGGCATTTCTAGAGGCCCAAGGGGACCAAGAATAAACAAAACCAGAGGGTCAACTTAGAGGCTGGGGACAGAACTGCGGGAATAGGTGAGCTGCTAGAAGTTGTAAGCCTTTGTGATAAGATGAAAAAACCTCCAGAAGACCAGGGGCAGGACCTTTGGTCTGGTGGCCATTCAAAGCACTCCATAGTAGCTAGGAGGAGAGCCAGCTGAAACATAAACATCATCCTCTCACCAAAATGAACCTGGAAATGACATGGCGGGGAAGCTGATAGACTCGAGAGAGAGCAATTTGTAAAAAGGAGGGGGGTGGTTTCCAACCACTCTCCTATCACTTTTTTTTCCCCCTTCCATGCTGGAGTTTGAGCTCAGGGCCTCATTCTTGCTAGGCTGCTGCTGTTTCTATGGTGCTACATTTCAGCTCTGTTTCCCCCCCCTTTGTGTGTATAAATATCATTTTATTTAAATTTTATTTTTGTTATGGGCTGGACTTCAAGTCCTAAGCACTATCTCTGAGCATTTGTGCTCAAGGCCAGTACTCTACCACTTGTGAGCCACAGCTCCACTTCTGATTGCAGATAAGAATCTCACAGACTTTTTTGCCTAGGCTGACTTTGAACCTCTATCCTCTGATCTCAGCCTCTAGGTAGCTAGGATTACAGGTGCAAACCACCAGCGCTGGCTTCCTCTGGTTATTTTTGAGATTGGGTCTTGTTTCTTGCCAGGACTGTGAGCCACCTATTTTATACTTGAGATTACAGGCTTGTGCCATGAACTACATCCTGCTTCCTGTCTGTTGAGGTGGAGTCTCATGGGCTTTTCTTCCTGAGCTGGACTTGAGCTGAAATTCTCTCCATCTTATTAGCCTTCCAAGTAGCTAGGATTACAAGCTTGAGCTACCAGCTTTGGACTGCCTGATACTTTTTGAGAATATTTGCACTGCTTTCTTGCAGTGCATACAATTCTACAGTTGTAGAACAAGAAAGCAAATTCCGATTTAGAGGCACTGGCCCACTTTCCATCAAAGGTTGTCCAGACCCAGAATGCCTTCCCCTAAACGTTTATGTCTTTGAACCCGGCACCTTAACAGTGAGTGATGGGGCTGATGACATGGTAGAACAGAGAGAAAATCTGGAGTGGATTACTTCACAGGTTTGCCTCTGCTCCTATGATGGGAAAAGAAAAATGGGGGAATGTAACTGGGCAACCCCAAAGTGGAATAAGTCATGCTTATTTAAAGTTCCAAGCTTTATGTGATCATTATTCTTGAGCCTGAGAATACAGATGCATTATTGCTTTTGTTCTAGATATAGGAGTGTCCTCGGGGTTATTGGTACCAGTCAAGCACAGAGCCACAAACACATTAAATATTTCTTGGAAATCAGTGTGGAGACGGCCTGCCTTGAATATCTTGTCATTTGTTTATGGATGGAGGAGCCAGTTGTAGACACAGTGACATTTCTGGAGCAGCTACCATGGCTCAGGCCCAGTCCTAGGAACTGGAAAAGAGCTGTGAACAAAACAAAGTTCCTGCTGTCCTTGAGCTTATGACGTAATTAGAGGGGCAAAGGCTCTGAGACAGGATTGTGCCAGGCACACTCCAGCCACTGCCAAGAGGCCCACATGACACGAGCACTGGGGATGGGAGATGGACTCAGAGGAGAAGCCCAGGACCTTTGATGGCCTGCAGATCATGGCAGGACCTCACCTTCTCCTCCCAAGAAGAAGAGAACCTTGGAGGGTTTAAGCAAAGGTGAGACATGGTGGGTGAGGGTGTTTGACTTGAGCAATTGCAAATGGGAAGTGCCATTATTCAGATGCGCAAGACAGAAAGAAGAGGCGGAGGTGGCCTGGGAGCTGGCTGGAAGGGACTTCCTTTCGTTGGTTGCTTTTTCATGGAGGAGATAGCTCACTAAGTTTGTCGTCCACGCATGCAGTTTAGCAGAGAGGGACGAATGGATGAAGCTGGGTGCAGACTCCCTTTCCCTCACTGCGCGGCTCTCAGCATTGATCAATGTGTTTAGTAATTGTCTGTGTTTGATGTGTCTGTGGCTGTCTCTGGCATTTATTTCCCCTTTAGGCAAAGCTCTTTTTCTCAGATATGTCCATGGAACTAAACCAGATCCAGTGAATGATGAAAATGCTTTGAAGAAAAAGTAGGAAAGAAAAAGAAAACTACCCCAAAACAAATCCCTCGACTTTTGTCCACAAGCCCTTGTTGGTTCTCTTATCACTGTGTGTAGGGGATGTCGGCGGAATCAATAACAAGTTACTGTTATTGAAAGCTCGCCTGTGCTTTACATGAATTATCTCTGTGAGTCCTCACTCTGACATAGGTACTATTGATTAGCTCAGTTTAATAATGACGAAACCAAAGTTTCAGGGGTGAAACCTCATGTCAGGGTCAGGGGCCAAACCAGACCTCATTCTCTTAATCAAGAAACCCTGGGGTGGGGAGGCGGGCCCAGGCTGTGGTCACCGCAGGGAAACTGCACAGCCTGAGTGGTGCAGTAGGATCTGCCAAGCTGCCAATCACAGATCCCTGGACTGGGCTCTGTCCCTTTCTCTTTGTTCCCAGCATCCGGGCTGGGCAAAGTCGGTTGATCTTGGGCAGCAGGGGGCGCTCTGTGGTCACGAGAAGCTGACCAAAGGAGCAGATTCTCCATCTGCCCAGCTTTCCCCTTCCCAGCTTGTTGCTTTGCTGCCACCGCCACCACTGCCACTGTAACCACCAAAGCCACTTTCCAGGACCAGGAAGAACCCACTATGCTAGGGAGTGTTATGAAAAGCCTCTGTTCTGGCTGGGTGATTGTGGCTCCATTCCTGTAATCCTAGCTGTTCCAGAGGCTGAGATCTGGGGATGGAAGATCAAATCCAGTCTGAGATTCTTATCTACAGTTACAAGCTGGAAATGGAAGGTGGATGCAGTGGCTCATGCCTAGTTACAAGCTGGAAATGGAAGCTGGATGCAGTGGCTCTTGCCTGTAATCGTAGCTACTCAGGAGGCTGAGATCTGAGGATCAGGGTTCAAAGGCAGCCTGGACACAGAAGGACCCGAGACTCTTATCTCCAATTAACCCCTAGAAAATGGGAAGTGGGGCTTGGCTCAAGAATGGGGCGGTAGCCTTGAGCTGAAGAGCTCAGGGACAGCACCCAGGCCCAGTTCAAGCCCCATGACCCACAAAAAGAGCCCGGAGCACACAAGCTCAGGATCCCATTCCCCTGAGTTAAATCCCCAGGGCCAGAATAACGACCACCAAAGCCTCCGCCTGGAGAAAAGGCCCTGGAGTAGGGTAGGAGGGGATGCGTGGTCCTCTGGCTTGGAAACACTGATATTAAAACAGCCAAATCCACCCGAGTAGAGCGAACACGTGAAGGCCCTTGCCTCTGTCTGGGAGTCCAGGCGTCTAACTCGGGTGTAGGGTGATGTGTGGATTTAAGACTGGACAGGCGTCAACAACTATTGGTTTCCCATTGTAAATTTCTGCCCAAGTCAGCTTCTTCCTAAGATTTCAGCCACAAGAGCCTCTGCTATAGGAATTTCTTGTTTGAAAAGGAGATTCCTGCATTGTTAGGGATGCAGGAAGAACTATCCTGTGGATCAGAAGCGGGGGAGGCTACCCCCCCATCCCCTAATCCAGGAGGCCACTGGCCATTTGTTAGGAAAGAGCGGCTCTCCCGGGCAGTGGCAGGATCTAAAGGTACCCCTGTGGTGGGCCCCGGAGCCCTGCTGCCACCACAGCTGCCAGCTGCAGGTGATCACCCCTAGCTTGACCAGAGGTGCTCCAGGCCACAGAGAGAGAGAGGGGGGCACAGCTGCTCTTGCTGGGAGCGCAGTAGTGGTGGCCTCCAGGAAGCAGAGATGTGAGAGGAGGAACTTCCCTTCCTAACTGACTCCAGATTTGGCTCCCTGTGCATTCTCTGTGCCCTGCTGGCAGTTGGTACACTTCCTGATTAAGCCCAGTGTCTCTGGGTGGCTACCACTTGGGGCTCCCACAGCAGCTGTGGGTGCCAGGAAGCATCCGGCATCCTGGCATGGTCCCTAACAAACTTTATTCTTCATTTGGGATCCCTGGTCTGGCACCACACCAGGGCACTAGCGTGCCTGGAAGCAGGGAATTGCCCATGAAGGGCGATTGGCAACACGCAGATACTTTGTATTGCCTCTTTTTTTCCCTTGTGACTTGTTTCCTGTTGGCTTGTGTGTGTGCCTGTGTGTGCACGTGTGTGTGTGTGTTACGGTATAGTGCAGGCTGGTCTATAATCTCCCTGCCTCAGTGTCTCATGTACCAGGATTATAGGTGTGACTGCACCACCCAGCCTTCCCCTTGTGCGTAGAGCTGCTTTGACACTTCTAGGATACAGCTACTCGGCCCTGCACCAGCCACGTGCACTGGGACCTAAACAAACACAAAGCTCTGGCGCACAGTAGGAGTCAGTCAGTGCCAGGCTGCAGGAAACCGCTCCAAAGGTGCTTGTCATGCGGTTGAAGAGAAGAGGCCCAAGCCCAAGCTCATGCTAGGAAGCCATGCACGTAATAGTTTCCATGACGTAGAAGAGATGTCACAGGTCCCTGTGTGATGAATTGCCAAATGCAAATGTTTGACAATGATCCAGTTCTGGGTCTCCTGTGGAGGGAGATAGGGAGGTTTGGGGTCGCAGATGGTCAGAAGAGGCTGTACTGCGACAAGATAAGGTGTGAGAGAGTCGCTTCTTTGATTTGTGTTTGAACTGGGGGCCTGGGCACTGTATCTTAGCTTTTTTACTGCTTGAGCTACAGCTCTGCTTCTGCCTTTTTTGTTTTTTTGTTTCTGGGTGTGGGGGGTATAGTTTACTGGAGATAAAAATAAGAGTCTCATGGACTTTGCTACCCAGTCTGGCTTTAAACTGTGATCCTCAGATCTCCGCCTCCTGAGTAGCTAGGATTATAGGTATGAGCCACCAGTGCCAGCAAGGGTTTGGGATTTTAATCTATGAATTTTTTTTGAGGGGGGGATATATTCAGTCCATGAGAGCACCCTTTCTGAGGCCTTTAGGGTTTAGTTATATATAAATTATGCTGTTTTTGAGAAACTGTTCTAGAAAAAAACTACTCATAGAAAAAACCACGTTCTAGGAAAGAAATTGACATAAATCTACTCTCAAAAATAACTACTGTGACATTTGAGTGTGCCCTAGCTGTCACCTTAATCCTTTCTATTATAATCACAACAGAAGTATACATACATATATATATATACAGATATTAGATATATACTACTCTATCTTATTCCTTCACTTGGCATTTCCCCAAATTACTTATAGACTCTTTGCAAACATCATTTTAAGTAATATGCAAAATATCATGTAGAAGCATTAAAATTTATTTAAGCCCTGTATGACTGATTATTGAAAGGCTTGTAGCTTTTTGCTACCATAATTCCTATCACAATGGACATATTCGTGCATGAAGGTGTTTGACATTTTAGTTTAGAACCTTAGGATGAATTCCCAGAAGTGGAATTATGAGACCAAGGGTAGGAACGCTTCCAAATTGCTTTCCAAAAGAGTTATAGTAATTTTTACTTTACTAGGTAGGAATCTTCAAGAGCATTAAACATATCACTTTCTGCTCAGCACTCAATATACACATTTAAAATTAGTTTTTAACTGCCTGCATCCACTTTCCTTATAAAACAAAGCATTACAGACCAGGCTATTATGGTTTTTGACCATATCTTCATTCCATTGTCTTTCTTGCTAAGTAGATATCTCCTATGTGCTGGTGGCTTTCTGTTCTTCTGTCCTTTTCTTACCTTTGTACATGTCAATGTAGTATTTGCCCACATGCATCTGCCAATTTTTATTTTTTTTGTCAGTTGTGGGGCTTGAACTCTGGGCCTGGGCTCTGTCTCTGAGCAGTTCAGCTCAAGGTTAGTGCTCTACTGCTTGAGCCACAACCCCACCTCTGGTTTTTTGGTTGTTAACTGGAGCTAAGAGTCTTACAGACTGGTGTGCTTGTATTGGTTTTGAACTGCGATCATCATATCTCAAGGTTCCCTAGTAACTAGGATTACAGGCCTTAGCTAAATAGAGATGAACTAGCCTAAGCATGCAAGCTGGTGACGGAGGAGCAGAGGCTCTGACCTGATGGCCTTAGGCTCCGGTCCCTCTGCTCCTCACCATGCCCTACCTCAGTGGAAGGTATTCCTGGCATCTACCCAGAATCCAGTCTACTCTCTGTTTCAGTGTCATGACCCTGGATAACAATGCTAAGGTGAGAAATTGCATTTTCTAATCTCCCTTGTGTAAGTTTTGGGGAAAGGTGAACACCACATGGTTCAGGCAGAAAAAAGAGTTTATTGGGGAGAGGGCAAACTACCAACAAACTACCAGCCTGCACCAGATGAAGGCCAATAGAGAGGAAAGGAGAGGGAGCTTAATGCTTGCGAGAGATTCCATAGGGAAAGGCAGGGAGGTATGACACAGCCGATGCAGAAGCGATCTCAGAGCCTGAGGAACCTCTCACTGTCCAAAGGAGACATGGCTGGGGCAGTTCAGGAAGTGGCCTTGGTGGAAGAGGAAGTGACCTCAGTCTAGGGTCCTTTGCTGACTGACAGTCAGGTGATGATTGATTTCAGGCAGGGGATTTTTGGTAAAGCTATATGCTGTTCCTCAGGAAGAATTGGGGGTGGGGGTGGGGGAAGCTGTTCTCCCTGGCAGACCTAACACATTGGGTGTAGTCAGTGAAATATGAATGAAAGCTCTTTAGCTGTGGCTGTTTCCTACTGTTTAGAGTGTCAGTGTGATGGTTGGAGCTTCAGCAGCCATGATGAGGGAAGCAATATGCTACGATTAAAAGCATAGAAAGATTCTGGGAGCTACCAGATCAGTGCTTGGTTGCCTTGTTCTGGACATTTGAGTGCATACACTCTTCTTTGTAAGATGAGAGAGAAATAAATCTCTATCTTGTTTAGGCTACATTGATCCGGTCTCTCTTTCAGGAAGATAAATGCAATTCCTAAGTGTTAAAGCCTCAGAGAAGAAACCAGATACGTTTGTATTGCACGCCAGAGATTTGTTAAGAGGAGTCCATCTGGCAAAATCTGAATGTACGTCTCTTCCCTCACTCTCTAATTCCAGAGTCATCAAATGCAACGAGAGGAAATGTACCAGGGGTTGAACAGATGTGCAGCCCGTGGGGAGGGGAAGAAGTGAGTTAAAAGAAGAAAGGAGGGTTTTCCTTACTGATTTTGAAGCAGGTGACCACCCAAGGCCACGGGCAGAGGAGCAGGAAAGGCCAGCACCCTTTGAGGAGCAACGATCAAACAAGGAATGTGGATTCTGAACAGATCCCAATACGCTGAGTGCTGTTGATGGCTTGGGCTCAGTGTGGGCTGCTTCAGGAAAACCACCACTCTCTTTACTGGCTGCTGTCCTACCCGTGTCGCTACAAATGGTCAAGTCCAGTGCAGAAGAAATGAGCAAAGTCCGTGCACCTCTCCAGGAAGTGGCCAGCCTGTCAAGTTCTCATGTCACCAAAGCTGGGAGCTCAGGTTGTCCAGTACGCCCGCTGCCCCAAGGTTTGGCTCCGGAACCCAGCTTCCACCCTTGGACAGATTTTCATTTGCTATTGCCTCCATGTTCTGATTTCCTACAGGTGGGGAAGCATAATCAAAAGGGTATCTGGAGTTGGGTGTACTGGTGCACGCCTGTAATCTCAGCTCTTGGGAGGCTAAAAGGCTGGAGGACTGTGACTCTAGCCTGGACTCTAATCAAAAGGGGTGAGGCGGGATTTTTCCCATTTCAAAGGCCTCAGGATTCCAGGCAAGAGGGCAGAACTTTTGTCCGGGCCTTTGGTTTGGGGAATCCATTGGGAGCTATGCAAATATCTCCTAAAAATCTACAACCGGCATGCTGGTGTCACACTGGAAGGCCTGCGCTCATGGAAGTCATGGATCAGCAGCTGAGGCCAGAGGAGTAGAAACTTCACTTGGGGCTGGAGGTGTGGCTCAAATGGTAGTGCACCTCTTTAGGAGTGTGAAGCTCTCAGTTCAAATACCAGCACCACCAAAAAAAAAAAGGTTTGAGGAAGAAATAAAGAAGGAGCCGGGCTTGGTGGTTCATGCCCGTAATCCTAGCTACTTAAGAGGCTAAGATCTGAGGATCAAGGTTCAAAGCCAGCCTGGGCACAAAAAAACCTGAGCCTCTTATGCTTGGCTCAAGGGTAGGGTGGTACCCTTGAGCGGAAGAGCTCTGGGGCAATGCTTAGGCTCAGGGCTGGGGTGGTAGCCTTGAGCTGAAGAACTCAAGAGACAGAGCCCAGGCCAATTCAAGCCCCATGACCCACAATATATATATATATATATATATATATATTTGGTGGCCTGGAGTTTGGCCTAGTAATAGAGTGCTTGTCTAGCATGAACAAGACCTGGGTTCGATTCCTCAGTACTACATACTTAGAAAAAATCCAGAAGTGGTGCTGTGGCTCAAGTAGCTGAGCGCTAGCCTTGAGAAAGCCCAATGACAGTGCTCAGGCCTTGAGTTCAAGCCCAAGGACTGGGGAAAAAAATAAAGAAGGAGAAAGGAAAGAGAATCCATTTTGGGGAAGGACAAACATCCAGAGGCCAATCTGATTTGAACTGAAGCTAGCCTTTGAAAGAGACCAGCACCATGCCTTTAACCTTGACTGAAAGTCACCGATGGAGGCTTCCCGCTTTGTCCTTGTTCTGACAAGCACAGCATTTCCAAGTTTTCCTTCAGAAGACTCCCTATCGAGACAATCTGTAGATTCTCCTCCAATCGCATATTGGCTGCAAAGATTATGTAGATATTTTCAGCCAGCCCGGAGCCAGAAAGATAAGGGAGGTGGGGGAGAGCCTGGAAGAATTTGATTGAGTGACCAAGATAAATTTACTGTACCACAGGAAATCGAAATGCAAAAATAAGGATTGGGAGCAACTGAAATATTTAAAAAGATAGAGAAAGGGAACGGCAGTGTAAGGAAGCAGCCTACCCTTCCTCGCCTGAACTCGTGAATATTGCAAAAGATAATAGGGTGGAAAAAGGACCAGAATAGAAACTAGCCATTAAGGGAGACAAAATGACAGGGCTTGGCTTACAAATGAGAATATAATTAAGCAAGGAGAAGTGAAGAGAGTTTGGGGCTTGTCTCCTTGGCCTCTGGTCTCCAATAGGTCTCAGAGAGAAGGCCTCTCTGCGTTGTGTTTCTGCACACCTTTAGACTGCTGCTTCTCTCTCTCTCTCTCTCTCTCTCTCTCTCTCTCTCTCTCTCTCTCTCTCTCTCTCCCTCCCTCCCTCCCTCCCTCCCTCTCTCTCTCTCTCTCTCTCTCTCTCTCTCTCTCTCTCTCTCTCTCTCTCTCTCTCTCTCTCTCTCTCTCTCTCTCTCTCTGCCCCTTCCCTGCTTCCTCTCTGGGGATAGATGAGCAAGCTAGGCTATAGGCACAGGGTTGTTAGCTGGATGTAGCTAAGGCCTACTGTAACTTGAATGGTTTATGGGATGTAGGCGTCTTCTGCAGAATGGACTGGTTTGAGATGAGTCTTTCATCCAGTCATTCAAGGACCTAAGCTTTTCTTGTTAGGCTTGGGTGCTGTCTACAAGACTGAGGCCTGGGCCACCATGGCTCCAGGCACACAGGATAAGGGACAAAGCCTAGAAGCACAGGCATCACTATGTGTCCCAAGGGCTCAGACTGGGTCATGGCATCCTTCATTTTTACCCATATTCCTTCAAGAACTCTTGGTTACCTGACTCCCATTAACTGCAGGGCAAGCTGGGCGATGTAGTTTCACCTCGTGCTCTGGAAGAGGGAGGAGGGCCATGGAGGAGAAAGAGTTCAGGAATGAGTTAAGGGACTGGCTGAAGTAGCCTACGCCCATAATCCCCACTAGACAGGGAAGGGAAGATTATGGTTTGAGGACACTGGTGGGCAAAATGAGAGACTGTCTGAAAAATAAACTAAAGCAAAAAGGGCTGAGGGCATGGCTCAAGTGGTAGAATGCTTGCCTAGAAAGTGCAAGGCCCTGAGTTCAAGCCCTTGTGCTATAAAAAATAAAGAAGTCGGGTGCAGTGACTCACACCTGTAATCCTAGATACTCAAGAGGCTGAGATCTGAGAATCACAGTTCAAAGCCAGCCCGGGCACTAAAGACCATGAGACTCACCTCCAATTAATCACTAGAAAATGGGAAGTGGGGCTGTGGCTCCAGGAGTAGGGTGGTAGCCTTGAGCTGAAGAGCTCAGGGACAGCATCTAGGCCCAGAGTTCAAGGCCCGTGACTTACAAAATAATAATAATAATGAAAAAAATAAATTAATTAAAGAACTAGTTGGAAAAAGGAGCCAGAGCAGCTGTGGTGCTTGTGGATGGGTGGTCTCTGGTGTGATCTGGCTCGTGGTGAACTGCCGTCCTCTATCGGGACCAGCATGATCTGGCCACAGTGACGCCTTTTGGTGACGATATGGTGCATCTCTCCCTGTCTCTCTGGAAGGTATCAGCTCCTACTTCTTTCTCTCTTTGGCTGCAGATCCGAGCGGAAATGCATATAATCCCTCACTGGGGCTGGCAGCTTGAAGAAAGTCCCCCTTGCTTTCCTCCCAAATGGAGACAAGTCAGAGGAGGCCACATTAAGCATCTGGGGCTAATGGGGCTGGGGTGGGGAGTGAGCAATGGCTCCTGAATTGGTCATTCCAGGTCTGAAAGGGAAGAAAGATCCAGCAAGTACTGGCTTGGAATCTTGCAAGATTTGGTCCTTCCCCTCCCCCCTCCCCCCCACTCCCCCCCCCTCTCCCGTCCCAGGCCCCAGCAGCTCACCCAGGCCTGCCCTTCCCCAGATGGCCCAGCTCCCATGTGCGCCAATTGTCAGACATGCGCACCCTATCCAAAGCCAGTGGCTTCCGATTGCTCTTCCCGGTATCTTTTCCCTAGTGCTGTCACCTCTGCAGTCAACACGCTCTCATGTCAGAGGCTGGCTGCTTGGCAAGTCAGATCTGACAGCTTCGGTTCTTCCTATTTGTAAGGATAAAAATCTATGCATAAAAACACTGGAATGATCCAGAGGGCATTGTGTTACTTATTTATCTTTTCTCCTTCATATCATCCGCTTGGCATTTCTGTAAAACAATGAGACGTGCTCCTCTCTTTAGACAGGAAAGGTGGCCTCTGGGACCTCCGCTTGAAGTGGGGTGATCTGTATTCTCTTGGGGTCTCCATGAAGGGCCGAGGAAGCAGTGCTCTCCCCAAGCTCTCTCCCCTGTGGGACCCCAGAGCAAGCTGTGCATTCATTTCTCAGGAACTTGAAAAGCACAATGTGTTGATGCTAGGGAGAAAAATCACAGCTCTGTCCATCTAAAATGGCAGCCTGTGGTCCCGTTGGTGGGGGTGGATCAGGTATCTCAGGGCTTGCCACTTACACTCTGTGTTTGTTGCACTCTCATGGGCTTATTTAGACACAAAATCTGGATAAAAAGGACTTCCTCATTCCTTGGAGTGCCTCTCGTTTCCTCCTTCTCTGGGTGGATCTCGGCTCCTGTCAGGATACTTTCTTACCCATCTAAATGCTTGGAACTTTTAGGCACAAAACCCTTCTCTTTCTTTAAAAGTAATGGAGTTTATTTTTCATTCTCGGAGTGAGTCGTGGCAATTCAATATAAAAACTGGGAAATCGTGAGTCGCCATCTGCTTGGACTGGGCCCATCTCCCTCACCTCCCTGCACACCGGCTCTGTGTATGTGTTCTCTCCTGTCTCGCTTTTCTGATACTCCCAGGGCCTTGCAGGGAGCCAGCAGCTCACACCTGTACTCTTATACTACTGAGGAGAATGAAATTTGAGGACTGAGGTTCGAAGCCAGTCTGAGCGGGAAAATTTGTGAGACTGACTCCATTATGCTACCAAAAAGGCTGGAAGTGGAGCTGTGGCTCAAATGGTAGAGCAGAAGACAGGGACAGCATCCGTGCCCTGAGTTCAAATCCCAGGACCAGCCAGAAGAAAAAAAAATCTTGTTTTCTCTCATAACAAAACACCAAGGCCCGGGGTCCTATCACACTCTTGCTACCGGGGGTTGGTGGTTTATACCTATAATCCTAGTGACTCAGAAGACCAAGATCGAAGGACCCTGGTTTAAAGCCAGCTTTGGCAGAAAAGTCCATATAAACAGAAAAAAAAAAGGACAGTGCCTAGGCCTGTGGTCCCTGCTGACCCCAACACAAAATGAAACAATTCTTGTGCAGTTTATAACTTTCTCCCTTCCTGGGTTTGGCCTGTGGGCCTTGGTGCACGGTCAGCCCAGTCCATCTTCTCTCTGCTCTTCTGGTCTTCCTCTTGGAGGAATGGAGGAGGCAGGGAAGAGGCTTAAGTAGCCAGGTAATGGTGCCCACCTGGCAGCCTCTGGGGATTTTCTATTCACCTGACAGCTTCCTTCAGCTGGCTGCACACAGCAGCTCATTTACAGAGCCCCTCTGTGTGGTCACCTTGTTTCTCTAGCAGGAAGAACCCCAGATGAGTATGTGTGTGTGGGGGGGGCACATCTGATGGTAGGGGAGTCTGCCTCTGGACCTTGTGAGATGTGCTCTCCCACTACCAACCATGGGAATGTACTTCTTGCCACCTTCTCTTTGCATGCAGGCCACTGTGTGTGTTAACCCTTTGTCTCGGAGCTTTAGGGATGAGTTAATTACATTCATCAAGCCTTTGCCTTCCAGACACAGAGGGCAAGTGGTTTTTCCTTTTTGCCATGGGGTTTGAACTCAGGGCCTGGGCACTGTCCTTGGACTTTTGTGTTCGAATTTAACGCTCTACCATTTGAGCCACAGCTGTACTTCTGGTTTTTTGATAGCTGATTGGAGGTAAGAGTCTCATGGATTTTACCTGCCTGGGCTGGTTTTGACCTGTGAGCCTCAGATCTCAGCCTCCTGAGTGGCTAGGATTGCAGGTGAGCCACCAGGGCCTGACTCGAGTGGTTCTTATAAGTTCCCTCCACCCTGGAGTTGAACAAGGAACCATCCCACACACATTAAGAAAAACAATCGCCAGCATGCAGGCACGGTGGCTCACGCCTGCAATCCTAGCTACTCAGGAGGCTGAGATCTGAGGATCACAGTGCAAAGCCAGCCCAGGCACAAAAAGTTCATGAAACTCTTATCTCCAATTAAGCACCAGAAAACTGGAAGTGGTACTGTGGCTCAAGGGGTAGGGTGGTAGCCTTGAGTTGAAGAGCTCAGGGACAACGCCCTGGCCCAGAGTTCAAGTCCCATGACCCCCGCCCCCCCCAAATTTATTTATTTATTTATTTATTTATTTATTTATTTATTTATTTTTGCCAGTACTGAGGCTTGAACTCAGAACCTAGGCACAGTTCCCTAGCTTTCTCACTCAAGGCTGGCACTTTACCCTAGTTCCACTTTTGTTTGTTTTTGGTTTTGGTTTTTTTGATGGTCAATTGGAGGTGAGAGCCTCATGGACTTTCTTGCCCTTGGTAGCTTTGAACTGCCGTTCTTCAGGTTTCAGCCTCCTGAGCAGTTAGGATTCTAGGTGTGAGCCCCGCTTTCTCCAGCTTTAATTGAACTTCTTCTCAATCTCATCACCCTAATCCATGCATTCTCAGCATGGAGGCCGGTGAGGTTCCAGTTCTGACCCAGTTGCAAGTCCTGTCCAGGTGGCCTAGCAGCCTGCTTTTCTTGGCACCGATGGTTGCGGTTTGGATGTGCTCTGACTCTGCTCCCCCAGGATTCACCTGCTGAAATTTAATCCCTGTCAAAAGGCATTAAGACCGTGGAAACAATCCAAGTATTGTGTTTAAGAGGTGGGGCCTGGGAGGTGATTAGGACTAAATAAGGTCATCAGGGTGGAGCCCCATGTTGGAAAACACACGCACGCGTGCGCGCGCGCGCGCGCACACACACACACACACACACACACACACACACACATCTCTTGCCACATGAGGCCTTGTGCTGCCTTGAAACTCTGCCAGCCAGAAGGCTATCATCATGATGCAATTCCTCAACCTTGGGCTTCCAGAATCATGAGCCAAAATAAACTGCTTTTCTTTATAAAGTTACTCAGCCTCAGGGTAACTCAAAACAGATTAATATATCTATTATTCTCTACTTTGGGACCTCAGTACAAAAATAGAGACAAGAATCTCATTTTAACATCCAATTTCAGTAGCTGTAGGTTTTTTTATTGCTCCAGATTCATTGTAGTTGAAGGTCATGAGCCTTGGTGGCACTTTTCCTGCCATCCCAGGGCGGAGAGCTCCACTCCTTGCAACTGGGCTGGGTCTTAGATCTGCTTGTCCACACAGAATGGGGTAGAGAGGCCTAGGCAGTTTCTAGGCTGGACCTTTTGGATCTTTGCAAAATCCAGAGGTTTTTTTCCTACCTTTTCTCTCGGAACGCTGGCCTGACATTGCCTGGATGAAAGACCACGTGGAGAGAAAGGTCACTATGATCCCAGTTAAGAGGCCCTCCTGGATCTCTACTCTGCCCCTTTTGCTGAGCACAACTGCCTGGGTGAACCTAGATAAAGCCAGCCAAGGAACATGCCACTGGCCAAGAAGCAGTTGGTGTTTAAGTCACTAACTCACAAGTAGAATATGAGAAATAATAGATGGATATCATTTCCAGACTCTAGCTATTGGGTAGTTTGTTATATAACATTAGGGACCTGAAATAGTGTTAGAGGAAAAATAAGCTCCCATAATGCTGTCACAGAAAGAGGACTGCGCTTAACATCTGCATGCTTTACCTTTCAGACTCTTATTTTCTTTATAATTCCCCCCAATACTTCATTCTGAAATCTTTCAAACATATATTCTAAAAGCAACTATTTACCCACCACTTATATTTCCACAATCAACTTTTTCTATCATCCATTTGTCCACCTACCAGTCCTCATTTATTTATTGTCTTTGGTTTTTTTTTTTTTTTTGTAGCACTGGGACTTGAACTCACAATCTTGTATGTGGTAGGCAGGTACTCTACCACTTGAAGCATGCCTCCAGACCTATTATTCCTAGGGGCAGCCTGGACCTTGACTCTTCTTTTTTTTTTTTTTGCCAGTCCTGAGCTTGAGCTCAGGGCCTGAGCACTGTCCTTGGACTTTCTCAAGGCTAGAGCTCTACCACTTGAGCCTCAGCACCACTTCCAGCTTTTTTCCTCGGTATATGGTACCGAGGAATCAAACCCGGGTCCTCGTGCATGCTAGGCAAGCACCTTAACCACTAGGCCAAACTCCCGGCCCCAGACCTTGACTCTTCTATTTGTGCTTCTGTGTCCCTGTGCCCAGCCGATGGTTTAGGCAGAGTGTCTTGACATTTTTGCTCTGTCTGACCTCTAATTGCAATTCCCTAATCTCTGCCTCTCAAGAACCTAGAATTATAGGCTTGAGACTCTGTACATGGGCCTTTTCTATCTCATTTTCTGATTCATTTCCAAATTACAGGCCTTGGTACCTTTAACCCATGAAAACCTATGCAAGATGTTTGAAATAGTCATTATAATATATAACACCTTACATGGGATTTTTGAATCCTGTTTTATTCATTTTTTTAATGTAGGACTGTCACAAAAATCTGCAAAATTTATTTTTAATGATTGCTAATATACTAAAGGGATATATTATTGGCATTTATCTTTCCATATTATGATTGTTGAGTTTTATTATTTTTTTTTTCGATCCTGGGGCTTAATTCAGGGCCTGCGCAGTGTCCGGGTTTTCTCAAGGCTAGAGCTCTACCACTTGAGCCACAGCACCACTGTGGCTCTTTTTATGTATCTGGTACGGAGGAATGGAACCTGGGTCTTCATGCTTGCTAGGCAAGCACTCTATCACTAGGCCCAACTCCTGGCCTTTTGATTTTTTTTAGTTTTTCCCTTATTACAAGCTAGACATTAACCTTATTTCTAGGTTAAGAGAAAAGGACAGAGAAAAGAATATTATGAAGCATTATTTAGCCATGACTCATCTGATTTCCTCTAGGATAGATAGCTTATAATCTTTTAAAAAACTTTGTTGGTACTAGGGACCAAATCCAGGATGTTGTACTTGCTAGGTAAGTGCCTTACCACTGAGTTACATCCCAGCCCTTAAGCCAGGTTCACTAGCTCATGTCTGTAATCCTAGCTACTCAGGAGCCTCAGATCTGAACATCGTAGTTCCCAGCAAGCCCGGGCACACAGATCTAACTCTTATGTCCAAATAACTACCCGAAAGCCTGAAGCGGAGCTGTAACTCAAGGGGTAGTCCATCAGCCTTGAGCTATGAGGCTAAGAGAGATCTTGAGGCCCTGAGTTCAAGGCCTGGTATTGGCGGCACACACACACACACACACACACTCACATACATACAATCAATGCAATATTCTTTTTTCTTACAGGGGTGACATAGCCTTGTAGGGTACAGCTGTATCTTGACAATGAAGAACATGAGCTCCATTAATTTTCATCCGCATGCACTGTTCAGACCTGACACACAACCTCTCTAATTCCCCTCCCCTCATCTGTGAAATTTGGGCTGTGTTACCAAAAGGGTCAAAATGAGATCAGTTGTGTCAAAGTCCCAAGAGTCTGCAACATGTCATCACACACATTTTATGCACACGCAAGAAAGTGTAGACACAAAGAATACTTTTGTTCCACTGCATGTGGGAATAAAATGAAACAAAGCTTAGTTTATAAACAGAAAAAAAGCCAAAATGCAATAAGAAAGCCAGTCTGGGTAGAAAGTCCATGAGACTTTATCTCCAATAATCTACTGAAAAAAGAATCATCTGAAAGTAGAGCTGTGACTCAAGGGGTGGAGTATGAGAGAGAGAGAGAGAGAGAGAGAGAGAGAGAGAGAGATGAGAGAGAGAGAGAGAGAGACGAGAGAGAGAGAGAGAGAAGAGAGAGAGAGAGACAGAGAGAGAAGAGAGAGAGAGAGAGAGATGAGAGAGAGAG
Organism: Megascapheus bottae; assembly: GCF_031878675.1. Lineage (NCBI taxonomy): Eukaryota > Metazoa > Chordata > Mammalia > Rodentia > Geomyidae > Megascapheus > Megascapheus bottae. The sequence continues at coordinate 41,836,627 of NC_143525.1, read as the reverse complement.
AGAGAGAGAGAGAGAAGAGAGAGAGTTAGTTTGTGAGCAAGGAACTCTGATGACCTTGAAATGACTCCTTGTCCCAAATCTCCCGCTAACCAGGGCCAGTGTGGAGCGGGTTTGCGCAGCTCTGCTTTGCCGGCTGTTTCTCCAGGTGTCCCCGCTGATCAGGCACAATTTTTGCTCACCACCAACCAATGCAAACCAAAAGCAGATTGTGAGTTGGCTCTCAGTCCTGGGGAAAATTTCCTTTGGGGAAGAAAGTGACGCCACACTTGAGGTCTTCTGAAGTCATCTCTGACAGTGACGAGGAGAACGAAGGCAGGCATATGGGCTGAGAGTCCCAGAGCAAATGTCACACACTTGTGGGAAGAAATATGTTCAGGGCCAGAGCTGGCCGTCTGTGTGAGAATGGTCATCAGAACAAGGAGGCTTGGCTGATTGGCAAGTCGGAGAGACTGGAAACCAGCAAAGGAGAGGGGCTGTCTGTCACTGTGGCAGATTGTTTTGCTACACCCAGCCCGGAACGGGTTGTGTAGGAAAGACAGCTCCTTTTGGGAGGGAGGCCAGGCTATTGATTTTCAAGGTCTATTGATGTTTCCATCTGGAAGATGGTAGTTTGAGGCCAGCCTGGGCAAAAAAGTTCATGAGACCCTGTTTCCAAAATACAGTCAAAATCAGGGCTAGATGTGTGGCTCAGGTGGTAGAGCACTGGCCTAGCAAGCTCAAAGTCCTGGGTTTAAATCCCAGCACTATAGATGTGTATACAAAGTGAGGAACAGGCGTGAGAAAACAGGTGTTTGCTTTTCACATGCTCTGGGATTCTAATGACGATTGTGTCAAGGTCATTGCCTTGATGTCGTGATCCTCATGATTATCACTGCATACTCAAATGCGAGAAGCACAGGCTCTTTGTAGGCTTCTGAGGATCACAGGGTGGGGGTGGGGAGAATCACAGCACCCCGCTTTGCATTTGGCTATTTCTTTTTTTTTTTTTTCCTGTCCTGGGCTTGAGCTCAGGGCCTGAGCACTGACCTTGGACTTTCTCAAGGACAGAACTCCACCACTTGATCCTCAGCACCACTTCTGGCTTTTTTCTATGTATGTGGTACCGAGGAATTGAACCCGGGTCTTTGTACATGCTAGGCAAGCACTCTACCACTAGGCCAAACTCGGGCCCCTCATTTGGCTGTTTCTTACCTTTTTGCTCTCTCTAAGGAAAAGAACATTGTGGATGCTAACCTTTTTTTTTTTTTTGCCAGTCCTGGGCTTGAGCTCAGGGCCTGAGCACTGTACTTGGACTTTCTCAAGGCTAGAGCTCTACCACTTGAGCCTCAGCACCACTTCCGGCCTTTTGCTAGGTATGTGGGGTACCGAGGAATCGAACCAGGGTCTTCATGCATGCTAGGCAAGCACTCTACCACTAGGCCAAACCCCTGGCTCCGGATGCTAACCTTTCTGAAATGACTTATTTAAAACAGAGAAGCAGGACTGCTTTCCCGTTGATCCCTTAGGTGGAAGCTGTCTCACACCTCCTCTTACTGCACATGAGGAAGGGACTTCACACATGAGGCACAACTCAATGGCTAGCCACCCATTGCCTAACTCATACTTGCTCTTTGTTAAAAAGGCAGAAACACCCTACCCAGCATTGCCTTCTCAGAACTCTGTGTGTGTGTGTGTGTGTGTGTGTGTGTGTGTGTGTGTGTGTGTGTGTGTGTGTTTTGGAGCTTGAATTCAGGGCCTGGGTCTTGTGCCTGAAATTTTTTTCACTCAAGGCTCTCTACCACTTGAGCCATAGCTTCGCTTCTGACTTTTTGGTGGGTCACTGGAGATAGAAATCTCATGGATTTTCCTGCCCTGGTCATCTTCAAACTGTGACTCTCAGATCTCCTCCTCCTGAGTTGCTAGGATTACAGGCATGAGCCACTGATACTACTGTGGTTTCTCAGAACTTTTCATTTCATTTGATCAAATCTATCAGAACTGAAATTTTGACCATTAAGTAGCAACAAACTCCCAACTTTCCAGAGACATTTACAGCTTTCTAGTAGGATTTCTTTTTGTTTTTGTTTTTGTGGGGTTTTTTGGTCTCATCTCACTCAAGTTGTTCTGAGATCGTGTGGGGGAGGGGTGAGGAAAGAGAGACCAATGTGAAGTGTGGGGAATCATGGCTAATGGCCTTTAGATGGCCAAGATTGGGTAAACAGATTTAGCCACTGATTCAACATATTAATTGTTTGTTAACCTTTGTCTAACCTTTAGGAAGCCTTGAACATGAGGATTTAAAAGCTAAAGTACACTTGAGGTATTCCCATGGCTTAGCCCATTTTTGCAAGGTGTTAAAACTCATTAATTTTCTGTTGAAGCTGGCCAAGACAGGGGTGGTTTGGGGGAACAAAGCACACCAGATAGAAAACTAATCAAGCAAATTAATGTATGCAGAAAGCTTGCGCTTTCTCTCTCTCTGGCTTTCAGAAATATCCATTTGTTACCTATATAAGCTATAATTACATAAAACACAAGCGATTGCACTGACGGAGTGTGATTTAAGGGTTGAGAGTGCAAATATAATAACAATAGCGTAATCCTAATAGCCATCATCCCTCTAACAATGTTGGCCCCTGGCTAATGCCCTCGTGTGGGGATCTCCCAGCACCTTAGCCCCGTTAATTAATCCTCCCACCATATGTCTGTGAGGGTTATTCAGAACCATTACCCCTCACACCTCAGCCAGGAGAGCAGGGTATCTGAGCTGGAAGGCTGAGAAGAGGCTGTGAATCCCACTTCTTATGCTGTCCCATGCCCCCTGTGTCCTGCAGGCCCTGAGCTGGAAGCCAGCTCTGGGCTGGCAGATCGTGTTCCTGGTTCTGTGATGATTTCCTGCTTTAAGCAGTTGAACCCTTCAGTTGTTGCGCCAATCCCCTTCGGGCTAGGAGAAACCCTCCAGGCGTCGGTCCAGCTCAGGGTTGGCCGCCTCCAAACTTCCCCCAGAGACCATGGCCTGCCCGGGACAAACAGGCGGCTACTTTTTTCTGGTTCTCTGGGCTTCTGGGCTGTGACAACTGGGACTGTCCTTCTGTCTTACTGACCTCGGCACCATCACATTTGGTGTTAAATACGTCTCTTCTCCTTAGCTGACTGAAGACTACAGGCAGAAGGAACTGGTTCTTTGTTGGACTTTGGAGGCTAAGCTTGCCAGTGAGCTGGCTGGGCCTTCTGTAATGGCCATGGGCTGTTTCTCCTGCCCCTTCTGTAGATTTCTCTACCCTTCTGATTGGCTGCAGCTTTCTTGGCTCATTTCTACCAGCTTTAAAGTTCTTGTTGTTGTTGTTGGTGGTGGTGGTGGTAGTGGTGGTGTGTGTGTGTGTGTGTGTTTCTCTTCTTCCCAGCTCCAAGTCCCAGATTTCTCTCCTGAGCACCTCCTATTTTGCACTCACCCAACCCAGTGCCCAACACACATGCACCTTAGGATCGCAGCCAGACTCCAGAAGGAAAGTCCAGTGGCTAGAAGTGTATAGAGGCTGCTTGAGATATACCTGTCCTCCCTAGAAAAGGTTAACTCCTTAGCAGACTTGAAGGCTTAGTCTAAAGAAGAAGCCTGTAAAATGTCTCGATTTTAATAGAGATCATATGTTCAATGACACTTTAGATATTTAGGGTTAAAGAAAATGTGTTAGCAAAGTTAACTTGACCTGTTTCATTTTCCATTTGAAGTTGGCTGCTGGGTGATTTTAAGTCACATACCTGGTTTGTCTCGTACTTTTCTTAGTCAGTGATTGGCTTAAAGCATAGGATCAGATTCTACTTGGCTGCTCATTGGCTGTGCATCTCAAGAAGAATCACCGAATTTTCTGGGCTCAGCTTTCCTCAGGTAGAGTTAGATACCAAGGGCATCTCTCCCAGTCCACTGTGAAAGTTCAGCTTTTAGTTGATAAATTGAAGTCTCATAGACTTTCCCGCCTAGACTGGCATCATACAATGATCCTCAGATCTCAGCCTTCTGAGTAACTAGGATGACAGGCGTGAGTCACTGGTGCCTGGTGCATTGGCTTAAAATGACATTAAACACCACTGTGGGGGCTGAGTGTGCGCCAGGAATTGAGTTCTTCTGTGCACATCTCATCTATATCTTTCCTAGTTGTTTTGTTGTTGTTGTTGTTCTAGTACTAGGGCTTGAACTCAGGTCCTAGGCACTGTCCCTAAGTTGTGTTTTTGTTTCTGTTTTTCCAATAAGGCTGGTGCTTTTCCACTTGAGCTACAGCTGCACTTACAGCTTTCAGTAGTTAGTTGGAGATAGTCTTGGGGCTTTCCTGCCAGCGCTGGCTTTGAACCAGGATCCTCACATCTAAGCCTCTGGAGTAGTTAGGATTACAGGTGCGAGATACTGGTGCTCAGCTTGGTACATTACTTTTGAAAAGTCTTTAGCATTCTCTCTACCACTCCATGGAAACTATGCAACTCCCTTTTCAAATACAATTTTTTTTTTTTTTGCCAGTTCTTTGCTTGAGCTCAGGGCCTGAGCACTGTCCTTGGACTTTCTCAAGGCTAGAGCTCTACCACTTGAGCCTCAGCACCACTTCCGGCTTTTTTCTATGTATGTGGTACCGAGGAATCAAACCCGGGTCTTCATGCATGCTAGGCAAGCACTCTACCACTAGGCCAAACTCCCGGCCCCTCAAATACAATTTTTAATTATTATAAAGGTGATGTACAGAGGAGTGTCTGATTTTTATAATTTTTGTTTCAGCAAGAGATACTACCAGAGCTGGGTATGGAGGCTGAGATTGGAGGATCGTGGTTTAAAGCAAGCCTGGGCAATAGAATCCATGAGACTCTTCTGTTCAGTTAAACACACACACACACACACACACACACACACACACACACACACACACACACACACACACACGGCAGAGACAGAGCCGTGGCTCAAGTGATGGAGCACCAGTCTTGTGGAAAAAAGCTCAACACCCAGGCTTTGAGTTCAAGCCCCAGGACCTACACACACACACACACACACACACACACACACACACACACACACACACACACACACGGATGTACTTATTAAATATCTCCCCTGAAGTTTCTGCCTGGGGACTCTAACTTACCCACACCATAAATTTCCTACTACCCATCCCCAGTGACCACGCCACAGCCCTGGAGTTGGGGGCCACCCCCCGGTGACAAGTCACCCCCTGTCATGAGCTCTGGAGTCAGCAGCAGCCACTGTTGAATATTTATGGAGAGCCTGCCGTGCGCTGGGCCCACACAGCTACTGAGACCTCTGGGAAGAAAACACGCAGTGATTTGAAAGGCAGAGATTTTTTAATAGAAAGCGACAGCCCCATCAGAGGCCACAGGGGTGCCGCAGCTTCCCGGGCTATCTGCATGCTCCCGTGGATCGGGAGCGGCTGTGACCCCCTCCCAGAACCGCATTAGGCCGGCAGCTGGTCTCCTACAGGACGCCGGTGCAACCCCGTGAAGCTCGGTGCTTTGCGGTCTATGAGCAATTAAGTTGCACCAGGAAGCCCTGGATCTTTATATCATTCTCTAATGACATGGTGGTGGTAGTGGGGAGCGTGTGTGTGTGTGTGTGTGTGTGTGTGTGTGTGTGTGTGTGTGTGTGAGTGTAGAACGCCCACATTTATGGTTAACTAGCGAAGTCTCACAGTACATTTCCAATTCTTCCTCCTGCCAGGCCCAGAAGGCAGCGGGCTTTGACCTTGGTAGGCACCTCTGGAATTACACATGTGCAAAGTCTGTGACTGAACACTGGCCACTGCCCCCTCCTCCTCCTTCTCTTCCTTCTCCTCTTCCTCCTCCTTCTCCTCCTCCTCCTCCTCCTCCTCCTCCTCCTCCTCCTCCTCCTCCTCCTCCTCCTCCTCCTATTGTCTCTGACTCTGATACCTTTAACCCTACCCGCTCCCATTTCTCCTCCCAATCTTCCCTTCACCCCCCTCCCCAGACTTTTGTTTCCCGAGTCCCATTCCAGACCCTGTCAGATTACATTTTTTATTGCATCCAGACAAAAAGCCATCTGGAGCCCCTGGTTTCTGCTGTCAGTGACTGCCGTTCCCAGGGTCTCCTGCCAGCCTCCCCCCCCAGTAAGAGTGGGCCTCCCCCCATGAGCTCTTTTTATTTTTTACTCCTCCCCACTTCCCCCTCCTCAGCCCTGGCGCCTTTGTCCCTCTGCTCTCCTCACCCTATCACTGGGACGCAGCTTACCTTGTGGCGGCAGACAGTGAGGGCTGTCAGCTTTTATTAAGCGTGTAGGAGAAAATGCTACTATTTCAAGTGGCTGGAAGCCTGCTCATCCTCGCTCTGGTTCTGAGTTTCTCTCCTGGTTGCCAATATACCTATTTTGGTTTGTACCTATTCTTCTTCACCTTTCCTCTTGCTTCCCAAACAATCAGCCTCAAATCTAAACAGTGCACCAGGGGAGAGCTTTTGCAAGGTCATAGAAACCAAAGGCACAGCTCAGAGACGGTGGCTCACGCCTGTAATCCTAACTACTCAGGAGGCTGAGATTCAAGGATCATGGTCTGAAGCCATGCCAGGTGGGCCTGGATGCAGTTAGCCATCTAAAAAGCCAGACATGGAAGCATGGTTCGAATGGTAGACAATTAGTACAGAAAAAAAAAATGAAGGGAGCGTGCTCAGGTCTTGCATTCATGCCCCAGTAGTGGCTTCAGGACAATCACTCTCAGGACACACACTGGCCTCTGCTCACAGCATGCCTTTCCAGGCTCAAGTTAAGTTTTTCCAGACATGAGACAGGGCACAAATATGACCCTTGGGGTTCTCTCAGAGCCAGGGTAGAAAGCAAAGGCATGAAGGAAGCTGGGGGGCCAGGAACTCCCTGTGGGTACCACGCATGCAAGACATTAAGATTCTTATCTTAATGTCATCTTCTTTGTATTCCTGTGGGATGAGAGGACACAATTAATCATTTGTGTGTGTGTGTGTGTGTGTGTGCGCGTGTGTGTGTGTCCTATTCCTGGGTCTTGAACTCTGGGCCTGGAAGCTTTCCCTTAGCTTTTCTTTGTTGTTGTTCAAGACTAGCACTCTACCACTGGAGCCACAACTCCACTTAAGGTGTGATGGTTAATTGAAGATAAGAGTCTCATGGATTCTTTATTTTTTTCCTGCCTGGGCTGGCTTTGAACCATGTTCCTCGGATCTCAATCTCCTGAGTAGCTAGGATTCCAGGCATGAGCCACCACCAGGCAACACAGTCAGTCTTGAGGAACTGCTCTGCAGCAGGAAGAATGGGGCTGGGGGGTACACAGTCTCTGTGGGTCTTCCCTGACTAGCATCGTACCCTAGGGTTCCTTCCCTTTCACTGGCTTCTGCAAGGTGGAAGGTTACAGAAAGGTCAATAAATCTGAAATAGCATCCTCAGCTGGAACTCAGCCAGGACTCTGACCTCACATTCCTCCTCAGCTCCAAGGAAGGGGCAAACCCATTTAAATAACCCAACAATTGGCCTTTAGATCAGAAGCCTGAACAGAAGCACAAAGCATGAACGTGGTTCATTGTTCTCCGCTCTCAGCTGACATTAACCTGAATTCAGCTTTGAGCTGATTCATCTGGGCACTTGACAAGAGACTTCATATGAGAACCACTCAGTGAACGCCTGTCCACGGATGAACAGCTGCCCTGGCTTCCCAGAGGCGGGGTGGGGGGGAGCATGCAGGCTCAGGGTGCCGGCGCATACATTTTCTGTTAATTCTCACCAAGTCTTTTGAAGTCATTTTATTACCCTCATTTCACACAAGAATAAATGGAGACTCAGAGAGTTTAAGAAACTAGCCTAAGGCTTTGGAGCCCAGTGAAGAGTTCCAATCGGTCCTGAAATCTATCAAAGCACCAAACCCAGGCCTTTCCCCTCACACCAGTACCTCCAGCAGCCTTTAATTAATCACCAGATGAAGGCACACACTAGCTGTGAAGTTTCGCCAGCAGTTAACACATCCAAGTGTTCAATTTTTCACAAAGGATCCACCGGCTTGACCACAATGCTACAGACGGCATCTTTGCCCAAACACCAAAATTGCTTTGAGGCCCAATCTCTCACTAATGATTGCAGCTGCCTTGGGGAAAGAATCTTTTTTAAAAAATGAAGCTGGTCTCAAACTTGCAGTGGACAAAACCAGTCTGAGTTGTCTCACAAATCTTTCTTTAATGAGCTCGGGGTGGACACGTAGACCACGTGAACTACGCTGATGTTGGCTAACTTATTTGAGAGCCTGAAGGCCTTACTTGGCTCTGCTTTTAAATGAATTTATAGCAGAAACTCTTCTTCTTTCCAGGGAAGTTAAGACAGGAAGGCAAGATGACTTGCAACGGGCTGTGCCCACCCCCAAAGTAAAGCTTCCATTTCTGAACGGAACCTGGGTTGTTGTTGTTGCTGTTTCCTTTTTCTCCAACAGCAGACAATTAGTGTAGAATAATTTGCTTTGTCCCTCCACCCCAACTCACATGTCACTGTTTTGAGGCAGTACTGGGGATGGAGCCCAAAGCCTTGTGCCTGCCAGGCAAGTATTTTACCTGTAGGCTATACAACTCTAGTGGGATTTTGTTTTGTTTCCTTAAGGCAGGATCTTGCTATCTCAAATTTGAGATCTTCCTGCCTCAGCCTCCAGAGGGCGGGATTCTCTAGGTGTGCCTCCCCATTGTTTCCAGTGTGAATGCTTTCCAAGGTTCCTTTCAAGGAGTCAGACAATTAAATGAAGATGGTGCCTGTGAGACAGCAACCCTCAATCTTTTTCTTTTTCTTTTTTTTTTTTTTTTAAGTCCTGGGCTTAGAATCAGGGCCTGAGCACTGTCCTTGGGTTTTTCTCAAGGCTAATGCTCTACCATTTGAGCCACAGTACCACTTCTGGCTTTTTCTCTGTATGTGGTACCAAAGAATCAAACCCGGGTCTTCGTGCATGCTAGGCAAACACTCTACTCCTAGGCCAAACGCCCAGCCCTGCAACCCTCAGTCTTATCTATGGAATCCTTTCTCTGATTTCACAGCAGAAGTATGAGCTCTGTGCTCTCAATTCTTTCTACTGCTTCTGCTCTCGAGGCAATGTTTCTGCTGATTGCTCACATCTGGGCTCATAGATCCAGTTCTGGCCTGGACCAGGCCTGACAGGTCCTTTTTCTACCTTTGCTGCTTGCTACAGGAGTTTACTCTTACCATGTCCCAGCTTCACATTCCTCCATGGCCCATCAACACATCTGGGGTAACAGTGGCTGGGTTCAGTGGTCACTGGTTCTCCTCCCCTCGCCCCTCCTTACACTATTCCAGTGGAGGAGCCCTTCGCTCTGGGTGGACTCCACAGGTGATCGGGTCCCTGATGGAACTGAGAGGAGTGAGGACGAGGTGTCTCTGTGTTGCACTGCTCTGTAGGTTTGTTTGTTCTCATTTGGTGCTGGTTCGGGGACTTGAACTCTAGGTGTGGGTGCAGATTCCTGAATGCTCCTTTGCCCAAGGCTAGTGCTGTATCACTGAAACCACAGCTCTACTTCTAGATTTTGGTGGTTAATTGGAGATGTCTCTCCACCTTCTGTTACTCTGGGGTTGGCTTTGAACCATGATCCTCAGATCTTACCTCTTGAGAAGTTTAGGGTTACAGGTGTGAGCCACCAACACCTGGCTTTTTTTTTTTTAATTAAAAAATATCTTCACTAGTTCTATAGAGGAGTTCCAAGTCAATGCACCAGCTGAGGAGAACAATGCATTTTGACCAACATCACCCCTTTCGTGGTGCTCTCCCGGCTGCTCTGCTTTGCTTGCTGCTGTGCCCTGAGGAGGAAGTTTGGAGGAAGCCTCCTGTGATTTGGCCCCAGGTCTGCACTGGACTCCATCTTGGAAGCTGGATGGGTACGCAGGTGATGGACAGACCCCAGCTGTGGGGCCCGGATCCCTTCACACATCTCTGCCACTTCCTTTCGTCCTTTCTTTTTTTTGAAGTGTGCCTGTTTTTCAGAGATTAATTGTTGTCAAGTGCAACTTACTTTCTAATCCTTTCAGACCCCATTTAAAACCTTCTGCTTTACTTTACCTTTTTTGATAAAGTCACTGAGGGCTTTTTTTTTTTTTTAAATGGATTTGCCAATGATTGTCCCGTTTGACAAATTGGATTCTTCAAGCTGATTCTTTGAAGCAAAACTCGAAACAGCTCATCCTCGAATCAGGAGGATAAATAAAAAAATAATAAATAAATAAAAGCAACCCCATTCTCTGGCTTTCCTGTGACTCACAGGGTGTCTCAGTTGTCACTGATAATCTAATCTTTCTATGATAGGTGAGGACCAGGACAATGCCGACCCAGCCAGACTGTGGGTGTGATAGGCTTCTGATTAATAGGACTGTCCAGTAAGCCCCCAGCCCCCAGGAAAGTGATTAATGACATTTGATGTGAACTCTGGCCTCCTTGGGCGAGAACAGAGGGAGAAAGGGAGCTGCTCGCTCAGAACGTTGTGTCCCAGACAGGTGATTGATTCCTGAAGGCTTTGTTACTCTGCGGCTGGCAAGGGAGGGGCCCAGCAGCCCCGGCCACTCTGCTCCTGGGCTCTGGCAAGCTTGTGGCCAAGAAGGACTTGGAATTTCCACCTCTCCCAGAGGCTAGCCTTTCCATTGTCTCAGAGCACTGGGTCTTAAAGGCTGCTCCCTAGAGAGTCTGGTCGCCCCCTGCAGACCCCTGCAGCCAGCATAACCACGATTCTTCCCAGCCCCAGTGCTAGGGTGCCAGTAGCCTATGATTAAAAGCCAGATGTGAGCCAGGGGCCAGGGGCTCACATGTATAATCCTAGCTATTCAGGAGGCTGAGAGCTGAGGATTGCGATTTGAAGCCAGCCTGGGCAGGAAAGTCTGCAAGACTCTCAACTCCTATTAACCACTAATGCTTCCCACCCCTCACCCCCCAAACCAAACAAGTAAAACCAGCAGTGAAGCTGTGGGCAAGTAGCAGAGCATTAGCCTTGAGAAAAACCAAGCTAAGATGGTGCTCAGGTCCTATGTTCAAGCCCTAGTACAGGAGAAGGAAAGAAAGAAAGAAAGAAAGAGGAAGGGAAGGAAGGAAAGAAAGAAAGGAAGGAAGAATGGAAGGAAGGAAGGGAGGAAGGACAGAGGGAGGGAGGGACGGAGAAAGAAGAAAGAAATGGCAGGCACGTGGTTGCCTGAGCCCTCCTGGGCCTTTCCACACCGCCCTCTGGGTTCAGAGGGTCTTGTGGGGGGGCAGTGGGAAGTGGGAAGGTGGAATGGCTGGCCTTTTGGCAAAAGTGTTCCTGTGGTTGGCAGATTGCACTGAGTACCCCCCACAGAGGAAGCAGAAGGAAAGGGGGCTGCATGAGGTGGCATGTAGCCGGCTGCCAGGTGACAGCCGCAGAGTGCATGGCTCCAGGGCTTGGCTGCAAACTCAGTCTCAGACTTGGTGTCCACGGCACTTTCCAAATTGTCTGCATGTTATAGAATGACCTTGAGTGTTTCCATTGGTCTCTAGTGCACCCTTAGCGGCAGTCTCATGCAGTTGTCCCATCAAGAGGGACCTTTTCATGTCTCAGCCTTGGCTGTAACAGCGACTAATGATGATCGCCAAGAAAAGGGTGACTCAACCAAGCGTCCCAACAGGTGTCCACCTAAGGGGTGCCTGGGGTTGGCCTTTTGAGAGATGGGCCCCTAGCCAAGACCTACAGGGCTGGGGGAGCCAGAGCCACTGGGACCTCTGATGAAACAGGCCAGGCAGGACTCCGGTGTGCCTTTCACTCCTGACCGTGGACATTCAGAACCGCTGGACGTTCTCCACTGTCAAGCCTCTGGCTGAGCAGCCCTCCCAGCCGTTTCAGGAGGCCTATGGCCAGCGGTCACTGCCAGAGTGACCTTTGAAGCAAAAGTGGTATGTGTGTTCAAATATTTTATGGCATTGAGGCCTTATTTGATACATATGAATGGGAAATGGCAAAAGGAAATTGCAGTTTCAAGCTCATAAGCTCGTTGAGCTGGGACAGAGCCAGCCTTGGGAGTGTGCCTGGGCCGGGATGTGAAGAATGACCCATGTAAAACCCTTGAGGCCGAGTGCATGGCAATAGTCGTTCACATTGGTTGGTTGTGTTTCTATTGTTTGTGTTGGTACTGGAGCCTGAACTCAAGGTTTTGAGTTCTCTTACAGCTAGCATGCCACTACTTGAGCCATGCCTCCAGTGTGCTGTTTTTATTGTTTGTTGTTGTTGTTGTTATTTGTGCCCATAGTACAGTTTGAACTCAGGGCCTCATTCTCTCCCTCGTCTCAATGCTAGCACTCTACTACTTGAATCACAGCCCTACTCCTGGCTTTCTGGTGGTTAATCAGAGTCTCATAGACTTTTCTGCTTGGGCTGGCTTTGGACCAATGTCTCATGTCAGTGTCCTGAGTAGCTAGGATTGTTGTTGTTTAGTCAGTCCTGGGACTTGAACTCAGGGCCCAGGTGCTGTCCTGAGCCTTTTTATGCTCAAGGCCAGCGTTCTACCACTTGAGCCAAAGCGCCACTTCCAGCTTTTTTTTTGTTTTTTTATCAGATTTATGGGCGATAAGAGTTTCATGGGCTTTTCTGCCGGTGCAGGCTTCAAATTGAGATCCTTAGATAGCTCAGCCTCTTGAGTAGTTGGGATTATAGGCGTGAGCCATTGGCACCTGGGTGTTACTATTTTTTTTTTCAAATAAATTGGTCATAATATGATAGGTTTACTGGGGAATGATTTGAGTGTGCTGTTTTGTGAAGAAACAGCAAGATTCATGGGGCCGGGAGTCTGGCCTAGTGGTTAAAGTGCTTGCCTAGCATGCATGAAGACCCGGGTTCGATTCCTCGGTACCACATACATAGAAAAAAGCTGGGAGTGGTGCTGAGGCTCAAGTGGTGGAGCTCTAGCCTTGAGAAAGTCCAAGGACAGTGCTCAGGCCCTGAGCTCAAGCCCAGGACTGGCAAAAAAAAAAAAGAAACAGCAAGATTCAGGAGCACAGGTGCAAAGCTGGAGAGCAGGCTAGAGGAAGTCGTCCCGAGAGGAGACATCAGGAGGAATGTACTCTAATTGTGTCTTTCGCATCCCGTTCTCTCTTGCTCCATTTCTGCCTCTGGACGTTCACTGTAGCTGTGAGCAGCTGATGGGTCAGGAGAGGCCGGCCAGGAGGCGCTGCCTCGCTGCACGAGAGGGTGAAGCGTGGAGCTGCCTGGGTCTTCCTCACTGGGCCAGTGGTCCTGAGCCGCCTTTGTCTGGTGAGTAGACCATCACAGAGCGGCCAAATGCTGCCACCCAGGATTATTCGGCCAGAGGCATCAACGCCGCCATGCTCCTTCCTCCTTAGTCACTAGCTTGGCAAGTTCATTCCCATCAGGCCATGCAACTCGGGCAAGATGAGCTAATTGGGGAGGGTCTAGAGAGGAGGGAGGAAACCCCGAGGAGGTGAGGAGGCATACTGCTGAGCTTTTCAAGAGAAGGGTGAGTGATTTAAGTTTAAAAGTCCCATTCTGAAGATGGTGGCTTCTGGGATTACAGGTTGTGCCGAGTACCAGCGGGTGGATCAGTGCAGTGACTTGCCCTTCAGCTAAGGCTGGAAGCATCTGGAAGGCTCATGAAGACAGACTACTGCCCCCTCCCTCCTAGAGTTTCTGGTTCGGGAGGGCAGGGCAGGGCCTGAGAATGTGCCTTTCTAACACGTTCCCAGGTGATGCTGGTATGAGACTCACATTTGAGAATGAGCGAGGGGAATGAGCCCATTTGTGGGGGGCGTCAGAATGATTTAGAGGACCACGTTCAAAACTGAAGTGATAGTCAAGACGCTTTGTAATGGTGGACAGGCGCAGTTAATAGAATGCCAGACCATAGTTGTTTGAGCAAGAAATGTATTTTAATCATGTATCAGACTGAAGGTTAACACTTTTCAGGGTTGTGTAGAATTTCAGTGATGTTATTTAAAGAAAAAGTATCATTCTGATACCTTAGATGAAGGGCTAGCCTTGGATTTGTTGTCTCTTGACTGCAGAAGGTCTCACACAGTTACAGCTTGCACGTTCTTACACCAGTATATCCAAGGGGGTAGCGCTCTCTCTCTCTCTCTCTCTCTCTCTCTCTCTCTCTCTCTCTCTCTCTTTCTCTCTCTCTCTCTCTCCCCCACCTCTCATTTCTTCACCTCAGATACAATGCCATTTTATAAAGCTTTCTTTTACTGCTCACTGGTCAGAAACAGGTCACAGGTCTGACCTTAATAGCAATAGGGATGGAATTATTGAACAATCCATTTTTATTGCTTGGGTTGGATGGGTATTCACCATCTCTGAGCATCTTACTGCCTGCCTCATTAAAACTGGAGTTCTGCTATGACTCAGGGAAGAAAGGTCTGTTGCTAGGCAGGGACTAACAGGACATGCTCCAGTTAGGGTCATCAACTTGTCCAGATTTTCCCAGGACTGTCTCTGCTTTTACAGTGAAAGTCTAACATCTTTCAGTTCTGGGCAAACTTCAAACTCAAATCTTCCAAGGCCTCCTGAATTAAAATCTCTTGTGGGGCTGGGTGGGGCTTGAGGCCTTCACAATGCTGAACCCTCTTCCTAGATGATTCTCTACTGGGCCAAATTTTTAGTCTCCAGGTTTAACCTCCTAAGAAGCCAAAAGGAAACTCGAGGCTGACAAATTCCAGGCAACACTGGGACCGGAGAAAATCCCAGATGAATTACAGCTGGAAACTGGGAAACCAGACAGGTGCTGGTGGCTCACACCTGTAATCCTAGCTACTCACGAGGCTGAGATCTGAGGATCGTGGTTCAAAGGCAGCCTGCCTGGGAAGCCTGTGAGATTTCTATTTCCCACTAACCACCAGAAAATGGGAGGTGGCATTGTGGCTCAAAGTGGTAGAGTGCTAGCTTTGAGTGAAAAAGCTCAGAGTCAGTGCCCAGGCTCTGAGTTCAAGCCCCATGACTGACAGACAACCAACAAATAACAAAATAAAACAAACAAGCAAAAAAAAAAAAACCCCAAAAAACCCCCAAACAACAAAACTGGGAAATCTCCCAGAGTCAAAGGAAACTCCTGTTTTTAGGAATCTGGAATCACTTCCATTCCCAGCTTGGGTGGTGTCCTTACTCCCAGAAGGGACCGTGTAGGAGCGATGTAAATGCCCTGAGGTCAGACCCCCCCCCCATCAGGCAGCCTGGGTCTATAAGGCTCTTCCCATGGTAAACGGCAAATGTCCATAGGATACATGCTTATTTGAGCATCTAGCATCAGGCCTGGCGTATCGTATTCAATAGATACATGAATGAATGACAAGGCGATACTCTTGAATGGAGTTGGATCAGATTCCCCCCAGGATGAAGGGGGACGGTGCCCCCCCCACTGCCCGGGCTCCTCCACTTCCGGGGGAGCGGGGGTGTTTGTGGCCCAATGCTAGGTACCTGCCTCGTTCAAGCTCATGACTCATGATTAGGAGTCTGGGTGTCTGGAGTTTTCCAGGTGACCAAAGCTGCTCTGTCTGGAGGTTCTAGAAGGCCCCAGTGTCTGTCACCAGGAATCTCCTGCCTCACCAGGCAGACAGTGAAGTAACCCAGGAAGGAAGCGATTTGGTTTTGAAGCTCAAATAATTTCTCCTGCCATCCTGGCATGTAGACCTTCACTCCCACACTGCCCCAAGAAGCTGTCCTTGTTGGAGGGGTGCAGGCTGGTGAAATGACAGGAGACGCCTCGTTCTGGTTCTGACGACACTTGGTGTCTCATTACCTCCTTCCCGTGCTTCTCCAGAAACTGGCTTCACTTGCTTTACCAGACCCGGGGGCTCTGGTTGGGCCTAGGGTTCCATGTGAGCCCCGAATCCTTTGACGCTCCCCCCACAGTCTACATCATGGTAATCTCAGACCTCATGCCGGAGGCCTGGCTGCCAGTGCAAGCGGCAGTGTGTGATAGGAGCATTTCAGTTAGCATCACAGGTTTCTCCCACGACGTGTGTGTGGGGGGGGGGGGGCGGCTAGTGTGCTTAACGCAATTTGCAATTATTGCATTTTCTGATACTTTTTTTTTTTTAAAGAAAGCTGTATTGAAAAATTTGGCCTAGAAATTATTTTTTCCCCTGATTTTGCACAATCTTTGTGCAAAAGTGTTTGCTCACCCTTTTTCTCACCCATGCAGCCTCTATCACCTGTCCCAGCAATGCGGGGAACAATGTCTGAAGAGTGCACCTCGGTTGTTGCTTAGTTGGGAAAGGGGAAACAGCTCTGTTGGAGCATCTGTGCCAATGTCAACCATCAGTTTCACAGCCAGTTGTTGACAAAAATGAGTGTTGAACCACCTAGTGAGTTATTTCTTAATAAAGTTGTTAACAAAAAGGTGGGGGGAGTGTGGGCATTAGTGGTTCGTGCCTGTAACCCTAGCTGCTCAGGAGAGCCGAGGATGGGGACTCAAAGCCAGCTGGGGCAGGAAAGACCATGAGACTCTCATCTCCAATTACTAGCAAAAAAGCTAGAAGTGGAGCCGTGGCTCAGTGGTAGAGTGCTAGCTTTAAGCCCAAAAGCTCAGGAACAGCTACCAGGCTGAACACACCCCCCTACCCCCCCCACCCCCCCCACACCCACACCCACCCACCCCCCCCCACACACACCAGAAAGGAAAGAAAAGAATTTAAGAAAGTTAATGTTGAAAATGTGATAGAGAATTTGAATCCCCGACACTGGCAGCTGGGGTGACACCACATCCTTCACTGTGCTAGTTCATGGGTGTGAGTGTGTGTGTGTGTGTGCTAGTCCTGGGCCTTGAACTTAGGGCCTGGTCACTACCCTTTAGTGATGCTCTACCACTGGAGCCAGAGCTCTACTTCTGGCTTTTTGGTAGTTAATAAGAAGAGACTCAAGACTTTCCTAGCTTTGAGCTGTGATCCTCAGCCTCCTGAGTAGTTAGGATTACAGTTGTGAGCTCCCAGCGCCTGGCTCTGGACTTGCTCTTTGGAGGAGACATTCTTCTCCTGGCTCTGTGCCCCAGAGTGGATGCTGGTGTCTCTCAGACATTACCAGCCGATCCTTAAGAAGAGTGCTCTTGGCAGTGCCAACCACACAGACTAGAGAAAGCCCAGCTCCAGGGTGGGCTAGCCAGGGCCTGCTCCTGTCCTCTGTGTCTTCAGCTCCAACTCCCACCAGGGCGTTTTACATATTTTAATTAAAGTGCCGCCCTGGGCTGGCAGGGCCTCTGAGAGATGGCTGCAATCCGAGTTGCAGAGTTGCAGTGGAGTGCAACATGGTACCGAGGACGCACTCCTGCTCTAGAGGATGCTTTGGCGCCCACCTCTGGAGGTGGGTGCCTCAGTTCTGGGGGAGGAGGCGAGCCCAGCGGGCAGCAGGCTGCAGGCTGTGGACAGCTGGCAGGCACGTGGTGGGTGGTGGTGGTGCAGAGCTGGCAAGGCTCTGGGCTCCGGGATGAGGGAAGAGTTAAGGCAGGAATGCACAGTGGACAGGGCCCGAGGACCAGCTGGCTGGTGGGGCCTGGATGAACCCTGTTCTTGCAGATGCTCCGCCCCGCGGACAACTCCTTAGCGGTGTCAAATTATGACAAATGGTGTGGCTAAAAGTTGCTGGGTGGCAGCTGCCGCATCTCAGAGGAAAGAAGGTATTTTTAGCACTGTGCCTTGGGGCTCTGGCACTGGGTTAATTAATCATAGTGAACAGTACCAAGTATTGTTCTTGATCCTGGTTCCTTCCTCCACCCCTATCTGTCATGCCCCCATTCCCCAGACTGGAATACCAGCTGCACAAGTGGAAATTTGCCTGCATTCTAGATGTCCCTGGGTGGCCAGGGCACGCACAACACCAGGGAAGCCTAGACCCTGTCTGCACTGTGTCCTCCCTTCCTCCTTCCCTCTCTCCCAGCCAACTCGTTTAGCATGGCCTCTAGCCACAGTGCTCCTCTGAGTTCCAGTTTTTGTCTTGAGCTTTTCCCCTTGCTGTTATTTCTTGAATATTATCTCCAGCTCTCTATGTCCTTGTGGCTGTACCCTAAGTGTGAAGACTGGAACGAAGTCCTTTTGTGGCATATTTGTGGGACTCTGGGAGTATAGCAGCCCTGAGTCCTGAGACCTCTGCTAACATCTTCCGTGGCTTCCAGGATAAGGGGGACCACTGCGTTCTTCTCCCTCTGGTTCCATGGAGCAAACTGAAATCTCATTCAATGGCACCTAGGAAATTGAAAACATGCAATTCCATTCTGCTCTCTGTTAGTTTTTGATTCACAGCTTTGGTTGTGACTGCCACCATTTCTTGTGGAAGACAAAGAGGCAGTGACACACCTGCATGCACACACATTCAGATGCACAGATGCACATACACACACACACACGAACACACACACATTGGCAGGGTAATGAAAAAGGGCAGAAACTAAAACAGATTGTCAAGAGACTGGGAGACAGAAACACCTTCCTTTCACTGGTTCAAGAACTATCTATTCAGAACCTACTACGTGTCCAACCACCCCCTAAGTAAACACACCATAATCCCCGTGCTGTTCTACACCAGCTTCGCATCTGTGGTTCTTCTGTAGTCAGGAGGCTGATGTTTCTGCTGTGACCAGTAGGGGTCACCCTATCAGCAGAAAAGCTAGGGTGCTCAGGATTTGCCAGCTACCTAGCAGCAGTTTTGATTTTGTCTGGCTATAGGCGTGCCATGATGTGCAGGACACTAGACAGGATACCCAAGGGCAAACAGGGTGAGAGGTAAACAGTCTCCAGTCCTTATGGTGTTTCCTGTGCTAAAGGGCCTGGAAGAACAAGGTCTAAAGTAAGGAAAAGAGGTGGAAGACGGAAAGTAAACAGCATGTCAGTCTTCTGAGAAGCCTTCCCATGTTCCAGCCCAGGATCCAGGTTCAGAATGGAGGCAACTGATCTACCACCATGCAACAACCCGAGACTAGGTCTCCCAACTTCCAGACCAATGAGTGCTCTTTCCACGCGACATTCTGTCTTGATAGCAAGAATATCACACATACACACACACACACACACACACACACACACACACACACACACACACAGCCATTTGCATTCCCACCTTAGGTTAGTACAAACCTCCCCACCAAATGACCTCTTTCGTGACTCCACAAGTTCTTCCCCCCGCCCGCCCTCCTCCACACTAGGCAGTCAGCAGTGGCCTTTCCCACAGGCCCTGTGATGCTAGAGGTGGCTTGTTTAGGGTCAGGAGCCCTGGTTTGGTTCATTTCTTTCTTGTGACGTGCTGGTAGCTTGAAATTGGTTATGTGAGAGTATTTACACCGTAGGAATTGGTAATAGCTATAAACTAGAGTTTTATTCTTTTCTTTTTCCTGCTCACCATGGAATTAGTAACTCTTCTTTATAGAGAAGGAAACATGCTCAAGGAGGGAAGTTTGACATGTAGGCTACCGCTGGGAGTAGCTCACAAGTGGTGGAGCTAGGACGCCAACCCAAGCAATTTGGTGCTAGAGTATTTCAAGTGCTATACACTTAATATCACTCAAAGCCACTTTGATACGGAGAAGTCTAGGTTGATCCCAGATGGCTTACTCTGTTCTATTCTGACAGAACAAAATGACCAGAGGATGAGCGATCTATAAAGAACAGAAATTTATTTCCTCACAGTTCTGAAAGCTGGGAAATCCAGGGTCAAGGTGCTGGTATCTGGCGAAGATCTTCTTGTTTCATTATCCCATGGTGAAAGATGTCCCATCAGGAAAGAGCAAAAGAGAAGAAGGGAAAGGGACAAAAGGAGGCAGAATTCACCCTTTTCTGATAAGGAACCCACAATGGAGATAATGGCATTTATGTAGTCAGGGTGGTTCTGCCTCTTAAAGTCTTCCACTTTTTTTTTTTGTGCCAGCATTGGCACAATGTTCTTTAGCATTTTCACTCAAGGCTGGTGTTCTACCACTTGAGCCACAGCTCTACTACTGGCTTTTGAATGGTTAAGTTGATAAGGGCCTCATGAACTTTCCTTTCTGGGCTGGCTTTGAACTGTGATTCTCAGATCTCAGCCTTTTGTGTATATAGGATTATAGGTGTGAATTACCAACATCCAGCTCATCTCTCACCTCTTAAACATGATATAATGGCAATTAAGTTTTCAGCATGAGTTGGGGAGGCAGCAACATCCCAAAACCATTGCACCAGTTTTCTCCTGTGGATGCTACCCCAGGTTGGTATCAGTCATAGGCAGCAGGACAGAAACACCAGAACTGGAACCATTTTGGTTGGATAGGTCATCGATTCAGCTTTGGAAGGATTAGAGTTGAGGCTCACGGCTGGTGAGAGGCTTAGGTTTCCTGTTCAGGAGAGAGGTCTGGGAAAGGGATTGAAGTGGAGGTTTGTTCTTCTCTATACCAAACATGGATTGTTTGAAAAATATAGTACCCAGGTAAAAGCGTAAGACTCAGCCTTTTTTTCTTCTTCTTCTTCTTCTTCTTCTTCTTCTTCTTCTTCTTCTTCTTCTTCTTCTTCTTCTCATATTTGTCAACACCCAGGTATACTGGGGAACCACGCACCATTGTTCACACTTGTTCCCCTGGTTCCCGTACTGAGTGAGCTCACAGGAAGTATTTATTGGATAGGAATAGCCAGGCTTACCCTGGTGATGGTGAATGAGCCACTACTGTGGTGGGTCCATCAAGATGAATACATTTCTCACAATGTGAACCCATAATAAGAATATAGACTTAGATTAATAGAGCTAGGCCTCATTTTTTATACATCGCCATCTTACTGGTGAGATACTGAAATCTAGATACCATTCTAAGATCAGTCGGGATGGGAGTCTTGACAGGGTGAGCAGGGCCTGTCTTGCTTTTTCTTGCTTGTGATCTGTCCCAGAGGGGAGCTTGAGCTCTGGTTCTAGAAAGAGGATAAATCCACCGCTCAGGAGGGTGACTTGGAAAGTGCAGACAGAACTCTTAAGTTCTGTCCCACCAGAGGAGGCTGCAATATGTAAATAAGAGGGCTGTGCTATTCTTCCTGATTGGCTGACAAGGCCTTGACGTCACAGTGGGTACTATCTGGCCACTCCAAAAGATTATGCCTCTAGCCCAACAACTCATTGGTCAGGCTGTTCTCTTGTTTCCCTCTCTTGAGGAAGTAAGGCAATGGAACCTCTCTATCAGGCTGGCTCCATTCTCATGAAAGTCAATACTTTACAAGGGCAGAAGATGGTGGAGAGTGGTCTTCAGTCTGGAGACTTTTCCCTCTCTCAATCGTGGTCTTCCTGCCTTCTCCCCCCGGCTGACCTGGACAGCCTTCAGCAGAAAGTAGTCTTGGTACAGCGGGAGCTGGAGGACTTTAAGAAGGAGGTGCTGAAGGCCATCGGTTATCTAGAGGATGCCTTCTGCGAGATGAATAGCATCCTCACTCAGCAAGAGGAGCAGGCGGCCCGAGTGAAGCAGAGGCTGAGGGAAGAGGAGGATCGAGGCGTCGTGCGTAATAAGGTCCTCACTTTTCTACTGCCACGGGAGAAACAGCTCCGGGAGCACTGCCAGCGGCTGGAGTACATGCTTCTGGGCAGAGGTCGAGACGTGCAGACCATCACCAGAAATAGCCAGGCAGATTGACCTACCACCTGTGCTGGGCCAGCCCTGTGCTAAGTGGAAAATTTTTGGTTTTGTTTTTAATGAAGGACAAATGTTAAGTCCTCACCCACTTATTTCTCTTTCTCATTTCCATTGCTTTCCTTCTACAAAAAAAAAAAATAACAGCTTATAGAGAGCCAAAAAGACCTCAATGTGTTTTGGGTGAAGTTCCATTTCTCCACCTCATCAAGGAAGGAGGCAACCCGCTACCGCCTGTCACATACCTGTAACTTGTACTTGGAATGCTTTCCTGTTTGTAACAGTAATATTGCTGGGATGGCTAGCATTTTTTCTTGTATATTCTTAAACTGATTGTGTTGAATAGACTTACCTTTTAATGACTCAAGACTCTTACGATTTGTCACTTCATGCGTGGCCCACGGAGACCTGTCAATGTATGGTTACATTTGCCAGTTTATTTGCCTGCGTATGCAAATGGTCCCAGATGGCTTTAGTTTTATCAGTCTTTTTTTTTTTTTTTTTTTTTTTTTTTTTTTTTGCCAGTCCTGGGCTTGAGCTCAGGGCCTGAGCACTGTCCTTGGACTTTCTCAAGGCTAGAGCTCTACCACTTGAGCCTCAGCACCACTTCTGGCTTTTTTCTATGTATGTGGTACCGAGGAATCGAACCCGGGTCTTCATGCGTGCTAGGCAAGCACTTTAACCACTAGGCCAAACTCCCGGCCCAGTTTTATCAGTCTTGCCCTTGCTTGTTTGCGCTTCCTGGTTGTGTTCACACTGGACTTTTCCTCTCCTACATTGCTGTCTTAGTCCACATCTGTTTCCCCTCTGTTTGGTTTGCAGCCTGGACAATCTGGCCGACAAGCTTGTTAAGCCTTTGGATGGGTGATCCTTACTGAGCTGATGATGGGACCCTGTAAAATGGCACAATAAAGTAGTGACGTGACTTCCATGTTGGATTCATGGAGCCAGACTTGTGATGGTTTGGGGCCATTTATCAGATGCTATACACGCCCTACCCTATAGGCCTCCACAAACAGCTCTGGAGGGGAATGGTATTTTCCTACGGTGGCTTGATCAAGCCACCAAAGGAGGCTGAGACCTGTCCCCAGAGTCTTCAAGTGTAGGCCACCCATGCTCATTCACTATTCCCAACTCCCAACCCTAGGTGACTTTGGAGTTGTCCTGATGATGATGATGATGATGGTGATGATGATGATGATGGTGACGGTGATGGTGATGATCACATGGGTGATTTGGGGGGGTCATTAGGTGTCTCCTGCATCTTTTATTTCTCATTAGCCTTCTGTTCCATTGCTTTACATATTCTTTCCCTGACCCCAGAAATGCTGTCATGTAGCAGCCACTGTCCTTTAAGCAAAGAGATGCCTAGAGACCAGAGCCAGCCTGAGCAGTGGGGCCTCTGTCTCTCCAGCCCGGGCCTTACTTACAGCCGAGCCCATGCCCTCTGACCTCCTGTGGCAGCTTCATCCTTCCTGTCCCCCACAGACTCTCCAAGAAAAACTTGAACATCTGGAACCCCCAAGTTGAACATCACAAAGGGATCTGTGACTGTGGCTAATTGCAATGGCTACCCATTAACCATCTGCCCAGAAAGGCTGTATCCCTTCGTCTAACTGTAGGCAAGTTTCTACTTTGGAGAGTCCACTGAAATAAAAGCATATCCATATCACTACTCACATATAGCTTAGTCATCAGAATATTATACATTTCAGGCATTGTGCTTGGCCCTTGGAAGGTAGGCCCTTTGAGATTCAGAAGAAACCAAGGGTCAGGAACTTGGGATTTGGACCTAGGAGTGTCTAGAAGTCAGAGTCTGTGCCTCTTAACTACTCCGTGGTATTTTTAGAAGCCTTGTGGATGTCTGATAAACCCTTCTGGAGTGGGTAAAACAGAACTGAAATGATTACGGTTAATCTCTGGGAGAAAGGATCGTTCTGTGGAGAAGACTGCCACCCTCTTGAACCTTGCAGGGAAGGCCTGAGTGTGTGTATGCGCGCATGTGCCATGGGTGGATGCGTACAAATGTATCAGAGGGAGAATGCGGATGTCTATTAAAGAAGAGGTTTAAGAATTGCCCTGTGTCCTATACAGAGGAAATAGGGTCTACTGCTAATGCAGGTGGGGAAAGAGTGACGTTGACTATAGGCTCCGTTTGCAATCTGCCTGCCCAGGGAATATTGTGTGTGGGACTTCTGAAAGAGCGGAGATTTATGCCATGTCTGGAGTCATCTGTATTTCATTCTAGCCCAGCATTTTCAGAAACCCAGCAGCCCGGAGCATGTTCAGAGGACGGAAACAGGCCAGGGGACTCTCAGGAAGGGACGCATAGAAGGACTGGAAGAGCTTAGAGAAATTATTTTGAAGGGGAATCCAATCATGACTTTGCAAACATGGTGGGGGAAGATGGGGAAGCTTCATTGTAGCTAGGGCTCAATATCACCCCTCTTTTTTCTGCTCCTCTTAGCAACCAGTTGAAAGCTAAAGAGAGGGGCAAGGCAGTGAGGCCAGGCTTGCATCTTTATGGCTGCTGAGCCTGCCTGAAATGGTTTCAGACCTGTTGGTCACATGGGCGGCTGGGTTCTCGTTCCCAAATTTCCTGTGTTTCTCTGGCAGGGTGCAGACAGCGCAGACACTGCAAGCCTCTTGAAGGAGGGCCGCTGTGGGACATGGCAGGCTCAGTGTGCAGATGACGGGACTGCCAAGTACTGGCTGCCTTTTCTCTAAACCCACTGGGCAGAAAATCCTTCTCCCTTATCTGTGGAGGCGTAGATGAAGGCAAAGGTGAGAACTCAGCTTGAATGCAGGTTCCACCCCCCCCCCCCAGTCATGAAGGAGGCCCCGGCAACAACGCAAAGGGTTAGATGGAAGCTCCCTAATTCTAAAGGGTAACATTACAGGTGCAAGAAATATTAATAGGGGACAGCCTTCAACTCTGTTCAGGAAATGGACGTGACATATTGTGTGTGTATACCTTCATCTCGGTCTGAGGTGAGGACATCTTGGAATATCGTGTACATTTCAAGAACTACCCTCTGAGTGCTTGGAATACATTGCCTGATAGCAGTATCTCTGTTTCTCTGGGGCCTTCATCCATACCAGGTAGTGTGTGCTAAGGTGATCTATGATGAGAGCCCTGGCTCAGCTGTATCAGTTTGACCAATGGGGGAAGCCACAGATGAGATATGACTAAGGTCATCCACGCACGCTTCCAAGCTTATGTGATAGCCACCCATAAAAACTCTGGACACCAAGGCTCAGAGAAGCTGCCCTGGTCGTCAGTACTGAACGCGTGTTGACAAACGTGGGCACTTCAAGCAACATCTGTTCAACTCCGTGCCCTGAAACACGACAACCAGAAGCTAGTCTGATCACCCCTGAGCACTGTCCTCTGAGCCCTGACTCTATGTCCTGTTGTGGTTGACTATCACAAGGATTCTGTGGCTTGAGGACCCACAACAGAGTCATGTGGACATGTTTGCTTGGAGACATCGTTTTCACAGTGGCCACGTGAGTTAGGCATTGCCTTGTTCCAGGACAGATGTAGAAACTGAGGCACAGAGAAGATCAAGTGGTCTCAGAGTCCTTGTGGGCTCTAGAGCTGGCTCTCTTAACCACTAGCCCGCAGCAAGGGAATGGAATTGAAAGGATGGCTTGGTTCCCCATGGCTGGAAGATACCCTGGGGGTGGGGCAAGGCTCTCTAGCTCCAAGTGAGTCTTACGAGATAGATGATGACAAGGACATACTGGAGGAAGAGCCAGGAGTCTGGGAGAGCTGGGTGCAAGGCTCTCCAGGTTGAGTCACGTGTCCTACCTGGAGACCACAGAATGCTGTGTCTTTTCTGTTCAACCTTGGAAACCATATTTTCCGTCCAGAGCTATTAGCTGCAAGTCAGACAGCCACAACGGCTGTCTTTTTAAAGAGTCATCTCCCTTCTTCCCCATGATAACAAGGCAGCCCATGTAGATGGTTGATTAACTCAATTATGACAAGGCTCTGGGTTTGCAACTCAGTCTCTTTCCCCCTTCCTTCCTACCTCATGGTCACATGATGGCTGCAAGAACACCACATTGTATCCATTGCTCCAGTGCTTATAAAGGAGGAAAGAAGTAGCAGATTTTTCTTTACAACCCTCTTCTTTTTAGCAAGAGGACACGTTTCAAGAATTCTCCCAGCAGATTTCTTTGGACATTTCTCCAGCCAAACCTGCTTAGCTTGGGTGTCCTAAACTCAAGACCTTGGCACTTTGCTTATTACCCAACAGCAGACTAAAAATCAAGTGTCATTGAGCAGAGCTGCTGCTGATCAAGCCTCTGGCCGCTCCCTCTGTCCTACTTTTTTCTACTTGCTGAGGGCTACGAAAAGTGCCCTGCAGGTGGCATAGCTGGGCAGTGGGGGTGGCTGCCGTGTGGCTTATGGGAACTGGAAAGGAGGGCTGGGTAGGTGCAGACCTCCATTGTTGTGCCAAGCCACGCCTTCTCTTGCTCCTCCTGATACCCTTAATCAGAGACTTGACTTCATCCATCCGAGGCTGGATTTACATAGGCAGCTCCTCCTAGACATCCCCACCCAGGGTGACGACTCATCCCAGTTTAATTTGGACTGTCCTGGTTTACAAGGAATGTCCCATAGGCCAGGAACTCTCGAGGTGGTGGACAACCCAAGATGGCTGCTCATCTTCCTTTAGTTATAAAATAGCTCGCGATGATCCAGGTGAGACTCTGCCTCGCCTGCCAGTCATGGCAGGTCAGGGCAAGAAACAAGCCCAAGTGTGCTCCCCTTGTAGGGCCTGTGCATCGGTGCTTTTTGGTGTTGGTGGTGGTGGTTGTGGAGCTTGAACTCAGGGCCTGGGTGCTATCCCTGAGCCTCTTTGTGCTCAAGAGTAGTGCTCTACCACTTTGAGCCACAGCGCCACTTCCAGGTTTTGAGTGGTTTACTGGAGATAAGAGTCTTACAGGGATTTTTCTGCCCAGGCTGGCTGGCTTTGAACTCAATCCTCAGATGTCAGCCTCCTGATCAGCCACCTGCACCTGGCTGTGAGCGGCCAGGCTGGCTGACTGGTCCATTTCATTGTCTCTGCATCTGTTCCTTCTGCCCATTCTCAGACCCTTGCTCAGTGGGGTCTGAGAGAGACACCATTTTTTTTAGGGTGCCACTAGGGAGCTCCTTTGTGGGACAGCTGGGCCCAGCTGAGACCAGGTCCTGGGGGACAGAGGCAACTCACAGGAGATGAAGAAGTCGAGGAGAGACAGCCCTGTGCAGCTTTGAAGATGGAGCTTTGCACGCTCGCTCTTCTCCCAACTGTGAACAATACAGTTGAGCAACCCAACTGCTCACTTTCTCTGCAATTCTCAGGCAGATCGAAGACAGCATAACAGATGGTTTTTCTCCCCGCCAATAGCCAGAGTTCTCCAAGGTTTCCTACAAGCTGTAACGCTCTGCTTACCCATCCTGAGCATGCCCCGAAGTCAGAGGCTGCAAAGGGACAGCTCAGACACACAGTTCCATTGCATGGAACCCCCAGCAGTGCAGGGAGCCCTTGCACCCCAGGGCCAGGCTCTGCTGCAAACTCCGATGCTGGGATGAGGGGAAGAGTGGTTGAGGTTCAGGGGAGACAAACACATCCTGCTAAATTAACCCCAGTGGTGACAAGTGCAGTCTTTAGCTTTTCCACTTAGTGCTACCCAGGGCTAGGGGGCGGGGCTTCTTGCCCAAGAGGGCGGGGAGGGGTGGGGGGTGGGAGTAGAGGTGCAGAATTGTGCAGTGTGGGTGGCAGGGGTAGGTTTGGATCTGGAATCAGCTTCATTCCATATGCAGAACTTTGGCTCTTGATCTGACCTAATTCATTCCATAATCCACAGAGGGCCAGCAACAGAACCTTTCCCTGCGCTCACTGAGCGTCACTCAGTTTTTCTCTGGTCTAGGTTTATTGGATGGAGGTCACACAGGAAACCTGGTATTTCCTCCGGGGCTCTAGGTGAGAGGGTGAAGGAGGCACACCAGGCTTTGGCAATTCCTCCTCTTGTTTACTTCAAAAGTGCTGGTGAGCCAGGCATTGGTGGCTTGTGCTTGTAAACCTAGCCACTCAAGGGGCCGAGGTCTGAGAACAGTGTTTCACAGGTAGCCCAGGCAGACAGGTCCATGAGACTTATCTCCAGTGACCCACCAAAAAGCTGGACGTGGGGGCGTGGCTCAAGTGGTGGAGCCACAGCCTTGAGCAAAAAAGCCAAGTGACAGTTCAGGGCTCAGAATTTAAACCCTGGTTCTGGCATGTGCATGCGTGCATGCAAGCCCCACATCCTCCCCTCGCCCTACACACACACACACACACACACACACACACACACACACGGCCATCAGAGTAGGCACTCAGGAACCATCTGCTGAATGGGGAGTAAGTGGCTGCCTCTTTCATGTTTTGTTAGGTGTGATATTTTTAAATGAAACTGGAGTCACTTAGGGTCGTTTAAGCAGAGTAGAAATCTCTGAAGCTATGTTTTGTGGCAGAACACAGAGCCGGCAGTCAGAAATCCCACATCCAGATTCTAATCACAGCTTCTTAGCTTGCCATTTAAGAAGCGGCCACTCCTCTGGCAAACCTCATCTCTCGTCTCTGGGAGACTTCGTTTCCTCATTTCCAAATTGAGATTAGCAGGGCAAACTTCCCAGGCTTGTTTAAGAGTTTTACTGAGACAATGAAGAACAGACACTAAATTATACGAGATTTCAATATTCTACTTCCAGCCATCTACAGGGATCAGCTCGATTTCTAGACTTTTTTTTTTTTTTAAAATGCAGAACTTTCTTTTCCTTTTTGTCAGTCATGGGGCTTGAACTCAGGGCCTAGCTGTTGTCCCCGAGCTTTTTCACTCAAGATTCGTGTTCTCCCGCTTTGAGCCCCAGGGCCACTCCCAGTTTTCGGTGGTTAATTGGAGGTAAGAGTTTTATTGGCTTTCTTGCTGGTTCAGACTATGATCCCAGATTTCAACCTCCTCCTGAGTGGCTAGGATTGCAGGCATGAGCCACCAGGATCCCCGTGCAATAGCATTTATGCCCACTAATTTGGCTACAGTAAAAGAAACAATAATAAATGTTGGTAGAGATGTTGGGAAGCTGGAGCTTCGTGCATTACAATGAGAATATAAAACAATGCAGGCAGGCAGTCTGGAAAAGTTTCTCCCCATGCTAATCAGAGTTCGTATATGACCTGACAATCCCAGAGAAACCAAGATGTGTGTCCACATATGAACCTGTCTACCATGTTCCCAGAAGCTCATTCACAGACCCCAAAAGAATAGCTCATGTCCATCATCTGATGAGTAGCAAAATTAAAACAAACAATATATATATATATGCACAGTGAATGTTATTTGACAAAACAAGGAATAAAGTACTGATACACGAGGTTTACCTTAAACTGATGATGCTGGGATGAAGAATCAGTAGCAAAACGGTCCTCATAGTGTATGATCCATGTAGATGAAGCGCCTAGATTAGGCAAATTCCTCAAGGGAGAGTAGAGTAGTGATTGCATTTGGGGCTGTGGATGGGAGAAGGAAAAATGGCTGCTGCAGTGGACACGAGGCGTCACTTAGGGAGTGATAAAAATATTCTATGATTATTGTGTCCTTTCTCTCTGTCTCCTTCCCCCTTCCTTTCCTTTCCTTCCTTCCTTCCTTCCTTCCTTCCTTCCTTCCTTCCTTCCTTCCTTCCTTCCTTCCTTCCTTCCTTCCGTTTCTCTTTCTTCTTTCTTTCCTCTCTCTGCCTGTCTCTGTTTCTCTGCCTCTGTCTCTCTCTGTCTCTGTCTCTCTCTGTCTCTCTCTGTCTCCGTCTCTCTCTCTCTCTCTCTCTCTCTCTCTCTCTCTCTCTCTCTCTCTCTCTCTCTCTGTATTGCTGGTTAACAGGCTGGCTTTGAACCTCAGTCCTCCAGGTCTCAGACTCTTGCATAGCTATGATTACGGCAATGATTACCAGTGGCCATCTACCATTTCCTTTAGATGAGTGAACTACATATGAGGAATATACTGTATTTTAATGAAGCTATTCAAACTTAAACTCAAATACACAGTAAATAACGATGCTCTCATTTATCAGTTGAGTCCCATGGACTATTGAGAGATTCAAGTAATAACTAAGATTATTTTTAATTGTGTTTTAGTTTGTTAATATTCTAAATGCAGATAGATTTCAGAAACCATTTAGGGGCTGGGAGTTTGGCCTCGTGGTAGAGTGCTTGCCTAGCATACACCAAGACATAGGTTCGATTCCTCAGTACCACATACGTAGAAAAAGCTGGAAGTGGTGCTGTGGCTCAAGTGGTAGAGTTCTAGTCTTGAGAAAGTCCCAAACACAGTGCTTAGGCCCTGAGTTCAAGCCCCAGAACTGGCAAAAAAAAAAGAAACCATTTAAGTCACAACATACTTGATTCAGAGGCTGGCATGTGAATTTCATAACAATAACTGGCTCATGATTGTAGACCAGTGACTGTGATTGAACTCCACTCTCTCCCTGTGGGCCAATGGGGCAGGTCTCCAGCGCAGACATCCACCCCGCGGGAAAGACTCTCAGAGAAGCACTGATGTCCCCAGTGAGATGGCTGGCTGGCTGAGACCACGAGGGCAGGCTCTACCCTTGAGACTCAGAGCGGAAAGAAACTGGCATCCTCCTGGATGTTTTTGGCTTCAGGAGGGGTATGGCCCCATTTCTGGGTTTGACTGTTCTGGGGGAGTCAAACGCATCTTCTCTAAATAAGCTAGATCTCTCCAGGGCAGATCAATATTTAATGTGGGGCTTAAAAAGACTGACTCAGGAAATGAGTTTAAAAGTGGAGAATTTGCCTTAGGTAGCAATTTCTGAAATACAGCGGTATCAGGGGACAGATTATTCAAACCCAAGCCATGGATAATATAAAAACAGTTGAACAAACCCAGATCTGCTTCCTGTGCACTGGATACTCTCAATCCCCCAGCAGTCTGTGCACCACTCACAGAGGATGAGTGTCAAGTGAGAAGCCAGCTCAGAGAGCTCGGACTCCAGGGAGGGCCTGCTCCTCTCCTGCAGGCGCTGCCCTGACTGTGGTAGGCATCACCAATCAATCCCAGCACCCTTTCCTCTGAGCTGGTTGCAATACCATCGATTGATGAGTGACCTCTGCCTGATGTGACATTTATGGTCCTCATAAAGTCCACAGCCCTCATTTATGGAGAAGCATAAGGTTACCCAAAGCTAAGTGGCAGGTACAGGACCCGCATCCGGAGTTCCTGCTCCTGACATCAATTTCTTTCTCATAGAAATGCGTTAGAGGTCCGGGCACCAGAAGAAGACCGTAGCTTTGCTGACTTCTCTGTGAGTTCCACAGGGCTTTCCCTGAGGGGCACTGAACAGTTTGTTTAGAGACAACCCTGTGGTGTGTTGCAAAAAAGTGGAAAAACGCCATCTAATTCTATTCTCTCAACACTGGGAAATTAAAATTCAGAGTCCAAGTGACTTGCCTGGGAACGCCTACGTGGTTGCTCTGTATCAAAAATGGGATTCCAAGCCAGAGGTAGACTAATCATCTTTTTTGGACGTTCATTTTGTAAATAGAATCCCAGTAAGTGAGACTTTCAGAAGGTGTATGTTTTGAGAAATAGTCACCTTTGTATAACGAAACTTTAAAGCTTTCAATTTCTTTTGTAACACATTTTGATGTTTATGATAGCCCGCTAAATTTACCTTTCTAATTGTGTGTGTGTGTGTGTGTGTGTGTGTGTGTGTGTGTGTATGCCCTTGTGTGTATATTTTGGTAGTATCAGGGCTTGAAGCCAGGATCTCGCCATCCCCCAGCTTTCTTGTTCATAGCTGGTGTACTACTTGAGTCATGCCTCCACCTGTTGTTTGCTAGTGATACAGGCCTACTTAGCATGCATTACTTGAGGTCCATTAGCAAAAAAATGGTTTGTATTTACTAAATGAACAATAAATCTGGGCTAGAAAGGATTGCCATTTTATGTGAAATCTTTTTAACGGGGTGTGTGTGTGTGTGTGTGTGTGTGTGTGTGTGTGTGTATGTGTGTAGAAAATGATAGTTTCTAAGGCTGGAAGGAAATGTTCTCTTTCTCTGGTAGAGAGGCAGGCAAGAGACTGTGTGAGTTAAGACCATTTTTGTGGCCTCAGTTTCCTCATCTGTAAAATGGCTCAATGACACTGTCCTGTTAGACCTCAGAGGCAGGTTGTGGAGGTTGCATGGAATCTGTGAGGGAGTTGTGAAAAGGAGAGGAGTGTTGACACAGTAACTAGGGTGGAGCCAGCAGGCGGAGGAAGGAGGGTCAGGAGTAGGGCTCCAGTGAGGGGCGGGGGGGACAGGCACCGCCTGGGATTGAGATGGGGTCAACAAGTCCCATGCCTGCATTGTGCTAGGCTCGCCTGTCAGATTTAAACCAGCTTACTTCACTGCTTGAGAGGCTGCCATATTTTAGAAATGGCAACCCAAAGAAATCTTTTTTTTTGAAAAAGGTCTTTTTCCTGAATTTGCCACTGGGTGTTATTTTTTATACTTCTGCTCTGTTACTCAACTTTAAAATATACATCATATTTATATTGCCTCTGCTAAACATATATTTTTATTTATTGCTTACTATGTGGGTGACATTTGGTTATTGAATGTCTAGAGAATTGGACCTGGTTGTTGGGTGTTCTTTTTTTTTATTTTTATTCTTCCTTTCATAAGTGCTTGCTGTGATGTATTAATCTTTACAAAAGGAATGAGACAGGGACACATAAGCATTCGCACTCACACACACACACTAATCACATTGCCATTTTATCTCACTTTGCGGGTGTGTGGCTACATTTATAAGAGCCGACAGATCTGAAATAGGTGGTCTGAACAGATTCGGGTAAGGAGCGATGAAGCCAGAGGCCGCCTGGGAATGGACTAGGGGAGGGAGGGAGGGAGAACCCTTTTGTCTCCTGCTTTTGAAGGACACGCAGGCAGAAGCCATGGCAAATCAGAGCTGGAAGGGACCCTGGGGATATATTTATGTGTCTATAAAAATATAGACATACGTTTTATAGATACTTTATATCTTATGTACCCATATAGCTATACAGCATCTCGCATAATCCCTGATCCTGGGCTCAATAAATGGTTATTGAATTAAGGAATGGAAGGAGAGTTATATAAACTGTTTATTGAGGTTGGACTCGATGGAACACTGTTCGGGCATTTTTCTCTAAGCCTCCCAGCATCCTCCCAAAGTAATTTCATCTTATCTATTTTAAAAATAAAGGAAATTGAGCTCCTCAAAAATGTTGAACATAGGATTGTTATATGACCTAGCAATTCTACTCCTTTTTTCTTTTTTTGCTCTAGACCCAGAAGAATTGAAAACCGAATCAGATACTTGCACATCACTGTTACCTTAGCACTGCTTACAATAACCCAAAGGCAAAAATGTCCCAGTGCATACCACACTTATAAACACATAAATACATGTATGTGTACATTTATAAACATATGTATGTATAGATACACATATGTGGAATATTATTCAGCCATAAAAAGGAATGGAGTTTTAAAACATTGTATTAAGCCACACAAACCAGACACGAAGGGTCTTTCTTTTACATGGAACACCCAGAATAGGTAATTCCAGGGAGTCAGGAAACAGACTGGTTGTTGGATGTCCAGGGCTAGAAAATGAGGGGTAGGAAGATGAGAAATAGCTTTTTCATGATACGAGGCTTTTTTTAGGGTCACTTAAAATAGCTTGAATCTGGATGTAGGTGGAGATTTCATAATGGCTGATACAAAGTGCTATTGCACACTCCACTTTAAAATGGTTAATTATATTTGTGTGTATGTGTGGGAGCTTGTACTCAGGACCTGGGCACTGTCCCTGAGACTCTTTGCGTTCAAGTTCTACCACTTTGAACCAGAGCTCCACTTCCAGTGTTTGAGGGGTTAATTGGAGATAAGAATCTTACAGGGACTTTTCTGCCCAGGTTGGTTTCAAACCACAATTCTCCGATCTCAGCCTCCTGAATAGCTAGCATTACCGACATCAGCCACTGGCGCCCGGCTAAAATGGTTAATTTTATGTCATGTGAGTTTCACTTCAATGTAAAGTAAAGGCAGCTGAACTTAAGGAGATCTGGCAGGTCACTGGTTTGAGCCTTACAGCTCCCTTCCATCCTGATCTGGGTGTGGCTGGAAGACCCGTGGCCAATAGGGTGGCAGTGAGCTTAAGACACGTGGGCTGAGAAGGCCCAGGTGTTTCCCCTGCTTTCTTGGACATGCACACCTTGCTGATAACAAGGGTGGGTCAGCCTTTTGGAGACCAGAGACTGGAGAAGTGGAGCCAGGCTAGCCCAGCCATGGCTCTCTTAGAGCAGCCAGCGGTCTAGAAGGTGGATGAATCTGGCCTGGCTCACATCAACTGAACCATCCAGGCTACCTGCTGCCTAACGAGAACTAGTGCCTGGTGACTGTTTTGATGTGGCTCCTTTTGCAGAAATAACTAGCCAACATGGAGGGATTGAGCAGGAGCCGGCATCTCAACCTAGTAAGAAAAATGGTAACCACCTCCGCATGTTCTACTTGATTGTCAGGCGAGGACATGGAGACTCAGTGTGTTTGTAGAAGGTGTTCATAGAGAGAGAGGACAGGAGTGTGTGTATGTGTGTGTGTGTGTGTGTGTGTGTGTGTGTGTGTGTGTGTGTGAATGTCCTTACATGACACTGCCCTGCTGACAGAAAGAAAAGAAGACAACAGGTTAATTCTTTCCTAAAACTTTGCCCAGCCACTCTCATGGCTGTCTGGGAGACTGGAGTTCTGTGAAGCAGAGCCTTGGCTAGGACATGGGTTGCCTAAACAGCTGTGGAAACAGAGTTCCAGAACATGCAAGTCCTTCCTGTCACATGGTTGGATCTTTTTATGGATGAGAAGGAAGTGGAAGAAGAAAGAGCTGCTTCCTGGACTGGGGTCTAAGGGAGAACTTCACTTACAGGGGTCTCTGCTGTCTGAAGGCAGCAGATAGGGTTTTTTGGTTGCTTTTTCTTTTATGTGTATGTTGCTGCCAGTGTTGGGGATTGAACTCAGTGCTCCGGAGCTAGCCCTTACCTTTTTTTTTTAATTAAAGAATTTATTAATATAGATTTTTACATCGTATTTCAAATGACATGTTCAACAAACAAGTCCCTTAGCTTTTTTACTCCATAGCTCCACCTTCAGCGTTTTGGTGGTTAACTGGAGATAAGAGTCCCACACACTTTCCTGCTTGGGCTGGCTTTGAACCTCTGTTCTTACATCTTGGCCTTCCAAGTAGCTAGGGTTATAGGCATGACCCACTCGCACCCGGTGAGATGGAGGTTTAAGATGTGTTGTGGAGGCTTCGTGGTGCTGTCTCATAGGCTATCATTCAGCTGAGAGGTCCCACGCGGGCCCCACATTCAGAAGGTTCCAGCAGACATAGGGCTGAGTCCACTGTGAACCAGAGATGAGAAGTAGAAACTCTGGATTTCATGCCTTGGCCACCTGCCTGGCCTCTGGTTTGGAAAGAGACTTAAGAGTTGGGAGAGAACCATTGGCTGCTCTGTCCTCTCCTGCCCGCCTCTCTGAAGCTGAGAGCAGGGAGAGTCTGGCTTTACCTTGGTGGGAGGGCTGTGGCCCAGTTCCTCTGCCTCCAGTGGCTCTGATGTGGCTCACTGTGAAGATGGGGGTGGGTTCCTGGTCTGCTGGCCTCACCCCCAGGGGCAGATGCTTGCAGAAGCCTGTGTAGACACACAAAGGAGTTCCTCCTCCTCCCCCTCCTCCTCCTCCCCCTCCTCCTCCTCCCCCTCCTCCTCCTCCTCCTCCTCCTCATCCACCTCCTCATGTCACATCACTCTCCTCATATCCAATGCCACACATGTCACCCTGTGTCGCACACATCCATCCACATAGCAGTTACAGGCCACACACATGCCACGTGCCACACACATGCCACAAATCATACCCAATGCACTATACCTAATTCTAAATACACTGCACACATATCACCTCCACGTGTTTCCTACCCACTAGGGACCCCTGCCAGGTGAACAGGATACCCCAGTGATACACTCTGTACCTCTTCACTCCATCTCCTTGACCACTCTGTCCACTTTACACTGAGTCCCATTTCCTTCTCATGCAACCAGCGTAGAAGCCCTCCCTCCCTCCCTCCCTCCTTCCCTTCCTCCCTGTGTTCCTTCTCCCCTTTCTGCCTCCTCCTCCATCCTCCCTCCCTCTCTCTGTAGTTTTAATTTCTCCTCACATTTTATATTAGCATCAATTAACTGTGCATGGAGGTGTTCGTTGTGACACAGTCATATACGTATACAATGTCTCTTGATCAGACTCGCCTTGTCTGTCACGCTCCCTCCTCCTCCTCCCCTTTCCAAACCAGCCCCAACAAGCTTCCTTGTCTCGCGTTCACACTTGTACATACAATATTTTGACTATATTCATTTTCTTCCACCCTTCCCCTCCCCTTTCTAGGATGGAGGAGTTTTACTTTCCTGTCGTTCATCTTTCAAAAATATATGTGAACTGTTCAAAAGGCTCTCACCGTGGTACTTCACACATGCGCAGATAGTACTTTAATCACATCAACCCCTAGCTCATCCCCCTCCCCCCCACTGCTCCTAATTACACAACACTGTCTTCATTCCCAGATGCATGTGAAGACTGCGGTGAGACCTGTCTGGGGCTGTGGGTGGCGGCTGTCTCTGCCAGCCAGAGGATGAGAGCATTTGAACCCTGGGCACAGGGCGAGCTGGCTGAGAGGACTGATCCTCCGAGGGCTCTGGCTCTCTGCTAGACACCAGGTTGGCTTGTTGCACGACCTAGTGTGGGAGCAGTGGCCAAGGAGCGTGGCAGATACCAGGCCCTCTTGCCCCCTCTCCTGGGAATCAGAGGGGGGTTGCTCTTGACTCTGCCAGCCGTCTTTACGTGCTTTTGCCAATCCCTTCTCCTCTATCCAACAACAGGGGTCAGAGGAGTTGGGACACTCCAGGATGTGAGAACAAGGGCAGCTCATTCGCTCGTAAGTGACACAAGTATCAAAGCTGCCTCACTCGGGTCCAGCTTTGACAGGGGCACAGGCAGAGGGGGGTGACGGAGCTCCACGCCTATACCGACAGGGGGCGCTGTCTCCCCTCACTCCCCTCCACTTCCTAGGACTCTATTGTCCTTGGGCTGGCAGGTTCTGCTCAGAAACAGACTAAGCTGTCCCCTCCCTTGGTCCAAAGGCATGGCCGCCCAAGTCTGCAGCCACTGGTGAGTTGATCAGAGTTGGGAGGAATGCCCCCTTGGAGTCCACCTCTTCCATGGCAGGCGAGCTCATGCAATAAACCACAGCACTGTACCCTAAGATCCCAGTTGGGAGACCCCTCTTTCTATCATGTTGACCTCATCGGCTCCCCTGCTCTCTGCATCCCCTAGTACTCCTTAGAGCACTCCTGCTTTGGGACAAAGAGCCAATGCTTCCCTCCAGCCAGGCCCAGGATGGCAGAGACAGGTGGTAGTCCTCCTGCACCTCAAACAAAAGCAATCAAGCCATCAGCCTGATTTAAAAAAAACCTCAATTCCCATGACAAATGGGTCTGTGAAAGAGGACAGGCTGCCCCGGGCATTCTGCACTTCAATGAGGACAACAGAAGGCACCGGATTCATAAAACTATAATGCACCATGTGAACATATTTCCCCGTAACCGGACCCTGCAGCCACTTCCCCGCCTCTCGCACCATTAAGGGGAAGACGCCTCATCCTTCACCCAGCCCAGATGGAGCCACTCCATGGCCTCCTCGAGGGACAGGGATGGCTCTGTGTGTTTGGCTGACCAGAGGGTATTGTGGGAGGGGCGCTGACCGGTCAGGATTGGGCAGGAGCCGCTGCCAGCATGGAGCATGTGGGTTTGGAATGGTACACATCTTTGCCCCCAGAAGTTTCCTGGCCCCTCTCAACGGGACCCTCGGTGTCCTTGCATGCGAATGGAGTTTGTAACTGCCTTCCTTCTGAGTGGTCCAGAATGCCCAGGGGGGTGGAAATCTTGAGTCAAGCCTAGCACAGAACTTACCTGGTAGACACAGCAAGAACCTCGGGGTCCACCCACCACGGCCACGGAGAGAGGCACCGAGGCCTCCATTCCAGCCTAACAAGGTGCTGCTGACGCTTCTTGGCTGTGTCACAGACCTGGCTGAAGTCATGGGGCAAACTGCCACTCCTGAATTAGCCAGCCAGAGAGGCAGATCTGGAGACTCACAGACCCCCACGGCAGCTTCCCACAAGCGGACCCCGTGTGAGATCTGTGCTTGGCGGGCCTCTGGGCTGTGACTGGTGGATCGTCTTCGGGCTGAAGTGTGGACGGCTGAGGAGATGGGAGATTGAGGAGAGCAGCCATGGAGGGACTACCACGCAGACCTGATTCTCAGGCGCAGTGCCCTATTGGCTCGCGTGCATGTGTGCGTGTGCGTGCACACGTGTACACGTGTGTCTGTGTGTAGAATTCAAGGCCTGCATGCTGTCCTTTAGCTTTTTCACTCAAGACTGGTGCCCTACCACTTGAGCCACACCTCCACTTCCAGCTTTGTGGTGGTTAATTGGAGATAAGCCAGCCTGGGCTGGCTTCAAATCTCAGTCCTCAGCGCCCAGCCTTCTGAGTACATAGAATTACAGTTGTGAGCCACTCGGTCTAGCCTGAGTTTTCTGTTTTTAACAAGGAGTGGCAATAGGAAAAATTAGTTAACGATTGCCTGGCCT
Source organism: Megascapheus bottae (assembly GCF_031878675.1). Taxonomy (NCBI): domain Eukaryota; kingdom Metazoa; phylum Chordata; class Mammalia; order Rodentia; family Geomyidae; genus Megascapheus; species Megascapheus bottae. Next base: position 41,798,301 of record NC_143525.1, on the reverse strand, counting down.
GCTGGCATTTCTCAGGGTCTGTCGTACTGGGGAATGAAGTTCCTACCCCCTGCTTCTTCTAGTCTCCCTCGTCTAACCGATGGCGCTGAAAACACCAGAGCGCTGGTGTAGTTTAGAGCCTGGGGCTTTGGCTCTGTTCCTCAGATCTCCCAACTGTGTCAGTGGATTCAGGCTTACCCAGCACACGCCGGCACATTCTTGCCACCTGGAAGGAGATGTGCCACCTGCATTGTACAGATGAGAAACCCAGGCTCACAGGGGACAAGGGCTCATGGCAGTCCCAAAGGGGCAAGGAGCTCTGATCAGGGCCTGATCTGGCTTCTCACTTCTAGACCAAGAAACTGGGATGGCCTGCTCCCCTCCTCAAGTGCCACACTTCCCAGAGCATCCGTTTTCTTTCCAAATCAGGTGGAAAGCGTGTCCCTAGTCTTTCCCGTCTGGCCATGTGATCTCTCCAATGGTAACTGGTTCTAGCTATGTGACCTTGAACAAGCACTCTTTCCTTTTTTTTTTTTTCCTTCTGAAAAAGTGAGGATAATAATTATAACCAGTTCATGGCAGCTACCCTGAGGGTTAAGTGAGATGATTGATACAGGGCCTTAGTTCTTGGCAGAACAAGGTGATAAAACGTTTTAAATGTTACCTTCGGGGACACATGTAAAATGACAAGAGTTCTCAATAACGCCATGTTTACCACTCTCCCTGTCCCACCAGCCCTGTTGAGTGACCTTGAGTCAGTCATTGTCTGGCTGAGGTCGAGGAAAGATGGCCTCCTGCTAAAGTTGCTCTGTCCCAGCCTCGGCAGGCCTCCTTACAGAGCAGAGTAGCAAGCAGAGGGCCTCTGGAGTTACCACCATGCCATTGTCCACGATATTATTATCTGTAAGTTTGAAATTTCCTGACAGACAGGAGGAGCCATCTGAAGCAAGAGTTTCATTTCCTCTGCTGTCCGGCTCAGCCATCTCCTGGGGACAGTGCGTGAATGACAAGCTATAATTAAAGCCTCAGTCTCCGTCCTCGTTGGAGAAGGATGGTTCTGTGATCAAGCACACTGGGGAGGACAGGCCTTTTTGCCATCAGCCTCCTCTAGAGCCTTTCTTCCTGGCTGCCTGGGTCTCCATCTTGTGACCTTCACTGACTTTTACTGCCACCATCCCAGGCTCCAGTCCACTTGCTGGTTTCCTGCATAGCCTTTGTGCCATGGTTCCCATCTGCCTGTAATTCTGCCCAGCCCATGGAGGTAGACAGAGGATACCACCCTCTGTCAGAAGCCCATGACAGCTAGAACTATCTGTCCAGCCTTACCTGCTGTCCTCACATGTGCTGGCCCAGGAATTTTATAATTTTATGTGGGTCATGATACTTTTTCTTGGTGGTGTTTCTCCCTCCCTTCCCCCTTCCCCTCTCTTTCTGCTCATTTTTTTCTTTTGTTCAGAAGATAATTATTGGAAACCTGTGTTAGAGATAGCTCTAAAAAATACTCTTGGGCTTGATAAGGGGAGATAGGTTCCAGCAGACTTTGAAGGGCAGCTCAGGGTCACATAAAAGTCCCAGACAGTCCAGCCATGCAGCCCCCTCTGTGTCTGCTGAGTGAAGGGTGAAGGTCTGGGCTAAACCACTCTGCTGCTGGACTACTTCTAGGTCCACAGGTTATACATTTTGTCTCCTATTCTGCATCCCAGGCCAGTCTGACCCAGGTCAAAGGGCTATGCCCGCATCTACGCCTCTTTCCCAGGCCACCTCGACCACTCGCCTGGGCCAGCAATCATCTTTGCACTTGTTCCATAGTGCAGATCCGCCACAAGAAGCCATCAAGTGAGGACAGTGTCCCAGCCCACCTTTCTTGTGCTAATCGCACACCTATTCCTTCCTTGCACACTTGTTTTTGTTGTACATATGAATGCTCTGTGCTTTTCCATGCAACAGTGGCATCCTCTCCAAATAGCAGAAGCATTGATAAGCAGTCCTCCTCGTGACGGGCGGCCTGCTGGAGCCTCGGGCTCATGAGGACTTGGTTGTTCTTCAAAGAACACCATCCCCCATCTTGTCCACAGGCTCCTTGCTGGAAGACATGGCCTGATGCTTCTTCTTCCTCCTCCTTGTCCTCCTCCTCCTCCTCCTCCTCCTCCTCATCTTCCTCTTTCTTCTCCTCCTTCTCCTCTCCCTCCTCTTCCTCTCCCTGCTTGAACGCAGGCCTTGGGCATTGTCCCATGATTCTTTATGCTCTACTATATGGACCACAGCTTCCCTTCCGAGGTTTTATTGGCGGTCAGTTGAAGGACGAGTCTCATGGGCTTTCCCGTGTGGGCTGCCTTTGAACTGTGAACCTCAAATCTCAGCCTCCTGAGTAGCTGGGATGCCAGCCATGAGCCGGCAGTGTCCAGCTAGGGCTTTCTTGGTGCTGTCATTTGTGTCCCATTCATCTGGCTCAGCCTTGAGGACTGGTTTCTGAGCCACAACCCAGAACACAATTCACCAGGACCAGTTTGCTTAGGATCTTGTGATTTGGCCTTCAGCTGAACCCTGACACTGCAGGATTTTCCATCAAGCCATCCTGGGAGAAGCCAACGTCTTCCTGCGCAGAGCCCTGACTTTCAGTGCGACAGCTATTTTATCTGGGCTGTGGGGGAACAGAGATATTTTAAGATGTGCGTGTCAGCTGGGTCACTTTCTGCTCGGCTATCGCTCGTTGCTGTCAGGAGGAGAGAGGTTTCAGCTGTCCAGCAGGAGCCCATCAATCACATCCGACAGACCTTAATCAGACAAAGGATCCCTTGCCACGGTGTTACAGAGAGGGGGAGACTGTATTATTGTTCACACGCAACAAATAATTTTGGACAGGAGCTTTAAGCCTGTAAATAAGATCCCTGTAACTAACTTCCGAGTGTGTTGATTCCTGAGGTAGCTGACATCCTTCCTCTCAGATCTGAGTGTCTCCTGCTTTTCTTTTGATACAACTCTCTCCTTTCCCCCCTCAAGATATTTCACTCATTCATTTATTCATCCAAGAAACATTCACGGTCCCCCTTTGATGGGGCCTTGGCTGGGGACAGTGCCTAGAGAGAAGGAATTTATAATATTACAGAAGTGACAGGCTTGTCAGTGAAGGAGTCCTGTGCCACACGATAAACACTGTAGCTAAGATGGGAACCATGTGCCAAGGAAACATACATGCGAGCAGAGGCTTCCTGAGGAAGTACAGAAGTACTCAACTTGAATCTGAACTTGGCCACATCAGGCATCTTGCCAGCCTTGCTTACTTGTCCCTCTGTGCCTAGGGACAGTGTGCAGACATTCCACACACAAGGTAGAGTTCACATAGGGTGCTGCAGGTGAAGTCTGGGGTCTGGGGGTTGTTTGACAAGCATTCTACTGCTATGCCCCCAGTCCTAGAAAAGCAGAATTGCAATGGAGATTCCTGAACTCCCAAGCAGCACCAAGGCGGGGTGGCTTCGCTTTGTTCATTTCCCTGGCATCCTCCACCTCTCCATCCTACAGTCTCTGCTTTCGGCAGAGAATCTAACGCCAGATTCTCCCAAGGCGCCCCAGGGGTACTGCATTTCTACCAAAGCTTATAGATGGAAGAAAGGCAGAAGCAGAGGTTCTATGATTTCTATTATTATATCTAGTATTATTAACTACTCCATTATTTTTTCTAGGTGTTGTTACTATTATTATTTTTTGCCAGTCCTGGACTTGAGCTCAGGGCCTGAGCCCTGTCCTTGGACTTTCTCAAGGCTAGAGCTCTACCACTTGAGCCTCAGCACCACTTCCAGCTTTTTTCTATGTATGTGGTACCGAGGAATCAAACCCAGGTATTCATGCATGCTAGGCAAGCACTTTAACCACTAGGCCAAACTCCCGGCCCAAGTTACTATTATTTTTAAACAAAATCTTGTGCTAACTTTGTCCTTGCTGGCTCCAAAGAGAGAGCTCTCTTCCTCAGCCTTCTAAATAGCTGGGACCACAGGGATCTGCCACCACACCCAACTTGAAGGTTCTTCTCGAAGAAAGGAGAAAACTTTCCTGGAAATCCTCCCAACCAGTTGGCTCCTTTGTGTCCTTGGATGTTACTCCATTTTTAAGTACTCTTATTGTTGAAGAGAAAGGAATCATGGGAGATTAATCAAGGCTTACCATAGAGAGTACATTGTACTCATAAATTGATGTTAAATGAAACCTCTTTTTTTTTTTTTTTTTTGCCAGTCCTGGGCTTGAGCTCAGGGCCTGAGCAGTGTCCTTGGACTTTCTCAAGGCTAGAGCTCTACCACTTGAGCCTCAGCACCACTTCTGGCTTTTTTTTTCTATATATGTGGTACCGAGGAATCGAACCCGGGTCTTCGTGCATGCTAGGCAAGCACTTTAACCACTAGGCCAAACTCCTGGCCCAAATGAAACCTCTTTTAAAAAAGATTTTCAGGGGCCGGGAGTTTGGCCTAGTGGTTAAAGTGCTTGCCTAGCATGCATGAAGACCCAGGTTCAATTCCTCGGTACCACATACATAGAAAAAAGCCGGAAGTGGTGCTGAGGCTCAAGTGGTAGAGCTCTAGCCTTGAGAAAGTCCAAGGACAGTGCTCAGGCCCCGAGCTCAAGCCCAGGACTGGCAAAAAAAAAGAAAAAAAAAAAAAAAGATTTTCACTCCAGTGAAGGGATATATCATTAGCCCTGAATTCAAATTCTGACTCCATCCCTGAATCCTTTCATGACTCATCCCTGGGCCTCCACATTTCCTTATCTATAAAATGTACTCCGGAAGACTGCATGCAGTGGACACATAAAGTGTAATACTAAAAGCATTTAATACAGTTTCTGGTATCAAGTGCTATTTTTTTCCTTCTTGATTTGAATACTAGCCAGGCCATCCTGGCTCCTAGCTTGCCTCTCTCTTGCTTTGAAGCATTCTTTTGCCTATCTGATGTTATGAAACATGTTTTCCCCACCATTAAAAAAAATAACCTAACAGCAGGAATTTACATTTATCCCTTATACATGTTTTCAGCCCATTATTTCAACCTGTCAAGATGTTTTTGAATCTTGATTCTGCCATTCTTTCTATTAACAATCCCTCTGGCTTTGTGTCAACTGTGACTTTGATAAAGCACGTCTTTCATTCTGCTTCATCCAAATTGCTAGGAAAAGGACTGAGATGAAGGTCAAAGGCTGAGCCTGGAGCCCTTTGGGAAGTGCTCACCAAGCTTACACAGCCCCCCTCCCTGCTTCCTCCACTCCCGCTGCCAAGGGGCAGTGGCACTGCTTCTGGATTTGGCCCCATGCCTGTGCCTGGGTCTTACCGGATTCACCTCCATCCAGCCTTTGTCAGAGGCAGCGTCCCCCGTCTCCCACTTGTCCTTTCAGCCTGGGGACTCTGTCTGGCACAGCTCTTCCCTGGTAAACTCATCCTGTCCCCTAAGGAACTATAGCTTTTCCTTCTTTAAGTCGGCACACTTAGAAAGTGGCCAGCAAATGTTATTAAACCTGCCAGCCGGCTAGTAGCAGTTTTATTGTGTTCTAAAAATGGCCTATAAGCTTTCAGTAATTCAGTCACTAAGAGTTATGGTTGTTCCATAACACTTAAAAACAATGGGGCCACAAGTTTTGTAGTTGTCCCTGGAGCTTTGTGCCCTGGGACTTTGTGTGTGGAGGAGAGAACTCCTAGAAAAACCAGCGTGCCTGAGGTAGAGCCCAGAGTCCTTTCAGCGTCCCCTTCTCCCTGCTTCCGCTCTTCTCTTCTCTTTCTCTTTGAGAAAGTGGAGGCTGGAGAAGGTGGAGGTAGAAGATGAAGAGATGGTGATGGTAGGTGGTGGCTGGGGATCTGGCTGGTGTCTCCTGGCCTCTTGTCCTGCCTTCACTGCATGCTCTAGGCTGGGGTTGACAGAATCCACTGAAGCAAAGCTTATGTGAGGTGGCCATTGTTGGCACCGGAGAGATCGCTGTCTTGAAGTTGTTCCCCTCTAAGAAATGCAAGTACGCCAGCAGCTCCACCTGTGCCCGTCTACCTAAGACGGGCACCAGACGCGTAGCTCCCTCCAGGTGCTGGTGGCTCATGCCCAGGAGGCTGAGATCTAATTGTAGATCGAAGCCAGTCCTGGCAGCAAAGTCCGTGAGACTCATCTCCAATTAACCACCTGAAAAGGGGAACGGGTGCTGTGGCTCAGTCATACAGTGTTAGCCTTGAGTGAAAGAACTCAGGGACAGCGCCTGAGTTCAAGACCACGACAGTCAGAGAGAGAGAGAGAGAAAGAATATCTTCCTAGGGCATCTCTACCTCATGGAGTTAAGGCCAGAGGAAGCTGGCTTCCTAGGAGCAAGAGAAGAGGGAAGGGGAAGGGGAAGAGGCTCTAGGGCTCCATCCTGAGGCTCTGATTCCAGGGCCTCTCCCAGGAGGAAGGCACGCCGTGCCCTCCTGTCTGTTCACAGTTCATCACAGAGCAGTGACCTGCCAGACTGCTGTCACGGAAGGAACAAGGAACATTCCAGAAGGGCTCTCAACAGGACAGAGGGGCTACCTTGCCTTGGAAGATAAAGAAGGAAGGAAGGAAGGAAAGAGATGTTGCTTGGGCTATGGTACAGGCGAGTGGTAGGAAGCCAGGTAAAAGGAAAGAGGGGGACTTTATGAGGAGTAGAAACCCCTGGTTTTGCAGGCAGCCACGCACAGTGCAGAGGGCGTAGGAGTCACTGCGCATGCCCGAATTCTAACTTGAGTCGTCCCCCCCTCCACCCCCTCTACTCTGTTCAGGACTACCTATCCCCCCTTCCATTTTCTGAGCCTCAGTTTCCTTGCTTTGCAGTGGAGAAGGAGAGAGGTGAGGAGGGCTGGGCCCTCTGGTCTACAGAGGTCCCCTCAGCTCCGTTGTGGGATCTCCCATGCCCCTGCTTGGAGCAGCCCCTGGGACCAGCACAGAACTAACCCATTACACAGAGCCACTCTTTACTAGGGCTGGGGCTCTTGCAGCTTTATTATAAGTTTATTACATGCTAATTCAAGCAAATAAATTTGCCCCAGCTGTGAAGCAGAGGAGATTAATAACCTCAAAGATTACTTTGCTGCTTTGATGAGTTTCTTGAGCAGAGTATATTTAGGAAGAGCAACTAGATTAGTCAAAACCCCCTTTAATTATTAGTGACACTGTGCAAACGACTCCATACGACTGGAATACCAACTACTTAACTCTCTGACCTTCGTATTCAAATAAACACGTCCATTACAGCAACATGCTTTCAGAGCCCACACACCAGGCGACTGCGGCCTGGGGACCTGGCGATGGGACAGCTGGCACGCGCCCACCATGAAGGGTGGGGTGACAATCTTAAAGGTGTGGGTTCTCCTTTCCCTGGCTATCCCCAGGCTGGTTTGAAGCCATAAAGGAAGCTCCGGAGCTAGCAGAATCCATTGTCAAGTGAGGGAAAGGACTTGTCTGAAGTCTTGCCGTGAGTTAGTCACACGAGCTCCATGTTGCTGTCATCCAGTTTGTTCCTTGCAGTCCAAAATCAATTTTGCAGCAACAGGCTGGGTCTGCTGCCAGTGGAATGGGTGCAGTTGACCGAATCCACTTGCAGGAGCGCTCAGCGTCCTCTTAGTCCCCAGGCCTCGCTTGCTAAATGGAGCCTTCACTTGGTTCCATGTGTGTGCCTTGCACTGCTTGGAAATCTCAGCTGCCCACATCCAGAGAATGCAGAGCAGAAGAGCCACGTGGAAGGGAGCGAGGCGGCAGCTCCTACCAGCAGCTGGAGGAAGGGTCCTGTGTGGCTGAGCCCTGCAAGTCATGACGGAGAGCGGATGGGGAGTGGGCAGGAGGGACAAGAGATGACAGTTTGAACCGGGGCCAGCCTGACTCCTTTTGTAGCAAGTATCCAAGAACTTCCAAAGGGATCACATGAGAACGACCTCCACCCTCTAATGATCTATCAACATGGGCAGCCACTTGTGTCCTTAGGCCCCACATCCTCAAAGTTCCACTTCCTTCCCCCAGGGCCGTCAATCATCAAAGTGGGCCTGGGGGCGGGGCACTCAGATCCCCCCCAAACCACAGCAGCTCCTTGTGTTGGTACCAAAGACCTCGGCTCAGCATTCCTGCCTGAATTCCAACCACAAGTCTGTGAAAGAAGCATTACCTACCTCTGTGCTTTCTAGATAAAGTAAGCTGTGTTCATGGAGGTTAAAAAAGACAAACAAAAAGCACCCGTGATACAGGACTGTAGGCATTGACACAGAGCGGCCCTGAAGGAGACATTCTCAGGACAGACACATAAAAGCATGATGCCTGGGCGCCTTTCATCATAGCAAATGAACTGCAGGAATTGGAAAGAAGAGGAATTTTTCTCCCCTTTGTTACTTTTTTTTTTTGTCTTGTTTTTTTGTTCATGTGTCTTTGGGGGGAGAAGGGGAGACACAGAAGCGGAGGGACAAATGCAGTAGTGGTGTACACTAGACACTGTTGAAAATCAACTAGACAACTTGTGGGCGGGGATGGAGGTGAACTGGGAGAGAGCAAGGGAAGGGGTGATGCTGTTCAAGAAGAAAAGTACATCACCATTATAAAATCAATGAAACCCTTTACACATAAAACATGCTCCTTCCAGTGTCACCTCCTTTGCTGGCTCCCCAGTGGCTCCTCCTTCCACATTGTTCTCAGTGGACAGTTCATTTCCTTATTCTATCCGCAGGACTAGACTCCATCTTCACATCCTGAGAGCCTGGACTGCACTAAGTGCTCAACCAGTGTGGACACAGACTCAGAATTGTCCTGGATTATCTTCTAAGAAGGTACGTGATGACGCAATGCCATTGTTTCCAAGTCTGCTGCCAGCGTGGGGAAAGGGACAGCCCTAGTTCCCTGAATCTCTTCCATCAACACCTGAAGTGTAGCCGAGCGTGGTGGCTCACGCCTGGAATCTTAGCTACTTAGGAGGCTGAGATCTGCGGATCTTGGTTCAATGCCATCCTGGGCACTAAAGACCGTGAGGCTCTTAGCAACATCTAGAAGGCTTCTCCAGGGCGGGGCTGAGACCTGAGATGCAGGGCTGGGAAGCCTCCGGGCAGAGGCAAGGCTAGCACAGGCTAGGACACAAAGCGAGCCACAGGACTGGGGAAGAACAAGGAGCGCCATCCACGTAGAGCATTGTGGTGAGGGGGCCTCGGTGGACAGATCCACCTTGAGGTCAGGAAGACAGCAATGGAAGCCATCTGCAGCTTCCTGAGTGCTTGCCCCGGGGACCATTGGTGATCTCCTTCCACCAGTGCCAGCTGGGGCTGAGCAGGATTAAGTGTCTCCCCGTCCCCCCCTCCTGCCCCCCCCCGCCCTCCCCGCAGTGAGTCCCAGGCTGAAGCCTCCTCTGTCACTATAGATTGCCCCATAGAATTGAATCCCGTGTGACTGTGATTTGATCCCTCCAGCATCGAATGCCAGCTGTTCTGTGCAGAGGGGGAGAGGGGGTGAGGGGACAGGGGAGCTCATGTCCCCCCTCAGTCCTCCCTCCCTCCCCATCACTACCGCTCCAGATGGTGTGCCAGCTTCCTCCCTGACCAGAACGCAGGCTCTGAAGCTGTCTGGCCAAGTTGGCTCACCTTGGAGGCTCCTGGGAAGAGTGGAAGGGGGGCAAACAAAGGGCCCTTTTGATCATTTACAGGAGCCCAGCCCTGCATTCCAGACCTGGGATGAGGGCGAGAGGAGGGAGCACTGGGGCGGGCAGAGTTTGTACCTCAGGACCATTCTGCCAAGGAGCTGATGACTAGTTTACCTTCCCCAAGGCCTGCATATGCTTCCAAAAATACCCTACCCATCTTTTTTCATAGTTGATATCATGAGCCCTCCCTCCCCCACTCCCTCCCTCCTTTCGCTTTTCCTTGAGGAGGGGGAAAAGGATACATGGCAGAAGTAAATGTAATGTCCCCACAGCTGGGATTCGGATGCTTTAGATTAAGGTTTTAGGGTTGGGGTGGTCCTGTTTCTGTCCCAAAGCTGTCCACGCATTCGTCTCCATGAACCCCGGTCACCTCATGTCAAGGGTGCTGGCGTCTGTCGCAGGCTGGCCAACCAGGCCGGTCCAGCACCAGCTAACCTTGCTCTGGGAATTACCCAGAGGGTCTCTAGCCCTTTATGGGTCCTCTGCTGTTAGGCGTCCCTGCTAGCTGGGCCTTCTTGCTTTTGGCTCCTTCCCTGTGTTCCCAAGGTGGGCTACTCAACAAAGTGATCCACAGCCACGTGGCCCTGGCACGTGAAATCTCTCCTGAAGTGACTCAAAGCCATCGCACGATCATACCATCCACCATTTCTCTCACTAGAGAATGTGCTGTAGTTTGCTCAGGTTTCTGAAATACAATACCGTAAACTGGATGGCTTCAACAATAGGCATTTTATTTTGCACCATTCTGAAGGATGGGAAGTTCAAGGTCAAGGAGCTGGCATATTTGGCCTCTACCAAGGGTCCTCTTATAAGTTTACAAATGGTGCCTCCTTGCTGAGTCCTCACATGGAGGGAATAGGATCCCGAGCTCTGGAGAGCTCTAGTTCTCTTTCAGAAGGACACTAATTGGCCGGTAGTGAGAACTAAATGGATGGTTCCCAGGCAGAAGGGCACTAATCCATTGATAAGGGCCCCACCTTCAGGACCTGCACCCCCTTCCCCAAGACACCCCCCCCCCCCCGCCTCCTAGAAGAGGCACCTTGGGGATTTAGATTGGGGATGGGCAAGGCAAACATTCAGTTCATAGAAAAGAACGTGGGACTCAGATCTCACAACAACCGCGTAGGTGTTATTACTCCCATTTCCTTCCGCCGCCGCCGCCTCCTCCTCCTCCTCCTCCTCCTCCTCCTCCTCCTCCTCCTCCTCTTCTTTTCCTTCTTTTCTTCCTCCTTCCTTCCTCCTCCTTCTTTTGCTGGTCCTAGGGCTTGAACTCAGGTCCTGTGTACTATCCCTGAATTTTTCTTTTTCTTGTGCTCAAGGCTAGAGCTCTACCATTTGAGTCACAGCTCCACTTCCAACTTTTTGGTGGCTAATTGGAGATAGGAGTCTTTCCTCCCCGGGGTTGGCTTTGAATCAACCCTCAGATGTCAGCCTCCTGAATAGCTAGGGTTCAAGCGGGAGCCACCGGCACCTGGCTACGTTCTCCTAAACCCAGCTCTGTTTTGCCCATATCTTACTCATTTTTTTTTTTTTTCATTTCTCTTTACCAAGTAAGAAGAGTCTGTCTTGGGCTCTTTGCTAGTCAGGATACCTCTCCTCCTCTCCTTTCAGTCCACCTCTGCCCCTCTGAGGCTCCAGTTGGCAAAGGCCAAATTCTCCTGGGGATTCGGGGAAGCAGGTAGGAGGTGAGGAGGGACATTTTGACAGGGTCATGCCTTGCATGTGGTGATGTGGACAGCACCAGGTTTGACTCACCTCACGCCAGGCCTCTTTGTGACACAGGCACACTCACACCTGCCTCTCACAAAGCACCTGCCTGCACCGGTCACCTTTGCCCAGTTCTTCAATGGGCACTTTTATACTTCATCAATATCAAGTTCTGATATTCATAACCATGACTCTGATTAGTGCAAGACTTCAAAGCACCTTTTGAATCATTAAAGATTAAATTATGTTCAGAGCAGTTTCGGTATTAAGTGTGGCTGAGCTAATTCAGACTCTCTGGAAATTGACAATGTGATATATTTCCACTTTACACAATCAGCATATTCAGATTAAACCCACATAAAAGCCCAGCCAAACTGGGCCGCTCTGAATAGGATGGGGGCCCGCATGAAGCCATAAACACACAGGCACATGTGGGAAAGAAGCAGAGAGCCAGAGTCCCATCCAGGCAAAAGCTGTCACTACCCCATAAATCTCCCAGAAATTCAAACAGCCCTTAATGTTTGTCAATGCTATAAGTCATACTTTCTTACTCATTCCCATTCATCTGGGCTGGGCCAAGCCCAGGGTCATTTGGTTAATGCAGGACTCCATCTTCATTGCTTCGTAACTAGTTTTTAATCAGCGATGATTGCTGAGCTGGGATGCTGCAGGCCAGCTCGCCTGCTCTTTCCTTGGAGTTTGCCCATCGATATGTCATAGCAATTAACCGGAGACCTGTGGGTGGGGTGGTGAGGGCAGCAAGGAAGCCAGGCTGGCTGGAGAAATCACCACTCCATCCTGACTCTCAGAGGGTTTGCCTAGCTCTGCCTACCTTGGCTGGCAAAGGACATTCACGGGCAAAGGATGCCATCCAAGACAGAACGATGGCCCATGCCCAGAAACTTCATCTTCCAGATAGGAGAGAAAATGCCCAGTGGATTGTCAGCTTGAAGTGAGAGAATTCACTGGGTGGGAGTGAGAAGCAGGAAGGAAAGAGTATAATATTTAAATCTTCCTACTATGGTAGGTCAAAGGAGCAGAGGCAGAGAAGGTGTAGCATATGGAAGTAACCTATAGTTGGGCTTGGGCCATGTAAATGTACAGCAAACAATGATATACCCTTGTTGATTTCTATCCCAAGACAGCAGGAGAGAAAATGATTGAGAAGACGGGAAGTGTGTAGAAATGCACTTTGGATTGGGTAATATCCAATGATCCTGAGGATGAAGCGGAATGTTCCTGTCCCTCTCTCATATATATATATATATATATATATATATATATTTCTATATTTGTATTTTATTTTTGCAAGAAACTGGAAGAATCGTCATCTCTGAAGAATAGCCGAAGCTGAAATGTTTCTCTCAGTACCTGTTGAGTCTTGAAATATATTACCATATTAGCCATTCAAATAAAAAACATCAAAAGGAACTAAAATAAGAAACATTTATGGAAGATAGAAATAGAGCCACAAAACCCAAAGGAGAATGAAGGAGGGCAGCCCATCTCCATGAGAACAGGCTTTAAAATGGCTGAAGCCTCCATAAGTGGTCATAGAAAATGCACTTCAAATGTATGAAACAAAAAGGCCTTTGCAGGAGCTGAGAGCAGGATGCAGAGGGGCGAGGCAGCAGCCTGTGCTGAGGTGATCAGAGAATACGGAGGCTGTGCTGCGAGCGGAAGGAAGTTAGGAGACAAGATAGGAAATACGGGCTGGGTTTTCCAGGAAGTGAAGCATCAAGTAGCAGAGGTCTGGCATGGTGGGGCTGGGACGAGGCAGTCCCTGGTGAAACTCGCTGTTGTGCTGGGCAGGGGGACTGAGCCATGGAGGAAGGAGAGGCCATTGCTCTGGATGGGATGTGTCTGACTTCTCTGCTCACATTGTCCTTTTATCCTCTCAACCAGAAGCCAGAAAGCCTGATCTCATCAGAGGAAGAGACCGAACACCCCCTGGACATCTGAGCCCAGACCACGCAGCTGGTCCAGTGTTTGCCATTTGCTGAGTAAGGAAGGGAGCTAAACTATGAGGCAAGATGGGTGGAAGGTGGGAGGGCAAACTTTCATGAGAGGACGTCCATAGGAGGGGATAATGAACGGTAAGACTGGGAAAGGGGAGAGGGAAGAGGATGTGAGAGGGGGAGGGAGGGAATGCTGAGGAGGGGTGAGTCACTCCCCCCCCATCACACCCCGTACCCCAGTGCCTGCTATGGTTGTGCCCGTGCCAGTGCTGCAGCTCTAGCTCTGGTCACATGAAACATTCTCCTGAGCGGATCACACTGCTTATTAAATTGCTCATGCAAGCTGGGCATGGGTGACTCACACCTGAAATCCTAGCTACTCAGGAGGCTGAGATCTGAGGATCACAGGAAAGCCCATGAGACTCTCATCTTCAATTACTGTGGCTCAAAGTGGTAGAGCACTAGCCTTGAGCTCAGGGTCAGCACCCAGGCCCTCAGTTCAAACCCCACAACTGACAAAGAAAATTGTTCCATGTATTTCTGATGAGCTGGGAAGGCATGCAGTACAGAAGAGAGATGAATCCACAATGTGTGGGGAAGGAAGACGGGGGGGGGGGGGGGAGCGGTAGGCAGGGGGAGGGGGAGGATGATGGGGGAGGATGGGAGAAGGCAGAGAGGAAAGGAAAACTTGTCATGTTACCTTTCACTCAAATTCATCATGTCACTGTCCACCGATCAAATCCCCAATTCTTCATATGACACTTTGTAATCTTGGGGAGTAAATGTCACTTTGGGTACACAATGTGTTCCATACGTGTTAGATTGCTCTTGTAGGTGGCAAGGAAATTTCTACTGGGCAATTGTGCCAGGTATTGAACTAAGAATCAGAGTGTGTGTGTGTGTGTGTGTGTGTGTGTGTGTGTGTGTGTGTGTGTGTGTGTGTGTGTGTGTACTGGGGCTTAAACTCAGTGTTTCAAGTTTTCTTTTCTGCTTAAATAGGGAAGATGGCACTATACCATTTCGATACTCTTGTCAGTTAATTGGTATTCCATGGGCCCTGAGTTTGGGCCTAGTGCCAGCACACATACATACAGAGTAGGTTTTATCTCCTAAGGAATAACAATCTTAACTTTCTAGAGGAGGGCAGAAAAGCAAGAGGAATTCCTTGTGACAAGAGTGAGGCAGATCACTGACCTGCAGGAAGGAAAGCCAAACAGGAGCGAGCACCGAGACCAAACCTTCCTGCCACTCTCTTGGCACTCAAGAACAACATTATACTAGTGGAATTTAAAGCTGGTGGTATATTAAAGATATAGCAGCAAAACTCGAGGCCAGGTCAACTTTGACATTGATTGAACCATTAGAAATAGGCAAATTTTCTCTCTACTGGGCCAGTTAATAGGACAATATTAAACTTATTAGTGACAGCAGCATCCCAACAACTTTTTTTATTTGAAACACGTTTTGTATTTTCCCACTTTACTACAGTAATATTGTTTGGTGACATCTTTATCATGTTGTCTACAATTATTTTCTATTTCAATGGTACTAATTAGAAACTATTTTTTAAATGTTATCAGTATCTATATAGTATTTCTTTGGCTTTTTTCCTTTGTTTGTTGAATGCATTGCTAATCGATTTTCTGCTATTGAAATATTCTTGCATTCTTGGAAGAAGTCCTGCTGCCTGGCCACTTTCATGTAATTTCTAATCAAACTTCTGAGCCCCTCGCTTTGTATTGAGTTTTGCCACAAAGACCATGTATTTTATAGAAATAAGAATGCTTTCCACATTTTTCTGTTATCTGGTTTACAAATAAGGTTGATAATAGCATGGGGATTATCTATTACATAAAACTCATTTAAAACCAGCCCATTTTTACAGTATTAGGCTTTTATGTGTTCAACATCCTTTTTGGTAATGTTTATTCTAGTTTTCTACTTCTTACTGCTTTTGGTAATATTTGCTAGGAAAATTTCTTGCAACTCTGCATTTTCAGATTGGTTACCATGACTAATTTTCTCTGTTATTTGTGGCTAATGAGTGCACAGGTTTACTTTTTCTCATGTTTAGGGGAATTTATCTGTTTTAGTAATCTTTGTAAAAATCGAGGGTTCATATTTATTTTCCTGTTACTATCATTTGTGTGTGTGTGTGTGTTCGCTATCTTATTAAGAATGTTTTTTCACCAAAACTTTCCTCATTGAAGGCAATTAAGGCTATACATTTCCTTTTGGTATGCTTTCACTGTATATGTGACAGGTTTGGTCTAATTTGTTGTTGAATTCTAGGTTGCTTGTAATATTAACTTTCCTCTTTAATTGAGGGATATATATTTTTTCCCCAGAGACAATGTCTTACCATGCAGCCCAGCTGGCCTCAAATTTGCAACCCTCCAGCCTCCAGCAAGCAGAGATTATGGTATGTACCACCAGTCTTGGTTCGGAATTATTCCTTTCTTATTACACAGATATAGTGTTCATAATCACATTTGTGTGTGAGGGGGGGAATGGGGGTCACGGGGCTTGAACACAGCCTGGGCCCAGTCCCTGAGCTCTTCTGCTCAAGGTTACCATCTTACCCCTGGGCCTGGGCATTGTCCTTGAGCTCTTCAGCTCAAGGCTACCACCGTACCCTTGAGCCAAGCCCCACGTACCATTTTCTAGAGGTTAATTGGAGATAAAAGTCTCTGGTCCTTTTGTGCCTGGGCTGGCTTTGAACCTTGACCTCAGATCTTAGCCTCCTGAATAGCTAGGATTATAGGCGTGAGCCACTGAGCCCCCGCTGTGTCTTCTTTTTGAGCTGACCAGTCAGTCTGGATGAGGAAGATGGTGGCCATGTGGGCAGCTCAGGATTGCAGGGATAGCTCAGCTCCCATTGTTGTTCTACCTCAGCAGGACAGGGGGATTAATGTACTTGTATCTGAAAATGATGAGGAGGCAAACAAGCTGCTGCATTGTGGGCGCACAGTAACTAGTGCAGGCACGAATGATCCTGGCCCCTGCCTTGGAGACAGGGGCATCTTCCACCTGTCTTCTAGGCCCAGGGTGTAGCAAGGAGTTATGATAAACTGTGGAGATGAGAAACTGGAGGACAGACCCCAAGGAGGACGTGTCCTAGGGACTACAGCTTTCTCCAGTGTTGGGAGCAGCAGCTATGGGAATACCCAGAGGCCCTCCCTTCAACCTACACACACACACACACACACACACACACACACACACACACGTGTGCGCGCGCACGTGCACAGTGGCTGTCTGCTGCCTGCAGGCCACCAGGACTTAGACTTGCTTTCATGAGCTCTGCCTCCAGTCTTCCATACTCTCCAGTGCTTGGTAAGGAGATGGAGGGAAATGAGTAGGGCTAATCTCTAACTTTTTGTTTTTGGTGCCCGTCCTGGGGCTGGGATTTGGAGACTGAAGGCTCTCTCTCGAGCTTTTTTCACTCAAGGTTAGCACTCTACCACTTGTACCACAGCTCCATGTTTGGCTAGGTGGTTAATGAGTGTCAGAGACTGCTGAGCACTGGTGATCCATGCCTGCAATCCTAGACTGTTACCTCCAATTAACCACCGGAAAACCGGAAATGGAACTGTGGTTAAAGGTGGAGCATGCCAGCCTTGAGCAGAAGAGCTCAGGGACAGCACCCAGGCCCTGAATTCAAGCCCCATGACTGACCAGAGAAAAAAGTGTCTGTTTTGCAGATTTTTCTGCCTGGGCTGGCCCTGAACTGTGATCCTCAGACCTCAGCCTCCAGAGTACCTAAGCGTACAGGCATGAGCCATCATGAGTGTCTGGCTTTGTTTTTTGACTATTTCTAGTGGGCAAAACTTCTGAGTTCCTTGAAGGCAGAAGTGAATCTTCGAGACGCTCTTTTATAAACCCTCACTTCCAGGGCCGTGGAATCTGGTGCGTGCCTTTGGGAAAAGGCCTATGGTTGATGATGCTTCTTTTCTACTCTTCCCTCCATCGGGATCCTAAGACCTCCCTCACAGGACGGGCTGCTATTTACTGTAGTCCTCATCCTCCCTGGGGTTCAGAATACTTTTCCTTGTTTATCTCCTCCACTCTCTGGCCTGTTCTTCTTACTGCCCTCCTGTAATCCCCTAGAAATGGCTCCCCAAATTTCTTCCCGTCCATCTCCAAAAGTACCAGAACACCAAACAACTCTGTTCAAAACAGTTTATTTCATTTTATTTTATTTTTTTTGTCAGACAAACACATTGATTTCTGGACCACAGTAGAGGATGGAAACCTTTCACAAACTTATTTATTTGAAAATACAAATATAAAATTATACTTTCCACATCTGTGATGTGAGAGACTGCCATCCACATAGTAATTTTTTTTTTTTTACAACAGGGCTTTAAGTAAGCCACACACAAAGACCTGAAAGATGCTTGAGATATATATATATATAGTTACATATATATGTATATATATAAAAAAAATACTCACTACCAAAGTTCTCATCAGTTTCATACTAAAGTATAAAAGTAAGGGTGAGGTCAGCCACAGTGCTAGGGAAAGTTTTATTTAGATACATTTATGTCCACATGAAACGCTTAGACTTGCATCTTATTACATATGGAATTCCGAGTTCACAACACATCATGAATGGCAGATTGACTAGCCCACGCTACTCAGAGCACGCTCACAGACTCCACACAGGATGCTACAGTATGTACAGGATACAATAGTAGGAGCCTTCTAGCAGGCTCTGGAACTTTTGTCTCTCAATCCCTTTCCCCCTCCTATCTCTTGCTCCTGCCTTTGGGAAATGAATTCCTATCAGACAATACATTCTCATGATTAGATATCCAAGATTAAGGTTGCTCCTCAGGAGGGATGGGTTTGATTGAAATGTTTCTTTTTTGAGTTCACTTTTGTTGTTATTGTTGTTTTGGTGAAAGAAAAAAGAAGGAAAAAGAAAACAAACATATTACAGTATTAAAGTATTGCTTAACATCCAGCGTAGCTGTGTGTGTATGTCTGTGCCAGGCCTGTGCTGAGCTGACGTCTACTTGTTTTCTGCTCTGGGTGAGGGTGGGGAATTCACCAGTGTGTGTTCAGTGTGCTTGCCCGCAGCTTGTCCCTCTTCTCCACTCTCTGCCTGGCTGGCGTTAGCCTTTCCTGGAACATCTCCTGGCTGGCTTAGCACATTCAAGAAAGAAAAAAAAAATTCTCCCCTCCCTCACCTGCCCCTGAATAATCCCTCTGTCCCTGTGTGTCTCTTCCAACCAATAAAGAGAAGTATGAGTTAGTGTTTCTTTTGTAAACAATTTCATATGCAATATAATACAGAAAGCATGGCTGACCTTCAATAAAAAATGTAGTAAACTATATTGCTTTATTCTTGAATATGCTTGAGTGAGTGAATGGCAGAATGAAGCCGTGTGGTAAGTGGTGCTGGAGGCTAAGTCCCTAGTCCTCGTTTGCACTCAAGACCAAAATAGGTTTTCGTTTTTTCTGTTTGGAATCAAAAATATCCCCCCTCCCCTAAAATTCCCAAATGAAAAAGAACAACCAAAAGAAATATAATTAAATTAAAACTAAAACAACAACAACAAACAAACAAACAACAAAAAAAACCAAAATTAAACAAAAAAACCCTGAACACCTTTCAGGTCACTAGAACCAACGATTACCCAATGATTTTATATTAGTCTAGCAGGGTGTGTGTAACATTCACTGGCTGTGGACTGCTGTGTAGTGATACATTAAATTGACAGCAATCACGCCATGCTACCTTAAAGCCCAAGCTACAAGTTCAAATTAAGATGATGGTCGAAGGATTTAAAAAAACAAAACAAAACAAAACCTGCGAAGGCCTGTTGGAGCTTCGTTTAAATCAAGCCAATGGGCGAATGGATAGAGTGACTTTTCCCAGCTTGGATAAGCAAGCCATAGACCACATCTGCAGAAACTCCTGGAGAGGAGATCCAGGCTGGGTCATCTCCATCAGGGCCCCGTGTCCAGGCAGGACCAGGGAGGGACCAGGAGCTGTTGCCACTTCCTCTCCCCTGCCTGGAAAGGAGAGGAGGTTGGGGTCTCCAGCTGGTGAGTCCGGAAGAAGGGAGTCCCCAGGAGGTGGCTATGTGAAAATGTCTGGGGAAGAGTCATCAGCTATGAGGGTTTCTTCCCCAGGGAAGGCGAAAGGTGGTTTCACATTCGCCATTGAGCTTAAATGAAACAAAGACAAGGCAGGACATCAGCGCTAAAAGAATTTACCAAAAAAGAAAAAAATTGTTCAAAATGGACTTCTAGATGAGATGGGTAGGGACTAATGTGAACTTTAACCTAGGTAGCCACATTAAAACGCATCAGATTTCCATGAGATTTGTGCTATGGGCTACTGGGTCTCTTCAAAAGGTATATAACATCTAAAACATATTCACACAGATTATCAATTTCTTCTGAGCATTCTTAAAAAAATATTTTTTTCTCTTAGTAAAATCATTTTAATATACCATGCCTCCCTCTTTTAAAAAATAAATTAAAAAAATCCAGTTTTGCATATTCTAGCATTAGCATTTAAGGTAGTATGGCACGCCCCAAAACAGTGAGGGGGTGGGGGGGTCTATGAAACGCCAGAGTCGGCCGGCATTTGAACATGGTGAGACCTTGGGTTAGTTGAAACCACATCAGATCAGCAAAAATAAGATTAAAACTTGAAATAGAAAAAAAAATAAAAGAAAAAAAAAACTGCCCCCAAAATTATTAGCATTTTTTTTTCATAAATAAGAGAAAGTTCTATCCTTACTGGTCCTAAATCTGAGTAACTATGTCTAGTTTTTTTAAATCTTAATTACGTTATACCTATCAATATGTAGTAGAAGAAAGAGGAGGAAAAAAAAGTTTCTACACTAGTACCAGGATAGCACACTTACAACATAGCCATTTTATACATTATTAACAAACAATGATCAACAAAGAGTCTTCTATGAGATGGGGGGTGCAGAGAAAGGAGGGGTACAGTACATCACCAACATGGACAGAAGAGCAATTCATCCCCTAGCTTGACACTGAATTTCTAGGAATTTAGTGTCTCTTTTTTTTTCTGTTTAAAATAATATTTCTATTATTTCATGACTTGAATTAAGTTTTGTTTTGAGATTTTAAAAGCGTCCAGCATTTTATTTAACTTGGTTGTTTGGAAAATTAAAAAAAAAAAAAAGACTCCCTCTTCCCTCAACCCTCACCAAACAACCTAGCATTTCACTGGAAATGAAAGAATATGATTTAAAAAAAATGCTGTTGCTGTTTAATTAGAATTGAAATCAGGCTTTTTTTTTTTCCCTTTCTTTCTGAGTTAGCATTTTGGAGGCTTTAGTTTGAAGATGCTTTTTCCCTACCATGTCTGTGAATGTCTACATTAGTCTACTTTGTTAGTAAAATTTATAAAAAATAGGAGTGCAGCAGCTCTTTATAATAAATGTCGCATTCAGTGTCTCATACTGGCTGTGCCTTAAGTACCAAATTTATAAACGTAACAATTTAAAAAATATTAATAAAAGTCAATATCACATTTTAAAAAAGAAAAAATATATATCCACACTACAATAGGTTTTAATGCCATCTACTGAGTTGTACTTCTACAGTTGCTGTTGCCAACCTATTACCAATATTAAAAAAAAAGTTAAATTAACAAATATCCTTCATCATAAGTGTCTTTCCCCAACTGAGGACCATATATTATAACAGCCAAATGTTTAAACATGTGCAAACAGGAAGTGTCAGTTTTTCCCACCAGTCACAGTGCAGGGATGTTTATACTTTTATTTTTAAAATTCTGTTTACATCTACAATAAATTAAGAAAAAAAAAGTTCTTCCATAGCCTCTCTGGTGATACTTGCAGCACTGAGGTATTAAAAAAATATATATATATAAACCAAAAAGGTTGCCTTTTCTAATTTGTAAATAGAAAGTGAATGGAGAAAAGGTTATATAATTCCAGCCGGCTAATCCACTCCTGGCCCAGGGACCCCCAGCTATGGGGTTGGGGTGCGGGGAAGGTGGGGAGAGAGGCAAAGCATCCTTAAGGAACCTCTGAAGGTGCTGAAATGATTGGACAATAGAAAATGATGAAACATTTAAAAAATTAAGACTGAAAAAGAAATGTTTCCCTCCCCGCCCTTTCCCCAAGCCAAACAGGTGTGCTTTGAAACTTTTAAATATGTTAAATATTAAAATTGTAGCTTTTTTCTCCTTTAAAAAACATCTTGGGAAAAGCGGATTTTATTTCATGTTTAAATAAAAATCTAGCTAGACGGTAACATTTGAAGCTGTGCACAGATGAGAGGTTGACAGGCTGGTAGGGTACTAATGAAGTTCTTAGGTCTTATGACACCGAGGAAGGAGCTCAAACAAGTGTTCTACGTGTCCTGGGGTGGTCCCGGGCACTGCGTGCCCCGTGTTTCACGACTGGATTGTGTCACGTGCTCTCTCCTGCTTCCAGAGCATCAACCTACCCGGGACCTACTCCCTCACAAAAATAAGTTTGATTCTTTCTTAATAGTTTCTATGTAGTTCATGAAATTGTATTTACAACATTTTTTTCTTTTTCTTTTTTTTTTTTTAGAATTCACAATTTCAAAAAGCCTTATAATATGACCTCTTTCAACAGAAGAAAAAAAAAAAAGCACTTATAGAAAAGGAGGACACTCAAAACATGGTCATCCTGACCTTATTGCCAAAAATAGATATACTTAGGTTAACAAGGAGACGTCACAAAAGAAGAAAAAAGAAAAAAGGAGAACCGCTTGGAGAGTGTGTGAATCAGCTTACTACACCCACTCCTACCACGCAGAACAGAAGTCCACGCCCACCCCCACTCTGCCAGTCACAACTTCCCCTCGGGGGCCTCAGGTTCCACCTGAAATATCATATAGTCTCAGAATTGGTACCAAAATATGGAGAGCAACATCACCACCTCAGTATCCTTTACAAGTGAGAACAGAATTAAAACAAGCAAAAAAGAAAAAAAAAACCCTTAATATAACAATTACACTATGGTTAGCTTTTGAACTACATATTAAAGCTAGGTGTGTACTGGACTAAGTCAAAATCACCACCAAATGTGATTCAAAGAGATTTCAAAAGGAGAAGTGGGGGAGGGGGAGGGAGACCACCAAGAAAAACAAAACAAAACAAAACCAAAATCATGGGTTATATACACATTGAAAAGCTGTTGTCTTATATTACAGCAGATTGGTGAGATGATGCGACGTAGTCAACCCTCAATCCGAAGTGAGCCATCTCTGGTTGGGATGAGGAGTGAGGCTGGTGGGGGTCCAGGTCTGAGGACATCACCTAAACAAAGGACCACTCAGAAACTTCGCCCAGTCTTGCCTGGACATCCAGGTATGCTCTGCAGGACAGGGAAGGCCCGGAGAGTCACGAAGAGAAGATCAAGTGGGGGTGGGAGGAGAGAGAAGATCCATCAGACAAGTATGTGACTGATTCTGAATAGAGTCTTCAAAGAAAGAACTACGTCCATGTGACTCAGTAGGTGGGAACATGGCTGGCTGGGCCTGGGTAATCTGATGTCTAAGCTACGTCTGATACAGGGGAGGGAGAAGACAGCTCTACCTCCCCTACTTCTGATTATTTCCTACAGGTACTAGGATTTCAGCAGAGGTACTAGGATTTGCACTCAGGGCCTAGTGCTAAACTATTTGAATCACACTGCCAGTCACTGGGATCAGACATCTCTCAGGTAAGAGCAGGAAGCACATTGATGGGAAACTTTCTGCTTAAACTTCTGCTTTTGAAGCTAAATGTTTGGTAACCCACCTGTCTTTAGAAGACATCTGTTAATAGCTGGAAATACAAATTTGTACTACATATACAATTTGTATGATATATCAAGGGGTGAAAGATCAGAGCCTTGAAAAAAACAACAACAACAACAAAAAAAACCCAAACCAAACCAAACCAAAAAACCAAACCAGCTTTGGTTGGAGAAAACCCTAACAGCCCAAGATCCAGAGACAATTTATTGAGTTTCCTTCAATTGACTGTGGACCCTTCTTTCATGGATGATGCTGAGTGTGAGCGGGCCACTTCTGCTGGGAAAGTGTGTGTCTGCGCAGTCAGTCACGGTGGTGCAGCCTGGTGACTCTGAGTGAGATTGGTGAGATGATGCCACAAAGGAGAAGGCTGCCACCTTTGCTCTCCTGGCTACTTGGTCCTTCTTGGGAAACCAAGTCCTTGCGCGGGATGAGAGATGGTGCAGGAGCAGCAGCAGCCCTGGAGGGCATGGAAGTGTGGGCAGGCGGGAGGCGGCACTGCACCCAGCAGCTGGCCTCTCAAGGATCTGCTCTGCTGGGCAGTGCTTCCTCTCACTCTACAGGGGCTGGTGCTGTCTTTACTCTCGAGTTCTTGAACCTATTCATTTCTCTTGCTTTCAGAGGAGCCCTACTGCCCCTGGGCCCCCAAACCCAGCTTAATTAGTAGCAAGTAGCTCTTTCAAACTGTTAGTGGCCTCTGGCTCAGGCCAGCAATGACTGGGTCAGCGCTAATAGGGCAGTGGAGGTGAGGGGTGGGGTGATTCACACACATGGCTTATTTGGTTAAGAGAGGCAGTTGCGTTAGTTGAGGTGATTCCTTAGCAGCAACATAGGAGAAATCTAAGAGATTTATGGAGCTCAACTCAACCCAGGTTCCCAAGCTGGTCCTTTTTACCCCCTCTGAGTCCTGGCTGGCTTAGGGTTGGGTGCAGTGCCCCTCTATCGAGACAGGAAGTGCCCAAACACCAAGTCCACAGCTGGCTCTCCTGTGTCCCAGCTCTGTGAGTGAGTGAAAGGCTCTTGTTCTCTCCCTGCTGTGATTAGGTGGAATCTATTCCCAGGTTGCAGCTGTCACCTAAGAGACAAATCCTCCTTCGCAGCCCACAGCTCATGTGTGAACACAGTCCACATCTAGCGCTTGCACCAAGACAGCTCCCATCTCTGGTGCTCTTCCCACGAACAACAAACACTCAGTTTTGGAGGAGAACGTGGTTAGAGGCTTGCTCACTGCCTGCCCCAGCCTCCCCAGTGCTCCATTCCACCACCTCCATATCCCCATCAAAGTGATTTAAAAATGTTTAATTAACTTGAGCTCAGTTTAAAAGGTTAGGAAACTGGCAGGGATCCAAATCCACGTTAGGCAGGTGATGTCGTTAATTTAATTTGCTTTTCGGGCGGTAATCTCGATAATTACACCACAGTTACTGGCAAAAAAAAAAAATGTTTTCTTTTCAGTAAAAGATGGGAGGTCTGACTGTTTGACTGTTCAAAGCCTAGGAGCTGAGCCCCCAGTGAGTCCAATGGGCCCTGCAACCCATTCAAGGTCAGCTCACACAACTCACTTCCTGGAGTGGCCCTGGCCCCCCCCCCATCTCCTTCCAAGGTCCTGGCAGAAGTCCAGTTTCCCTGCCTCCTCCCTGGGGCTGGGCATAGCCCAGGGTCTCCTTCCAGTTTCCTGCACTCTTGATTGCATTTCAAGATGGAGAAAGGTGAAGGTGGGAAGATACAGAAATGGAATCAAAAGAACCAAATCAAGGACATTAAAAAAAAAAAAAGGTGAAAAGGAAAGTGCAGGGGTCATGATTAAAAGCTGGAGGAGAGGATGAGAGATTATGACTAGATTTATTCTTGCCCCCACCTCCCTGGAAAGGGGGTCCAGCAAGAGGAAGAGAGATGTGATGCAATGATGGGCATGAGCGTACAGGTATGAGCAGGGCACATACGTGTACGGACACGCCGGCAGGGCGGAGACGCATGGCAGAGCCGGTAGTACCTCAGAGTGAGATGGCAACGGAAGCCCCTGCTCAGTGGTATCCATTTGTAAAGGCCGTTGCAATCAAAGGTCCCTAAAATTGCACAATTGTTAAGGTCATCAGTGCGCTATACACGGGAACAGATTTGTCACATTCTGAGAAAGGAAATTATCTCTAGGACTAGTTTGTGGTTGCCAGCATGAATATGTAGTTCTGAGACACCATGCTCTAAACCCTCTCCCCCCCCCCCCCCCAGTTTCCCCAATAGGCCTATTTCCTCGGGGGAAACCAAGAGCCAGATTCTGAGGGGTGGGTAGGCGGGTGGGTGGTGGGCAAGTGGTGGTGGGGTTCATGCCCCAAATAATAGACACAATTGTCCCGAACCTCAAAGGGCAATAACAAAAGTCTCTGCAGTCCATTAGCTGGAGCTGGAGAAATGCAAACCCTAGTGCAGGGAGCACGTCAGTGCACCAAGGTCCCAGGACCTAGGTTTTCCAGAACGAATAGGGGCTGTGTTTCTGAATGCTGAAAATGGAAATGAGTCAGGCTGTACGCAGTGACAGACAGTTCCTCAAACTGATGCAGCTCTCGGCTGAATGATAATGTTCTGGATTTGGTACTATACTTCCTCTGAGAGAATTAGAGTCATCAAAACTCTGACTCAAGTGATATTGGCTGGGGAGGTGAATTGAACAGCAACCCAGACAGATGTGTGTGTGTGTGTGTGTGTGTGTGTGAAAAAGAGGAGGGGGTGGGAGAGAGAAGGGAGACAATGTATGTGTAAGAGAGATACAGAATTTCAAGAGTAAGGTGTGTGTGATAGATTGTTATGAGAGCATGTGTGTGTGTGTGTGTGTGTGTGTGTGTGTGTAGGCTCCAATGCCTGGGAACAATGATAGGGTCACTCTGGTGTCCCAGGCTGTCTGCACTGGCTTTGCTCTCCCCAGCACAGCCCCTAAAGGCAGAGCTGGAGCCAGCTCTCCTCCCAAACAGAGTCTGCCCAGGATGGGACCTGAGACAGTGGACATGTCGGCTCAAAATTAAACTGCCTCCAGGAGGCCAAGATGGGGGAGGGCAGAAGTTAGCCACTTTTCTGATTCCAAAATGGAGGGGATGGCGAGCAAGTGGGCTCAGGCACATTCATGCTCACATACCAAAGGGAGAAGAACAATACAATCTGAAAACAGCATGCAAATCTGTTAAGCAAATTTCCATCGCCTGGATTAGTCAGATTAAAGAACCACAGAGCATTACAAATATCAAATGCATCTGGCCTTTGGGGGGGAGGGGCTGCAGCTAAAGAACACACATGGGAACTTACTTGGTACCTGGAAAGAAATGTTAGAAAGGGATTGGCCTGCATGGGGGGGGGCTTGCCCCTCCACCACCTCTCAGGTACCAGCACTACCACTAGACAAGTAGGCTGGAGACACTGTTTAGCAACTAAGCTTGCCAGCAGTGAGGTGAGGGGCATGGCATGGTGCTGTGTGGACCTACCATGAGCCAGCATGTGATATAGGCCATTTCTGTTCCTTCTCATCCAATCTACTCTGTCTTGTTTTGTTTCATGTGTAGCCAGGGACACAGGTCATATATGTGGCTTGAGGTTGCAAAGGTTACAGGAATCTGAGTGGGGAATCTGCGCCCTCCATGCACCTTATGCTTTGTTGTGGGGCTGCTCAGAAGGGGCTCAGGGCCCAAGACAATGACATGGAAAAGTTTGAACCTTCAGGGGTTGCTATGATGTTGACAGGGAGCCCTGCCCCTCCCCCGCAACCTCTGGTTCTCTTCTCTGTCCCCACTCACTGTGGCCTTCCCTCCCCCTGGTCAGGAAGGGAGGACAGGGAGGGAGTCAGGTACTTACAGCTATGCCGTGCCCGAAGCCGGAGCCTGGCTGTGGGCTGGCCGCACTTATGTAATTCCCCACTCCAGAGTCCTGGCTGGCAGGGCCGTAGAGATCGGCGACAGGTCCTGGGCTGTTGGCCCCCGGGAAGCCTCCGGGCCGCGCCGGGTTGGAGCCTGCCGGGGAAGCGGGCGCGCCAAAATTCGGTTGAGCACTGTAGCTATTCAGGACTGGTGTGCAGAGAATAGAGCTGGGTATGAGGCCAGAAGCCAGGCATGCACCGATCATTACAAGCCAAACACTCAAGAAAAACAGCTGAGGCCCAACTTCTAACACTCAACCAAGGCCATGCGAGAAGAGCAGGGACTCAAGAATACTCAGCCCAGGCTAATACTAAGAAGCTTGGAGCTCCAAAAATAGAGAGAAGAAATAAAAAACGATCATTCAACACACTACGGCAACCAACCGGAGGTGCTTTCACTGTCCACCAAATTATCACAATAGAAATAGAGATATATATGGAGGAGAGAGAGAGAGAAAGAGATTTTTTTTTTCACATCTGAATTGACGCTCATGCAGTCTTCTAGATTTGGGCACGTTGAGACAGCATTCACATCCCATGCAAACTACAAAGGAACTAGTTTTAGACTACACATTGTGTTAATATTGATATTAAAACGTGACAGGAAACAAAGCAATTTGTGTCCAGGAAAAAAAAATTTTAAGGAGGGGGATTTTTGATTTAGCTTCATGTATTTATTTTTCTTTGTTTTTTGGATCCATCAAATGATCACTTTGTTTTTACTTATTCATTAAAAAAGACAGAAGATCTCCATTCATTATCCCTCCCCCTCCCTCCTCCCCTCTCCACTACTGGCTATTCCCTCCCTCCCCACCCCTCCCCTTTTCAATCCCTGCATGAAAGTCAGCAATACTGAAGTGGTCGAGGATGGGATATGTCATGGAAAGTTCGGGCGTCTTCACAGAACAGTAATGATGGCGGCAGAAGGTTCCCTTTTGAGGTGGAGAGCCTGGGATGGAGGGAGGGATGGGAGTGGGAATGGTAACACCTGAGGGTTGGGCCAAAGCTGGGGTGGAAACACCCACACACTCACCTCCTGCTGTAGTAGGAAAGGGGGGGTTTAAACTTTTTTTCCCTTTTGTTTAAAAAAAAAAAGACAAAGAAGAATGAATGTAGAACACACAGATCCAACCAGTTTATAGCTAAAGCACATCTAACTCAAACACCTGCTGATGTGTGCAAACTCCAGACTGAGAAAAAGGAAGCTCAGACGCACCTCAGCTGCAGAGGGGAGATCTGGCACCCACCCCACAAAGCCTGACAGGGCTGAGTCTGAGTTGGTTGGCCTTGCCTTAGACCCTTCCCTCTAACCCTCCCCTCCCCCAACCCATCTCGTAGATCCTCCCAATGCAGGGCTCAGCCTGTCTACCAGGTTCATTTTGTCACAGATGTAATTCTCTTGAACAACTTTTAACTTTGTATTCAGAATGGGGGGGGGGAGAAGAAAAGAAAAGAGTCCATTTAAAAAGTAAGCTCTCGGGCCAGGAGTTTGGCCTAGTGGTTAAAGTGCTTGCCTAGCATGCATGAAGACCCAGGTTCGATTCCTTGGTACCACATACATAGAAAAAAGCCAGAAGTGGTGCTGAGGCTCAAGTGGTAGAGCTCTAGCCTTGAGAAAGTCCAAGGACAGTGCTCAGGCCCTGAGCTCAAGCCCAGGACTGGCAAAAAAAAAAAAAGAAAAAAAAAGTAAGCTCTCAATGTTTTTGAAACCTCAGGGTGTCTGGGGCCAGCCACTGTTGGGTAACGTCCACCCCTCTGTAAGAACCACACATTTCAGCTTGCAGGCTCTCTTCTCCCTCTAGCTTCCACTGGCCTCTCTCTCTGCCTACCTGACAGCTCCCTTCCTTCAATGGCAGAAGGAAAGACCATCTGAAGTGCAGAGCTGTCACTCTTCTCCAAAAAGCCACAAGTGGACTTTCACCTCCTCCTCATGGGGGAGGGAAGAGACTAAGGATGCACCACACCAGGCTGGTAGGAGACAGAGAAGAGGATACAAGATAAAGGGAACCGAACCAAGCTGAGTCTGGCTCTGGATCCAGCAGTGAAAAGCGATTCAATGCCTCCACGTATTCCTGGGGCAGGAGGCTCCAAGGTAAGTCCCTTTGAAGCTCTAGCCCACAGTGAATAATGAGTCAGTGGAAAGAAGACAGGTTAAGGAGAAAAAGAAAAAAAATTCCATAGGCTTAGAGCAAGTGAATAGCTTACTTGGAAACATACTGGCAGAGAAAGAGAGATGGGAGTTTTGAATATAGAAGATTAAACCTGCAGATAACATTTGGCCTTTCTTACTCAAGGAGGCAAATATCAAGCTGATATATTCACAAAAGTCAGTATTATCTTGGTGGAACATACTTTCTTCCTGTAGGCTGCTCAAGAAATGCAGAGTCAGACAGAGGACTCTAGGTTTATCTAGGCAGCTAAACCTTTCTTTCTATAAAGAAACCAACCTATTCTGATTTATCCTGGGGGGCAGGGTGGGGAGAGTGGGGAGAATGGGAGACCTAGTGGAAAAGGGAACGACATCTCAGCTTCTTTTTCCACTGGTGGGATTTTGATCCAGGAAGATCCAGGGCAGGCCTGCCTATGTGGAAGTGTTGGGGTAAGAGGGCAGGTTGGGGGTGGTTTCTCCTAGCTTGGGTGGGGGGGAGATGGGGAGGAGTTCCTTGGAGACTCATCCAGCCTGAGGCAGCCAGTCCTGGGAGACAGGACGTAGTGTGCTCACTGAGATGGTCCTTGGAAGGCCAGTGGGCTGTCGGTGCCTGTCCATTTCTGGCAGCTCCTCCTATGCATGGAAGGTTGGCCCTCAAGAGTCAGCTTGTGGAGAATTGCACAATAAGCAGCTGGTCTCGGGCTCATTACCCCTCCTTGCTGAGTTATCTTCTGTCAAATGATATTCAACTCATCATGGAGAAAGCACAGTATTAGAATGTAGCTTTAAACTCCCCAAGTCTCCTTTTATGATGCACTTGTTCATGAAAACATGTAAAATCCACCTCAAAGTCACCTTGCAAATAAATATCCCCAGCCAGGGTTGGAAGACAGTGCTGCTGGATCTCTACCAGAGATGCACTGGGCAGACAAGTACCCAGTTCTTGGCTGTCCTCTGCGCCACAAATGGAGCCTATGCCCTCAGAGGCTGGCCGAGGGGGAGCGCTATCTCTAAGCTCCATAGTCACACCTGACTCTCCATCTCTCTCGGTGGCAGAAGAGCCACACTCCAGAGAGTAAGCTTAAGTTTCCAAACGAGCCATCTGCAAATCCATGCATATTTAGGCATTTTCAAAAAGTAACAATGGCCCTGACTGCTCAGGAGAGAAAGGAGAAAGACACTATATTGGCATATACACTAGTTGGTAGCTGTTTCTGTAAGAAGAACTTAAAAAGATGCTTTTGTTGGATAATGTGAATTAACTAAAAAAGAGCTCCAGCTTTGTATCTCTGCTCTCTGATCTGAGCTGTTTTCTGCCCCAGTCCCTTGGCAATCACCTTGTTTGCTGAAGGAAAGAGAAGATTCAAATAAGCACCTTGTATGGAAGGCAGACTGCCCCTCAACCAAGCAATGTCTTATTTAGTATCTTAAAACCAATAGCCCCAAGCTCAGGAGACCACCATGTTCTTGTTCTGGTCCAGTAATACACTGATAACACTGCCATGAGCTACTCTGCCCTTTACTATGTCTCTTTATTTGTCCCTCGGGTGAGGGACTAGACCTAACTTGGGACTCCTGGACGTTAGACTGGGGATCTAAACACCTGGCTTCATTTCTGCTGGCTGCTGGTGGGACAGCATCACAGACAAAATTATTTTCTTCTTTTGGGAAGTTAGAGTAGCCCTACATACTACAATGAGTATAAGGACCCCTTTCTCCCTCTAAGTTATGAGAGACTGGGGAGCAGGCACAAAGCTAAGTCTCTGACCTAGGGTGTTTAGAAGGTCATACTAGTTAATTCTATAGTCTATCTTAAACAGAGGGTGGCTTTACCCTGAGCACCAAGCCTCATACTGAGGGGCTAGATACAGTCCATGCACCAGGATCAGGTCAGGAAAAAAAGACAATCAAGGGAACTTTGACTATTACTAGGACAGGGTATACATGGGTGTGTGGACAGAGTAAATAATGCTGGATAAGCAAGCAGTGCTGAGATTCATAAAGTGGCTATTATAATTCCTGTCCAGAAAAAGGGACTGTTGTGAAAACGCTCTGGCATTTTTACAGTAGTTGCGAGTGTAAAGCCGTCACAAGGCTGGCAGTTGAGTCACTTGGGGAGCAGCTATTGAGCTTAATATCACAAAAGCTTAATATAATGTATGTTTGTTCTTCTCCTGAACTCTATCCTCTAGCACCCTCTGGACTTTTCGAGGCCAGCCAGGTGGTACCCTCAGGTGGCAACTACAGTGCAGAGATGGGGGCACTGGACTTGGAGTCAGAAGACCTGAGTGTAACTCACCCCTGCCCTTAGAGCTGTGTTCTTGTCTAACCCCTCTGGCCCATGTCCTCATGTGTGGTGAGTGAGTGATAACTCCCTTCTTCAATCTCACTGGGCTGCTTTGAGGATGAAAGAAAGTGCTGTGTGACCTGTCAAATTTAAAAGACACGTGTGTGTGTGTGTGTGTGTGTGTGTGTGTGTGTGTGTGTGTGTGTGTGTTGCCAGTCCTGGGGCTTGAACTCAGGGCCTGAGCACTGTCCTTGGGCTTTCTTAAGACTGGAGCTATACCACTTGGGCCATAGCACCACTTTTGGCTTTTTCTATGTATGTGGTACCAAGGAATCAAACCCAGGTCTTCATGCATGCTAGGCAAGCACTCTACCAGTAGGCCAAATTCCCAAGCCAGCCACACCTATTGAAATAGCTGTGTATAAACAATTCAACAAGGTAGGTACTACTGGCAGATTTAGAAAAATCCGACAGAGGAAAACACAATTCACTTGCTATAGAAATCAGGAGGTGTGGTACACAGAGGTCTACTTTATCTGCTTGGTGCTATTAATCTTCTTGGACCAGAAAAAAAGAACTTCGGGGGGGGGGGACAGAAAAGCAAGGCCACTAAATCTCAGGACAGTGAGATCAATTAATTCATTTGCATGACAGAGACATGAAACAAAGGGTGGACCTAAATGTCAGTTAGGAAAACACCTTGATGCTGACCTTCAGAGGTGCGTGGTGCCCAGAATCTCACTTGTAGATGCTTGGTCGAAGTTTGTGGGCATTTTATCTCTAGACTTTTAAAACGGGCCAGGTGAGGCGACATGTGGCTCTGCCCACGTGTCAGATGGGCCACTGAGGTAAAGAAGTGGTGGGAGTCAGAACCTTCTATGGGTCTAGTAAAGGGACACTGAGTCTAGGCATTTCTATATTGCCCCCATTGTAATGCTATTGGACAGGATTACAGGGGAGATAGCACTTTGAGGGCATGTTAGCTCTAAGGCTTGAAAACTGTGTTATTGCCGATCTAGACAAAGCAAATAATCCAATCCTTTCCAGATGAGCTCAGCCTACACATCTCAGACAAGCCAGGGCCTACTGAGTTCCAGATCTAGACAAGGCTCCTAGGTTGGTGGGTCTCACATTTTCCCCAAAGATGGGGCTAAGTTTGAGGACAATTTCAATCATTTGCTTTTGAATCATCTGCTGTTGCCAGGTTGCTTTAGACTGGTGGCTCCTGGCACTTTTCTGGGATGAGACTTTCCCCTGCCTTGGCAGTTTGTGTTGCTCAGGGTGAGTGAAAGCAGCAGAAGGCCTAGCCTCATTGACTGCAATTCAGAAGGTGATGTGCTCCTAAGACAGAATTAATCACATCCTGCATTTCTGGGCAGAAGGGAGTCTGGGCTGACTGGTATATCACGGTCTCCATTGCCGATTACCAGTGAATGGAGGACTGACAGCAGCCCATATGTCAACTTATCACACTAGATTTCACTAGTGTGTGTGTGTGTGTGTGTGTGTTTAACAGAAGCTAAAAGAACCAAAATAAAGTCATCTCCTCTTATAAGATCCACCTCTACCCAGTCTGTCTATACTACGCTTCTATATCTGCCATAGTCCAAACCTCCACAGTGGCAAGACTGTCTTCCTATCAGTAATGAATTCATGGTGGGCTGTGTGGGGCAGTGAAGAGCTTTCAGGGTTCTTGTGGGGCCCCACGTTCAAGAAGGTGTGCAGTGACATTTGCACAGACTTCCTCCAGAGTCTCTCAAAGTGCCAAGGAAGACAAGGGGAAAACCAATCCATGAGACAAAGGTTTGTAGTGTGGCCAGATCTGCCAGTGTTTTAGCATCAACATCCTGCTGCCGCTTTGCTAAGCTAATTGTCTTCAGACTCCAGGCCTACGCTGGTTAGAACTTGCAAGCTGTAGTAGTAGTCAAGGAAAGCTACCGGAAACCGCAGTTTCCAGGGAATGCCTCACTAAGCCACTCAATAGCCAGGCACAGAGCCTTTGTCTCCTCAGCCAGCATGAGAATCAAAGGGAGATAGGATGTAGAAACAACTCCCACTTCTACCTCACACAACTTGGTGGCTCATTGTCAATCCTGGGAACATTCTTTGCTTTTGTTTAACTTTTTAAAGAAAATAGCCGTGTGGTTTTCCCCATGTGCCCCTAGCTACTCTCCAATGCTGCTGGACTGCTGCAGCTCACTCACTGATTTCCGCCTTCAAGGTCACATCTTGGCCACTGTACTCAGCCACTATGCTTCAGATTCCTGCTATGTCTTCTAAGTGATTTGCTTCCTGCAGGACCAGCGCACATTTTCTACCCTATAAACTTGTTGAAAACAACAACAAAACACTGTAAAAATCCAAGGCCAGAAAGAACTATAGACTTAGAAGATGGCCTAATATGATCGTCTCTGTCATAATGATAAGATCTAGATGTCACCCTGCTAGGATGTCCTGTTAGGAAGGGGGGGGCAAGAAAATGCCACAATATTTGTGAGATAAGGGAGAAGAGCACTAATGAAGCACACAGTTCTAGAAGCTGTAGCTTTAGAGGGTACTAGGCCAGAGAGACAATTCAGGTTTTTTCAGTATCTACTATGGCAACAGGTAATTGGCAGGTACTTAATACCCTTTTTCTTCCTTGTACTTGTGAGGCAAGTGCTCCATGAGCCATGACCCTAGCCCCTTTTATGTGTATATGTGTTTGTGTGAGTGTGCTTGAGACAGGGTCTGTATTTAGTACAGGCTGGCCTTAAACTTGTGATCCTCTTGCCTTTACCTTCAAGTGCTGGAATTACAGGCCAATATTAACCACACTGCCAGCATTGTCTTTTTTCTTTTTCTTTCTTTTCCACATTCCTAACAACTTGTAAAATAGGCTTTGATACCTGTGGTAGAGATGAGGAAACTGAGGGTTTGAGTGAGTAGGGACTGTTTTTAACCAGTGTCACTCAGGGTCTCACAAGCCTGAACCTAGCTAGCTCTAGGAAGCATGTGATTTTGGCTGTCTTAGGCAGCCTAGTTGCTCCTTCTTAAATCACAGCTTGACCAGGTTTCTTCTGTTTAGTTTGGTCCTTTCTTTGCCCCAGAGGAATGACAAATTCAAGGACAAGGAATCATTCCTTAACCTTGGGAGTGGCAGCTGCTAAGGGCAGCTTGGATACTGATACCTTTTCTGAATTGGGAATTCCCTGAGGTTGAGCAGTGGCTGCCAGATGAGATAAAGGGACTTAATCTCTCTGGAGGTCTAGACAATCCTCCATTGTGACAGCCCAAAGAACAAAGAGCCCCGCAGCCATGTGTTTAGGCAGGCAGCATTAGTGGAAGGGGGTGCTACCACAGGGAAGGTAAGCCCTGCCAAGCCTGGACCCTTACTGGGACCTGCTTGCCAAAGTGCCTGGCCCAGTAGGGGTACCCAGAGGGCTGGTCTCAATCTCAAAAGACCATGCCATTTTTTTTTGTAAGGGTTAGTCCTATAGGGAGCTGGAATATCCCAGGGCTGATTGGCATTTACTGCCCAATCCTATCTAATGGCAGCCAGAAGGTGGGGTGGGGAGGGTGCCTAGGGGGGCAGTCCCTTGAGGATCTGTACAAAAGACTTTCCACTTGAGCAACCTGTCTTTAATGATTATAAAGGCACAGGAGTTTAATCCATTTTTGATGTAAGCGCTAATAGCTCTGTGCCCTTGAAGTTCAAAGTGGGAGCATACATGTCACTAATTAGCCAAGCACGAGCCATTCAGCTCCCTCTCATGTTTCTAATTAGGTCTTTAATAACAAACAAACTCCGACCTTAGCAAAAGGCCCCCATTCCTCAGACAGTCGAGGAGGGTGGCTGTTCCCCTGTTACAGTTAATCTAGGCTGCTTGTTGTGTGTGTACATGCACCTAATCATAGCCCCAGACAGGACTGTCCTCCAGGAAGTCGAGCCAAAGATCCTCATAGCCCATGGGTGGAAGTTTTGTTGGTCTTGCTGGAAAGACCAATGGGAGGCATATCTCAAGCGTAGGCTGGATTTTTCTGCTGCTTCTTGCTAGAGATGCTAGGCGCCTGGTACAAGGAGGGTGTGAACTTCTACATTAGCCCATGGTTGAGCTTGGGTTACATTTCAGTCTTGCCAAATTCTGATTTGATGGGTCTAAGTCTGCCCTGGCTATGGGGAAATTTAACAGCTCCTCAGGTTATTCTAACACCCAGTGCAAGTTCAGGAACTACCGCACTAACTCGAATCTCAGGGCTGATTTAATCAGCAGCAATGATTATTAATGAACATCATCCATAAAGAGGGCCAAATCCTAAAAGGTCCAATTAACCACACTCTGAGAGATCTGGCTGACTGTAAAAATGGATACACAATTCTGAAATACCTAGTCTCAAGTCTCTGGTTATCATCTGTTTTCTAATGCACCACCAAAAGATTCCTCTCTCTTGGAAGTTCCTGGCTTTATTTCCACATGTACCACTCAGATCTTAAGCCACTGCCATTGTCACTGCCTCTACCTCCAAGGACAAGGAATAAGGAGCTTTGGGCAAAGAGTTGTAGAGCTTCCCCATCCCTGGAATCATTCAGTGGAGTAGGTCTACTCTTGTCATTGGATTAATTCATAAGGTATTCCCCTCTCCTAGGGGAGTGTGTCCACATACATAAGTAAAATGGGTAGAAACTGTTCCATGCTGTCTGGGTGTACTGCTGTGTTTCAGTTCTTTTCCCTGAGTGAGAGTACGGCCTGGGTCTGGGCCTAATTGATAAGCTTCTTCCAGGGCACTCCGGATCCTGTGGGTGTCAGTGACAGTGAACTCTTTTCTTTAAGGTGAGGAGAGCTCATTGTGTCCAGGTGACAGAACTTTCAGAAAGTGGGGGAAGTGGGGCTGAGAAGCAGGGCTCAGACAGCTTTTCTAACCACATTGGCCTGCAGGTACTGCAGCTTTGCTTTAATTGTTTACCACAGACCTGGACAGACCATTTTATTAATATTAATAAGTAGCCAGGAACAAAGGACCCTTTTATTTTTAGCTTTGTCTAATTGTGTAGTAATTACTCATCTACAAAACAAATGAGCCCCTGCTTGCAGTTGCCATGGTACCAGGAGCCCAGCCTCCCCGCAGGATGATTGGCTGAAGAGCCCACAGTTCCTTCTTGTGGTTCTTCTCATCCTTTCACCATTGGCCCA
Organism: Megascapheus bottae; assembly: GCF_031878675.1. Lineage (NCBI taxonomy): Eukaryota > Metazoa > Chordata > Mammalia > Rodentia > Geomyidae > Megascapheus > Megascapheus bottae. The sequence goes on along the minus strand of NC_143525.1, from coordinate 41,761,715 downwards.
AAGCAAAGCCCCAGCAACTAGGCAGCCAATCCTCTCCCAGCTCTAAGCAGAGCTGTGTATCCCAACGACCTTCCAGATGCAGGCCTCTCAGGGCAGAGGAAGGGATGTTGACACCTCCCCACGGAGAAGTCTGCCTTCCTGGGAGAAGCCCTCCCTTCATCACCTAGTTTCTTTTGGACAAAAGCTAACTTCCTTTATCCTTCTTCCAGCTAAAGGTTCTCTTTCAAATAATTATGTTTGGACTCCTTCCTGTCTCTTCTAGGCCTCTTTTGTTTGATATTGGTTTGAATGGAGGCAGGGACCAGAAGCCAGAACAGAAATGTCAACTAAAGAAAGCCAAGTAGTACCATGGTTATTAACAACAGCAGGTGCCCCCCCCCAAAAAAAAAGGCAGAATGTCTCCTGATGCCACTTGTAAATGATTTTGAGTTATCTCCTCCCCTAAGAGTATGGCGAATTGTGTGAGTGCAGCTGTGGCTTTCTGTTGTGTGTATGTTTTTTAAAGCTGCACAGTCCTGCTCAGCCATCGCTGAATTGGTACAATGGAGTGTTTGATGATAGGGATTGACAATACAGATTGATGGGACAGACTTTAGTTCAAATCCTGTCACTGACATCACAGGTAGATTACTGTTGTCTCTAAGCCAATTTTTAATCTTTTAAATGGGTATGGATATAGGGCCAAGCATGGGTAGTTCATGCTTGTACTCCTAGCTCTTCAAGAGGCAGAGAGCTGAGGATCACAGTCCAAAGCCAGCACAGGCAGAAAAAACTGAGACTCTCCAATTAGTCAGTAAAAAGTGGGAAGTCGTAGAGTGTCAGCTTTGAAGGGAAAAGCTGAGGGGGAGCATGATGATATAAGTTCAAGCTGGTATAAATAAAATAAAATGATAGTTTATAGGATAATGATAATTAAAATGGGGGTAAGGCAGGAAGGCTTGGCCTGGATCTTGGCTCAGTCATGTAAAACACGAGCTATTATTCACATCATATTCTTTTGTTAATTGGTTGGGAAAGATCTCTAACATTCTATCAACCACTTTCAAGATACCCTTCTCTTAAGGAAACTCGCTGGTAGGAGTGATTCTGGAGATGTTGGCTGGACCCTGCTCTCTCAGGCCGTAGAGTAGGCCTCACGGGGGCTGTCTTTTCCTATGACAGACCTACACTCAACAGTCTACTACCACTGCTCAAGAGTACTATTTGACCACTTCCTGCGCTGAGCGATCCCAACTTAAAAAGAGAAGACCTTTTAAAAACACTAATGTATTAATAAGCATATTAATGAGCATCCAAGAACAAATTGTTAACATTCCAGTTTTCCCCAACTGTGTGAGAGCTGTTTTGTTTAGAGGGAGAGGAATCCCATGCTCAGTGCTCTGTTCTTCTAACCCAGGCCTTAGAGAAGAGTACAAAAGCTTGGGACTTCTGCTAGATTCTGGACCATCTGAGTGCCTCTTCTTCAGATAGGACAGTAAAGCCCGAAACTGGTGCAACCATTTTGTCACCATGAGAAAAAAATACCATAAAGATGATACTGAGGGGCCGGGAGTTTGGCCTAGTGGTTAAAGTGCTTGCCTAGCAGGCATGAAGACCCGGGTTTGATTCCTCGGTACCACATACATAGAAAAAAGTCGGAAGTGGTGCTGAGGCTCAAGTGGTAGAGCTCTAGCCTTGAGAAAGTCCAAGGACAGTGCTCAGGCCCTGAGCTCAAGCCCAGGACTGGCAAAAAAAAAAAAAAAGAAAAAAAAAAAAAAAGATGATACTGAAGGGCAAAACTGAATCCCCTTATAAAGCCTGTTCTTTCATAGAACTTCTAGGCAATATATACCTATAATACTTTAAAACATTGAGTTGGGATTTCTTGTCCTACATCAAAAGCATCCTTGAGTCAGGCCTAGGAAAGCACTTGTGCATATAGTAATAATTACTACTGTTATACATGGAGTAAACATCTACCCAATTAAATTAGATGGCAGATGGGCCAAGTCCTGAAACGTGCATTCGGAATGTTGGCTGTGAGGTCTTAGGCTGAAGACTCAGGCTTCGGCCATACAGAAGTAGAACAGAGGCAGCTTGGGTGTCCCTTGCACATCCTTCACTGCTAATGCATCAGGTGATTGCTGGCATATGCATCCCTCATGAACAACACAGTTCCTCCACAGGGCTTCTTTCTCCACTTTCTACATCCCGCAGTACTCACACCCAGCACATGGTGCAAGGAATACAACTCTTGGTCCTTGCTCCAACATGACCTCAATGCTCCTGGAGCTCCCAAGGGCATCACTACATTTCCTATCCCTCTTCCAGACAGCTGGGCCCAGGCTCTGGAGACATCATTAGAGCAAGAGAATAACCTGCTCTGGAGGTACTAGTGGCAGGAAAGGATGTGTCACCTACTGGAAACTATTCCACTGATTTAAAAGACCATTAACATTCCTCTACTCCATTCACTGTAGGATTAACTTATCCTTAGGTCTGGGCTTCAAGGCTAGTCACTAATTGCACTGGAGTTGATTTATCAAGTGCATGGTATTTCTATTACAAAATTATTGATTGGCGCTGATGTATTTTATCCTCAACAGGGTTGAGTCCAAAAGCCCTTGGAAAATGAATGAAGTTGAGGTCAGCAGTGGGTAGCTGTAACAACATATTATTATAAATTTGTTGGAGTTACTGAAATCCTGTGCTGGTCTCTTTATGGTGGATGTCCTGGCTCTTCCAGAAATGACAAGGGGAAGTAAGGTGTATGTCCCCAGAACACAAGTGGGGATGGAGGGATGTGCACTCAAGATCATTTTGGAGCCATGTGTTGGTGGCTTTCACACCTGTAATCCTAACTACTCAGGAGGTTGAGATTTGAGGATCACTGTTTGAAGCCAAGCTGGGAAGCAAAGTCTGTGAGACTCTTCTCTCCAGTTAACCACCAGAAAAGTAGAAGTGGTGCTATGGCTCAAGGGGCAGAGTGCTAGCCTTGAGCAAAAAAGCTAAAGGACAACACCCAGGCCTTGAGTTCAAGTTCTGGAGCTCTTATGTACCTGCGTGCATATATGCATGTACACACAAACACAAACACACACACACACACACACACACGCTCCTCTGGGTAAGCTTGGTTGGTTGCAGCAGCTGTGGCTGGTCCTAACAGGTTACACATTTGCTCTTCCCCTGGGCCTCTTTGCTAGCTCTCTTCCATGACCACAAATGGGGTATATTCTAGGATCGCCATGATCTTACCCACAGATGTTCTATCTTGGGGTCACAAACTCCAAAGGATGCTTGCTGCTAGGCACCGAGGGAAAGAAGTGTTGGACTGTGTCCTTCGCCTCTCAAACCCCATCAAGTCTTGCTAAAGGATACACACTACTTTCCCTTTTTTAATGAAGCTGACAGAAACATTCCTGAGTAGAGGGCAACAGTCTCTTCCAGGAAGCCCTCCTAGGGAGACGGAGCAAACCTGTGAGTGGCCTTTTCTCTGGGCGTTCTAAGTTCTCCTCTTTGGATGTTCTTCCTGTGAAGCTGTACTAGTCACCAATCCTAGGGATGCCAGGACTCACCCCATCACCATGCACCAGAACCAGCACTCACTAGGGAGCCAACTGCATCCCCCCCTCCCCCCGTTCTTCAGGGCCTGATGCTGTTTCCTCTAGCTCACCATCCTCCATCCTAGGGTGTGAACCACAGCCACAGGGCTACCATATAGACCTAAGTCCCTGAAGAGCTGTCGAAGAACAGAAGAGGGTCTGGGGGAGACTGGCTGATACACCTCAAAGGATAAGCAAATTCCTGCTGCTCTGGTCAAGAACAGCAGGAAGAAGACAAGAACGAGGAAGAACTGGAAGACTCCTTCCAACCCTGGTTCCACTTTCTTTCTCTATGGCTAAACACTCAACACAGGACCTCAGTTGGGCAGGCTAGCACTTAGGGGGTGACCCAGTTCTGGACTGGGGGTGGGGCAGGGAGCGTGAGGGGAGGTGGTGGTGGCTGATGGCGAGAACATGGATCCAAGCCCCTTTGGCAAAGTTGAAAATATGGAGCCCCTTCTCTCCCTGGTTCCCACACTATCTTCACAAGGCTGGGCTGTGCCCAGCTTTCGGAGACCCTGTAATATCAACTCAACAATGCATGTTCTACAACTACAGCTACAGCTACCAGTACATCTACTACAGTGCATGCATTTAGTTCAGTCCCACAGATACATACAATCTAAGAACAGGCAGGGAGGTGTGAAATGTTTTACTGGACAACAGGTGTTTTGGAGTTGTAACTAATAATAAATAAATCAAAAACGAAAGTGTACAAAAAAAAGAGACATTTCTCGAGAGTTGGATATGAGTTTTTGTTTCTTGAATTGTTTCATCTGAACAAGCAAAAACATGCAAACCAGCTGGTACTAACAGGAAGCTGGACACTGAGAGAGGATTAATAGGTGTGGACAAACCTTCCCGCTGAGCGTGCTCAGAAGAGTGTTTGAGAGGAGGTGTGCAGATCCTAGTGTAAGAGAGGCGGGAAAGTATGCCTCAGACACTCTCACCGCAGCCCCAACCAAGCAAGAGAAAAGACAACAGAAACATGACTTGCTCACACTCATCGCCACCATCGGGAGCTCATGTCACTACATTGGAATAAAGCTGGCAAGTATAAAGCACAGTAAAGGGTCCTGGCAGGGGCTGGAGATGGGCAGGGGAGGAGGGGGGAGGGGTCACAGGGCTCAGCAGCTCTGCGGACTGACACATGGACTTGCCCTATAATATCACCCCCCAAAATAAAGCAGCCTGAAAATTGGAACCACTTCCCTCTTGTTGGGGGACTTATGTACTAAACTGGACTTAGGTTTGGATGGGACATGATGGGGCCGCTGGAGCTGAATGAACACGAGCAAAATAAACAAACAAACTCTTTGAGCACAAGAAAGATGATATTTCAAACTACCAGGTGAAGGTAAAAGAAAAGTGACCACTGATAGTGAAGTTATCTAGGAGTCAGCAGGGCCTTCCCTTGGTGGAGGGGGGGGGGGAAATCACCTGAGCCCTGCTCACCTCAGGTCCTGGGGAAACTAGGAAAAGGTGGGCAGGCTGGCCCAGAGTAGTAGGCTGAGGTAGGCGCAGAGCTCAAGGCCCCTCTCCCCAACTCAGACCTCCTACCTCGGCAGCACAGCCCTGATGGACACAAGCTGCCATTCTGAGCCAAAAGGAAGCTGCCTTCTATCCCACAGTCTTTAGAGCAAGTGTTTCCCACCTTGGGAAGGGCCCCTGTAAGCCGTCACAAAACCAGAATGGTGGAGCTAGGCAAAAATACAGAAAAAAAAATTGCCTTCTATAGGATGCCTACTCATTAAACACAAGCCTGTGAATCCTCAGGGAGGGCAGAGGCCACATCTCTATCTACTCTGTGGAGTCACCTGCCAGGTACATCATGCATGGCACCAAGCTCCAAGAAGGCATTCAGAGGAAGCTGGGAACATGCGCTGTGTGCTGACCTCTCAGAATCAGGCTGCTGGCTCAGGAGGCCAGGGGTACCTCCTTAGCAGCTGGGGAGGAGCTGACACGAGTGGCCCAGGGTAGCAGAAGGTAGTACAGGTAGAACTGGGTCATCATCAGTCCCCTGGGTCCCCTTTCAGGGCCTGGACTTATGCGCATACCCTCGAAAATCTGTGTAGTACTCCCGAACTAGCAGACATCTTTTGCTAATGAAAGGCCACTTACAGATAAATCATTGGCCAACCTGCCAGAATCGGAGTGCAGATCATTTCTTAGCAGGAAGGTGACAGTCGCCCTGCCAGCCAAAATGTGTTAAAAGGAAGACAAGAGTCTTTCCTTCCCCAACTTTCCATAAGTCAGGCCATGTGGTCGAATGTGGCAGGTAAAACCCAAGCCTGTGACCCTTTGGACACACGAGGGGTTTCCTTGTAGCTTTCTGGTGAGCCTGCACCCTGGAGTGTCCATGTCCAGTGAAGGATTTATTCCTTGCACTATTCCAGGTTGGGGTGGGCAGGTGGTTGGAGAGCACACTCCTGAATACAATTCACTAACAGTGCAACGATGAACATGGCTGACCTCAGATGGCCTGTGGGAGATTTCGCTCCCGATGGAAATGACTACAAATAAAACACCATTGATCCTGGAAAAAAAAATGTGTGGTTGGAGATGACTTTGGGGGTTAGGAGTTAGAGGATGGGTAGGTGGCACTCTCACCTGGCTGGGCAGGGGCTGGGGGTGGGGTTCTGGGAGAAGACGGGGTGGCCAAAGGGAGCATAGACTGTAGGGAGATGGCTCTCAGACTCGCAAAGAACCCCATGCTGCCCTTTAAACTTGCCATGAAGTCAAGGAGAACAGGGTGGGATAGGGAGAGAGGCAGGGTTAATTGTGGGTTAAAGTTTAGTTTCATAGTTATAAAAAGAAAGAAACGGAATGGAAAAAACAACCAACAACACTCCAAAAAAAAAATCTCAAGATAGTTCCTCCCATCCCAGGCACAGATAGGACTGAGGCTTTTTTTTCTTTTTCTGTTTTTAAATAATAGTAAAAAGTACTCAAGTTCATAGACCAGATAGACTAGGGAGATGCAATGTAGCTAAGCACCCTGCCCTCAAGACCCAGGGGCAGAGGGAGACACTGGCCAGAAGGTAGGTAGGGGCTTTGGACACCAATCAGGGCAGATGGGAAGCTGAGGATGGATGCCCAGCTTTTGGGAGTACCTGCTGCTTACTAAGCTCTCTGGCCCCTCAGCAGCCCCCACGAGAATTCTCTGCTACTCCCTGTTCAACAAAACCCTAGTGGGATAGTTTGAAGGAGTGGATCCTTTGTAGCCTGGAGGCAGTGCCAGTTTGCATGGAACGGATTTTCATTGATGTTTTCTAATGGGCCTCACTGTGCCAGTTTCTTACCACTCAGGGTTTGGGTTTTTGGTGTTTGCCCTCTGGGCTTTTAGTGCTCCCTTTCAGCACTAACTCCCTCACCAGCTCCTTTGCTCCCCCACCCCCATCAACCCCCTTCCCACAGAGCCCTGTTATACAAACTAAGTACTTCCCTTGGTACTCCCGCACACTGCCCAGGGCAGCGTGGAGAGGCACAGGATAGGAACTGAGCTGCAGCCCACAGGGAACCCCATGTGTGGCACAGGCCCCAATGCCTAGGAAAGCAGAGGGTACTTAGCTGTAGCCTCGTAGCACTGCTGGGAAAGTATTGCCAAGTCACTTGTCACTGGGGTTCCAGACCTCTTAGAAAGTTTGAATTTGAAGATCAAAGGGCTGGGAGAGAAATGCCTGATTCTCCTGGCAGCTCGAGCCCAGGGGATTGCTTTGAGTCAGGGGATAGCTAGGACTCCAGACCACAGCAGCTTCCTTCCTTCTCTGAGGTCAAGAACCAGTCCAAACCTGGCTTTCAGGGCCTGCCTGCCAGGTACAGCAGGGGCCCAGAGGACAATCTAGTACCTCTCTGGTACTAGGTCAAGGAAGGAAGCTTGGCAAGCCAGCCAAAGCCAAAGAAGGTAATTGTCCCAGGGCCCAGAAGTCAGGCCATGGGTGGAAGGGTAGTCCAAAATCAAAAGGAAATCCAGTTCACTTTAGCCAATGGGACCACAAGCGTCTAGGTTGTAGTCCTGGCTGATTGATCCTCAGCCGCTGCTGCCTTGGGTGCCTGGGACTCACCCATGCCTCCCTAGCTGCCCTCCCTCCCTTCCCTCCCTGCCCTCTCTGCCCAGCTGAGGTGACAAGTGTTGGACAGACACAGCCACAAAGTTCTGACAGGGCCTTTACCTTCCCTTGCACACTGGGGCATGCCTGGGAGCCAGCTGTCCCGCACACCTTCCTACCTGATCCTCGTGCCGCTGCCACCGCTGCTGCTGCCACTGGTCCATAAGCTGCTGCAGGGAAGCCTGGAGAGAGAGAAGGGCCAGAGTCAGGATGGAGCCCAGACAGGTCCTGGGAAGCCCCTAGCCAGGCTTCCTGTCCCCAGCTCACACCAAAGACAGGCCTGGGGAGAGGTGTCACGGGTACTTTGGGGAGGACACAGATCAGTGGCTCTCAGGCTTCTGGACACACAAGGGCTCCCTATTTTTTTGAAGATGGGGCTAACATCTCTGCTGACCCTGTAGGGACAAGCCACTGTCCCCCAGGACTGGTATACTTCTTCTTGTGGGGGAATCAGCCTCCAGGTCAACTAGAGCCACAGATAGCAGGAGGGACTGGAGGTGGCCGCTAGGCAGGGCAGGTACCACAGCCTGGAGACAGGACAGATATTCTCCAAAGACTTGGCCATCTCAACCCAAAACCTTGTGCCAGTAATGTCTCAGTCCCCAGGGAGAAGTGTGAGAAGAGGGAAGTCCTAGGTCACTGGTTTCAGGTATGGACCAGGTATGGAAGGGCTCCAGGGCTCTACGGTGGGTAACCACTGTGGCATCGTCTCATTTCCTGGGGACTAAGATGTGGCTCTGACTTGAGGCGCCCAGTTAGGTGAGGTGAGTGCAGGGGAGTGGAGAGTCTCCTAGAGATTTCTAGGGTTTCTTGATCAAGTTTTGTGCTATCTGCAGACACTCTGGGCAGCAAGGCTTGGCCAGCCAGGAATCAAGTCAGGAGCCAAGGTACACAGCTGCAGAATGTCTAGAAGGAAGAAATGGGCCCTAGTCCCCTCCCTGGGGTTCTCTAGCCATCAGCATGTGCACATGTAGCCACACGCTGGGACACAAAGACCCACTCCCGCATACATGAAGAGAAACAGCCTCTGTCATTAGGCAGACACTGGGCGGCCTGACCCCAAGACTTATTTCCAATAGCTGTGGTTTTTAATGATGTGTCAGAAGCCAACCATAAACTCAATAAATGACCCCCAAAGGAGCCAGTCAATTTTAGCCACTGAGTCTTTGCAATAGGGGATATGTCTACAGGACAGAGGAAGACATGCACACAAGGGCAGGAAGGAGAGGAGAGAGAAAGAGAGTGAGAGAGAGATCCTCCAGACAGAGTGGTCTAGAAGCCCACTAAACTAAGACTACTTGGCCTATGCTACATAGTACTACCAAGGGTAAAGAAATTCACAGCGGAACAAGCTACTCTAAAAAGGTTGGGCTAAGCTACTTAAAATGCCAATGAAAAAAGACATACTTGCATTTAAATATGGTAATAGGGCTGTTGGAAGGGGAAAAAGAAAGATCCAGGTGAAACAAATGTACAGTTGTCCCAGGCTGGGAAGGAGTCTCCCAGTGAACCCAGAAGGAGCCCAGGGTGGGACCCCGACCTAGTCCTCGCCCCAGCTCTTCCAGGCAGGGGCTAGCTTTCTGAAGATGTGGTGTGGCTGGAAACTGCTGAAGGAAAATAAGGAAGAAGTCAAGTTACATCCCCCTGTCCCAGCCTCCGCACCCCGGCTCCTGCTGCAGGCCCAGAGTCGGGTTCAGAGGATGCTGTGGACAAGGAAGCAGGTGGGGAAGAAGAGGAAGATCAAGTTGCTCTTTCACATTCTCCTACCACAGACTTGACACAGCAGGCTTCCTTGAAAGCATGAAAAGGGGATGGCTGGGGCAGGGTAGCAGAGTCAATAAGATTTATTAACAGAAGACCTATTTTTCTGGAAGTTGAGCACATTGTGGACAAAATGTCTGAAAGTGTGGGGGTTGGGGGAGGAAAGGGAAACCCTTTATCTAAGAAAGGAAATCCATTATCCTTCCTTGCAGATAAAGGCTCCTATTGGGACTGAGTAGACATTGCTGGGGGCCACCCTAAAAAAAGGGTATTCAGGGGGAGCCTGCTGAGACCCTCCCATCTATTCCCCCTTAGAAAGCTCCTGAGGGGAGGAGACTGTGCATCCTCTTGCCAGGATCACTCTCCTCCTAAATGTTCTCCATACCACTTGACAGATGGATAAGCACAGGTGCCCAGCAATGGGTCAGTTTAAAGGAGAATTAGTTGCCATAATGAGCTTCTAATTCAGATGGCATCCAGCTACCACTCCTGTCTCTAAGCCTAGAGTTTTTCTCAGGCAGCGCTGTTCAAATGGTCCTATGGTGGAAGCCCTAAAGGCCATCCCCATACAGGCCTGCATTCCTTACTGGTACGGTGGCCTCTAATCCTTTTTTTTTTTTTTTTTGCCAGTCCTGGGCTTGAGCTCAGGGCCTGAGCACTGTCCTTGGACTTTCTCAAGGCTAGAGCTCTACCACTTGAGCCTCAGCACCACTTCCAGCTTTTTTCTATGTATGTGGTACCGAGGAATCGAACCCAGTCTTCATGCATGCTAGGCAAGCACTTTAACCACTAGGCCAAACTCCCAGGCCTCTAATCCTTTACAATGTCCCGTCTTCACCAAGGGTGTCATTTTAGTGGAGCTACATAGCCACAGCTCCAAATGAGAACACATCTTCCACTTAGCTCTAACAGTGACAAGTGGGAAAGGCAGACAGGAATAGGCTGATGCCCCAATATGTTCATCCTACACAGAGGAGGGTAATGTCTTACTGACAAATCCCAGAGGGCCTGCGTGCTATAGGCTGGCAGTGTGGGCACGAAGGAATGTAGTATATGCCAATCAAAGTGGGATGTCTAGGGACAAAACAATGAGGTGCTAATGTGACTGCCAGTATGGATGTGCTGTGTGGCTTGTGGGAACCAAAGAACCCCTGAAGATCTGCGAGCTCAGTGTCAGATCTAGCTCCAGTCTTGGCTGACTCCCACTTTGTGTGTGACTTGGGCATGGCATCTCTTCCTCCCCTCTGCTGCAAGGGTGGAGGATGGCAAGATGACTTTCCTGCAGACCCTGCACTGTCTATTTAAAAGCATGACAAACCAGAGTCCTCGGGGGTTTGATGAATGATGCACTTTCCCTCCCTCCCTCCCTCCCTCCCTCCCTCCCTCCCTCCCTCTCTCTCTCTCTCTCTCTCTCTCTTTCTTTCCGAGCTGGTCCTGGGGCTTGACCTTAGGGCTGGATACTTTCATCTTTTTACCTCAAGGCTGGTGTTCTACGACTTGAGCCACAGCTCCACTCCTGGCTTTCTGGTACTTACTTGGAGATGATAAAAGTCTCATGAGCTTTCCTGCCCAGGCTGGCTTTGAATTGTGATCCTCATATCTCAACCTTCTGAATCCACCTTTTGCTGGGCATTTTTTTTTTTTGGAGCTATGATTCTTCATTGCAAAAATGAAGTCAGTAGTGCTTTTTCTTTTTTTTTTTTTTGAGATTATAAAATACCACACCTACATTTTCCTGCTTCGGTGGCACTTAACTGGTTCTGCCTTACCTAAGCATAGTTATTTTTATTTTTATATGTGTATCTTGTTTCTCTTGGCAGGTGACACAGTCTTCTAGGGCAGGGAGGGACTCACACGGCCAGCTGTGAGGGTGGTCAGCATGTGTGGGTGTGGGCTGGAGTCACTGCTCTGGATCAAGGACAGATGAGCGCAGCATTGCCTGCAAGCCCAACAGCCCCCCTCCATTCCTTTAATCCTCATGCTGGGCTGCATGGTTAATGTAGCAGGGGGTGCTGGTGCTATAGCACGTGGAAGCACCCTGCTCTCACGCGTGCATTGCCTCCCTGGATTAAGAACCATCTGGAGTGGCCTGAGAGCTTCACTATTGTGATCCCTCCTCCCACACAGCTTTCACCTACCTGGTCTTTTGTGCCACCTTTTTATTATTATATTTGTATTTATATATAATGGTATTTATATTTATATTTGGTGGTAGTAGGGATTGAACTCAGGGTCTTGTGCTTGTAAGACAGGTATTCTATCACTTGAACCACACACTCAGCCCCCTTTGCCTTTGTTTCTTTTTGAGGCAAAGTGTTCCTTTATGCCCAGGTGGGTCTGGGCTGAAATCTTCCTCCTTGTACTTCCCTCCTATCAGAGCATATATCGCTGCACTCAGCCACTGGTTGAGATAAACTCAAAAACTTTTTTTAACGTCTGAGTTGGTCTTGAACCAATATCCTGCCCCCACATCTTGGCCCCCCAAGTAGCTAGGATTACAGGCTTGAGTCACTTAGCTTGCTAGAACCTTTACAGGCGAGGTTGAGGATCTTTGGCATTCACAGTTTACAAGGAACAAGTCTCAGCATACAGGTGTGCAATCTGTCATCCCCTCTACCTTGTGGGAACAAAGGGCCCCCTGAGAACACAGTAGAGGATCTAATTCTTGTCATCAGTCCCCTGTGAAAGCAGTGGGGTCCAATCCTGGCACCACCCTGGCTGACCACCCAGAAGATTTGGCTATAACAGGGACAAGCTAGATTTGGTGGAAGCCTGGGCTGCGGGGGGGGGGGGGAGAAGGAGGGGCGTGGGACGGGCTACACTCCTGTACCTGTGTCATGAACCTTTTTCCTTTGTCTCTTCTATTCTTATTAGGGTAAGATGCTGGGCTAGAGGCAGCTGCCTGGGGTATGGCACTGGTTCAGTCAATATTTATCTCTGTGATCTGGAATGAGTCAATAGACTCCTGTATGCCTTCCTCAAAAAACGAGAGAACGTAATGCCTGGGCACTTGATTGCTCCAGGAGGGGCATGGTGAACAATTCCTTCCAAGTTGCACTTAAAGTACTCTCCACCTCAATCCCAATACCCTCTGAACTTTTCCACCAGTGATTTCTAAAGATGGTTTGAACATTTTGGGCTATATCTAATGTTGCTTTGCTGAATCCAAATACTACAAAATAAGCCACCAAAAGAAGAAACTGTCACCCAGAATGTAGGAAACATGTCCTACGTAAGTTTGGAAACACTGCCATCTGTCACTCTGGCTGGCCCAGGCTGCTCCCCACTCCTGGGCAAGCCCGCCTGGGGCGACAAGGCTAGTGCTTTTACAAGGAATTCATGGCTCTGACGTCTGCAGGGGGAGAGGCTGGCGGCTGCCAGGATGAGGCTGAAAGTGGAGAACCCTGGAGTTCACATCAGAACTGAAGGTTTGAAGAGGAGAAAAAAAAATTGATGACTGAAGACATCCATTACCACCATCAAACACTGACAGTTTGCAATGATGGAAGCTGATGAATGGCCCATGTGGAAAAGAATGTGAGTCCTGAGTTCTTGGCATTCAGAAAAAGAATCTGACTTAGACACATCATTTCACAAGTGAAACCAGCTTTTCTAGAGGGTAGCGAGAGCATCATCTTGTGGAGATGCCAGACAGAAGAGACAAATGCTTCCCGCTCAGGCCCCTGCTACAGCAGAAAAGAACAACTCACTTTCTAGAACACGACAAACTCTCCCTTGGGAGAGGAAGACATGGGTCAAATGCCGGTAGGCCAGGACCAGAGGAGGTTCTGTGGTCTGTAACTCTCAGTGAGTTAGTACTTTTAAAACAGAGTGGGAGCTGGGTGCTGGTGGCTTGTGGTGGTAATCCTAGCTACTTAGAAAGCTGAGATCTGAGGATCACTGTTTCAAGGCAGCCTTCAAGTCAGGAAAAGTCTGAGAAACGCTTATGGCTCATTGATCAGCAAAAAGCCAGAAGGAGAGGTGTGGCTCAAATAGTAATCTCCAACCATGAGTGAAAAAGTTAATGGACAGCACCCAAGCATTGACTCTAACTCCTCATACTTGCACAACAAACGAACAACAGTATCCAACAGTGGCTTAAACAGGTGGGTGATGAGTCTCATCTCCCACCTGGTCTACCTGTGAAAACTGAGACAAGTACTTAGTACCCTTGTCCTTTGCCACTGAATTTTCCGTTGCCTCCTTGTGCTGATGTGGTATTTGGAATCCAAGGATCCTTGATAACACTCAGAATTTGCTTGTGAGCAGCTGAGAAGAGTTTCGTCTCAAGTGCATGCTCTGACTCTGGAGTTTTGTAGGGTTCAGGGAAGCCTGGCTGAAGGCTTCATGGCCCTGTGACGTGGTCAGGAAGGCGAGACTAGATATTCTTGAGGTCTGGGGCTTGCACCCAATCAGAGGAACTGATTCTTCACTGCCTTCACTGACATGCCACCCTCTCACCAGTTTCCCTGGCTCCTTGAGGAGGTGCAGGGCTACAGGAATCTTTCTGGGTCCTTCCATCAAGTGAAATCCCATTTGTTCCTCTATCTCAACAAAAATAGGGCCTGTAACATGCTGGAGACCTAGAGACTGTGCTGATGAAAAACTAAGGATGGACAGAGGGATGGGTAGAACAGGCACAGGTAGGTGTTGGGGAGAAAAAGCCTCATCCTGCTCCTAGCTTTACCTTAATCCCTACTCTTGTTCAAGGCCCAGACTGGAGGCCAGAAGAAAGCCTAGACTTAATCTCTCCTACCAGACCTGCGTCTGGACGAGGCCTCTCACTTCAAGGGGAGACAGCCAGTACCCATGTCCCTGGGTCTGCCTGTGGGGTTGCTCAACGCCCCCGGGGAGCAACTCCTGTGGCAAGGGTGGGGCTGCCATCCCCACCTCACCGGCTTCTCCATGTTCCACCGTCTTCACCCAGGTATAAGGACAGCGCTTGCCTGGAAGGGAGCCAAGCAATCAATGGAAGCAGGAATGGGAGGGAGGAAGGAAAGACAGCACCTGTGGGTTCCTAGACTTGGAATACCCTTCCCTTGTTTGTTGGATAAACTGCTATTGGTGCTTCCAGAACCAGCTCTGACATCATCTGCTGTCGTCTGAACGTTTCTACACTCCCCATCCCCAAACAGACGATGAAACCTCACCCACAATGTGACAGTATTGGGAGGCCATGAGGTCACAGAGGTGGAAACCTCATATTGAGATGTATGCATTTAGGGGGAAAAAAGAGAGAGAGAGAGAGAGAGAGAGAGAGAGAGAGAGAGAGAGAGAGAGAGAGAGAGAGAGACAGACAGACAGACAGACAGAGAGAGACAGAGAGAGACAGAGAGAGAGAGGGAGAGAGAGATAGGGAGACAAGGGGGGAAGGGGGGGAGAAAACACACTAGTCCCTATATCCAGTGAGGACACAGCAAAAACATGGCCATCTCAGTGCATCAGAACAGCCCTCCCTTGACCCTGGACTTATTGGGGTCTTGGCTTTAAGCTTTCTAGGATCCAGAAGTTTAAGAAATATATTTCTGTAGATTTTTAGCCCCAGGCTAAGAGATTCTTATAGCAGCCCTCTTAGGCTACAATTCTGTCCTTCTAAAGTAACTGTTCAGGGCCAGGACTTTGGCCTAGTGGTAGAGTGCTTGCCTAGCATACATGAAGACCAGCATTCAATTCCTTGCTACATAGGAAAAGCCAGAAGTGGTGCTGTAGTTCAAGTGGTAGAGCTCTAGCTTTGAGAAACTCAAGGACAGTGCTCAGGCCCTAAGCCCAAGCCCAGGACTGGCAAAAAAGAAAAAAAAAAGTAACTGATCCTTCCTCTGTGGTCATAGTGCTGTTAACATAGTGGGTCCTTTCAGAGGACTCCATCTGCTTCTTGCTTCCTGCCCTGGAAGGTTCTAGCTCATAGCTGCTGAGGGCTGAGGGAGGATCCAATCAGCTGGAGTCTCTTGGGGCAGAGGATAGTGGAAAAGTCTCTATGCAGGGTTGTGTCTAGCCTAGGAAGACAGCAGAAGACACAGTTTTGCCTTGTCGTTGGCTGTTCTGGATGGCAACAGTTTTCCAGCCTTCAGGCCTGACACCACTGTCTGCCCACAATTTCACACTCTGATAGTGCATGTTGTTGTTTTTTAATCTGAGGCTTTCACTTAATTTTACTGATGAAAATGAAACTTGAAGGCTTGAAGAAAAGTGATTAAGTTCCTAGGATAGACTTAATGGGGACTCAGAGGCTGGAGGCACAGGCGCTGGACAAGGTGTGGGATGCTGCAAGCAGCACCATGTGGTGAAACAGATCTGGTAGGAATGGGGTTTCTGCCCACAGGGACAAAGGTATGGAAGCCATACCAACTCTGCCTTCCTTGAACACAGGTGAACCCTGAACATAATCAACCCATGCTTGGTACTTTCACAAGGAAGCAGGATAGAGCAAGGATCAACCACGCCATTGGGCAGATAGGGAAACTGAGGTCTACAGATGACATTGGTAGGACCCATTTTTCCCAATTTCCCCAAGAACACAGTAGTTTTACTATGGGGAGAGAGGCTCGTACGCAGTCACATTCCCTTACTTGTGCAGAAGAGCTTTGAGAGGCACAGAAAGCTCATGGCAAGTGAAACCTGCAGTTCCTGTCAATTTGGATGGCTCCAACTCATTTCTGCAAACATTAATTAAGTGCCTTTTATGCACTATGCTCTGCTTTCTCTGGGAAGAGACAACTCTAGATTCTTCTTGTGGTGACTGGGCATATCCACACCCCCCCATGAGCTTCCTACCGGGTCCATCTGGACTTGGGAGTGCATTTCTTTAAGGCAACAGAGATTCAACTTCCTGGGTAAGCTTGCTTTTACTATTCTAATAAGAGGCTTCGAATGAGAGGCTAAGCCTCCAGCACACACTGGGCCAGCTGGCGCAGGAGCCTGGTCAGCACAGTGGAGCTGGGCTTGTGATTTAAAAACTGGCTATGGATGGGCTCTGAGAAGAGAGGATTCTAGAGGGCACAAGGAATGTATATTGGAGGGCCACGACGTGTGAAACTCTCCCTCACAAGAGAGTACTTTTGTTTATAGCTGAGCTTGAGGTTCCAACAAGAGACTTGGGAAGCTAGCCACTCCATCTTGATATATCAAGACAGGCTTCCAAACTAGTGAGAAACCAGCTGCTGCTCCTGGGTAATGAGTCTAGCAGAGGTGGAGGGCCTACTTTGAGAGGCTCACCAGAGATCTCAGACAGGCACTCCTGGGGCTAGGACTGGAGGGTGGGGATGGGGAGCAAAGCAGCAAGAATAGAGACACACAACATTTAAATTTACACCCAAAAGTGCTGTCATCCATGGGGGGTGGGACAGCCTTTGCTGGGATGTAGACAAACCTCTGAGAACTGGACTAAGAGGAGGATAGGGGAAAGACTGAGGCAGGATGCAGTTCCCTGAGTACATGCCCAGGTCTCTCCTCCCCTAAGCAAACAGTGACCTAGGGGGAGGGAGTATCTGTCACTGTGGTGGGCAGGAGGCTCTGGAGCGAACCCTGCTTTAAACAGGTTCTCACTATGGTACCCATGAGGATTTCTGAGTTCTTTGCAAAAATTGTCCTCTGGGCAGAATTAACAGGGCATTCTCAGCCACATTCCTAGGCTGCAGTGGGCCACCACACCTCATCACTGCTCAAAGACCCATGACTAGCCCCAAGCTCACCTGGAAGCAGCAGCTGCTGACAATGGCTTCTCATTGCGTCCACTCCACAGAGACAGGACTTCCCTGTGCTACCAAACCTCTCCTCTGACCACCCCCTCCAGGAGAAATATTCCATAGCGGCCTCTCAGAGTATCTGAAACACAGCTAGTGCCCTAGAGACATCTTTAGATTGGAACATGGTACAGAGAGTGCATGGCGCATAGCTGTGAGTCCTCATGCCAGAGCCACTGATACTTCTCAGCCTACATTCTGCCAGGCTTGGGCTTGGCCTCAGTCACCTGAGTCAGTGATCCAGGAAGCTTGGTCTGCATTAGCCACAGCAGCCATGAAGGAAAGACTTGTTTCCATCGCCAAGGGGTAGGGATCACAAAAATGGGTACTTCTAGAATCAGAGTGAAGCCGAATGGTATGGGGAAGTGGGTCCTTGCCTGGGACCCACATTACCTCTGCCTTGGCACAAAGAATCCTGGGAAGGAGGAACAGGGACTGAATCACACAAATGCTGCTTGTCTCTCCTGGCTGCCCTGAGCACTCTATAGTTGAGGCCTCTGTTGGTGTGGTAGAGACTTGACCTCTGAGTACATATGAACTCTGCAGTTACCAGCAGAACTGGAAGACTCCCAAAAGGCCACCAGCCAAGCCAGGCGCAGTGGCTCACGCCTATAATCCTACCTACTCAGGAGGCTGGGATCTGAGGATAGTGGTTCAAAGCCAGCCTTAGCACTAAAGACCATGAGATACTTATCTCCAGTTAACACTAGAAAATGGAAAGTGCTGCTGGCTCGAGGGGTAGGGCTGTAGCCTTGACCTGAAAAGCGCGGGGACAGTGCCCAGGCCTAGGGATAGGATGGTATCCTTGAGCTGAAGTGTGTTCAGGGATGGCGCCCAGGCTCAGACTTTAAGCCCCATCTCTCTCTCTCTCTCTCTCTCTCTCTCTCTCTCTCTCTCTCTCTCTCTCTCTCTCTCTCTCTCTCTCTCTCTCTCTCTCTCTCTCTCTCTCTCTCTCACACACACACACACACACACACACACACACACACACACACGCACACGCAAAAAAAAAAAAAAAAAAAGAAAAGGAAAAAGGGCCACCAGCTAGCCTTAGGCAGGGAAAGAGGAATAAGGCTGACATGAGAAACACAGGGTTGCAGCAGAGTGAAGGAGGTGTTCTCCTAGACTCCTTGAAGCTTCCCAGTGACCCCACCTCTGTCCCAGTGTCCAAAGCCTCTGATTTCACGCTAGAAGTCTGCCTAATACTGTACCTCTACGTCTACCTCTCTTTCAACTTTTCCCATGCCGTGTATCTTGTGAGCTCCAAGCTACTCACTTGGTAATCCCTGTGACTGCAACACTTCCTCTCTCAGGTTCCCAGTAGAGAATTAATGTTCACTGTTATCTGTTCTATCCTTCCTTTGGGGAAACCAGAATTCTGTAAACCAGCACAGGACTACCTGGAATAAGTCATTTTTGACATTTCCTTGAAGCTGAATTGGCCAGGTGTTAAGTTCTGACCAAAAAGATCTAAGCAGGATGTCAAGCATGAATTCTAACAAGTGTTACTTGAAGCGAGAGGTACATTCTTATGGAAGAGTATGTGATGGCTGTGGCTGAAGCTGTTTCTCTAGACTATGAGGTAAAGTCTTGTTCTAAAAAGATAAAGAAGATGACAGATGACAACTAGACCCTTATTATTACATCCAGGTCTCTTTACATGGGAGAGATAATTCTTTTTAGGCCATTACTAGTTCTTGTTTTATTATTTTTGCTTTTCCTTTTTTTTTCCCTCTCTCTCTTTTTAGCTGACAGTAATGGGGTTTGAATTCTGGCCCTTAAGCTTGCAAGGTAGCCACTCTATCACTTTGATCATACCAGGCGTGCAAATGGGACCTGGACACCACCAGCTCCTCTCACTTTCTGTCCAGCAACATCTATCTCCACTATCCTACCACTGACCTGCACTTGAAAGCAAGCCCTGCACACACTCACATGCCTGGTGTACAGATGTGGGAGCTCCAGATGCTCCTGAGGCATTCCCAGTGGCAGGCAGGAGGAGCGGCAGAGGCAGGGGCCTGTGCAGCTGCTGCTCACAGATGCTCTGCCACTGCTCAAGGACGGATCACCTCCAGTGAGCACAAGCACCGGCTGTCCACGTTGGAAGCAGGGAGGGCGGGGGACAGGCTGCAGCCGGGGGGAGTTGGCATACATTTAGAAACTGTACTTGGCTGTCATTGGTACAGGCTATTTAGTGCATTCACCTCCCCCCAAGCGAGAACAGGACACTCGCAGGCTAAGAGATGGCGGGACACAGCATGTCCGTGGTAAACAATTTATTTTTCTACCTCAGTTGCTTGTGGCGGGGGGAGGGAATAAGATGTCATTAGGGAGCAGCGCAGATACACTATTTACAGTGATGGAGAAAATCCACAGTGGCTGAAGTGACTATGAGACAAACAACCAGGACAAGCTTACCCAAGCAAACAATTCAAAAAAGAAAAGAAAAAGTCAGTGGAAATAAAAGGAAACTAACCAGTTATCTCATCAAGCATCTTTAATGAGATGAGTCACACGGCACACGCTGGGTCTCAAGGACGCTGACATTCAAGTGTATGAATTTGCTCACATCCAGAGAATTAAATGGAAGCATACGGGTCACTTCTCAAAAACACAGCACAGACAAAGGGGTGACTTCTGCAGGTGCAACTGAGAAGTATGTTATTAAGCTGAAAGAGTGGGGGGGCAAGTGTGTGTGTGGGGGTGAGAATCACAGGAAATGATCCTCCAAGGGTGACCGTGTGGGTGCCAGCCCTGAGATGCAGCCTGATGGAGCTGGTTCTCCACGATCTATTCCTTCCTATTCCAGGTTATCACTAGGAAGGCAAGGCCAGCACAGGCAAGGACGAGGCTGCAAAGCCAGGAGGAGTTCCCAATGTGGGGTTAGGGTTTGGTGCCTGTATGCTCAACACAAGGCAGTGCCAAAGTGACTCTGCAGCACTTCTCCAAGATCAATGTTGTTACTGTGGCCACAGCCATGGAAAGATAGGCCACAAAGGACAAAGACAATAGCAGGTGCTCTTCCATATCCTGTTTTCCATGTTTTTTTTTTTTTTTCCTTTTGCCAGTCGTGGGCTTGAGCTCAGGGCATGAGCACTGTCCTTGGACTTTCTCAAGGCTAGAGCTCTACTACTTAAGCCTCAGCACCACTTCCAGCTTTTTCTACATATGTGGTACCAAGGAATCGAACCCGGGTCTTTGTGCATGCTAGGCAAGCACTTTAACCACTAGGCCAAACTCCTGGCCTGTTTTCCATGTTTTATAGAAAGGTGATGTGTGTTCACCACCGTCCACGACAGCACACGGGTGCTCTAACTCAGCTGTCAATCCCTCTGTGGACCTCCAGCAATTCAAAGCTTATCCCCATGATCATTACTCTAAAAATGTGACACCTTTCTGCCCTCCTGAGGAGTCTGGGCAAAGTC
The DNA here is from genome assembly GCF_031878675.1 of Megascapheus bottae. Taxonomy (NCBI): domain Eukaryota; kingdom Metazoa; phylum Chordata; class Mammalia; order Rodentia; family Geomyidae; genus Megascapheus; species Megascapheus bottae. Next base: position 41,741,097 of record NC_143525.1, on the reverse strand, counting down.
AGAGAAGTGTCTGGATCCTGCCACATTCTGGGGAACTGGGAAGGGGATGTTTGCTACGCACACAGGAGCAGTAAGAAGGAAGGGGAGTAGAGCATAAAGTCTGATTTATTTTTTTTCTCCTTAAACTTGAACAAAACAATGAGGTCTCTTCCAGGAATTAAAAATGAGAAACAGAATATTCATTTAAACAGGTGCTAGGACAGGGTTTTGGCAGGCCCTGACGGCAGGCGGAGTGGCCCAGCAGGGTGGTGTCCTCTCCAGAAATGGGAGCAACCCCCAATTTGTTATGTCTCTCCTAAGAACAACTTGATAAAAAATTTTTTTTTGTCTTGTGAAATCAGCCAATAGTCTGCAAAGTGAAATTAAAAAAAAAAAAAAACAACAAAAAACAGCAGGAAACAAATTAAGTGAAAATGGGAAGTGCTGTGGGGTCTATAATAGGGCATGGAGTCCACTGACCACAGTCACAATTCTACACTCAAAACTACTCTACATGATGGGCAGGCGGGGTGGACACCTGGGCCTAGGAAGGAGCCATTTCCAAAGTAACCAGCTGCCACTCAGCTTTTCCACAACAGCAGCTCTCCACACTCATGCTTATCCAAGGCTATCCAGTCCCCTTTCTTGGGCATCTCATTTATTCTCAGAGTCCTATGAGGGAGGCATCATCACCCAAACTATGGAGCCTATGTGCCCACAGACCAGGGAGGCTGTCTGTCCACTGTAATGCCTGTTTTCTGCCCCATTCACACCTAGTGACCGTGCAGATTTGTAAACTGCAGGAGCTATAGCCCTGGGTAGCAACATTATCTCAGGGCGCAATCAATCCAACTCCACCCTCATCCTGCCGCCAACCCCATTTCAGTCTGCCCAGCCTCTGTTTGGCTGCTGTTGCATGCCTGTCTGCTTAGGGCAGACCTACAATGTAGGTCATAAAGACAGACTTCTAACCAGATGTTTCCTTAGCTGGCTCATGGAATCCCTGAGGGGATATCATGAAAACACAGGGGCCTCTCAGCATGAGGTTCAGTTTGTTGTCCCCCAAATTATTACACATGAAGTTCTCCTAGTTCTACTCTCTTGGGACCAACACTCAGCTGCAGGACAATGGCAACCTGATTGTGAATGCAGGCAAGTTGTACTGGGCACACAGATCAGCACAGCACCCTCACAGAGGGCTGAGGTGGCTCAGCCTGCATGTCTCTGGAAGGCAAAGGAATGCAGGACTCTCCAGGCTGGACTGTGCATGTATGTATGTTTGAGTATAGACCCTCTTTTTGACCTCTAGAACAGCCTGGTCCCACAGATCTCTGCAGGCTGATGGAAATGTTCTGTATTCTGCATGTGGATGGTGAGTAGTTATAATGTGGCCCAGGACACCGAAGAACTGAAATTTGGCTTAAATTAAAATATTAGTGGCTAATGCTATACTAGTGCACCAAGAGCTTACAAAGGGTCTTATGGTTGACAGTGGAGTATGGAAAGATAGCCTTTGCTGCAAGGAGGGCTTCTGAGGGCTGCCAAGGACCTTTGCTGAGGTTTCATCTCAGGTAAGGGACTGCCTTGGCCCCATAAGAAATGGCAGAGTGCTAGGCATGGTGGCTCACGCCTGTAATCCTAGCTACTCAAGTGGCTGAGATCTGAGGATCAAGGTTCAAAGCCAGCCCAGGCACAAACTGGACCTGAGACTTTTATCTACAATTAACCTCTAGAAAACGGGTGGTAGCCTTATTCTGAAGAGCTCAGGGACAACACCTAGGCCGAGTTCAAGCGCCATGACCCATTTAAAAAAAAAAAATGGCAGAGCAACTGCCTGCCCCACAGCTCTCTTATCTCAAGTCTCTGATGCTGCAGCTGTACTCCTCTCCTTTGACCAACATCATCCATCAGAGAGGTACACAGATCCCAAAGATGCTACCTAGCCCCTTGCTTATGAAGAAAGTGAGGCCCAGAATCTGAGAACCTTGCCAGTCACCTGGATAACTGGTGGCAGAGTCAGGACATGAGCCTGGGCTGAGGGAGCCATAGGGCATGGCCCTGAGGATCCTAAATGCCTCCTATAGCCATCTCCTGGCACACATAGCCTCTCCTACTCCCAAGCTTGGGGGTTAATGCTAGCTCACGTCTCTTTTTCTGCCTACCCACCTATCAATCTCTGAGTGCACCCCGCCCCCACCCCAGGCCACCTTTCTGCTCAAGTCCCTTAGAACTTGATGCTTGCAGGCCACCTAGTCAGCTATGTAGAGTCACAATGACCTGCCAGGAATGACCTGCCAGGAGCCTGGCTCCCATGTGGAGCCTCTCCTCAGTAAGTCTCTTTCCAACAACCCCTTGGGATATCTCAGCTAAACTTTCACCCAGACACTAGGCATCACACTATATTCCCATCTATACTTCATGTCTGGGAACCAAGTTCATCTGTACAGGGAGACTCAAAGCTTCCTGTGGTGTCCTCCCCCTCCCCATCAGACTATACCTGTCCTGGTTACTGCCAGTCACCTGAGAACTGGAGCTAGAGCACAAGGGTGTGAGCAAGTATCGTGGCCTGAAAGTCATGTCAACGAGAGGAGAGCCTGTGCAGCCTCTCCAGGGCAGACAGGGCCCCTCTCTCCAGTATACATAAGAAGGGCCAGAGCACAATGGTCAGAGCCAAGTAGAAAGAGGCGAGGAGGGGAAGGAGCAAGGAAGGAGAGGCACTGGACATCAGGACTATGGAGCAAAGGATGAAGGAGACAGTGGGGTGCTGGACAGTGAAAGGAAACCCTGGGTAGCGAGTTTAGTCTCCAGTAAAAAGAACGCTAGAACAGGCTTCAAAAAAAAGGAGTTGGCCAGGAGCGCCCTGTCTTTGTTTTCTTCCCTCCCTGTCAATAGCATATTCCAACCCTCCAGTCAATCAGACACTGAGCTGCTTCCTAACCTTGCACTAAAGGGAAGTGTAAGGTAGCATATCTGAAATAGAGTAACGTATGAGCTGTATCTTCTTCTGAAGCCCCCCCCCTCCAGATATAGCCCACCTCCTCAGTTTCCAACATCCCAGGAGTCCAAGCACTTACTTGGGAACTGGTAGCCATAACTAGGCGCAAATCCAGGGTAGCCTCGGCCATAGGTTGCCACAAAATTGGGGTAGCCTTGAACACAGAAAGAGAGAGTTGTTAGACGGTAGCTCAGTTTTGGGGTGCAGTCCCGAGGTGATGCACACATGCCAGAGTCATTGTCCTGTACAGAATGACTTGTCTCCAGGGAGGATCTTTACCCAGGGCCTGGGTTGCCACTCTCTTGTGGTGCGAGTGGGAGGTGGGGCTGTCAGTCTGCTAGTAACTAACCAGTATTTGGGCAGCCAGACCTCCCAAAGCCCATGCACTTTCTTGAACCTGCAGAGTAAATGCCACAAATTAGCACCAAACACAGGGCCTGCACCAGGCTCTGACATTTGGAGAGCTTACCCTGAATGTACTTTACTATAAAGCTGTTGACAGTAGGAGATTAAAGTCCTTGTAGTGTCTCCTCCTGAGGTGGTTGACAACAAGGCCAGCACCAGGCCTGCCTGGGGTCAGACAGGGGGAGGTATCTCAGTTTAGTGGCTAACCTGAGGGCTGGCTGGCCTTGGACCTTAGGCAAATGCTGGACCTAAGTAGCCATGGCCTTAGGGTTGGGGAAGAGAGCAGGGCGTGTCTGAGTACAACACACCACAGCGGTGCCAGTGTGCCAGGAAGTCCTGGGGAGAGGTATGGGGGGACTGGGTGAGTGAAAATGTGCACTGCGAGGTCTGGCCTGGGTGCAGAAACCAAAGTCCTAAGTTTTCAAGGGCACATCATGGTAAGCAGTTCTGGGGAAGCTGCTGCCATGATAGCCCCGGGTGCAGAGAGAGCCCACTGGAAGTCCTGGTGTAGGTTTAACTTCAGCTTTGGCTATAGTGATGGCCAGTGTATATGGGATTTCCTTGGCCACAGTAGGTTCGCTGTCCCTACTGGCCTTAAATACCATGGTACCTCCTGACTATTCCTCAAATACTTCCACATTTGTCCTGCCATCAGGCTACTCTGGCTGCCAAGGTCAGTATCTGTAGGTTTGGGGCTTCCAGGGATGGAGCCCTTGCCTTGTGAGACTCGACAGGAGGCTAGGCCAGTGAATCCAGGTTCAGCCAATGCAAGCCTTCCCCACATGCTTCCTCTGAAGCTAGAGGACAGAGGAGGAGTAAGGAGTGATGGCTTGGAATGTACATTGATACCAGCAGCAGCAGAATCCAGCATTTGGAGGAAGCAACAGTGACCCTCTGAGGTGGCCATTCCTGGGCTGTATCCTTGGAGGGAGCTGGAGATAGAATCCCTCTTTCCTCCCAGCTCCCTAGTTCCTGTCTATGTTCTGAGGCCTGTTCTTAGCGTCTGATAATTCTGTATACTGCCCACATTCCTTGCAATGATCTCCTTTGCTGCTTCCAGCAGCCAGGGTTGTTCTGTTGCTTCCACAAAAGCACTGGTTGAGCACCATTTCAACGAGTGGATTCCAGATAGCCTGGAAACCCTCTAGCAGCAAAGACAACAAAGACCAATCACTTCATGTTTCTGCACTCCCTCACACTTTTTTGTTGTTGGTCGTAGGACTTGAACTCTGGGCCTGGGCGTTGTCCCTGAGCTCTTCAGCTTAGGGCTACTGGCCTGCCCTTGAGTCAAGCCCCACTTCCCATTTTCTAGGGGTTAATTGGAGACAAGAGTCTCAAGTCCTTTTGTGCCCAGGCTGGCTTTGAACCTTGGTCCTCAGATCTCAGCCTCCTGCATAGCTAGGACTACAGGCATGAGCCACTGTGCCCAGCTTTTTTTATGTCAGTTTAGCTTTTTGGACCAGAGCTTTAGAGGACCAGAGCAGAGACTTACTGCCACTCTCTTCTCTTCAGATGCTAATGGTGGGGGCTTTTGCCTGTGGCCACTGGATTAAGAATTTATACACATGGGTGTGATAAGTCAGAAAATGGATTCTGGTCCTACCTTGGACCCAGTACCATACTCTTGGGGATTATTGAGATCTGAATGCTCCAAACCCTCCAAATTCATATGCTCAGCCTAACACACTGAGCTATATTGGGAGGTGGAGTCTTTGGGAGGTAAAAAGGTCATGAGAGCAGAGCCCTCCTGAATGGAATCAGTGTTCTTTTCAAGGAGGCTCCAGAAGAAGGCTCCCCCTTCACCAGGTCAGGACAGTGAGATGCTGACCATGAGAAAAGGGCCCTGGAATCTGTCAATGCCTTTGTTATCTATACACAGAATAGGACCTTTAGAACTCTGTCGTAGCAGCCTGATGTAAGACAGAGCCTTCTCTTTCTCTTGGAACCTGAGTCTTGGACTTGCAGAAAGCATTGTGAGGTCCCTTGTGGTACTGATAAGACTTAAAATTCTCATCCAAGACCAGCTATGGTTCTCTCCTTTGCTTCAGCCAGAGGTTCTCAAATATGTATGCACTGAATTTACTGGCCAACTGAGCTATCTCTGCTTCCACAGGCCCTATCGACTGCTCTCTCACACCTGTCTCACCAGCAGAAGGCTTCCCAGGTGAGACAGAATGTCCTAGGCCCTCACTGCTCTCTGAGACCCAGGAGCTAAGGGGGACATGGAGCTCAGATACCTGATGGGTAAAGGAGGAGAAAGAGAAGACATGATAGTCCTCAGACGCATGCACACTGGTTTCTTCCTGAGTATTTATTTCATGACTGGGCAGCTCAATTCTTCAAATTGATCACCTGCTATCAAATTGGATCTTTCAGCACTAGATTTTTTTTCTAATACCATTATTTCAACAATATTGATGAACAGATTATATGCAAACAGCCAAATCACTGCTGCCTAGGAGCATTCCTGATGAAAAATGGCCCTGTTACTTCTAACTTCAGAGCTGTGGGGGGAGGGATCTTAAATATTTTATTGTTAATCTGATAGCGGAGCAGCCAGTTGCTCCCTGTACTCAGGACCCCCACATGATCCAGTCATACATGCTTTCTTGCTGGCATACCCTAACCATGTTTGACAAGAACGACAAAAAACATGGCCACATTCATCCCAACTTTGGGCCTCGTTCCACTCTTCCTGGACAGGTCAACATCGTCATTTCCTGAGGAAGACAAGAATTTGGCATCCCATTGCTGAACAGCCTCTTGGCCAGGCAGATGAAATTATAAATTTATAATACAACATTACTTCAATTTTCCTCTTCATTTACTGCTGTGCAGCCCAGCTCTGCTCCAGCGGCTCACAGCCATGGCCACATGGGGAAAACTGGCAGGCTGCATATCAATAGCACATTATAGCAGGCCCATGTGGATGCTCCATCAAGCCACATTATGGTGGGGTGACCCAGCCACCACTTCCATTAGCAGCTGGGCCCCTCCCTCACTGGCCACTGCACAATTCATTTGCTCCAGTACCCTGGACGCCTGATCAATCCCACAGTAATTATCTCTTGTCACCAAAGTTAAAAAAAAAAAAAAAAAAAAAGCAAGCCTTCTGCCTGGATGATCACCTTTCATGCAGGCCGGTTTTCCATTGTGACAGAAATCAACAATAGGAGTTGATGTGAAACTTCTTTGGAGGATACATTTTAGGGATGCTAGTGGGCTCTAGATCTATGTTCCAAATCTTGGATGGGTCTGAACTTATCTTCTCTTGTGCTCTGTTATTCAGCTACTCAAGAGTCACGGAAAACTGTTCTCACCAGCTTTAAAGCAACAAGAGACAAGGGCCATTTATTCAGGGAACAGCTAGATTGTGACATATCTGTGTGACATGCAAAACTCTGCTTAGGACACCATGATAGTTCCATGAGGTCTACAAAGCAAACTAAACACCAGGGCTAGGATCCTTTCCGAGAAAAGGAAGTGAAGGCCAAGGTCTATAAAGACATTTAGCTTCCCAAATCACCTAGCATCACAGAGGTTCCCCTACACCTCAGCTGCCTAACTTAAGCTAAAGGTCTGATCAGATCTTACGATAGGAGCAGATTATAACTTTTGGCTCATCTCAACGATTGATTGGTGCCAATTTTGGGCACTGTCCCTAAGCTCCTCTCCTCCCAGCCTCTTGAATCACAGCTCCACTTTTGGCTGTGTTTTTGTTTTTGTTTTGTTTTGCTTTGCTTTTTGTTTGTTTTTTTAAGTAGCTAATTGGTGGTAAGAGTCTCACGTACTTTGCTGTCTGGGGTGGTGGCTTCAAACTATGATCCTTAGATCTCAGCCTCATGAGTAGCTGTGATTACAGGTAAGAGCCACAATTAATTTTTTCCTTTCAATTCAGAGGGCCTTATTTAAGGGTAAGAATCATAGTTGAGACTGCAGTAAAGATTCTTGGTATAAGTTTAGATAAAAATGCATTTGGGGGCCGGGAGTTTGGCCTAGTGGTAGAGTGCTTGCCTAGCATGCATGAAGACCCAGGTTTGATTCCTTGGTACCATATACATAGAAAAAAGCCAGAAGTGGTACTGAAGCTCAAGTGGTAGAGTACTAGCCTTGAGAAAGCCCAAGGACAATGTTCAGGCCCTGACCTCAAGCCTAGGACTGGCAAAAAAAATAATAATAAATAAAAAATGCATCTGGGCTGGGCGTGGTGGCTCACACATGTAATCCTAGCTACTCAGAAGGCTGAGATCTGAGGATCAAGGTTTAAAGCTAGCCCATGCACTAAAGACAATGAGACTTTTATCTCCAATAATCACTAGAAAACGGGAAGTGGGGCTATGGCTGAAGGGGTAAGGTGGTAGCCTTGAGCTGAAGAGTACCACTCTGGGTACCCGGCCCAGAGTTCGAGCCCCATGACTGATCAAAAAAAATGCAAAATGCATTTGGATAAAATGGTTAGCTGGTCAACTATATCTCTCCAAGCTGCCAGAGTGAATCTTTACTGCAAGGTCTCAGAAATATGCCATTTCTCTACCAACAGTTAAACAGTATGTGCCCAATGAGGCCAGGAGAGTTAAAGGCAAGGGGATTATGTGGCTGAGGGGAAAGCAGGCCAAGAGTATTCAAACAGTCATATGCTTGCTTTAAGTCTATTTTCATTAAGAAAAATCAAGGTAATTCTTTTACAGCGGGCTAGCTAACTGTGGGCACTCTTGCTATGTGAAGTGGAATAGTGTCTCAGGGACTGTAAAAATACCTTCTTCAAAGGGTGCATTTACTTTTGGTTCTATCTCACTGAGAGGCAGGTGACATCATCTTGGGATCACCCTCTTCTACTACCTGACATGTTTAAAAGGGATTTCCATTGTAAGGATTACCCTATCCTTCTATCAAAGTCTGTAAAAGCTAAAACCTAAACAGGTATAGGTTTTCTCAAAGGACACTGGCAGCCAGAGTCCTATTAAGAGAAATCAAGAAGGAATAACCCTGTAATTTTACCATATGCTCATCAGACTCTTTTCCATGAGTCCTTCTAAAGCGTGGGGAAAATGTAAAAGGGTATTAAATCATTCCATGGTGGTCAAGTCATTCATAGGCCAGCATGTAGACTCCCAACTGAACATCATTTCTTGGAGATCAGAGGATTTGTTCTCTGTTGCACATCTGGTATTTTAAATAGGCACCTGCCAGGCCCTTAGTACATACTCAATAAATATTTGGCAGTGCAGACAGCAGGGTCCTCACCCAAGAGAACCTGAGCCTCAAGTGCTGAGCTGCACCATTAGGTGACATGAGGGTAGCTCAGGGAGTCTGCAGTGGTGTGTCAGAGAGGCTGTTGGGAGATGGTGACCTGACTGGAAGGTGACAGGCATAGTAGACTGTGAGACAGTGAGCTTGTTTCCTAGATGCTTTGCCTGACACATCCCTTCTCCCCAGACTCCAGCTAAGTGGGTTCGTAGCCAGGATCTCTTGGGACACATGGGATAGCTTCAGGCAGTGGCTGGGAAATTCGGGAGACCTGGGTGCAGAAGCCTAGAGCCAGCATATAGGTCCTTGTGTTAAAGTCAGGCAATACAAGGACTCTTCGGTCTCTTGAAGCTGGGGCTGAGAAGACACCACCATCACCACAGCACATATCACACCTGCAGATCTTGCTAAGCAGAAACTGACTTCCAAGGGGTAAGGGTGTCCACCACCTACCCCTGTAGTCTTGTGCCCAAAGCCCTCCATTACCTGACTGTCACAGCTCCCAGCTGACATATACCTTAGTGATGTGAAGATATGTTCCTCTCTTTTACATTTTAACATTTCTGTCAATTACCCCCATCTCTCAGTCAGTGTGTAAAACAGCACCAAGCACTTCACGCACATCCCCCACCCCCATTTTGAATGTACTTGAAAAGTTTACCTCCCTAACCAGAGCACCTAAAATTTCAAGAAATACTGCATTTGCCCTCTAGATTCAGTTTCCCTTCTGCAACAACTCCATCCAGTGAGGTCTGTCCCATGGATGGGGATAAATGAAGATCAGAGAGGCCAACCCAATTCTTCCAAGTTACACAGGGGAAAAGAGTCTAGACCTTTTGCTTTCAAAGTCCTGAGCCTTTCCCCTTGAACTACAGGTCTGCTCAGAGCTGTTTAGACTAGGGCTGATATGATAGGAATAGCTCTCTGCTTGGTTGAGGCTCTGAGCCAGGGGTGGGCTGGGGCAGGACTTGGGGTTCAACAGTTAAGGCAGGCAAAAGGGAAAAAGCCTCAAGCAGCAGGGTAGGAGTGGAGGAGCTGGGGAGAGTATAGAGCAGGAACAAAGGAGCTATTTTTAACAGTACTTTACCATGGCTCAGGAAAGACTACTTGAAACAGGCAGGGAAGAATCAGGGCAGGTGACTAAGCATATGGCATTTATCACAGTCCTTTCTGAGCAAGAGGGAGACTCAGATGGTGTCTGCAGATGCTCAAGGACTGTGTCCTGTCCACCATCGCCTCTGTAGGTGCTCTCAGGATGGGGTTACTTAGGCTGCCCACTTTCTGCAGGCACAGCCAGTCCTTAAGGCCCCCAGCCAATACTCCTGTTCTTAGCCCGAGGTTCTACTTCAGGATCCTCATGTCCCAAGGCTACTCCTTGATGTGAAAGGCCCTGGGCTTACTCATCCAGCGCAGCCTAGCCCAAATGTCACTCCCCTCCACCCGTCCTGACAGGCTCTCACAGCAACCCAGGACTATGAGGATGAACCAAGGCCTCTTTGAGATAAGCTGTGCTATGTCTCTTTCCTTGGACCCTGAGCTCCCCAAGGGCAGGGGATATGGCTGCCTGGTTCAACACTGGATTCCTAGTGTCAGCCCAGGGCTGGGCACATGTACATGCTGAAGGATATTGCTGTGAATGCTTCTGGACTCTCTCCCTGTTGTGGCTCCCATGAGCAAAGTCCTAGAAACCCTTGTGTTTAGGGCACCTAGGCCCGGCTGTCTGGGAGGAGGTGGGTTGGGGTCCAGAATGATGAATATGGAAGTGATTTTATTCTTTCAGCAGATGAGCAGAGATGGCTTGACTGCAACTTCTGCTTTTCTCCACTGCACAACCAGTGCATTCTTCCCAGCCTAGGAGGGCTAATGAGGTGGGCTCAGGAAGGTGAGCACTTCCTGCAGATCTGGATTCCAGATAGGTCCTCATTTATGCCCACGGCCTCGCTACTCAATTTCAATTCACAACTCCACAAGCCAACAAACAGGTGGCTCAATTCATTTTTTCTTTTTCTTTTTGGTTGGCTGTGGGGCTTGAACTCAGGGACTGGGTGCTGTCTCTGAGCTCAAGGCTAGCGCTCTACTAATTTGGAGCCACAGTGCCACTTGCAGTTTTCTGGTGGTTAACTGGAACTGAGTCTCACAGACTTTCTGGCCCAGGCTAACTCCGAACCTCAAACCTCAGACTTCAGCCTCCTGAGTAGTAAGGATTATAGGTGTAAGCCACTAGCACCTGGATGGCTCAACTCTTAAAGTTTGATTTCAACATTTAAAATGATCAATTTGAAATGATAAAAGTTCTGTCTGAGATGCAGCATCAAGTAAAACAAAAATAAACTTTTTTTTTTTAAAAGCAAGACCCTAGCAACTGCCTCCCAATAATTAGGAAATAATTCTCACTAATTTCAAACACCACCTTAATAATTACACTCTTACATAGGAGTATTTAATTTTTTCTGTTACTAAGTATATATTCCTACAAGTAAGTTCTAAAACTTAACAATTATGACCTGATATGTTAATAAGCTAAGTGAAAGCTGGGTGCTGATGGCTCACATCTATAATTCTTTTTTTTTTTTTTTTTTTTTCCAGTCCTGGGCTTGAGCTCAGGGCCTGAGCACTATCCTTGGACTTTCTCAAGGCTAGAGCTCCACCACTTGAGCCTCAGCACCACTTCCAGCTTTTTTCTACGTATGTGGTACCAAGGAATCGAACCCGGGTCTTCGTGCATGCAAGGCAAGCACTTTAACCACTAGGCCAAACTCCCGGCCCCACATCTGTAATTCTTGCACCTGGGAGTCTACGATTGGAAGGATCACAGAGCCTACCCCGGATATACACATGACCCCTTTTCAACCAATAGCTGGCCATGCTATCATCCTCAGTTAATGAAAGCACAGGCATGGGAAGATCTCTGAACAGAAAAGGCTGTGAGACACCATCTCAGGGTTAAGAAATTGGGTATGATGGTGCATATTTATCCTAGCTATGGTGGGAAGGAAAAAATGTGAAGTCAATAGTCGAGATGTATGCTTGGGCAGGAAGTGAGACCCTATCTCAAAAATAACCAAAGAAAGGGCTGGAAGCAGGCATGGTTCAGTGGCTAAAGCATCTGCCTAGCAAATGTGAAGTGTTGAGTTCAAACCCTAGTACTCTCTCTCTATAAAACATCTAGCCCATGGAACATCATAGCTTTACTGTACAATGTGCAGCGCAGTCAGTCTCATAGGAGGGGCTAACTGCATGTGATGGTTCACCATCACCACCTAGCATAGCACCTTCAGAGAATATGGGACCATGTATATCCAGCATTCACTGAATGCATTCTTAACATTGTAAAAGTCCACCCATCGTAAGGTGGGAACAGCCCTGTATAACATACTGTTTTCATTACTATAGCTTTCTGTAGTAATAGTTCTAGTATTGGATAAAAACCAGTGTTTTCAAGGGCATACTAAACTTATGAGCACAAAGATGTTCACTGCAACATTGTTTACCATAGCAAAGATATGGAACCAACCCAGATGCCTCTCAGTAGATGAATGGATCAAGAAGATGTGGTACTTATACACAATAGAATTCTATGCTGTCCAAAAGAATGACATCGCCCTATTCATAAGGAAATGGAAAGACTTGGAAAAGAATCATATTAAGTAAAGTAAGCCAGACCCAAAGGACCATAGGCTCAATGGTTTCTCTCATGTGTAATAATTAATACACATCTAGGACTCTCCTAGCAGAGGATCACAATAGCTCAAAAGCTATGCACATAAGGTCATATAGGATGAGACTAAATGAAATGAACTCTAGGATATGGAAACAAGAGGTTTATATCTGTTGTTCTTAATGTATTATTTCATTTCTTTTCTCTTTGTTTCCCCTTATGGTTAATCTCATGTGGTTACTGTATTTGTTACCTGGTATACTGTGAATATATTTATTTGTTTATTTGAGATAGGGAAGGGAAGGTGAAAAAACAAGATGATTGGGAGGGGTGGGGGGAGGGAAATAGGGACAAAAACATGAGAAGGGGTATCAATGGTGAAAAGTAATGCACCCACTACCTGACAAATGTAACTGTAACCCCTCTATATATTATCCCAAACAGTGTTTTCTCATTTTTCTCTCTTCCAGTCCTGGAGCTTGAACTCAGGCCTGGGCACTGTCCTTGAGCTTTCTCAAGGCTATGCTTTACCACTTGAGTCACAGCACCACTTCTGGCCTTGTCTGTGTATGTGGTACCTAGGGATCAAACCCAGGGCATTATGCATGCCAGGCAAGCACTCTACCACTAGGCCATACACCTGGTTCCTCATTTCTCTATTTTTTTTTTTTGTTGTTGTTGTTGTTGGTCATGGGGCTTTAGCTCTGGGCCTGGGTGCTGTTCCTGAGCTCTTTAGCTCAAGGCTACCGCCCTACCCCTTGAGCCACAGTGCCACTACTGGTGGTTAACTGGAGATAAGAGTCTCATGGACTTTAGTGCCTGGGCTGGCTTTGAACCACAATCCTCAGATCTCAGCCTCCTGAGTAGCTAGGATTACAGATGCCTGGCTCATTTCTCTTTTTTAAAATATTTATTATTATTATTATTATTATTAATTTGCTAGTCCTAGAGCTTACACTCAGGGCCTGAGCACTGTCCTTGGGCTTTCTCAAGATTAGCACTCTACCACTTGAGCCACAACACCACTTCTGGCTTTTCTATGTATGTGGTACGGAGGAATCGAACCCTGGTCTTTGTGCATGCTAGGCAAGCGCTCTACCATTAGGTCAAATTCCTGGCCTCTCAAAGTATTTCTTTTTCTTATTCATTCCTACAGGTTTCTTCTTCTAGAGAAGTTTTAGAATCATCTGAAGAAAGTTTCTAAAGAACTCTAATAAGACTTTTTTTTCTTGCAAACTGTTAATCTTAAAAAATTAATTTGAGGGGAATTAATATCTTGGCTACTTTTAACTATTCTCAAGTGGCATCACTTTCCATTTTTACAGTTACTCAAAACAGCTTTACCTGCCCTTATTATTTTCAAGTAAGATAGACTTCTTTGTAAGCCCAAGAAAAGTTTTATAAATTTAAAACTAAGCTAGGAATGATTTAAACAGCAGCAAATCTGAAAATATATAAAGAGCTTATCAAACAATATAGAAGAGGGACTCTTAGGCAAACTAAATGAAAACCCATTAAAATTAGACAGCTCATGTGCCTGAATGGAATTTTACCATTAACTACCATTTATCCCATTTAATTAGTATTTTCCTGACACACAATAACTTCCACTAAAATACCACTCTCTCGCCTTGAAATTTCTAATTATTGTGGCGACCCACGCCATTCCGCATCTCTTCTGCTTTCCCCATCTTTCATGCCATTTAGGCGGTGAGATTTTCAATTATCTGCGCAGGACGGACAGAGATACCTTTAAGGAAAGGGGCATATAATATGCAACTCAATTTCTCTAAAAGCCAGAAGAGATCATTTTTAGTCAGAACAAACACACTTTGTCTTTCATCATTTTTTTTTTGCAAATAAAGAGTAAAACAGGCTATTTAAAACATCCATTTAAATGCAAATTTTGATATCCCAAGAGAAAAATGTTAATCATTTAAATAGACAGGATTCCCTCCCACCCATGCATGCCACCTCTACTCCTTTCTCAAGTTTCAGAAGCTATAGCCTGAGCTCACACAGAAGCCAACCAGGAGTCTTTAGGTCTTTGAAACCTCTAATGGGCTAGGAGGACCTAGACACAAAGAACAACTTGTGCACAGGAAACAACAGAGAGTAGCAATAAGTCAGGCATAGACTAAAATGATATGCATATATGTCTACCTGGTCATCTTCATTTAAAAACAAGGAAGATGAGGCACATACTATTTCTGTAATTGGCAGGTGACTCTGGTGGGTACACAGACTTCCATACAACCCTCCCTTTCCACCATGATCCCTGTCCAGACTCACCAAGCATCCCCATACCAAGCATGAATGCATCCATGGTGTAAGGCAGCCCTCGGGCCCGGCCTCTGGTCCCAGGTGGAAACATGACTTCTTTCGGCTGAGCTTTCTTACATTCTACCTGTTAAACAGAAAGGCCAACAAATGAGATGCAAATGAATTCCACGTAAATGTCAAATGCAGAACTGATCTGGTTACGAGCAAAGTTATTTTTAGACTTGTTCCTTACTCACTATAAAAATAGCCATGCTGAGGAAATGGCCTGCAAAATAAATATTTAAGAAAACACACCACTCGTGCAAATCCTGCTTTGGAAAAACCTACAAGGATGAAATTAGGTTCTGGAAGGCCAGCAAGGACAGCAGCTAAAGATACACATGCAGGATAGAGCTCAGATGGAAGTTTGTATAGAAAGCTTGATAGATTTCTTTTCTTTTCTTTCTTTCTCTCTTTTTTTAAAGAAGGCAGGCCATGGCTTACAGATGTGCCTGAAGTCTAATGAGAGCAGCAGTAACCATCATCCCTCCTGATTGTGTGGCCCTTTATACACATCCCTCTAATGTTCCTTCAAGCCAGGGGCTCTACACATCAGGTCATCTCATTCTATCTCTTATAAAACAGGCCACTCAGCCTCGGCTCAATCTCACGGATGAGAAAAGTCATCATAAGGAGGCCTGGGTAACATGCCGAAAGCCACCCCTTGCAGGTGCAAGCTTCAAAGCCTGATCTTTACAATTTCTGCGTTAGTGATGCCAGGATTTCCATTCAACCTATATCATTCCCATTCCCAGGGAACATGAGATTAAACCCTGATTCCCTTCCTCTAAGATATCCAGTGTTCACTTGCACCTATAGCTTTATGCAGTTGCTAACCTTTTCAGTTTACATTCTGCCTCCAAAATATCTTCATCTTCTCCAGAAATCATTTGGTTAACAACCCTAATGATACAAAATTTAAATGCCCGGGGAAATAAGTGCATGCCATGGCCTGCTGAAGAATCTCCGCTATTTGCCTAGAGCACCCAGTCTTGCTCAGCACTTGTTTCTTCTCGACAAATCTGTGAGCCAGTAGTCAATCCCATTGCTGATGAAGATGGGCTACTGCAGGGTAAGGCAGGGTTGCTTGCAGTAGCCAGCAGTAATACAGCCTGATAGTGACCCAGGATCAAAAGAACAAGCCACATTATATGCATATATAGTTTAAAAAGGAATCTCTCAGGCTTGGCACTGGTGGCTCATGCTTGTAATCCTAGCTATTCAGGAGGCTGAAATCTGAGGATCACAGTTTGAAGCCAGCCCAAGCAGGAAAGTCTGTGAGCCTCTTATCTCCAATTAACCACCAAAAAAGTGAAAGTGGAGCTGTGACCCAAGTGGCAGAGCACTAACCTCAGCCTTGAGCACAAAAGCTCCGGGGCAGAGTCTAAACCCTGGGTTTAACATCCAGGACTCACATTGACTCACACACACACAGACACACACACACACACACAGACACATGGACACACACACAGACACATGGACACACACACATACGGACCTACCTAAATTATTCATTTTAGAGATATTGTCACCCCCAAATACTTCAATTAAAGAGGTACTATTCCAGCTCATGCCCAGGGTTCAAGTCCCATGACTGACCAAAAACGAAAAACAAACTTTTCTCCACTGTTAAGAAAGTAGAAGTGTGGCTCAAGTGGTAGAGTATCACTACCACCAGGCCAAACTCCCAGCCTAGATAAAAAACCCAAATGTTCCAAACAACAGGTGGGCGCTGCTGGCTCACGCCTGTAATCCTAGCTACTCAGGAGGCTGCAATCTGAGGATCACAGTTCAAAGCTAGCCTGGATAGGAAAGTCTTTTATCTCCAATTTACCACCAGAAAACTGGAAGTGGTGCTGTGGCACAAAGTGGTAGAGCACCAGTCTTGAGCTGAAGTGCTTAGGGACAGGGCCCAGGCACAGACTTCAAGACCCACAACCAAAACAAAAACAAACAAAAAACCCTTCAAACAACAGCAACTACAGCAGCAACAAAAAGCAAGAATAAACCCCAGTTCAGGCTGACAATTTCCATTGTACATTTTGCTATTGTTTACTTTCCAAATTTTCTGCTAGGTGTAGATAGCAACATGTTTTCTTAAGACAATGCAATCATCTGTCACCAATGGGGTTATTAGGGAATTATTGTGACAAGCAAGAGAAGTTAGTTAAGAGAAGTAACTTCACAAGTTTAGTCTTTCTGTTTTTTCTCATTTGTCCTGGGATAGCAATTGCCCGAGTTCCCACCTCCCCACCCCCGCCCCAATCCAGGGGAATGACACTCAGGCCCCGAGAGGACTCTTACAAAAGCAGACTGAGAAATCTTATTTGCATGAATTTTCCCCAGCCCAGGAAAGTGGGCGGGCCCTGCACAGGCAGACAGATAATTACCTAGCATGACACCAGGATAGGGAATAATGTCGCTAACCAGCTCCCTTCCTAATAGCCCTATCGGTGACAATCTATTGCATTGTCTTATGAAAACCTGCTGCCTGTTCCTAGGCAACCTGATCAACGAAAATTTCAGGTTTATACAATTTTCATTTAGGGAACATAAAGGTTAACTGACTGTAATAGGAGTATTTTAAACAAACCCACCTACTCTTCCTCTCATGAAACAAGGCTGGCAGCTCTGTTTAATTCTGCTGTCTTTGCTGGTGGCGTTTTTTGGGCTGTACCTACCACAGGAGTTCTGACAACCCCCTGCTGTGTCAACTGTGAGCCCTCCCAGAGGCCAGGAGCCTTGACTTCCGCACTCTCAGGACTCCAGCCAGCCCTGGGCATTTGAGTGACAGGGAGAGGCAGCAGACACAGCAGGGTACCTGGCCTGGCTTGGCCTGTGCTGAAGACTTCTTGAAAGATTTCTCAGACCAGAAGCCTCCCCATAGAGCCTCCCCTCTCCAGTCAGGTTAATTCAGTGGAGGAGGAACTCTGTGTGCCTGGCAAGAACTAGATTTTGGGGGACACAAGTCTCTGCCCTGAGAGCTCTCAATCTATTCAAAATCAGCTCTGACTGTCTCATTCTCCAAAGATAAATGCAAGTATTCACACACTTTATCACCCCTGGCCACCTCTGGGCTTGTCATTGCTTGGCCTTAGAGTTACAGTTTATTATTGAGGCCATCCTACCCAACTATTCTCTTCTGTAA
Source organism: Megascapheus bottae (assembly GCF_031878675.1). NCBI lineage: Eukaryota > Metazoa > Chordata > Mammalia > Rodentia > Geomyidae > Megascapheus > Megascapheus bottae. Next base: position 41,723,340 of record NC_143525.1, on the reverse strand, counting down.
GCCAGGGAGCTTGGCATGGAAAACTGAGGTAAAGCTGGAACCCAAATAGGAAAAACCGTCTACTACTTTGGCTCTCATCATGACTTAGGTCATCTGGCCACACACCACACTCCAGCTATCAACCGTGTGCGGAAAGTACTCCTACACAGAATGTGGCTTCAGGCAACCATCAATTGTTTCTTCTCCAGGGTTCTGGGAGTTCTTTCACAGCAGTCAGCTGGGATTCTACTTGTAGCCTCTCACAGAGATGTGGCTGGGGCTGGGGCCAGAGGAAGTCTTGCCTCAGCTGGAGGTCTACGACCTTCATGGATGGGGATGCCATCCATGGCTTCTCTAGAGAATACTGTCCTCTCACTGATCGTAGCTTTGTCATAAGCACCAGCATTCCACACAAGAAGTAGAGGTGGTAAGGCTTCTCCTAACCTAGCCTTAGGACTCAACATGTTACTCTATTGGTTCTACTGTGCCAGCCTGGAGCCCATATGGATGCTCTATCCCACACTTCTACTTGGGGCAGGGGTTCAGGATGTTTGGCACTGGCTTTTGAGGAAGGTACAAGGACTTTTACGACAACAGAGTCCCTTGCAGTTAGCCCAAACTCAAGGCAGGGAGTTTTGGGGAAGAGACAGGCAGTCTGAGAAGGCAGCCAAGCTCTAGGGAGTGAAAAGGCTTCTGTTTCCTTTGCTTGCTATACAAACAGCACAAGTCAGCACACACTACTGTGCTGTGCCAGAGGGAAACTCAAGTCCTGTACCTGTGGCCTTGCTGCACCACCCAGAGACAAGGGGGCTCTGTGTGGCCTGCCTCATTCCTTACCGCCAACAGGTCATATTACATACTCCTTGCTTCTCTAGGGAGACAAGGCCTATTTCAAAGGATAAAAGCCCTCCCATGCATAGACTTTGACCTTGACTGTCTGGCTGGCAGGAAGAGGGGGAAACAGAGGCCCACCCCTCTAAGGGAGGAGGTTGTCTTATGGCTTCCCCAGTAAGTACCTGTCTTTGCATGGTACCTCTTAATAGGCCCAACAGGCCTTGTGCCCTGAGAACAGCTTGGCCTCCTCCTCAGAGCAGGCCACACCTCCTCCCCAGCCAGTTCTGCAGATGCTAGCCACAAGTGCTTTTCTGAAGCCCAGGTGGCTGCCTCTCCTCTGGCATCAGGCCCTGAGCACTGTCTAGGCAGGCAGCCAATAAAGGGAAGGAGAAATGAAATACCCACATAAGACTCAGGGTCTTTCCCAGAATGCTGCAGCTGGCACAGATTTTTCCATAGGGTTGGAGTATATGAACACCCCCCTCCTTAGCAGCTTAGCTGTCCAGGACAAGTGCCTTCCTTCTCCCAGAACCAACCTGGCGCCTTGTCTTGTTCAAATGCAAAGAGGCTGGGACCTACCTTGGTGTCTGGATGGGTATGGATGGGGATATTACTGTGCAGACTGTAATGGAAATATCTGGTAGGACTTCTCTGGGAAAGAAGGATCACTACCCACATTCCAGGCAGTCACACATTGCTGTGTATGCACATGCGCATGTGCAGATATACACATGTAAGGTATTTTCATAGATTATATAACACATATACACTGGATTTCAAGAGCAGTGTGTGGTACACAGAAGTCCTCAAATTATGTCCACTGGTCTCACTGTCCTCACTATGTCCTCTTTTCCTCTGGGAGATGATCACCTTTCCTGTTGACAAGGATACTGACCCCTCCCTCTGCCTTTTTTTCCTGCTGGTCCTAGGGCTTGAACTCAGGGCCTGGGCACTGTCCCTGAGCTTCTTTTGCTCAGAAGCTCAAGGCTAGCCACTCTATCACTTAAGCCACAGCATCACTTCTGGCTTTTTCTGTGTATGTGGTACTGAGGAATCAAACCCAGGGCTTCATGCATGCTAGGCAAACACCTCTACCACTAAGACACATTCCCAGCCCCGAGGACACTGATACTTTGACAACTGACCGGCTCCTTTTCAGAACATAGCCAGACCTCCATTTTTCTTTCTAAGGTGCTCCTCTGCTACCCCCTCTTTGCTCCCTTCCCAGCCCTCCAGCCCCAATCAGATGCTATTTCTTCCACAAAGTCATTCCTCACTCTAGCTTACAGAATTAATTTCCTTACCACTTACAGAATTAATTTCATCCACTGTTTCCTCTGCTCTGTGTTTTATTAAAATCAGCGATGGCAATGTGAAGTAGGTCATAAACCAATACTATTAAGTACCTACTATTTACCATGGAGGGTTGGGTGGGGCCACAGAGAGGAAAATGCGGGGGGGGGGGCGGGGGAGATAAGGCTCTTCTCTGAGATTCTGAGATTCTCAGAGTCCTGACAAGAAGTGGGGAAAGCTGTCTGAGAACATGGACCCAGGTAGCCACAGCTCCCACTCTGCCTTTGTTCTGGGGCAGGCCAGTGCCTCAAGGGTCACGCTGGCTCTTGGAGTTGTGAATAGCTAATTTTTCTGGGCTTAGGGTTCCCATTTGTAAGACAGAGCAAGAATAGCCCACAGAGGACTGTCTACTTCTCCTGACTCTGCTTCACATGAAGCCTTAGGTGATGTCATTAAAAAGAAATGACTGAGATTATTAAGGGGATGTACAAAGGGGTAATAGTAATGTAAGTCCGATAAAGAGTGCATTTCTTTTTGGACAATGACACCACTCTTAGGTGACATCTTTGGAGGTGATGGAGCCAGTCACTTCATTCCCCAAACTGGGAATAAAGAGGGAGAGAGAACAGCAGCCTGTCCCTCCACAGTCCAGCCCTGTCCCTTCCTCACCCCCAAGTCCCTGCACTCATCAGGAAGGAACGCTAAGGGAACACACAGAGTAAGCTGCACTATCCGAGGAAAAAGCTGACAGTGGGGGCAGCAGCTGTTCTTTTTCTTTCCAGGTACCTGCAAGGGCATTTCAAAGTGAAAGGAACCTCAGCCTCCAGCAGGTACCCAAATCCTGGCACGACACAGAGTCAGTATACCCACAAGCCCCTGGTGGCTTCACTGGACCCTGCAATGGACTTTATCTGAGAGGTATACAGGAACATTCCTTTGAACCTCCAGCAAGAAGGGATCACAGGAAGAAAAGGGAACAAGTTTCAGACCCAGGGAAGTGGCAAAAGAGAAGGGCCTCAAGTAGCTGATCCCCTTTCAAGACCTCATGAGTGGGCAAGGTCATGCCAGATGTAGAGAATTCCCTGCCCTCCTTAGCCTTCCCTGCATTGACCTGGCCAGAGGACAAATGAAGGGCAAGCCTGCCAGAACTCATGTAACCAGACTTCCTCTCTGCAGACCAAATTATTTCTGCCTAAGATGCAACACATTTACCAACACTGGTCTGCTAGTCCCAACCTCCTCCACCCCACCAATACACCAATCACCGTGCTGTCATTAACGTAGCCTGTACACAACAGCATGTGCACACATGCGTGTGTGATGCGTGGGGTGCAGGATCGCTCCCTCTCCCACGTAAACATGGGATTCATTTATTAAATGCCTCTTTGGCATTTCCTTTTTTGCCTTCATCCTGCTTGTTTAATATTGCATTTGACATTCTCATTTTATAAATGGCAACAGAAGCAGAATGGATGGCTAAAATTAGCTTACGAGTGAGAATGATGCTACAAATAGGATCTAGAGCACAGAAGCCCAGTTAATTCCACCCACATTACCCAGCCTCCCCCTGCTTTTGGGTTGGTTCCCCACAGAGCTTTCAGTCTTGGGGGATGAGGAAGAACAGCTGGAAGGAGGGGTAGTAAGCTCAATGACTAGGCCCAACCTAGCCTGGGGGAGCCTACCACTACAATCCAGAGCCCAAGAGGTCAATTCAGGCCTCTCCTCACATCTTTTGCCCCTCATTCCTTAGAGCTTTTTTGAGGGTTAACCCCAGAAGCTAAAGCAGGGTCAGATTTGAGCTCACAGCAGGTTTTGCTCTTACAGAAGTCAATTTTCAGAACCTCCTCCCTCAGAGGACTTCTGGTTCAGCTTTTCTGGGACCCTCCAGATCTACTCCAGGAGATGTGTGTCTCCTTCTGCCTGGAACCACCTCTCACTTCTCACACAATGCCCCCCTCATACTCCACTCCCTGCTTAGGGACCTGGGATCCAATACTGCCTGGTCCTGTACTGTGCATAATACTCACATGCTGGCAAGGACCAAATTTTCTGAAGATTGCATACATACTTAATCAAAATGATACTAAGAGCTGGGTACAGCGGCATGCACTGGTCATCTCAGCTACAGGTTGAAAGGATATATAAATAAGGAAGATTGCAGTCCAGGTTAAAAGAGCCAAAAGCAAGATCCTATTTCAAAAATATACTTGGTATACTGTATATGCATTTATTCATTTATTTCAAATAGGAAAGGGAAGGGGGGAAAACAAGATGAGTGGGAGGGGGTGGAGGGAGGGAAATGGGGACAAAAACATGAGAAGGGTTATCAATGTGTGATATGTAATGCACCTACTACTGCCTGGCAAATGTAACTGTACCCTCTCTATATATTACCCTGGAAAAAAATAAAAATAACTAAAGCAAAGATGGCTAGAGGTGAGGCTCAAGCAACAGAGTATCGACCTTGTCATCATAAACCCCAGATATCCCTCCAATCAAGCATTTAATGGTTTGTCTCTGTCTGGTTTTTATAGGAGGTGGGGAGCAAAGCCTAGAAGGTCAGGAAGCCAGTACGAGATACTGCACCATAGAACACTCAGGAAGATTCGAAGCATTCTCTGACAGGAAGGCTTCTGGGCTTGACCTTGCCTCCCTGACCTTCATTTCATTCTTCCCTGATAGGTCCTTGGGTGGGGGGGCTGCTAAGATTGGGGAACTAATGCCTTTTACAGGCTGCTATTCTAAACTCTAGTATGTTCAGGGTTTGTAGCACTCTGTTTTCTCTGCCTCAGCCTCATAAAAATGCTATTTAGTAGTAAATCTGGCAGATCACAGAGCTAAAATCTTTTCTTTAGGCTCAAGGAAGCAAGCAGCACCCAAATGGTGCCTGCCTGCTCTCAGCAGTTTGGGGTAGGGGCGGGGGAGGGTATGGAAAACTGGCTTGCAGGCCAAATCCAGCTGGCTGTGTCTGTTTTTGTAAATGAGGTTTTATTTTACCACAGCCACGCCCACTCATTTACATATTGTCTGTGACTGTGTTTGGCTACAATGGTAGCATAGAATAGCTCTGACAGCAACCATATGGTCCTCCAAGCCTCAAATATTTACTATCTGGCCCTTTACAGAAAAGCTTGGCCCCTGGCTTAACTCAAACAGAGGTCACTTGCTGCCACTAGTCACTCAATGTCATTGAGGAGGTTTTTCAGAAGGGTTAATTCCTGCTAACCTTTCAGAATACATACTTGACCACAGAGCAGAGGAGAACCTCAAGGCCAGAAACTGAACCTCTACTTCAGATACACTGTAAAAGGCCTCTACCCTCCTACTGCCCCATTTTGAAGAAGAGAAAGCACGTGCAGGATTCACTGATGGTCAGAGAATAAAAGCTGTGGGTACACCTGGATTTCAAAAAATGACTCAGTAGGAACCAGGCACTGGTGGCTTATGCTTGTAACCCCAGCTACTCAGGAGGATGAGATCTAAAGATCAGGGTTTGATACCAGCAGGGACGGGGAAGTCCATGAGATTATTGCCAGTTAACCAGTAAACAGCTAGCAGTGGAGCTATGGCTCCATTACAGTGGTAGTATGCTAACCTTGAGCAAAAAACTCGAGTTGGGAAGCCTGGAGTTCAAGCTCTAGCACCAATATAAAATAAATAAATAGATAACTAAACACAAATGGCCCAGTAAATCCTGACTTGGGGGCAAGGCCATATACCTGTCACTCAGGAAGAAACCGGAGCATCACTGGCTTCATGTGCTTCACACTCCTATGACCCTCAGAGGGAAGGGCATGCTGGCTCAAAGCCAAGGCATGACCATACAGGGAGCAGGGAGTGGTGCTGAGGGCACTAGCCTGGCCTAGGGATCCAGCTGCCTGGTCCCATTCAGGCAGAGCTTGTCCCTATTCCATGCCTCTCTCCCAGATGCCTGTCTTCAGCTGCTGAATAGAGGATTTATGACCCAACTTCCCATGTTATCCATCATTAGCAGTGATCCTTGCCTGGTGCTTCTCAGACTTTAATGTGCCCACAAATCACTGGGAATCTGTCAGCACACAGATCGGACTGGAGGGCCCTGAGATTCTGCATTCTCACTCAGTTCTCAGAGGCCGAGCCCACAACACTGACTTATTACGGTCCATGCTTCCTTCCAACAGAGGAGCTGCGCTGTATCCTAACTTTCTTAGCCATGTCTGTAAATCTGATAACTTTAAAGGAATAAGTAAAAGACTATATAAAGGAATCCTTTAAGTAGTCTTTGCATGAAGCAAATAAAAATTCTTCCTTACGATTGCTAATCACATACACTCAGATTTTTCCTACATTAGGTTTGTCTAAGTTAGTGAGAATACATATACATATATAATTCTACTAATATAGGATTCAGGGATTAGAATGGCACAGATTCAAATTGCAGCTCTGCCACTTAAAACTGGCCCACCATAGAGCTTTCAGGGGACCTGTGGAAAACAGACTGGGGCATTCACTGAAGGCAGCAAAGAAGGAAGGAGATCCTTTGCAAAGTGTTACTATAACACCTGTAACCCCCAGTTCCTTGTGTTTGACATCTAGGAAAAAGCTCTACCCAGCATCTGGCACCCTGTACCACATGTTCTCATCCAGTAAGGGTGGCATTTCTTCCCTGCCATTATTTCAATGGTGGAAGCTAAAAACCAGGCCTGTGAAGAAACCCAGAGCTGGCTCTTTGTCAGTTTTCACCTCCCAGCAGCTGCCGGGCTCCTCAGGAGGCCTCGTGAAGGCCGGGCTCTGGCGACTAATCAGCAAGCGTCCCTGCTGTTCAGGGGCTGCTTCAATCAGGGGGACTTGGTGGGGGGCATTATTAGCTGAACTTGCATGGGGCCTTGCAGAGTGGCCAGAGGGTCACGAGGTAGTTCCATGGCTGCTTTTGTGTGTTTGTGGATAAAGAGTCAAGTCTGCATTTCATCCAAGTCTCACTCAGCTTGAGTGGCAGCCAGTTTTCTCCTCCCTCATGCCCTGCTCACTGTACACATGCTTCTCTTGACTCTGACTAGAACCCCTAATCCCAAATTCAGTACTTCTCCCTAGCCAGGAATGTGGCCATATGAGCCTGTCTTCTCCGCCCCTAGGAGGTCAAGGAACTAGATGTGATACATTAGGCCTCAGACAGCCATATTCCATGATAGCCATGGAAAGCCTATAGCCCAGCTAACCTTTTTTTTGTTTCTTTGTTTTCTGGTTCTGTGACTTGACTTCTGAGCTTTGGTGCTGTCCCTGAACTTCTTTTTGCTCAAGGTTAGCACTAACCACTGAGCAAGCTACAATGCCATTTCCAGTTCTTTCTGAGTAGTTTATTGGAGATAACAGCCTTTTTTTCCCAAGCTGGCTACAAACGACAAACTGCAACCTTAGATATCAGCCTCTTGAATAGTGGCCAGCTTAGACATCCTTTAAAGTCCCTTTTGGCCTTCAGAGGAAGTATAGACTTGAGGGTTCAATTGAACACTCTCTCTGTGACTCTTTTGTGATGAGAGCTGTTTGTGAATATGAGAAAGTGTTAGCCACATGCGTGATGCTGGCCATTGCTATTGGCTGACTCCTGCCAAAGCCCACAGAGATTGTGAGGGTTGGAGGAGACTGGCCTTTTTAGTGCCACTAGCAGCTGCCTGGGCTCCTGTCTGGTGATCTCAGAGTTGGTGGTCTTTCCTGTTTTCTCATTTGAATTCTGCCCAAAGCACAGATTAAATGCATTTTCTATTCAGGATTCAGGCTCTTCTACCAAAAGTTTCACCCTTCCTCAGAGTAGGGGGGGTGCTGGCTGGAAGAAGTAGTTTCAAAGACAATGGTGATATGATGGATGGGAAGAGCTAATGTCCATGAGCACTTCCTGGGACAGGCACTGTGTTTAGCCCTTTACTAAACCTCCAACAACCCAGGGAAGGGGCCAGCCCTCTCTAATTGGATATCCAGAGACCTACTCCAGGTCCCCTCGCAAGGACACTCTGAACTGCATCCCTCAAAACTGGTGTGTCTAGGCTAGGAACCTAACTTAGCATTCAAACCCGGTCTCTATTTTTCCTTCTTCTTTTCTGCTTCTAGTTTTTGCTTATCTCTTGAAGAACAAGGACCAGCCCTGGGTACAAAGGCAAACTGAAAGTCAAACCAGAATCACCAGAGACATCCACATGGCCATACTCAGCCTCTACCCAGGTGGAAGAGAGATGCTGATCAATGTGGAATGGCTAGGGAAATGGCTGCTAACCGTTCTGCCTTCCAGCACGAGGAACTTGGAAGTCTACCTCCACTCCCAAGTCACCTGTGGCTTCATCTTTTCACCCTAAGTTCAGACAGTATGTCTAGATGAGTGTCCAGTAAGCTCAAGGTCTATGTTCCTTTGCTATCTAGGTAGTTCTGGGGCATGCTCTTGGTCTCAATTTCCCCACTGGAATAATGAGGAGGATAAAGTCCTTCCCCACGCATGTTTCAGGTTTGTTTCTAAGCCATCAATAGTGAAGACTGAACATATGCATCTGAAATAGCATATAGTGGGGTCTTGCTTGCATCAGAACTTTCCCCACAATCCATTAAGTCCTAGCAGGGCAGAAAGGCATCAGCCTGCACTTTGCCAATCCCCACAAAGGCCCAGTGGCCTTTCTGGAGCCTGTCAATCAATAGCATGCTCTGCCTAGGGTAAATAAAGCATCTGGGTACTGTACACATGTGTAAGTCTTCCATCTCTCTACTTTTAAAAATAGCAAGTAGTGACCCATTGTGTGTGTGTGTGTGTGTGTGTGTGTGTGTGTGTGTGCAGGAAAGAGAGAGAGAGAGAGAGAGAGAGAGAGAGAGAGAGAGAGAGAGAGAGAGAGAGAGAGAAAGCGCGCGCACCAAATAGAAGGCAATGGCATTTGGAGGACAGACAAAGCATACAAAGGACCTACATCATTCCTACATATTTATCTTCCCTATACCATTTTAATGTCTGCATGGATGCCTCCAATATACAGTATGCAAAAAAGGGAATATTTTCATTTCAGATGCATATGATGGCTAGGAACAATATGAACAATATTATTTTAGTGCCCTGGGAAAAAATTAGCAAGTCAAATATTGAATCAGGCCTGTAGCACCACATGCTAAGCAGATTGCTTTGATCTTATCCACACTAAAAGCTCTATTATTGAATTTAAAGTTGGTGAACACATATCAGACCAATATACAATGCACATCTGAATGCATGTTTCAGAAGCAAGGAATGTTTTGACAAAAGGGAGAAAATATCAAAGTCACAGCTGCGACTGAAACACAAATTTGCCTGTTTTCTCTCAGGGCTGGGGCTTTGCTGGCCAACCAAAATGTTTGTGCTCCAGAGGTCCTGTGGATGGCTCCAGAAACACCTGCCAAGTGCGTGTCATGCTTACCTCCCCTCCCTGACCCTCTCTCTCTCCTCAAATTGACAAAGAAGGGGTTTCTCACCCCCCTATTCTACTTGACAGTGCTGTAGACACGTGACGTATGTGACACAGCGCCCTCTAGTGGCCACTTCTCTGGGGAGGCCAACCTGGCTCTCCAGAATTCAATAAACATCCAGGTATGCCTTTCTCTTGAGGTTGTTTTAGCAGGAAGCAAAACTTCAAAGAGTCCAGGATATAAGGAACCATCTGATTATGAGGGCACAGAGGTGTGTGTGTGTGTGTGTGTGTGTGTGTGTGTGTGTGTTGCTAATTACCCAGTAAGGCCCAAAGCTTGGTAAACTTTTTACCTAGGATATACACCTCAAAGGCAAAATATCAGAAAATTATCTGAAAGCAGGAAGTCAAAAAACTATGACACCTTCAAGCCACATTAGACACCCTGGCCTGTTCCTGTTACATCTAAGAATTAATTTTTTAAAACATTTTAAACAGCCATAAAATACACATGTAGCACAACAGTAGAATGCTGGCCTAACGCTACCCTACCCTAGGCATCAAGGAGTAAAAAAAAAAAAAAAAAAAAAAAAAAATTACAAGTCATGAAACTTACTGGAAATTTCAATTTTAGAGTCCACAAACACAGCTTCACTGAAACACAGGCCCATTTTCATGTACCTATGGTTATGACACCAAGACTGCAAGAGCAGTTGTGACACTCATTCACAAAGTGAAAGCTACCAGACTTACCATCTTATTATTGATTTCATGGAAATGGATCTCACAGACTTTCTCCACAACATCTTCATTCTCGAAAGTGACAAAGCCAAACCCTAAAAGAAAGAGGGAAAAGAGAAAACAAGAGAGAGGAGAGGTGAGTTTGGTTCTCACGGGCCAGCCCTGTCTTTTCATGACAGCCTGCAGTCTGAGCAGGCTTCTGATCTCTGGGTAGGGAAGGGAGGCAGGTCCCCGGGATGGATGGGCTAGAGGTCCAGGCAATGTATTCTAATTTGTACCCAGCACCCTTCACAGTAAGAAAATGGCAGCGATTTCACTTATAAACAGTGCGCACTACGTGGCTTACATTTGCCCCCAAGCAAGCAAGAAATTTACTTGTCTGCTATTTACAAAGGTCAGAGCCTTGTAGCTGTGCTGGAGGAGGCAGAAGGGCAAGCTAACGGCAGTCACGAGAAGACTGCTGGGCCATGGCTGGCCCCTTCTGTGAGCTGAAATGGCCAACCCTCGGGTTGTCCTCCAGACGGAGGCAGTTATTTGTCCTTTTTTTCCTGAATTACTTCCTCTAATACCTCATCAGGACATCCTGAGGCCTGGAAGAAACTATTAAAAGTTGCAGGCCTCTGTTCTGTGCGGGCATCCTTTTTCTATTGCTGCTTCAAAAGCACTGTGGATTTGAGGCAGTTTAAGACTGTGTGATACCCGCTGTCAGCCCGTCAGCTATGCACTGTATTTACTCGGCTGGAGACTGGCTTTGCTAGACAAGCTGCACTGAAGGATTCTGGCAGGCGACTGCTGCTCAGCATCCTGAGTGCCTCTCTCCATCCTCCTGCCCCTTACTTTCTTCTCTTCCCATCCCTGACAGCGCTGTCAGCATGTGGCCCCATCTGTGACCCCACTCAGTAATCATTGTGGTGCCATGTGGCCCCATACATGCGTGCACCCCACCTCACACAGAACACAGCTGCAGGGTCAGCACTGACATGGGAGGGATACAGGCAGACATGCAGATGTGCTGAGGCGGCTAGGGCTGGGTTCCAGTTCTGACCAAACATCTACTTATAACCTAAGGAGTCATTTTCCCATTCTGGTCTTTGCATTGTGCACCTGTAAATTAAGATGACATGTGATTGGATACATCTCAGGTCACAACCCAAAGCAGGGCTTTCAAGGCTCTGTGCTATGGGCTGAATTTTGTTTTATCCCTACTTCTTCAGATTCATATGTTGAAACCCTATCTCCCAGAGTCCTAGTATTGTTAGGAAGTGGGAACTATGGTCATAAAGATAGCGCCCTTGTGCTTGGAAACAGTGACCTTATAAAAAGCCAAGAGGTACCTTGTTGCATCTCCCTTTACCAAGTAAGGCTATACTACAGTAAGAAGGTAGCTGTCTGTAAGCCAGATCGTCTACAATGATACCCTGGCCGCCAGTACTGTGAGAAACTTGTGCTCTTTATGAACCATGTGGTGCTTTGTTATGGAGCCCAAACCAACTAAAACACTCCTCTCCCAAACACACAAATACAAAAGCCAGACCTACCAAGTGGGAAGCCAAAAATCTGAATGGCTGATTTTGTATGTTAGTGCTTCTTGTTAGTGAGTGAACTAGATACGCTTCCTTTTCAACCTGCTGTGTTGACTTTAGGTCTGTGCAATCCAAGGTTGATGGGGAATTTTTCAAGCCCTTCCTGGCTCATAGATCCAACTTAGGACACCAGAAGAGCTCAGGAAACTGGCACATGGAGCTTTTATGCCACAGCACACACATAGGCTCTAGAAGAATCTTCGGGAAAAGGCAGCAGCCACTCTCTATTCCCAAATAATAGTAAAACAGAGGGCTAGGACAGCACACAAACATAGTCATGATCTTTAACAACTGTCATTCATTACCAAGCACCAGATACTGAGCCCGTGCTTCCAGAATGCACAGCGCAACTTGTTCAGACATGTAAGGATGACACAGGAATAGCTGCTTCAGGGCTCAAATGTTGGTGACTTTTCCCAATGTCACTTGGTAAAAGTTGGGTCCCTGGTGACCTCTGGAGGTCCAAAACAAGTATGAGATAGGATTTATGAGCTCCTCCCCACCAAAAACAACCCACACCACTAATTTATGTGCTGGCCCCATCCACCATGCTTCCTAACCCAGGTCCCTGGAGACAAAGCTACAGCAGTGACTGCTCCCTCTGTTTGGTGTCATATCAGAGACAGTGCCCAAATCTTGAGGCATTAATGCTTACTTCTTCTGCCTCCTTTTACTACTTTTGATTTCCCAAGGATATTCAAGCTCATGTTTCAGGAGGCTGAGGGTGAGAGAGGCCTTCACAGCATGCAGGCAGCCCATGCTCTACTCTAAGAAGTGACCTTTTTCACCACTTTGATTCATCCCCTTCTTTCTGTCCATCCTCCTACAGAACAGAGCCTACCTGGCCCTACAAGAAGGGATGATAACCCCATGCCCTTCAAAATGTCCACTAGGAGAGGGTACTCTAGAAGACACAGAAAGGGAGAGAAGCCAGGGCCAACTTTAACCCGGAGCACCCTGAACAAGGGAAGGGCTGGGGCTTGATGTTCAGTGGGATGAGAACAGCCTCCAGCACATACTACATATAGAGTAAATGACTAAAGGAGCCCTTTCAGTGCCTCTGGGGTCTGAGCATCTTGTTAATAATCCACCTCAATCATTAAGCTTTGTCTAAGGACTGATGCAGTGACTACTTGCATTTGTGCCCAGCACTAGAAGATGCAGAGATCAACAGACCTCTTCCTCAATTCACTATCTTTAGCAATTTGTTCCCCAGAAGGCTGAGTCAGGGGATTCCTCAGAGACAGTACTATCCCACTGTCACTTTTCTAGCTAGTGGGTATTCCTTGAGGCAGTTATCATGGGGTCCTCTATGCTAATTATGATGAGTATAATAGATCAAATAGAGACTTCCAAATAAGTACCTGGGTCTGACTTCTGGAACTCAAGAACATTATCTTATCTGGAAAAAGTTTTCTACCAGTGTAATTAACATCAAGGATTCTGAAAAGAGATTGTTGTGGATTGACCTAGGGAAGGCCCAATACTCAATGACAGTTGTGCTTGTAAGAGAGGGAGACTGAGAAGGAAACTTAAGAGGGAGGCTCCTCTTGAGGAAAGGGAGGCTGAGGCTCAGAGAAACACAAGTGCATAAGGAAGGCTATGGGGAGGCAGAGGTAGGCAGAGAATGGAGTGATGTGGCTATGTGCTGATGTGGCTATCTAGAGGCAGCTGGATGCCAGAAGGGGTAAGAATGACTGGCCCATAGCTTTTTTGTTTGTTTTTTGTTTTTAGTGGTTCTGGGATTTGAACTCAGGTCCTTATGCTTCCTAAAGAGAGGTGCTCTACCAACTGAACTATGCCTCCAGCCCCTTTTTACTTTTTTCCCACCTAGTCAGCCTGAACAAGGACCCTCCTATTTACACTTCATGCATAGCTAAAATGACAGGCATATTCCATTGTATCCACAGTTTTATTGGTCAAGATAAGAGACATGGCTCTGCTGGCTTTAAACACCTAAGTAACTACAATTATTACCATGCTTGGCTCCACAAAGCCTCTGCACGGAACATAGCCTTGGCCTCCAGAACTATGAGATGATCGATTTCTGTGCTTTTCAGCTACCAAATTTGTGGTAATTGGATGTGGCGGTTACAGGACACTCATGCACTGAGATGACAGATTTTGGCTGTACCAGGCCTGCTGATTTGGCCAATGCTACTACTTCTAGACCAAAGGCAGGAGAGCGTGGAGAATGATGAAAGCCTATGTTGGCTACTACAAAGAAAACTAAGCTAGTTATTATTGAAGGACACAGCTCTGAGAGCCACAGCAAGGCCTGGTTTGGAGCCCTCTTGCAGCTAAGCATGTGCCCTTGCTTCTGGAATGGAGGCCAGGGTGAGTCAAGGAGCCATGGGGCTAGGGTTGGAGCTCCCAGATAAAAAAAAGCTGTGTTTCTGAAGCCACTCAACTTCTTCATGGACCACTGTATAAATCATTGCTTTACTCTAGGGTCCCTACACTTCAAGACCCTCTGCTGACCCACTCTGTGCCACTAAGCAAAGACAGGAGAGAAGACAACAGAGCTAGGAGACTGTAATTAAAATGCAGACTGCTACAGGGGACAGGCAGGACCAGTCTCCCTATGGTCTCTTCCCTCACCCTACATGACTCAAAATGTGACTACCACAAAAATGACTTTCCTGTTTTTTTTTTTTTTTTGCCAGTACTGGGCTTGAGCTCAGGGCCTAAGCACTGTCCTTGGACTTTTCTCAAGACTAGAGCCCTACCACTTGAGCCTCAGCACCATTTCTGGCTTTTTTCTATGTATGTGGTACCGAGGAATCGAACCCGGGTCTTCGTGCATGCTAGGCAAGCACTTTAACCACTAGGCCAAACTCCTGGTCAAAAAGAATGACTTTCCTGATTAAAGGAAATCACCTGAATTTCAAGCCTATGTACCTGGGATGCCTAGCTAACAATTGTTCCCTGTCAGGACTCACTTGCAATATTTTAAAGATCTATATTATTTTAATACCTCTGTCTGTTTTGCCTGAATAGAGAAAACAAACTTGATTATGTGTAAAACATTTATTTATTCCATTTGGGGAAGCAAAGAAGCAAGGAAACACTTAATTATCAATAAGCGTTATTCCTTAACATATAATCACTTTTCTCTCACAGGAATATTAGCATTGCCAATCAATTAGCAACTCAGTGGTGAATAATGGCCCAAACTGAGGAGCAAGAGACAAATACAGGGGTCTGAAGTTTTGTGGGGGATAGATGCTGGGTAGAAAATCCCTCTCTTAGCATTGTAATTCCCTAGCCTCCTAACCCCCGCCACTTTTTCTTTCTTTTTGGTGCTAGTCTTAGGGCTTAAACTCAGGGCCTGGGCAATGTCCCCTGTGCTTTTGTGTTCAAGGCTAACAATCTACACTTGAGCCACAACTCCATATTTGGGGTTTTTTTTGGGGGGGGTTGGTAGTTAACTGGAGAGTTTCATGGACTTTCCTGCCCAGGCTGGCAGTCCTCAGATTTCATACTCTTCAGTAGTTAGACATGAGATACTGTAGCCCAACTTGTTTTTCTTTTTTGAAGTAAAAATTTAAGGTAATAAAATATACTTAACATTAACTAGGTGTTGATATCTCATGTCTGTAATCTTAACACATACTTATCATAAAACTAGCCATCTTAATCAATTGAAACAAGAAGGACACTCACGAGGTTGTGCAGCATCACCACCATCTATCTCTAGAACTTTTTTATCATCCCAAACGACATTCTGATTGCAGCACTGAATAGCAATCCCGCTGTCCCCTTCCCAGAATCTTCTACTACCTTGTCTCTATGAATCTGCCTGTTTTAGACACCTCACCCCTATCATTTGTCCTTTTCTGTCTTGCTTTTCTTAATATTTACAAGGCATGCTAGTCTTCTGAACAATCTGTTGTATGTACACTGTATCTGCTGTATATAAGCCATACCCTATTTCCCCCAGAACAACTAGAAATGGTATCTCATGAAGGCACTGGCATAGATGCTAGGTAAGAAACACACAGTTAACCTTGCTCAAAATCAAAGGCCAAATAATGAGTGATGTGTCTTTGGAGCTTCCCTTGGCCTCTCTGGGCCTCTCATAATAGGTAAGACTTGTGGGTAGGAGAGTTGTCCCAACTAGAGTGAGACCAGTGATCCAAGGAGAATGTGTGAAGGCTCATACCTCACCAGGACCCACGGGGAGCTCCTGCTCCACTTCTCATCTCCTTGGAGACCTCCTCCCATAGGTGTTTCAACTCACTTAAATCATCAGTAAGAATGGAGATGAACTGGGAGCTGGTGGCTCATGCTTATAATCATAGTAGGTTAAGATGTAAGAATTATGGTTCAAAGCCAGCTGGGGCAGGAAAGTCCATGAGAGCCATCTCAAACTAACAAGCAAAAAGGTGTAAGTGGAGCTCAGGGACAGTGTGGAGACCTTGAGTTTAAACCCCAGGACCAGTACAAAAAAAAAAAAAAAAGCCAGGCTCGGTGGCTCACACCTGTATTCCTAGCTACTCAGGGGCTGAGATCTGAGGATCAAGGTTCAAAGCCAGCCTGGGCACAAAAGGACCTGAGACTCTTATCTCCAATTAACCTCTAGAAAATAGGAAGTGTGGCTTGGCTCAAGGGTAGGGCAGTAGCTACTGCTGAAGTGCTCAGAGACAGTACCCAGGCTGAGTTCAAGCCCTATGACCGCCATCCCCCACACACAAAAGAATGGAGAGCCATAGGAAGCAGAGGACCCAAGGACCATTTTTTTTTTTTTGCCAGTCCTGGGCCTCGAACTCAGGGCTTGAGCACTGTTCTTGGACTTTCTTAAGGCTAGAGCTCTACCACTTGAGCTATAGTACCACTTCCAGCTATTTTGTATGTATATGGAACCAAGGAATCAAACCTGGGTCTTCTTTGTGCATGCTAGGTAAGCATTCTACCACTAGACCAAACTCCGAGTCCCAGCAAGGACTACTTTTTAAAAGGACGAAACACAGACCAGTTTACCTAGGAAATTCTTCCAGCTGTCATCAGCAAAATGGTGCCTACTCAGCCTCTTTGAAACCCCCCACCTTAACTGCACACCCCACACTCTGAAAAGCCCTGGAAACAAGGGTTAGCTCCATAAACAAAGGGATTTCTAGCTAGAAATAAGTAGGATGGCAGATGACAGGGCACCTGCCAGTGAAACTCTAGAATTCTCTTGAATGAAGCTTTTTATGGAAGCTAACAAGTAAGCTCTATTTAACAGATAAGCATTTAACAGGCAAACCTTTCCCCTTATTTTATTCAAATGAACATAACTGAATATTCATCAGAATATTAAAAAAAACAAAAAACAAGCCTGGGTGCCAGTGACTCATACCTGTAATCCTAGATACTCAGGAAGCTGAGATCTGAGAACTGTAATTCAAAGTCAGCCTGGGCAAGAAAGTCCACAAGACTCTTATCTCCAACTAACCACCAGAAAACTGGAAGTGGAGCTGTTACAGTGGTAGACAGCTAGCCTTGAGTGAAAAGCTCTGGGGCAACCCTCAGGCTGAGTTCAAGCCCAATGACTCACCCCCTCCCCTCAAAAAAAAAAAGCTCATACACACAAGGAGAAGAACAAGATAACTAAAAATTAAAAACAAGATACCTAAAAATTAAAAAGGACCTGCTCCAAAAATCACTAAGGATTTACAGAGAATTCTTCTAGGTCGGGGTGGGGGGGGAGGGAGAGGGAGAAGAATCGAAAGAGTTTCCTCTGAGCTTCAAAAATCATTCTTTTCTCTCTTATATAGATAGGTCAATGAACAGTAATAGGTGATCACATAGGGCCTAATGCACTGTCTGACAATCGATACAAAGTACGACTTAACACACTTGGTTAATGGAGAAAAAAAGGGAGGTGATAACCCCCAAACTGGCAAATTTATTCTGAGTATCCCATGAGGAATTTAAAGCTATGCTAGACAAGAATATTTATACCTTGTACAATTTCCTTCCCTGGCTAAATAATCCACTGCTGGGGAAAGCGTCAATATCCATAGGTTGCTTCCAGCAGATATACAAATCCCTTGGGCATTAGCATAGGGAGAACTTTCTGGTTTGAAAATATTTTTTTGCCAGGAATTGGTGATTCACTCCTGTAATCCTAGCTACTCAGGTGTCTGAGATCTGAGGATTGAAGTTCCAAACCTGCTAAGGCAGGAAAGCCCGTGAGTCTAGTATCTCTAACCAGCATGAAGCCAGTAGTAGATATGTGGTTCCAGTGGTAGATCACCAGCCTTGAAGGAAACCCAGAGTTCATGCCACAGAACTGGCATAAAAAAAATACAAAGAATTCTCATATCTCATCCTACCTACCTCGTCTCCAAGGTAACAGCTCCACCAGCATCACTGTGCTCAGCTGCTCTACTACATACTTAAGTGACTTGTCTCCCCATTAAGAGCGGGAGCTGAGGGCCAGGGGTTTGGCCTAGTGGTAGAGTGTTTGCTTAGCATGTACGAAGACCCAGGTTCGATTCCTCAGTATCACATACATAGAAAAAAAGCCGGAAATGGTGCTAAGGCTCAAGTGGTAGAGTTCTAGCCTTGAGAAAGTCCCAAGGACAGTGCTCAGGCCCTGAGCTCAAGCCCAGGACTGGCAAAAAAAAAAAAAAAAAAAGAGCGGAAGCTGAATCAGGAGCAGGCTTCTATCTTTGATTTGTGTTCAAAGATGGATTTGGTGGCCATCTGACTTGGAAAGGGAGCAGAGCTGAGCTGGGGCATGGAGGCATGGCCCAGGAGCTGAATAAAGAATTTAGCACCATTTCACCTTGAGCTGCCCCTTCTGGTCCCCTACCCAAAATATTCCTGGGTCACTTCTATGGGACACAATGGATATGTCTTATCAGATTTCCTATGCTCCTACATGAAGAAGATGGAAGGTTCCTAGGGGCCTATCTGTCAAGAGTAGAGCAATGCACACAAAAGCTTAGTAGCGTTGGAAGTGGCTCCACCGGCCCTGAATTTTCCCTAAGAAAGACACAATTCAGAAGATCAATAGTTCCAAGAAAACAAAAACAAATCAAGTTGCCTTTCCAAAAGAAAGGACATTTCTGATTATTGATTGTCACATGGTACTACTTACTGTCTGACATGACACTCTTAGTAAACTCCAGTCCAGGTTGGGTTCACTGGGCATTTCCAGACTTTAGGCACCATGTATTAGAATGGGACAACAGTGGGGTAGGTCTGCTTTCAGATCCAAATGCAATGTGCATTCCAGTCTGACAGGAACGTCACTTCTTACCAGCCAGGGATGGGATTTCTCCAGTTATAGCTCATGTCTAGTATCCCATAGGGTGGTTATTTATGATCAGTCTGCATTCCGCGTAACCATGTCAAAATGTGCAAGCTTATCTGTACTTGTTGTACTTTCAACTCCATCCTCAGCCCCACCACCCTATAGAGTAAGGAGGGCCATTCCCACTTCACAGATGCCCAGGTAGGACCCAATATTCTCACCAGTGGCCCCACAAATTGCCCCACTTGGCTCCAGAACCCTGCCCTATCATGTTTCCAGGCCAGAGCCTCTACAAGAAGACAAGCTCATAACCCAAGCAGGAGGGTAGGAGAGAGTGGGTAGCATATAAGTTCCTCAATAAAGGCAGGAGAGGGAGTACTGAGGATGTTCAGAGGTACACAATCAAGGGCCCAGACCCGACCACAGGCCTACCCCAGATGGGGTGTGATGCCTGAGACTTCTTTCCAACAAATCTCCCACTACCCTCTCAGACAAACTGAGAAACATTTCCTTCCTTCCTTCCTTCCTTCCTTCCTTCCTTCCTTCCTTCCTTCCTTCCTTCCCTCCTCTTCTACCTCTTTTTCTTCTTCTAACAGACTATCATTCCCCACATTTCTGGATGTTCAAAGTCCATGGTCAATGACCATGGTCAAGGACTGGCAGTTTATTTTTCTTATTCCTAGATTTTTCTCCTTAGCTTGCAGATGACTATTTCTGAGTCCGCACGTTCCCAGTCCCTCTCAACGTTCCCAGTCCCTCTCAACGTGTGTGTGTGTGTGTGTGTGTGTGTGGTCTCACAAGGATCTGTTGGTTTAGGACTTGATTAAGGCATAATTACCTTCTTAAAGAAAATTTAATATATGCTAGGTGCTGGTGGCTCATGCCTGCAATTGTAGCAAGATCTGAGGATCTTGGTTCAAAAAGCCAGCCTGGGCAAGGCAAGCCTGTGAGAGACTTATCTTCAATTAACCACAAAAAAGTGGAGCTATAGCTCAAGTGGAAGGGCACCAGCCTTAAGTAAAACAGCTATGAGACAGCACCCAGACCATGACTTCAAGCCCCAGTACTAGCATGTACATGTTTGAACCCCTTTCACCGCCCCCCCCCAAAAAAAACAACAAAATGCCTAATATATGGTTTTGATATAAACAGCATTCACTTCTCTGGCCTTCTTAAGAATATACAATAGACCAGGCACAATGACTCAACCTAGGGACTGAAACGCAGCTGCTCAGAGCATATGCTTCCAGGCCAAGAGGCCTGTGGAGGCAGGTACTGTCCATCACTGTCCTCTTCCATGGCCTCCAAACCAGCCCCTAGAAGCAGTCCCTTCTTCCCTCTCCAAATCCTCCTTCCTTCCTGCATAGAGACAACAAGAGGCCTCCTTTCCGGGTCCCTTCCTACCAAGGCCTGCCTCCCTGCTGTGCCCCCTTCAGGGTGGTGCTGCAGCCTTCCACAGTGGCATCCTTCATGCACCTGCTTCCTCATTTACACCAGTAGTTGGCAGCTGGTTGCTGTAAACTATAATAAAATGCCTTTCCAAAAAAATGAAGGAATGTGACCAGACACGCCAGACATCATGATATTAAAGTCGTGTCAATTAATTTCTCCCCCTGCTTGATAAACGAGCCCCATTCCATCTCTTAATAATGAGGAGAGAAACAAGAAAAGTTGACACTTAGTTTAATTTATTTTCTCAACTTGCCTGGTCATATTTCTTTCTGCCTTGCAGAGCAGGCTGGGGCTGTGGGAATTACAAGTGGCTCTGGCACAGGAGAGGCGGTGATGGGTGTGAATCCACACGGGCCTCCTTTATTCCTGCACACCACTTCATCAGGAGGGGACAGTGACAGTGAGCCAGCACACACCTGCGCCTCTCCAGTCTCCCCCTCTTCCCCTCTAAGGGCTGCTGGGGGAAGGTAGGGTATGGGATGGGGAGGGGAGTGTTCTCAGGTGTGTAAAAGAACAGAGAGCAGAAATGACACTATGATATTTCCTATCTAGTTCTGTGAACTGCAAAAGACTGAATTCCCTAAATGAGCATTAAACTACATGGGTGAAATGGCAGAGGGGAGCCAATTTCTCACTAGAAAGGTTCTTTCCTTCCTTTTGGCTGTAGGATAAACCTTCTGAAAGTCACACAACGACCGTGAACCAGCACATGTTTCATGAGGATTTCGTTATGAATAATTCTTTTTTTCATTTGGCTACAATAACTTCATTTAAGGGTACTCTAAGACTATACCTAGTTTCAGGTGAAAGCCATGTGGGCTCCTAACCAGGTTTGGGGAGGGGGTGGTGAGGCAAAGACACAGTCTTCTGATGGGGAGGAGCTAGTAAAAATGCAGAACCCTGGGGTGGCCCAGGAATCAGTATTTTTACCCAGATCTTTGGTAATCTGATTGCCTGCATGTCTGACTCTGCCCCATGTTTCCTAATTCAATAGGAGCCAAGCAGAGATCAGTGGCCCAAGAGAATAGAGAACTTTCCACAAGAAGAATTGTCAAGATTTCTCATCCACTATGCAGGAAACTAAAGCTAGTTTTGAGAAGCCTCTGACAGGCCTCTCATGGGTAGCCCAGATGCTAAGCAGATTCAGAATATCAGAGGCAGTGGCCAAGCTGCTGCCTTCCAGGCTCAGAGACCTGCTCATACTAAAGTACAAAGAGTAGAATTTGATTCCAATCCCAGAGATATTCACAGTTTACCCAAATTAAATCCCAAACAATGACGTTCTACTTTAGAATTTCAAGCAGCCATTCAGGTGCTAGGAAATACACTTAAAAAAAAATGGGGGCACTTCTTGGTGCTCATGAAATTACAGTGTACAGAGAGCTCTGAGCATAAGAATAGGGATGGGGAATCCTCAATCATCACCCAGAAAAGAGGAAGGGGAAGTTCAAAAGGAAAAGAGATTCTAAAGGGGCAGAAGGAGAGAGGGAAAGAGACCTATAACCACCCCCAAACCATTTTTTCTGAGAGAGGAATCTGCCATGAATACTGATGGTGTGATTTGAAAGTGCCTGCAGCTGCCAGGAAAGGGTGTCTCATCTCAGATTCTTGTTAACTGAGAGCGAAGAGGCACCTGTGGTCCAGGCCAGACAACCCCAACCTCATTTAATTCTGAGTGCGCTCCATGGCAGCTATTCTGTGAATGACACTTGTCAGGGCGGCGGATTAGTTCACAAACCTATTTTTTTTGTGCGTGGTGTTCCATCTTGGTCAGGAAAATAGTCAGTTCTTGGCGAGAGAGACACATATTACTGCTGTTAAGTGCCAATATAAACTCTGGAACGCAGTGGTAAATTCACCAAATTAAATCGCTAGACAACTGGCTGGGATCAGGGCCCCAGCAGAAGGTGCCAGGACTACAGCACGCACCCAGTGGGGCAGAGGAGGCTGAGGTTGTTGTGTGCAGCTGGATAAAGGGCACAAGGACACACTGCCTTCTGCATCTGCTTTGGGAATCATAGAGTCTGGGGTGGCTTCAGCCTGCTTCATGTGCAAGACAGGGGCCTCCAAGGACTTCTCACCCTCAGGGCTTACTGGACTCAGGAGAGATAGAGCATGGGCTGGAAGCTTTCAAGAAGGAGGGTGTGTTTGGGTGAATACCCAGCCTGGAACTGAAAAAGTAGGTTTCACCTTTGTTAGTTTTCCTGACATTCAATCTCCAATCATCCTGGAAGGTTAAGAAATAATGTACCTAATACACTATTTTGGAACCAAGTAGATAGAAGTGTAGACCCTCAGTATTCTCTCCTTTGGGAGGCAGAAAATAGTAAATATCCATCCCACTGGCTGGGAGGATACTTGAAGACACTCTCAACCTGTGAAGGGCTGGTCACTCTTCCCATCCATCAGATTTGTTAGGAGCTCTCCCCTGCACCAAACCCCATTTCTACTTACCCAGTCCCCTTGTGTTTGCCCCAAGCCCCCACTTACTAAAATTCACCTGACATGTCTGGGGATGGAAAGATATATCTGTCATACTTTACTAGGTATCACAGTGAGAACAGACACTCAGGACCAGTAAAACAAATCATGAGGTCAATTTCTAGACCATTTTGCTAATTTAAAAGACTCTACTGTGCATGCTAAGAGAAAAAAATCCAGCCGGGCACCAGTGGTTCATGGCTGAAATCCTAGCTACTCAGGAAACTGAGATTTCAGGATTAAAGTTCAGAGCTAGCTCAGGCAGGAAAGTCTGTGATAGTCTTATCTCTAATTGGTAACTAAAAATCAAGAAGTGAAAGCGTGGTTCAAGTGGCAGAGTGGTAAGGTTCTAAAACTCTATCACAAAACCACTACTTGGAAGCAGTTTTTAAAGCATCGCCACAAATTACAGGACTTCTTATTATGAGGTATGGTTTTAGAATAGTTCCAACTGACAGTCCTGGCTGGGTGCCGACAAGCGCCTCCCCCTCTACAGTGTACCAGGACCAATGTGAGACTGCCTTGAGCCTGCTCTGGAGTTTGTGAGCAGGAGGCCACCCATCAGTCAGCTGCCTTTGCCAAGGCAACTACATGAAATACACATGCTTATTTGCACTAAGAGGGTGGGGCTGGCCATTTCATGTTCTTTTTCTGGCTGTTAAGGAGCTGTTTTTGACATCTGGAGGCCAGATCTCAGGCAGCTAAGCTGGAGTGATGGCTCTGCTGGGAGAAGTGATCTGCTACTATGTCCTCACAGAAGCCCTGGATATGGAGAGAGGCTCTAGGGTCTGACTGCTGGTACTTGGGGTGCTCCACACACCTGTGGCACTAATACTCAAGATTCAGATGCAAATGCAGAGTCTCAGATCCTACCAGGGCCCTAATACACCTGAATCTTCATTTCAACAAGTTCCCTAGGTGATTTTTATGCACACCAAAATTTAAGATTCAATGGTCTGTAACAGTGATTCTCACAAGAATCATTTAGAGGAGATTTTTCTTTTCTTTTTTTCTAATGAAGCTATTGTCCAAATCCTATCCTCAAAATGGAGCTAGGTCTGGGTAGCATTCTATAACTGTGTTTCAGAATCCCCCACACAAGTTAGATGACATGGTAGTCAGGGTTTAGAAATATGGGGAAAGCATAAACAGACTAAAGAAAGACTAGGGGAGGAGTCCAAAAGCATAGCTCCTCTGAACAACTAATGTACTGTTTATGCATGAATGCTAGGAAGCAGAAATATGTTTTAGGAGGTGGGCAAGTGGAGGCACAGGAATGGAGGAAGGGCAAACAAATGGAATTATACTCAATGTATACTATGTTAAAAATGAACCTGAGGTTAGGAACTAGAGGAGGAAAATAAGAGCAAACAAAGGCAGGGGTGACATTAACCAAGAAACATTGTACTCACTACCTGACTTAGGGAATTGTAACCCTTTTGTACAACTACATAATAAAGCAGTAATAAACACACAAACACACACACACACACACACACACACACACACACACACACTGGCAGGAGGAAAAGTATATCATAGCGCCTAATTTCTAGTTTTTTTCTTCTAAAAATATGGAAATATTAAGAGTTTTTAAAGTTTTTTTGTAACACTGGTATTTGAACTCAGACCTCAAGTACTTGCTAGACAGGTACTATACCACTTAACCCATGTCCCAAGTGTCTTTTGCTTTAGGTTATTTTTCAGAATGGGTCTTGAGGTTTTTGTTAGCTGGGACTGGTTTCTGACAAGGATCCTCCCTCAGAACTGAAAACACAAAAACATGTTGACATGGAATGTGTTTGTCTAGGTTGGACTCAAACTGTGATCCTCTTGAGTTTCACTTCCTAAGTAGGTGGGATGATAGCTGTGAGCCACTATGTTTGGTCTGTTTATTCCAGATTCAGCTTCACCCCACTGGGAAAGTGCAACTCAGAGAAAATTTAGGAAAACACTGCTAATTACAAAAGCACATGTTGCATATAGGAAGATGGTGGTGAACCTGTTGGTCTCCCGCAGTACCAAATCCCACATCAGGCTCTGATCCCATGGGATCAACAGCAGTAGAGGGGAAATGCTCTGAACAAACAACAACAAAAAACAGTGTGGAGATATTTCCATTGCGATGTATTCTGTTGCCTTTTTAAAGTGATGTAACTAGGTCACCTACAAACGCTCTTCTACCTGCAGCCCTTTAAAGCCCAGATACACAACTGCAAAGACTCATTTATAAAACGAGACATTTCAGCAGATTCTGAACCCATTTGTTAAAAACTATAAAAATGCAACACTTGATTAGTTTGCATGGAGAACTGATTGACATCAGGGAAGATGGAAATTTACAAGCTGAATTTCAACAAAATCCTTTGCATAATTGGAGGATGGGATTGAAAAATTAGTGCCATGATTTAGTTAGCAGAGTAAACGTGTTCCTTCCACTGGGATCTGTGTAGCCTGTGAGGTGTACTTTCCAGTTATTCTAGCCATGAAAACTAACCCTCAAAATAAAGGAAACTCAGAACCTACCTTTAGAGTTGACCCATCAAGTGTTAAATCAAGAATGCTACAAAAAGCAACATACTCCATCACATTATTCTCATTAAATATATTACTTTAATTATTAATAAATAAAATCCCAAATATGTCTCACTGAAAATGCACTCTATTAATTTCCTATTTTTACAGGTTTTATAAATATACATTACATAGTAACAGAGTGGCATCTTTATAGAAATAGGGAATTAAGTAAGTTACATCAGGGATGTATACTTTTTGTTCTGCATAACAATTCATGTTCTACAAGATTCATGTTCTTAAAAAGAGGTGATTATATATCTTCCACTCTAACTCTGAAGTCACCTTGTGTCACAGGAACTGCTTAAAGCCAAGAGGCCTTGATTGGCACCAGCCAGTATGCACAATCAAGGAGTTTTGTCATGGGGACCAAGAACTAGTTCTTTCTAGAATCTTCTGGGCCTCTGAGCTGAGCAGCTCCGAATTCTCAGAAGGATTTGGGGACTTTATCCTTTTGACTGGCCCCTAATCCCAACCCCTAGCACCCTGTATGCCAACCACAGCCATACCTGAACTCTGATTCGCAATAAATTTTTCATAGCATCATATCTTCATTAAAATTTTATTCTATTAGCATTCTGAATCCAAACCACTAAGTACATAATTGCTAAAACATGTGTTAAGCGCCGACTTATGAATGCCGGTTTTATCATATTGTTAATTGACAGAAAGTGGGATTAATACATCCACAGATCATTAGGAGCACTTGGTTCAGTTTCACCAGCTCTTCAGTGGGGTGGGGGTGGTCGTTGGTAGGCAACCTAGGAATTCAGAGAGAACACACAGTATCTGGGGTTTACCCTCAGCCCCAATCCTGGCTCTGAGTGGTGTCAAGGAGAAAGTTCAGAGACAATGGCTCAAGGCCAATTTTTCCTAAAAGAAATATTCTACGATCTGCTGCCACTCACTACCTGACTCAAAATGGTCCAACTAGAAGGAAAGGTTTGGTAGGAAGAAAAAGCAACACATTGTTTAAGGCAGAGCTGGGAGAGTCGGTGAACCACTGGGAGAGTTTGAGTGTAGGATCTGAAGATATGCTTAGAAATCTCTAGCTGTGCTGCATACTGGCTATGTGATTTGGGGCAAGCCATTAACCCCCCTGACCCTGTTTTCCAACTCGTAAAATAGGAATCAAGATGCTGACCTCACAGGGCTGGCACAAGGATTAAATGAGATAATTCCAGCTCCTGTTATCATGCTTGCACAAGGCTGTAGTTCTTATATAAGGATTCTGCACCCAATATTGCTTGCAATAAGTGGACCACTAGCTGAGACTTGAAAATACTCTAGCTATCAATAAATGTTTGCTGTGGTAGTGAGGACTCTAATGGGGTCTACTCAGAGGTGCTAGGGGCCAATATGTGTTTGGACTCACCTTGCTGTCACATCTCCAATGAAAACGTGGTCACAAGATCCCCCAGGCCAAAGAGGTTTACTCAAACCTCTTCTCACCCTGTCCTGGGAATTACAGAGTTATCCAGGCATGAAATGGACTAAATATCTTCTCTGTTCTCAGCCGTCTGAATTGCTTTAGCCTGGCCCAATGGTGGTACTACCAATTTTTCATGCTTAATAATGAAACAGCCCACTTGGCTGGGCGACAAGCAAGACCAGCCCTGGAAACCAGGACTGGAAGAGTCACCGCAGGCTGAGGTAGAAGGGAGGAACCTGATATGGGGTGAGGGCTCCCCAGGAGTTTCCTTAGCAGTTAAGACAAATTTCAAAGCTGGAAGCTTGGGTTCTAGGGATAACAGGGAGTTAGAAATATAAAAATAGTCCATGAGGAAACACACACAGGGACTGCCTCCTCTTTGACCAGTACATTTGGCTGGATGAGAGCCCAACTGCAAAAGCAGGAGCTAAAGGGAAATTCAGAAAATAACAACTACAAGGTGCAAAAGTAGGAGCTAAGGGGAAATGCAGAAAATAATAAGTACTAGTCTCTGCCAGGCAGGCTTAAGTGTGAAGAAAGAGAAAAATCACCTGATTACATTTTTCCCCTCGGAACATTCTTTCAAGCTCCTAGGTACTTAGTAATTTGAAGGTTTTCTGTGGTGAGACCTTCTGCATGGGGTTGTTATTTGTGGACTGTGACTAGAAAGAACCCTTTATTTATTTATAGAAAAGGAGGTGAGTAGCAAGAGCCGGGCTTCACAATCTCATTTCTACGACTCAGCTGCCTCAGTTTTCTCCTCCACAATGTTAGAGTTGTAGGTCACTTCAGTGAGAGGACCTGCGGGGAGCTTCATGCCATTCCCAGCCCTCTTCTGAGGCTGAGGCATCATCTCTGTTGAGAGTCTGCTTCCCTGTTGTTGGGAGCCAGAGTGTAATCAAACTGTACCTTGATTTGCATCAGACAATTGCTTTATTGTCTTATTGTTTTCTGGCCTTATTCTGTTTAAATGACCTGAGATTTGCCATATGAATGTAACACCTGGCAGTTCCCTGGTTTCAAGAAGGGATATAAGCCTGGAGTTGAGAATAAACGAGTTTACCTGGGCTGCAGACCTCCCAGACCCGATGTGTTTGTCTCTCTTCTATTTTTTCCAGTCCCTGCCCCCTATTTCAGGAACCCCAATTTGCTGCCGGTAGGCCCTGGCACCCTGTCACACAGACTTGTAGAAACAACTTAATTTGTCCCTGGGGACAAGGGCTCCAGAAAAATGTCTCTACGAGGTAGTCATTCAGAAAGGGCTTAGAGCTACACCTCCACTGATCACACAGGAGCCAAGAAGGCTAAAGGCAGGGCTGGGAGATTGTCATCAAGTCCTTATGCCTGCCTGCCACAACAGTGTCCTTGACTGGAGATATGGAGGTCTCTACAGCCATGTATGAGTTGCCCAGTACACCAGAGGCCAGGTAAGAAAGCAAAGCTTGGCTTTCTGCCAGGAGCCGCCACCTCCTCTCCTTTCATCCTGAGAGTCACAGCATCTTTGTGCTCTGCAGCAGAGGCAACCAAGGGACTGCAGAATTTGAAAGTCATGGCTCATAGCCAGTTAGCTATGTGTGGCCACATTCTGATTGGCCACAAAGACCAGTAACTTCCATTTATTTGTGTCTGGGCCTTAAGGAACCTCAGCTGTCATCCTTTCCTTAGTTTATTATCAAATTTCTAAAATATTACATTCTTTATTATATCCAAATTCACTTTATTGCGCTTGACAATACAGATAATCACATACCATATGCTCTAATGTTTTGAAACCAATGCATGTTGACAGCAGTTTTTATTCATGATGCATAATTCCATCCTGAGCTCACAATGAAGCATCTGAGCACCCAGCCTGGTGTTAAGACTTTTGCCTAATAAGAGATTAACAATATGCAAGTTGCCGAGACATTCTCTATTCACAATGGGGAGAATGTACCTGAGCTGAAAAGATGGGTTTATGGAAGAGGAGGGGAAGGGGAACATAAGCCCTCCGTCACCACCCACCTATCATTCCCAGAGGATTCATAATGATTTGCTATTGTTCTATGCTTATGAAACTTGATATTGAAAAGAGGACTTGGTCTTGAGCCAAACAGCAAGACATCTAATCACAGCAGCCCACACTGCTGGCCCCTGAGAACCGAAAGCACAAAATGCCCAAAGCTCTCATTAGGAGTCTTTCTTGTTTTTACTCTTGTCTTGCTACAAGCAAATATTTGTCACTCCTCTACCTTGGCCAGTCCCTCCCTTTCTCGCCCCCTTTCCTCTTCCCTTGGGTAGTCCTTCTGTTCCCAATTAGCCTCAAGCTTCCTGGCAAAATGAACACAGCTGGGGCTGGTTCCTACCCCCAGCATCTTGGCACTTTTTGGACAGAAAGACCAGGCTGGCAGGAAGCATCTCTACAACTCCTTCAATGAAGCCCTCATTGTGCAAGTGACTGAGCCCAGAGTGGATGATGTGAAGATGCCCCCCGCATGCACACACTGCCCCCAGCTTTGTGGAAATGCCCGGAACAAACAATGCCATTTCACGCATCCCCTAACTAAGAGCTTTCATTTGCTTCAGACAAACACTCAAACAACTGTAAACCTACTGGTCGTGTCAAATGTGGTGAGAACAAGCTCAGCTGTCACCCAGCAGAGAATCAACTCAGATTTATAGATTTGCAAAGATTTAATATATAGATATTCGTCTTTCCCCTGTACAGCCACAAGGGGACCAGGGCACGGGTGGTGGCAGCCAGAATAGCCCACAGCTCAGTGACTCACAAACTGGAGTTTCACTATCATTCTGCTGGATAATAGGATTTCTCAACAAGGGGAGGGGACACAGAATGGAAAGCCAGGGCTTCACTTGACTGTGTTTTCAAAGATTAGGTGCTGGGCGAGGAGGCTGTGTATGTGTGTGTATGTGTGTGTCTGAGGGCAGGGGTGGGGGGAAGGGGAGAGGGAATCATTAACAGTCTCTGGCCTCCTGGGATAAAAATCCCAGAGGACCAAGACCTTTCTCGGGCTGGAGCTAGAGGACACAGCAACAATGCCTCAGTTAGCTGCAATGGCTGTAATGAAAGCTATCTGAACCAAGCGGCTCTCACTCCATGTAACTGCTGTGCTTCTGAGAAGCTTAAGCCCTAACAATCTCTTTTCATAAATTAAAACAACAAAAACCATGACTTTCCTTCTGGGCTTAACAGCATGATCCCCAGACAAGCTTTCTCTTTATTTCCTAGTTCATCTTCAGCAGGCAGGGGTTCCTCCGATCACCAACGACTTGGGGTGATTTTTGTTTTGTCTCTTTTTTTTTGCTTTTGTATTACATATCAAGTATGGCAGTAAGTAAATAGTAATGAAATATATCACTTAGACCAGATTTAAAGACATAATTTCATAAAGAACCTTCTGGGAATATTACTGATTTGATCCCTGTGGACCTGGAGATGGGATGGTAGGATTTTCCTAAGGTAGAACCTCAGCTGTGGTTTACAAAGTTAACCCTGATCCCAATTATCTTTTTTTCCTTCCACTGTTTGTCTACACCTGAGGAAAAGGATGGGTGTTTGTACACTGCCAGCTTGAGGTGTTACTCAATTCCTCATCCCAGGTCAATCGTGGGAACCTCCCGTATAGCAATCTAGAGTTAGAGCAGTCCTAGTCGGCTTGGCCATCCCACTCCATGGAGGAGGAGCCCTTTCCTTTCTTCTTATTCTAGTCTCTGGCAGCTCCAAAGTTTCCTCAGTAAAGGAGTGTCGGTCCCCATCTGATATCCCTCATCAGTGTCTCTCTTCATAAAGTATCACTGGGTTCTGAGTGACCTGGAGTTCTGAGTGAGCACTGGGGCTGGATTTGGCCTTGTACTGTCCCTGGGGGCTTTCTTAGCAGCACCACCAACTCATGCTTCAAAAACAGCTGATGGTGAACTAAAAACCCAGGGTTTCCTTTAAGTTATTTCTGAAAGCTCACCTTACCCAACCCTCATTTGCTTTTCCCTTTCTCAAAAGATAGAAATTTTGGTTGTAATCTAATTATAAAAGTAATATTCATTTTGCCTTCAAAAGGAAACATTTATCCCTATGATAAACATTAATTGGACACCTACAACATGGGAGAAACTTGGTTGAAACTTCAGGATATAATGGAGAGTAAGACTCTGTTTTTGGCTTTCAAGGCTAGGGAAAACACAAAAATCCATTAACTCCCTCTGCCAATATGTAGAGAATGGAGTGATTTGAGGGTGAGCTCCTGAATTGTGGGGTTACTCCACCACTATATCCCAGTCCTCTGATCAGCAGCTGGCACAGAGCAGGTACTCAGCAAATACCGCCTACAGGAATGAATGGCTTTGAAAGAGGGTATCTGGTCTGTCTCTCTAAACTACAAATTCATTTTCCTTTCAAAGATTTAATCACTTATGACCAGAGGCAGCCAGTACCAAACCAGACCAAATTTGAAGTAAAGAAAAAGAGTCCCTAGACTCCTTCAATTCCCATCTTCCATCTGTTCCCAAGGGCTGAATCTGCCCAGTTGAAGGTCTGGGGTGGAGAGGAAAAGGAGAGCCAGGGAGAGAAAAATGAAGAGGGAAATTAACTCTAGAACCTCTGGGCCTGGCCAGAACCATATTCCTTCTCTGGAAAGCCAAACAAAGAGGCTTCTGGAAGTGTTCACTTTTCCCCAGGCCATGGCATTTAGAAGGGCTGTGCAATAACTGAAAGATAAAACTGGATAGGCACAGCCGGCTGCTCCCATTGAGCCACCACATTGAGCCAAGTTAAATTTTGTTTTCCTACTTTTCTTGACAAGACAGGACATTTGAGCCTCTATTGTAAATAATGCCATAGATACCACAAGCCAAATAAAGCCTTGAATTTCCAATCATGGTCTCTCCGCAGGGCCCAAGGGCTGCTGTGGAGGGAAAGGGACCAGTCAGCAGGCAGTCAGGACAGGAATCTATTCCAGCTAGGAATTTATTTAAAAACCCAAACCCAAAACCCCCAAAACACAATGTAGCATTTCTGTTTCTAAAACCTAGGAGATCTGGCTATACTCTTCGTCTCTTAGGACTAAAAAGCCAGAAGCTGTGCTGTACTTGGTGGAAGTCATAAGTTAGGTGGCAGTACCCATGCCCAGTGCCCTTGCTAATAGTATACCCAGAATACTGTGTCCTATTGGACATAGCCAGCCTTTCTTTCCAGGATAACCACCCTTTGAGGGACTGGTGATGGTCCTGGACCTTTGGGGGCAGAGAACCAGATCAGTATTCCTAGCCCAAGACCTAGCACCAGTATATAGCTGGGCTCTCTGCCTACTGACTAAAGGCCACTCCTTGACAGAAGGTGTTCCCATCCAAGGACCTATGCTGCAGACTCAGGCGGGCTCTGTGTTGTGGTTCTTTTATTGGATTTTTTTTTTTTTTTGGCCAGTCAGAAGGTCTAATGGACCTGCTTATTTTATTTAATTGGCTTGTAAAGGTCCATAACCAAACAGTGATGACAAAGAAGTCTGGCAGTCATAAAGGCTTCAGCAAAGGCTGAAGGAAAATGCCAGGAGTTGAAGTAATGCCTTGGCCATGTGTGTTCCCTAGAGTACCAGCAATATTTCTGGGGCTGAGATGGAAGGGTGGTTAGTGGGGCTAGGGGAGGTGTAGGTAGGATGCGGTTGGAGATTCATTGTTAAAACGGTGGCTCACTGAGCCACTTTCTTTTCCCATATGGTTTTCTTCCGCAGAGCCACCATCACTATCGCCAACCAACCACCATTTGTTTGCAGAATTTCTACTCAGTCTCTGCATATGCATGGTCTCTAATCCTTCCAGTTTGCTCCCAAGGTGGGTGATGTTATCTTATTTTGACAAACAAGGAATAGGATACTCAGCAAAGTTAGTACACTTGCCTGCAGCCTCTCTCCATCAGCAAATGTAGAGCTGGGATTGAAGCCCAGGTCTGTCTGTCCCTAAAGCCCTAGGCTTTCCTCTCCATTAGCCCTTGGAAGGGCAACCAGAATAAGCAGAAGGTTTAGCACAATACAGCCCAGGATAAATGGCATGGATAAGCTGCCATAAAATAGCAGCCAAATGACTGATTAGCTATCCCTGAGGACCAGGATGCTCTGGGTCTGGAGCAAAGGAGCACTGACCTTTAGCTCCACTCTCCAGGGCTGCATCACCCTCCAACATCTCACAGGACTTCCACAGGTTCTGTTTGCACATCTGTGGTATATATATTTCAGTCTACATGGTTTACAGCAGAATCCCCTGTACCTACAACTTGCACTCAATAAGACTTTGTCAAATGAATACATTTGAAAGGTTTGAATGTCAATACTATTCTACTTGTCTTTTTGTTTTTGTTATTTTGAAACAGGGTTATGCTATGTAAGTAGGAACTTGTGATCCTACTTCCTCAACCCTTGAGTGCTGGGATTGAAGGTATATGCACCACCACTCCTGCTCCACTGTCTTATTAGCAAGACAAGGTAGTAAAGCCGTTTACACAGAGCATGGCACAACAGAAGGGATCAATGATCAGAACTTGCTGCCTAGCAATGTAATTATTATATGCTATTATTACAATAGCATTATTACTGCTTCGTGAGGTCATAATAAGGAATGATACATTTATGAACGATACATTAGAGCAGAGTCTTTGTATGGTGGGAGTGGGTAGATTTCCTGCCCTTGTTCTATCTCAGATAGCCATACTCCTCTGAGATTCTTGGGCCTAACTGCTGGGCATGCCTGCACTTTGATTGCAATCAAGTGAAGATGCTACTGGTACCACCATGCTAGGTACCTAATACTCATAAGCTATAGCCACAGCAGCCAAGTCTGCTTCCATTAGTTAAAAATAAAAGTTACTAAGAGGGTGGCAGGGAAGAAGGTGCTACCCAAATGATGGTGCCATGCTGACATGCCTGACATGAAGAGATCCATGAGCAAACTCAGCCCTTTGTCAAGCTAGGAGGTGGCAGGACTCAGGGTGGGCATTCCATTTCTGGGGCGAGGTTGAGGTACCACATTTCCTCCAAAGAGCTAGCCTCCTTTGATCCAATCAATACTGGTTTAGCTCCTGCTTTTGTGCTGGGAAATACCTGAGGTTGAATAAACCAGGCCTCAGGGTGACAGAATGAATGGAGATAAGCAAGTACAGATAGGTTTCCTGAGGGAAAAGGATAAACAGATAAAGCAACTCTTCAGAAGCTACAGTCAGAGAGGAAGTCCTACAAAAAATGACTGGGCTCTGGACTCAGCAAATCCCTCTCATGCTAGAGGCCTCTGTGGGCAAACCCTCACTCTTTCCTAGGCAGCTGGTGTCAAATACCATCTTGCTTAGCAAACTCAGAGTTTCCAGAATAGGATGATGCTCAGAAATAATTTGCACAGTTAGATTACAGGGACCTAAATAGTTTTGCTGATTAAACTTCTGAATCCTTATCCAAACCTGCAACATTTCCCTTCCTAGCAAGCTTTGGCTTGGCTTGCATTGCAGCAGACACCTTCTAGGATCTCACCTGTTCTTTCCTATTAATCCATCAATCTACTCTTTAGGAGAACTGATCCACTTCTCATCTCTCCGACCACTCCCCAGAGAGGAGCAAGCATTTCCTCTAATCATGTAGCACCTCTTCTGGGGTCTGAAGAACAAGAATAGTTGTGGGCAGGTGGAGGGGACAGGGAAGGAAACAGGTACTTGTAAAGAGAGGGCATGGATTCTCCTGATTTGGGTGTCTAGAGACATGAAACTACTTACAGAAAGTATAAATTCTCCTATCTGGCATAAACTGCTCATCTGCTTAGCTAGAAGTAGAGAAGAACAAGAACAAACAAGTGTCTGCATTTGCTTTTGATGTGTGATTAAAATACTAAAAATACTATTACTATTTTACCAGTCTTTCCAAAACCATTCCTATGGGGTATCACATGCTAGCCTCACAATCATCCAATGAGGTTCTAAAAGGGATTATTAACCCCATGTCAAACCAAGAGGAAACCATGCATGGAATGGAACCCTTTGACTTTAGCCATACCATGAATCAAATGACAAGGACTTGAGGGGGTCTGTGGTTTTGCCTCAACAGAGATCTGGAGGTAAAGGTAGGTATGACACCAATAGGCCAGCTGGGGGAGGCAGCTTCCTTGAGTGTGGGGGGGGGGAGAGGGGAGACATTACACCCCCTTAGTGCAGAAGTCTTGCCTTTTCCCCAAACGCTTTTCTCTCATGGTCTTGGGTCCCTAGGTCAGATCATCTGCCTGGAATGTGAGGGAGATTTAGCAAGCAGTAAAAGCTAGTTGTGGAAGGTTCTTCAGAGGTTGAAGCCAAAAATGATGTCTAGACTGGCAAAAGTTCAGCTTGTTAGGAACCCCCAATCAGTGAGGGAAGGTCCACTGGGAGCTGCTCTGAGGTGTGGTCCATCCTGAAGTCAAAGGACTGCTTCTCTCAGAATGGACAGTACACATCTCAAGCTGTCTATTCTGATCACACTATAGGAAATGGGAGTCAATGCTGAAATCCCACTTTGTCTTATATAGGCGGGTTCTGGTTGTTTTCTTGATAAAATATCAAGTAGGCATCATGGCCTCTTAACATTGAATGTACCAAAATAAATTACCTAACTGTCCAACTGGACACAAGAAATAAGGGTTTGGAAGCGGAAAACCTGGGAAATAAGGAGGGAGGGGGTGACACTGTTCAAAAAGTCATCAACTGACTTAACTGTAACCCCTCTGTACTTAACTTTTACAATAAAAATAAAAATTAAAAAGTAAGGGAAAAAACTTGAGTCTCCAGCACATTCTGATGTTTCCATGGCTCCCCACAAGACCCTAGAAAACTCACAAATGACTGAGATGCAGACTTGAACCCATCATTGAACTCCTCCCCCACAGTAGACCCTGGTAGCAGCTTGGAGAATTTGTCTTCTTTTGTGCCCACTCCTCACAGCCCAGGCTGTTCAAAGTTACTCAGGCCTCCTTCAGAGACTGATGGGCTATGAGGCAGGGCTGGGAATTGGTATTCTTTTAACAGCTTACCAGGCGATTCCAATTCTAATGTGATTCACAAGGTATATACATTTTATAGCTTTCTTCATGAAATATTATGTCATCAGCATTTCACATGTCATTTAAAAACTGTAAACATCATTTTAATGGATGTGTAATAAACCATCATATGAACGTCCTATAATTTTCATTCACCTTTCTTTTTTAAGTGTTCGCATCAGTTTGTGCCACACGTGGCTCATAAGCAGAATGAAGATCTGTTTCTAGTTTTCAAGGTAGGTTTATCAGCCAACTCTTCTCCACATGGCTCCTGTAGGATGGCCAGATAGCTTGGCTAATATACAGATATGGAATACCTCTTGTTCTATTATCTATTATCACACCCTAGAATTTTTTTTTTTTTTTGTGGGTCATGGGGCTTGAACTCGGCCTGGGCACTGTCCCTGAGCTCTTCAGCTCAAGGCTACCATCCTACCCTTGAGCCAAGCCCCACTTCCTGTTTTCTAGAGGTTAACTGGAGAGAAGAGTTTCAGGTTCTTTTGTGCCCGGACTGGCTTTGAACCTTGATCCTCAGATCTCAGCCTCCTGAGTAGTTAGGATTATAGGCCTGAGCCACTGCACCTGGCCACCCCAGAACTCCTTACCAACTGAAGATATGGTTATTTCTGTTTGGAAGGTCATTCTGGTTCCATGTATTTGGAATAAAGGTCTAAGTGGTAGCACCAGTTCTGTATCAATTCATTCAGATTCCATTGTTTCCGTGTGAGATCATTTCCTAAAACTTCACTGATTTAGAATAGTCATGGCCTTAAAAGGATTTTTAATCTTTTTATTAAAATGTTGGTGCTGGTAGTGGAGCTTGAACTCAGAGCCAGGGTGTTATCCTTAGCTTTTCCATGCTCTACCACTTGAGCCATACTTCTACTTCCAGG
Source organism: Megascapheus bottae (assembly GCF_031878675.1). Lineage (NCBI taxonomy): Eukaryota > Metazoa > Chordata > Mammalia > Rodentia > Geomyidae > Megascapheus > Megascapheus bottae. The sequence continues at coordinate 41,686,414 of NC_143525.1, read as the reverse complement.
TTTTTATTGATTAATTGAAGATTCTGCCTGGGTTGGCTATAAACCATGATCTCAGCCTTCTGAGTAGCTAGGATGAGCTTAATCCAGCACCTGGCTTAATCTTTTTATTTTTTTAGACCAGAAATTAATTCAGGAACCAATTCCTCATCAACCTATCTATACCTGTACCTCTTGCTTCTGAGCATCTTCAGAAACATGAATCTATCCAGAAATAGGAATCCTGATGCATGAAAGATGGGTTAGTTCCTTCAAAGGAAGGAATCAATAGGACATTTGGTATGTCTCCTTTCTTTGTGGGACATTCAGCTTTCAGAGGATTTGCCAGAAAGACAGCTGCCCAAGACTCAGGCTGGGTCAAAGATGCCTTTGAACTTTCCTCACTCCAGATGTTCTAGAAAGACACAAACACCTGGCAAGCAAACTGTAGCCCACTTCCAATTCTAAGCTACTTGCTCTCTATTAGGGAACTACCATGCAAGGCCCCGTCCATTTCCCACTCGGGGAACATCTGGCGCATCGATGATTAGAAGCACATGCTAGCAGTTACTAACATGCTTCCCAGTTAAATCCAAGCTCAGTCCCAGGAGCCCTATCTTTACTCCTCTCTCTAATCCACTGTCCCACCCCATTCACCTCCTCATCCTAGCTCTGCACAGCTTTACTGCCAAACAGATGCTGCACCTGACCCAAGATCTCCCAGGCTTATAGCCAAAAAAAGAAGAAAAGAAAGAAAGGAAAAGGGCTGCAACATGAACCAGTCTTCCAAAGTCTAAGCTCTAAATTCATCCTCCATCTGTCTGCCTCTCCCCCCACCTCCCCGCCCTGCTCCCTTGGCAGCCTAGGCCCAGGTGTGCTCATTTCTACCTCTCGACCTTTTTCTCTCACCAATAAACACCATCACAGCTTTCCAGCCTCCCAGAGGTGTGCCTGGGTGTAAAGCTTGTCATTCCCACTCAGCAGGCTCTACAATAACCCAGCTACAGGTACTTCCCCTTTGGTTGTGATTCTATGTCAAGTTTAACATGAAGGAATGTGCTGAAAAGGAACCTCTAGGAATTTAATAACACTCATTTCCAGTAAACTGGATTTAGTATGAAGACTATCAGGGAAAAAAGTCAATAGGGAAGAAGGGAGATTGGAAGCTGGAGGTAGGTGTTAACTGTGAGGAGTTGAGCCATTAAAAGCCTAAGAAGCCAGGCACCGTGGCTCATTCCTGTAATCCTGGCTACTCAGGAGGCTGAGATCTGAGGATCAAGGTTCAAAGGCAGCCTAGGCACTAAAGTCTGTGAGACTTTTATTTCCAATTAACCACTAGAAAATGGGAAGTGGCGCTGTGGCTCCAGGGGTAGGGTGGTAGCCTTGAACTGAAGAACTCAGGGACAACACCCAGGCCCAGGGTTCAAGCCCCATGACTGACCAAAAAAAAAAAAAAAAAAAAAAAAAAGAAAAAGAGGAGACACTAAGAAAGATCCAAAGATTTACAGCTGTGAGGTCTTTTCAAGCCTTGCTTCCTATATAGGTTTTGCATCTTGAGTCACTAAAGGCAAAGGAAATGTTTGATACCAATTAGAGAAGAAATCTGGGAATGGGAAGAGACTTACCATTGGCTTATGCCATCATCAATGTCTCCCCTGGTGTTTCCTCTTTATCCCAACTTTGTGTCAATGTTTTGATCTTGTACTATATTACAGACCATCTCAACTCATACCCAAATATCTAAATGGGTAAAAATACAGATAACTAATGATTTCTAATGAAATCATCTAAAGCATATTTCATTTTCTACACATAATTTTTCTCTGTGAACTTTTTCCCAGAGTCAAAAGATTCATTTCTCAATTGACTTCACAGAGCACAGAGGACTCCTGCTGCCCTCCTTCCCTAACTTTTAGCCCAGTTAATCTAACAGGTGCAGAAATGATCAAAGAGTAGAGGTTTGAAGACACAACTCACAGACACTACTGAGTATTACATCTAATGTCTTCACCTATATAACTCTCACAGGGTTATTGTAAATAACACTTGCAATATTGGGCACACAGCAAGGTGTCCAAGACTACTTTATCCCCTCCTATAACTTGTTGAAACAAAACAGTTACAGACTGTGAGGCCACGCAGTAGCAGAGGACAAATTCATTCCATCCCTTCCTGGGGACAAGTAAGCAGATCACCTTCAAGACAATGACTTCACCTGTTAGTAGGACACCCAACTTACCAACAGCTTAGCAAGTCTTGAGAGGAGCCCTGCCACTCTATCAACCTCTGGGGCACAAGTCCTGTTATACAATGCACACAGTCTGTTCTGGAGGGAGAACTGGTGGTCGCCGGTTAACTGCCAGTTAAGGCAGCTGTACTTTACAGTAACCCAGCATGGACAATATTATGAATGACACTCGCAAGCTGCCAGCCTGGGGACTCATTACAGTCAAGGTACAACATGGCGGCCTGCCAAGCCCCCAGCTTTTGCACTCGCTATGCCAGAACATCCACACACAATTTAATTGCATTATAATTTCAAAAGTGCTTTTCAAACTGGAAAAAGGCATTCACTGATTAACCAGCGAAGAGCAAAATTGTTTATGAAATTGAATACAAAAAGCTACAGAAATGTAATTGGGTCGTTCTAGCACCTAATTTTCAAGCCATTTTCCCCACTTATTTAATCACGAGATACAAAAGGAGCGACTGAATTGACTTCATACTAATTAGATTACTCCCTGCGATACTCTGGGCTTATATTCCAACTGGCTGATAGCAATGTTTTAAACAGAAACGAAAAAGGCTGCAGCAGCTTGTCTGTGGGACAGAGTGGATTGTTTGGAACAGACCCTCCGGTCCATCTATCCCTTAATAAGGAGAAGCATTTAGTTCCCAAACCTCCCACACTCCCTGCTACATGCCAAGTGTCCTTGGAGAAACGTCGCCCTCCAGGGTATCGATTGGAAGCCACCTTGGGTCCCATTCTATGTGTCCTAGAAGAATGAGTCTGGGCATGCCCTTTCTATTAAACCCTGTCACCTCCCCAGCGGGTGCAGCTGCGGCAGAGGCAGGCAGAGAAAGCTACACAGTGACTTTCCTAATTGGCTGTATGAGGCCCTTGGTGGGCCTCCGAACACTTTTCCTTTTATTGTTCTATAAACCAACTGGTGGCCCTGACTGGATTGGTGGCAGCCTTATGGCAAGCCCAGCTCTGTTGAGTTCTCTTCTCACTTATGCCCTGAGATTCATGAGATGAGCAGAATCCTCATTCTCTCAGTGATGGAGTAAATAAAACAATTTTTGTTTCTGAGAGTGATGCTGTGCTACAATCTGCACTTTGAAATGATGTGGCAGTATGTGTCTGTGCTCTGCAAACAGGTGTGGGAAAGCTACACAGTGGTGTGGGCACAGGGAAACACAGCAGACACCTCACTATGGCACCTGCCAGCACTGACACCCAACTTAGGGTATTAAGGGCTTCCTCATAGCCATCTGGAAACCAACCTACCTTCTCTCCCCCTCCCCTCCCTTTTCTTTGTCCTAGTGCTAGTGCTTGAACTCAGGGCCTCATATTTGCACTTGGCTTTTATCACTCAAGGCCAATACCCCACCACCTGAGCCACAGCTTCACTTCTGGCTTTTTGCTGGTTAACTGGAAATAAGAATCTTACAGATTTTACTACCCTAGCTGACTTTGGATTGTGATCCTTAGATCTCAGTCCCTTTAGTAGCTAGATTACAGGAGTGAGCTATCAGTGCCTGACTACCTTCTTTTAATACATAGTTCAGCCTTTTCATGATTTTTTTTTGATCTCACTTTAAATTTTATTAGGAGAAATATAATTGATTATATAATCAAATGTAAAATGTACATTATCAAGATATCTTAGCACTTCACAGGCCATTTAATCAAGATATCTGGGGCTGAGCCAGAAGGAATTAACTTACATGAAGCCTCAAGTATGCATTACTCTGATATGTTTGTTTCCACTTCTAAGATGGGTCTTGCTCCTTGAGAACAGAGCTCATCCATCAAGGGCTAAGCGGTACCCAAGCTCTGGGTCTAAAGGTCCTCCATGCTACTTCTCAACTTCTTGAAACCAAAGAAACCCCAAAAGGTTGCTCTACCTTGAACCCTCTCTGCTGATGTCACATCCCCACAGAGCCCCTGAGTTGTCTAGTCTGTGAGGATATCTTTGGGGATCTGCTCATGTGCCCCAGCAACACACAGGCAGCCAAAAGAAGGAAAAGGGCTTTTGCTTTTATTTGTTCATCGTAAATTGTTACTCTCCCTGTGAAAGTAAACAGATGTTATTTAGGAGGCAACAGGGGTGTCGCATGACTACAGCCAATTTTCACCAAACCCAGGGAGTCTGGGAAAAGAGGAGAATAGCAAGAGGGGGACATCTGCTTGAAATGCCATCCCTCCCCTGCTTTTGAGGCCTAGACAGATACAGCATCAACTGTTCCACAAAACTGCGCACACCAACAGACACTCAGGAACTGTGTGCTGTGCTAGTCCCAGGGGTATATAATTAAATACACCCCTGTCTTCAGAAAGTTCCTGTCCTAAGCAAGAGAGGACAAGGAAAGAGCTCCAATAGAAACCTGACAAAGTTGTGAGGTTGGGACAAAAGGAAGGATGACTGCTCAAGAATGCAGGCAGTGTTCTAGTCAGATACCATCTGTCTGTCCTTCCACAGGGGTGGAGCAGACAATCTCAGACTAGGGCAATACAGAGAGGGCAGTACATAGCTGAGAAGGCCATAGGAGCAAAATGCACAGCAACTCAAGAACCAAAGAGTGGAACTGACAAGCCTTGAATATTGGGCTTTTTCTATTAAAAAAATGTGAAGATGCATCATAGTCATTCTCTCCTCTGAAGCATCAGTGGTACCCAACTACTGTGGACCATACTGAAACTCTTAAGATACAGAACTGGAGAAAGAGAGGCACAGCGCAATGTCATACAGACTGGCTGGGAGGGAGGCCACAGCAGATGCATTTCATTTCAACAAATGAAAGGCTACATGCCTACATGTGATACTGAATGATACTCTCAGGGAATATTATGTATTTGCTCCAGGAGTGGACTTAGGGTTAGTTATATACTCCCCTTCTCAAAGTAAGCCTATAGCTCAGCTCCATAATTCTGCTATGTGGTCTCACATTAGGGCAGAATGCCCTGCTATCACAGCACCACCACCCCCAGACTAAAGACTTCCCTGTGACTGCAGCACAGACACTTGAGGAAAGACCTGTGAGGTGAGTCAAACTGGCCTAAGAGATTCTAACCTCAGATTTCTGCCTCTGCATAACTGCAACCTCCTGTGCTGATTGGTGGTTTTCAGGCCATCTTGGTTGGACCCAGTTGAGGCCCAGAATTTCCCTCAAGTAGAAGGCCTCACACATCCAGAAGCTCTCCAAGAAACAGAAAAGCATTCAAAGGCACAGGGGCAAAGGATGCGGGCTAAGATCATCACCAGGGACAATTGGTGGTAGTACATGATGCCTGGTCACAAGACAACTTTCTGGGCCATCCCAGGCCAATGTCCATAAATATGTTAGGTCCTGGGCAGTTCTTAATTACTGTTGCCCTAAAACTCAGCCATCTGTACCTTGCTCCTGCAAAAGATCCATGAACAAAGGTGAAGAGGCTGGGTAGCTGGGGCCATGGGGGCCTTTGTCTCTCCAAACAACAGCATAGCTGTACAGAGAGACACATGCACAGGGGCTGGTCAGAAAGGACACCCTATTCATCAGCTGTGCTAGGGAAATGTGACACACATCAGAGGAAGCACCAGCCCTGTTCTGGCTCAGGTGGGCTGTTTACTGGAGCGTGTTACAGGCTAGACAATGAGATCTTTTCGAACGCCTTAACCACAGCATCCTTGGGGAAGGCAGCAGGCCTGGGGACCAGGGGAGGAGGGGGAGGAGGAGAAGGAGAAGAAAAACACAGAATCTGTAACTGTGGACAGGATTCATCTGTACACAAAGGCGAGTGTGTGTATATATGTGGGGGGATACAGAGCTAGGGGGAGAGAGAAAAGGGAAAGACTAACATGTAGCCAGTATTAATGTCAAATTCTGGAAGGCTACAAGCTGCATCAAGGCTTGGAAATGATGTGATACTGGTCAAGTTCTGCCTTTCCACACATTAGGTAGGACAGCAGTGATTCATGGGAGGGAAATAAACTTTGGGGTGCTGACCTGAGCCCTGAGCTCAGCTCTGTGTTGGCTTGCCTGTGATCTCGAGTTGACTCCTCTATATGTACTCAAATCTTTGTATTGTTATTATAAAGTGATATATGGAGAAGTTAGTTATGAAAAGTAAAGATACATTTCTTTTTGGACAATGTCACCCCTTACCCCTCACTCTCTCCCAATTTTTTCCCTCTTGTCTCCAGCCATAACCACAAGTTGTATAGTTCATTTTCAACACAGTGTCTAGTGTGTACCACTGTTGATTTGTTCTCCCTCCCCATTACTTTCCCAATGACAGATAAATGAACAACAAAAAAACCCTCTTGTTTTCATATCCTGTATGCTCAACTCTTTTCATCTATAAAAACAGTCCCTGTGTCACAGGGCTTATGGGAGACCTAACTAAGAGACATGTCCCCCAAGGTGTGGGGCTGGAGGTGAACTGAAATCAACAGGAAAAACCATTCAGTCACTAAAGAGAACATGTCTAGAAGGCCTGCAACCACCGGCATGAAAACAGTCTGCAGTCTATGTGCAGTTCACACAGCAAAGTTCAGCTATCTATTGTGCAGGTCCTAAGGATTTGACCTGATAGCTGCCAGTCTGCTATGTTAGAGGAGGCTTGGGCCTAGAAACCACTGCATTTTTTAACAATAGTTTAAAAAAAAAAAAAGAAGAAGCAGAGTATTTTCCCCAATATAAAAGTTTTGAAAGAAGACTCTCTTCCACTCTCCTGGAAGCTGAGCAACTCTGGCAGCAGTGGGGATATTCTATGGAAAGCCAGGAATCACAGTTCTCCTCCATGACAGCCTAGCTCTCAGAAGGGCTGCATCACACAGCTCTCTGTATACCTAACTTCCTAGAAAAGCCAAATCTCTGGTTCTAGGCCATAAGCCAAGCCTGGAGAACACCTAGGCAAGGGCCCAGGATAGGGGCTGGCTTGGGGATGGCAAATAAGGTCTGTAGTGAGAATGTTCCTTCTGTGTTTAAAGGCCTGGGATGTAGGAACAAACCTGTGGTTTTATATTGTGTATACCTTGGTATGCACAATAGAGATCCTATCATTGCTTACTAGATGGGCAGATACATGGATGGCTGAATGGCAACAACCACTTGTCCATTATGTTCTTTTTATAAGCTCTCATTTATTCAGCAGCAGTAACCATACATAGGAAGATACACTCTGGTCCCTATTTTACAGATAGAAATTTACATACATAATAACAAAGTAGAGAACTAAGATTCCAACCCAGGCCTATTGTTCTCCAAAGCTGTAAATCCGAATGATGAATGAACTAGACCTTTTTGGAGTATTTCTGCATCTTCAAATGAGCATACCACCTGCAATCAACTGTGGCTTAGGATGTCTTTCCAATTTCTGATTAGACCTGTAAGACAGATTCCTCTATGGATAAATGGGTGCTCCTAAGGAGGAGCGGCAGACTGTTCTCAGCGACACACTGCTACTTGCTGGAGTGTCAGGCTGGATTTCTTACTCTCTGACTTGCTTTTGACTTTCCTGCCTTAGAACTGCCAGTCTGTGCCAGAGCACAGAGAGGGCCCAGAAAATTGGAAGCAGCATCTAGGCCAACAATCCACATGGCTGTTTGTCTGCTGGATCCAAGATCAGGGGTAGGGGGAGGTGGGAGAGTCTCCGGCCCACAGACACCAGCAAAGTCCCTATGGAGTTTCTCAGCATACATAAACTGCACAGAAATAGATGTGTTTGGAGGGAGAGCAACAAGCCCAGTAGGTGTGCAAGAGCAAGGGCTTTTGTGCTATCAGGACTATCTGAGGCTGGGGGGCTGGCTCAGATGGCAAAGCAGCATCGACATGATGTGATGTACCTACCTTCTAGACAGAGGCAATAATAGAGTGCAAGCCCCTTGCGCAGGTACCCAAGTCTGTCACCCTGGCATCTACCCCATCTTGTACCCAAGTACAAGAGAACAAGAGGCTTCCATACTTGTCTCCCTAGATGCACAGATTAGCAGTGAGTGGAGGACTCACATCAAGAGGCCGAGGCTCCCAGCTTACCTTACTGCCATTTATTTTTAGTTTCATCAGCTAGGGGGAGGGTTCCTCAGGGACTTACAGGATAGTGGCTCTTACATGGCCAGGGGGAGTGGTGGGCTTTCTGTCCTCCTAATTTATTTCTACTGGGGTAAAACTAGCTTGCCTTTTTGCCAGGATTCTTACGGAACAATCCTATCACTAGCCTTCCTTCATCACATGGACTTCTACTTTAAACCCTGTTAACATGATGCACTCAGAACTCAAATCTAGATGCCTAGGGCTCTCAGACAATCACAGCATCCCGCTGAAGAATAGAGCTTATAATGCCACCAACCAACCCAAGCTAAGAAGTTTCTACTGCAAGTTAGCCCTGGCTGGGGTCTGAGCCCTATCCCTGCTTCATGAAGCCCAACCTATGCAGAGGTATGGGGCAGCCTAGGAGGATGCTGACCACTGGGCCATAGTACCCACTCTCCTCAGACATCCAACTACACTGAATGTATGGTAGTCATCAGTGGACTCTGAGAAGAAGCAGGGCAAAGCCAGGGGTGTAGACCCACTTTGGGCTTCAGGCTATTACCAGTCCCTCCAGCTTCCCTCACCTTGGCAGCTGCTGTCAGTAGCTTTTAGGGGTTTTTATGTTCACAACGAAGACCACATGTGACTGAGAAGGACTGAGATATGTCCTGGCATGCAGGAGCCAGGACTTATCTCAAGTGCCCTTCATTTCCACCAATATCAGCCCTGTCCGGGCAGTACTAGATAAGAAGCTGCAAGGGAGTGTAGACAGTCTGGGTAAAGATAATCAGGAGACCATCTTATCATCAAAGAAGGAAAGAATTGGACAAGGAAGAAACTGGCCAGGCACGGTAGCTCATGCCTGTAATCCTAGCTACTCAGAAGGCTGAGATCTGAGGATTGCAGTTCAAAGCCAGCCTGGGCACTAAAGTCCATGAGACTCTTATTTTTAATTATCTACTTGAAAACTGGAAGTGGTGCTGTGGCTCAAGGGGTAGGGTGGTAGCCTTGAGCTGAAGAGCTCAGCCCAGGCCCAGAGTTCAAGTCCCACAACAGATGAAGAAGAGGAAGAGGAAGACGACGACGACGACAGAAGAAGACTGAAGAAGAAGAGAAAAAGAAACTGATATAATGTCTATCTTTTCACTATGACCTTCTCATTTCCTTAGTTCCCCCCGACCCCCACTTCCAAATGCTGTGGTTACATGAGCCTGTAAACTTGCCCTTGGGTGGGCAAAGGAGATAGCATACCATTCTGTACTTTGGTTGATGACCACTTGCTGCTAATGGAAAGCTAGTAATGTTCTTATTGTTTTAAGTTTAAGAAAGTAGGAATTAAAATGTTCTCAAAGAATCTCTGAGGTTATTTTTGTTGGTTGAGGGGCTTGAATTTGAACTTAGAGCCTGGGTGCTGTCTCTGAGCTCTTTCGCTCCAGGTTAGTGCTCTACCACTTTGAACCATAGCACTACTTCTGGTTTTCTGATGGTTAACTAGATATAAGAGTCTCACAGACTTTCCTGTCCATGATGACTTTGAATCACACTCCTCAAATCTCAACCTCCTGAAGTGGTAAGATTACAGGTGTGAGCCACCAATACCCAATGACCTTTGAGCTTTTGACCAGGAACAATAAACGAAGAAGCACTACAAGGGTCTGTAATCAGGATCACCACTGAGAAATGGCAGTATTAAAGGGCTCCGTTAGCAACAGTACAAGTACTTTAGAAGAGACAAAGGGGGAAAGGCTCTAGGGAAGGGCAAAAGTGACTTGGAGTGGGTTTGTGTCTCTTGTTATGCTGCCAGGAAAGGTATCTCCGAATAGACAGACACAGCCCGAGCCAGCAAGGGCCTGCATTGCAACAGGCTAAATTTCACCTGGGTGTCAGGGATTCTAGGAAGTCAAAGCCTTTCAGGAAGGCACAAACATTTCCATTCCATCTCATCCACTCCAAGACACAGGGAACCATTCACCTTTGTTGTTTGTTGCACAGATACTATTTATATCTCCCAATCCATAGGTAATTGCTTTTTAAGAAAGATTATTCTTGGGATATTTTCAGAGTATCCATTTTCCCTCAGAAGGCTGTGTGGTGACTACAATGGCAGGTACTAACTAGGTGTAATTACAGAGGCATGGAATATGCAGACCATGACCATGACAGTGAGGGGTTTCTCTTGGTAATCTAAATGTGTCCTTTCTCTCAGAGCCTTTATTTAAATAGTTTGTCAGCTCCTTGCGCCAGCAGTTAGCAAGCTCCATCTCTAGCACTCTTAGAAAACAAGAGTGAGGTATAAAGAAAAATATGCCTCCTACCTGCTCAGACTTCTTAACAAAATATACCACCAAGACCAAGAGGTAAACAATATATAAGGACATGCAGGGTGCAGGTTCCTGCAATGCTTACCATCTGCTGACTTAGCTGACTTTAGCTATGGACCTGAAGAGTTAGACGAACTCTTCAGCACCCAGGAAAACTGCTGCTGCTGGACCCCAAACTAAGACTAAAATCAGGGCTGCTTTTTCCTCATCAATGGCAGGTCAAGAGACATCCTGGGAAACCTCTGGTCCCTAGCAGGCAGGCTTAGGGCAAGCTTCCCTGGGCTTTTAGGGGACATAGTGAGTCTGTCAGTAGGCAAGACACCCTTCCAGGCAGGACTCTTTAGTAAATTTGACCTAGAATTCATGGAGAAGCAGAAAGTGACTTAGCAGTAAACAGAGGGGTGCTGGTATTAATTCATTCTAAACACACTGACCATTAGGTACTAGGGGGTTCACCCTCCTCCCTCTGAAAACTCTATCATGAGGCCTTTAAAAAGCCTCTGTTTTCTTTGGAATCTTTCTGGTGTCTAGAAAGGGAGTGTGAGTTAGTACATGGGAAAATGACACATGGCAGCAACTCTTACTCCCTCTCTGGAGCTGTCCCATCTCCTTCATGAGGTTTGAACAAGTCTGCCTGCCCAGACAGATTAAGTGTCCTTACCACCTTGAAATTCCACAACTTCATCTTCATACTTTCCTATGATGTCTGGATGTGCCATCTACCATTCCCCTCTTATTTGTTCATTTCTTCACTCCTTAAGCAGAAATGAGGGGTGATATGACTAGACACCCTCAATATTCCCATTGAGGGCTCCAAACTTGGACATGTCAAGCCTTCATTTGTCCACCTGTGAAACAGGGAAATTACACATGCCATACACTCAGTCTTAAAGGTGATCATGGCAATGTACATGCCCAAACACAAAATAAGGGCCTATATTACACATGTATTAGCTGGGGAGGCTAAACGTAGAAGCTACTTTTTGTCTTGTTGGTAAGATCAAAGTTATAAAAACTGGATAGGTGAAAGAACCTGGTAGACGGTAAATTACCCTCTCAAGATATGAGCAGAAGAAAAAAAGATACTGCTCTGAAAAGCAAGGTGTGAACCTATTCATGAGTGCCACACACCACATGCCTCTGTATAGCTTGTCTCTTGAAGTGAGGCAGCAACAGGCCAATGAGCCAAGTAGGTCCACTCGGGAACTTAATTACATGACCTTTACCCCATGTGGACTACATGGGGTCTCAGCCCAGCGACCAGGAGGCCTGTTGATACTACATGATAGTCTGAATTCCCTCCCACCAGCAAGACTGATGTTGGTGCCCATGTGTTCTGCCTCACAGATCCACGTGCCTTGTCTGTCCACCTCAAGGAAGATGTATTCTTGCATTTCTAACAGATGTCTCAGGGAATAATTAGATGTCACTACTCCAACATTACATTACAACTTCCCTGCAGATCCTGGAGGAAGGGGAAATGAGTTACGATGAGCAAACCAAGCTAAATACAGTTGGTAATTGAAAAAGTGGCCAAGGAAATCAGGGAGGGAAAAGCAAGCAAACCAGATCTAAATGGATTATCAATCATTTCCTTTTAGGGCAAGCTCCACTGCAACTTAATCAATTGCTATTGCTTCCCAAATTCAATAAGAAAACTGATACTATGGAAAAGAAAAAAAACCTTCCAAACAAACAAACAAGCATTAAATATTTACCATTACACTCTTGATGGATACTAGGCAATATCCCACATTCGGTTCCAATCCAATTCCACATTTATCAGCATAAAAGAAATTTCCAGGCAATGAAATTGTAACAATGTGTTAGTACTACCACTGAGAAGGTGAAGTGCCTGAGGTATGGTTGATAGGCCTCCCTGGAATATGGGATTTAGTAGTCACAACATAATGGGGTAAGTCTGAGATAGGACAGCCTGTCCTGGCTGCTAGGAGAAGGAGTTCTAGGTTAGGATCAGGAAGGTTACTATATGACCTTGGGACTACTTCTTTTTTTTGGTCAGTTGTGGAACTTGAACTCTAGGCCTGGGTGCTGTCCCTGAGTGCTTCAGCTCAAGGCTACTACCCTAACCCTAAAGCCACAGCGCCACTTCCAGTTTTCTAGTGATTAATTGAAGATAAAGAGTCATATTCTTTAGTGCCAGGGCTAGCTTTGACCCACATTCCTCAGATCTCAGCCTCCTGAGTGGCTAGGATTACAGGTGAGCCACCACACCCAGCTTGACCTTGGGACTCCTAAGGACATCTGTTGTCAGAGCAACCCAAGGAGGATAAATACCATCAATCTTGTAGTTAACAAACATGTGCCTAGTACTGGTTATGACTTAGTTACTGGAGGAATGGCAAGAGGAACATGGTCTCCTGCTCTTCATGTTCTAATAGTAACTGGAGAGAGTCAAGGATAGATGATAAGAGGTAACAAAGGAATACTGGTCAAAGAATGGGGTGGGTTTCAAGTTGAGTCAAGGAGCTTCTATGACCCAGGATATACAGGGTAGGAAACCTAGGGCAATAGGGAATGAAGAAATAGGCAAGGCTCCTCAAATAGCATCTTGGAGACTGCACTGATACCTGAATGGCACATAATCCAAGCATAGTTCTGAAGGATCCTTCTGAATGGATCAGAGACAGTAGTTCTGCAGGTGCCCAAAAGAAATGTAATATGATGTAGTAACTAGAGCCACTTAAAGCTAACTACAGATCCTGGCCAGATGTGTGGGAAGCCAGCCTCAGATGTGGCTTAAATAGTGGATATCTTTAACCTTGGTCAGGACAACAGCCAGGGGACCTCAGTCTGATGACCTTAGACATCCCACAACCTTTCCAAGGAGCCCAACAGAGTGTTGAAATAGTCCAGAAGGAAAGAACACAAGTATCCCTGGAAATCCCAGCATGCTCACACAGAAAATTCTAGCACAGGCTGAGGGGCCACTACTCACAAAGGTGACAATTACAGAGGCAGAAGGAAGGGGATAACTAGGAGTCAGTCTATACAAGTACAATCCAAGAGACAAAGATCAGGCTTTATAGCCTGATACCTGGGTTTAAATCCCAGCTCTGCTACTGACCCACTGTGTGCGACCCTAGAAAAGTTCCTTCTCTGTTGTTTCAACTGAAAAATGGGCATAACACCTACAGGGTCAGCCTGTAGGTGAAATGAAATGAAATAAAACAAAAAAGGCTCAGTTCACTCCCTGTGCTTAGGGAGTGTTTTCTGATCTGAGTTAGTTATTGTCTACCATCCTTGTTAATAACGGTAACATCACAGACATAAGGCAGGTGTAGAACATTCCCTTATACCTTTCATCACCAAGGAGGCAGGAAATAAAGCTTTTTGACACTTTCCAAGCAAGTGTGCACACGGTAACTGCTTGCTGAGGAGGAAGGTGTCTCAGGACGCAAAGCTCCAGCTTCACAAGTGCAACTGGCAGCAGATGCTGGCGGCTCTTAGTGATTATGCTGTTCGTTGTACTTGATGGAGGGGTGACTTTGCAAGCTACAAGGCTCTCTAGCAATGCTCCGTAAAACTATAAATTTACTTTGAGAGCACCAAGTCTAATTACCTCGCCAAGACTCTCTGCATTTTTAAGAACTGTTCCCCCTGCCCCTCCTTAAACTCTTGATCATAAGGACCCTTGTTAGCAATACTTGGCGTTGGGCTTGTTTCACTTGTTGCCGTGGCAACAAAGCAGTGTTTACCAGCCCTTCCAAGCTGGCACATCTTTATTAGCACCCGATCCCATGAGGAGCAGGAAGCAGTTCAGAGGTTTAAAGAGCATTAATCCCCTTAAGCTTTTCAAACCTCTCTAGTTAGGGAGCCTTGCGGGGTGTGTGTGTGTGGGGGGGAATTGAGGTCTCTGCAGTTAGCAGGGTCTTCCTAGAATTGTTAAGCTTACAAGAAGCACTAGATAGTAGGGGAAAACTTATCTCTCTCTGGAGCTTCACTTTAAATTTTTTCTCCTCTTGAAAGAGACAAAGTTGTGGACTGCCTCTGCTTCACAAGAAAAGTTTGTAAGTCATCCATCACAGAAGGGCCGCTGGCTCTTTCCTTACCGCCTCTCTGACCACACTGCTCTCTTGTGATAAACACAGGACTTTCAAAAACTCTTATCTCTTGGCCAGAAAGAGGGACAGCCACAAAGGCCCACTGGCTAGGCTGCTCCTGTATCCTCCTTTCCGCCCCTCTGTGATGAGAAGTGACAGATGATTCAGAACGGAGATAGATTTCCAGTGCATTAAAAAAAAAAATCCAACCTCAAGAAAGCAGCTCAAGAAAGCTTCCATATCTCCTTAGCCTCTGCCTACCTTGGAAGGTTTTTCAAAGTCAGCACCAGGGCAGAAGTGCAAGGTAGGGAGAAGAAAGGTTTCTCTGCATCATTTAAAGCAATTAGATGACCCATTCACTCTCTTGCCAAGTCAGTATCTCTTTCATCAGCTTTCACTGCAGCCTAGAAAAACCAA
The DNA here is from genome assembly GCF_031878675.1 of Megascapheus bottae. NCBI lineage: Eukaryota > Metazoa > Chordata > Mammalia > Rodentia > Geomyidae > Megascapheus > Megascapheus bottae. The sequence continues at coordinate 41,671,395 of NC_143525.1, read as the reverse complement.
AACCCAACTAGGAATCCAGGAAGACATGTGGCTGAATTTTGGAAAGTCTCACAAGCAAAAGATACTTTACTAGTATTTACTTCAGCTTCTCAAACAGCTATCAAATGGGCAATTTTGAGCTGGCTGACCCTGGGCATTTCCCATGGTCCCTAGATGGGTACTCTTGACTGACAGGGTTGCTCAACTGAAGGGCACGGCCATTAAGAGCTTCAGCTTGGCTTGGTTTGTGTATATACACGTGTGTGTGTGGGGGGGGGGGGGAGAAAGAGAGAGGGGGGAGGGAGATAAAGAGAGAGACAGAGACAGAGAGAGACAGACAGACAGAGACAGACAGACAGACAGACAGACAGAGACAGAGGGGGGAGCCAGGGAGAGGGGGTGAGGGAGAGAGAGGGAGGGAGAAAAAAGGGGTGGGGTGGGGAAGGAGATATTCTGACTGGTGAAAGGGATGACAAGATCCCAACCGGGCAATCACTGACCCCTCTTTTCAATACATTAGGCATCTCCTTTATTCCAAATGGTGGTCCAGAGTGGGGTAAAGAATTCAAAAACTAGTATCAGCCTTTCGAAAGACTTCTCAGCTCTACAAATTCTAGGTGGTCCAGCAGTCATGTAATCACTTATATCCTCATATCTGTTTTCTAAAAGTACTTGAGGTGGCTCAGAGTGCTTAAGCTTGAACAGAACTTGACAATAACACCATGAACCAAATGGTAAAAGATGGTGATCACAGAAAGAAAATGATGAGGGCTCTTTATGTCAAGGCTCAGAGGTGACTGGATGAGACTCAGAGGCCAAAGAATCTTAAAAGTCAGTAATACTTTCAGTTGTAGAGAAATTTAAAATGCCAAGGAAACATTCCAGACTCTAATTCAGAGAAGCTGGCACTGGCAACAGACTTAAAATAGACTCATGGGGCTCAGAAAGGTCAAGCCATTCACAAAGAGGCAGGACCCAGTTGGTGACACCTTTCATATGGCCCTGTTACTTCAGGCCTAAGCTAGAGAGACTCCAAGATGGACAATCCAGGGTCTGTATACAGTAGAACAGTGTGTGTGTGTGTGGGGGGGTGTTGGTAGTGAGATGGGATACTAGCTGGTCTCCATGCTCAGAGCCCAGGAATAGTCAGGAAGCTAGTTCAGTTCCCAGGACTATCTGAGAAACAAACTTAGGAATTACAGACCAGTGAACATGACTCTGAACTTAATTAAAAAGCTGCAACTCCCCTCTGAGTTATGAGAGTCATTGTTTTGAACTAAAAATCTCATGAGTCAGATGGTTCAAGCATCCAATGAAGAAATTAGCGACAGTCTCCTAGCGTGTACCAATCCTAAGGGAGTATGAGGAGGGACCTGCTACAGGTCAAATGCTGGGTCTTTTCTGGTGCCAGGGTATAGGACTCTAGGACTCTCCAGTGTAGCTGAATAATACTACAACACTCCCTGGCCAGTAAGTGGTGTGCAGGAGCCAACCTTTCTGGAAGCTAAAGGTTCTAAGGGAAGCTGAGCTCTTGGTCTGGTTATGGTGAGTGAAAGCTGGCCTGGGTTCAGCAGGGCACAGCTCCTGCTTCTTTTGCTCTTTCTGCTGTAGCAATCAGCACACACATCTGCCTCCATTGGACATTGGACGCAGCTGGGGACCCTCCTGTGTCCAGCTTTGGCATCTGTGAGGTCCTTAAACCTTTCCAGTGACTAGAGGTCTTGTTAGGGACTTTAATACCTACATCCAAAATCTACAAACACAGCATGGTGGGTATGTGCACATGAAGGACCCAGAGATGTATCTGGGTTGGGTATCATCAGACAAGGCAGAAGCCATTATGCTCCTGAAACCTGACTGCTATATAATTTCCACCTCTTCCTATGCTGCAGCCAACATATCTTCACCTCCCATCCATACACACACCCTTGTTATCCCTTCCTTCCTGCCATTCTGGGAGCCAATCCAGCTGAGAATCCGAGGAAAGCCAGGAAAGGTAAGTCCCTGTGGGCTCCAGTTCTGCCTTCCTGAATCGGAGAGAATACTGTTCCCTCTGTCCTTTCCTGTTACCTATACACTCTGCAATAAGGAGCCTTCCATTCCTTCCAAACTCTCTGCGTCATCTAGAAAGCTCCATACAAGTAATCCATTATGTGAGTTCTGAACCACTCCAAGTAAAATCAACAAAAATCCTTTCATAAAAGCACCAGGAGAAGGTTATTTATTTGAACAGTAACTGTTCTTTCTCTTTAATCAGTACAATAAACAAATTCTAATGACATCTTCCAAGAACAGCATTTTCCCTCAAGTCCTAGTTTTTAGTTTAGTAGAAAAAGAAGGAAAAAAGGGAACTGGGGTGTGGCTCAAGTGGTAGAGCATTGGCCTAACTAGGGCTAGGCCAAGTGTCGAATCCCCAGTACAAAAAGAAAAAAGAAAATGGTACCTGAAAGAGTGTGTGTGTGTGTGTGTGTGTGTGTGTGTGTGTGTGTGTGTGTGTGTGTGAGAGAGAGAGAGAGAGAGAGAGAGAGAGAGAGAGAGAGAGAGAGAGAGAGAGAGAGAGAGAGAGAGAGAGACAGAGACACTGTCTAAGCCTGTGCTAAGATTCTCTGGGAAAAAGGACATTAGCCATGCTGCCTCTCATTCCAGGGCCAAAAATTTCCACCATTTTCTAGTCAGGCATTCAATTTCTCAGACAGAAGCAAAGACAAGGGAGAGAATAAGGTTCTAAGGAAGAGTAGAGTTCATTTTTGTGTTTATTACTGCCTGATTTAGGATTGTGCCCCCAAAAGTACTTTGGGAAAAGAAAAGGTAAAAGGAGGCATCCTCCCCTACTAGAAAAAAGTCAAAGAAATGGAGACATCATGTTCTTTCCCTATGACCTCTAAGGACTCCAAACCTTGCTGTTTTAAACAACAGAAATCACAACATGCAGAGCAGCTGGTGTCCAGCTGAAAGTGGCATAGCGTGTTTCAGTTTTCCTACACCAACTCAGCTTTGACTTAAGTACTTTTGCAGCAAAGAAGAAAAGGGCCCCAAGTGCATGTGTCAAGGATACCAAATATTTGCAGAGATCCTGAAGGTCATTGAGAAGCAGTCCTCTCTAGACAGGGGCCATGGCTCCGCTAGTCACAGCCTCTACCAGCTAATTGGATACCCAATCCCAGCTCCAAGGGAGGTCCTGAGGCTCCACCCCTGTCCCAAAGAGCAAGCATCTGCTGCATTTGCTCTCTGTGAGATGCACGATCGTGGGCTCAGGACAAGTGTCCTCCAACTGAATTTGGGGGTAAGCAGGAGAGGGGACAAGCTGGCCTCCCCGCCTGAGGGTGACTTGGCCAGACAATGCTCCTGTATGAATGAGCCTCAAAATTCTGGGAGTCAGAAGTGGTCCTGCAGCCGGGTGCAGTGGCTCACGCCTGTAACCCTAGCTACTCAGGGGGCAGGGACCTGAGGATTAAGGTTCAAAGCCAGCCTGGGCACAAAAGGACTTGCAACTCAAGGATAGGGTGGTAGCCTGAGTTGAAGAGTTCAGGGACAGCACCCAGGCCCAGGGGTAAGACAGTAGCCTTGAGCTAAAGAGCCCAGGGACAGTGCCCAGGCCCAGAGTTCAAGCCCCATGACCAACCCCCCACCAAAAAAAAGTGGTCTTGCTAAGATCTCATCTCCTAGTCTCTTCTGAAATTCAATTAAGGATAGAGGTCAAAAGAAGGGCAAGTTGCTATAGTGTCCTAGTGATGAAGAACCACCAGAAATGAAGATGTAATAGGATTCCTTCTGAAGACATGCAACTAAGACCTTAATGGTCAGGTAGAAACCCTTACTGGTCACTGGGAAAGGAAACTTAACTTGCTGTAAAAGGGGGAGATAAGCTTCTTTTCATATACCATAAGGTAGGGAGTGGGCACAGAAAACTGTCCAAGTCTTACATGAAACCACTGCACCACCTGGCTCTTAACACAGGCTCTTTAACAATTCTGTCTTTTGGAAAAGTGAAAACCTGGGGGTCTTTGCGTGGGTAGGGCTACTTCCAGGGCTGGAGAGAATTAACTCCTGTGAAGTCAAAGATCAGTAAGAGGGATGAAGCCAACACAGAGAATTACTGAGCGCCTACACGCTGCTCATTAAAAGCACTTCTTCCCTGGGGGTTATGCTAGGGGAAGTACTAATGGCCAACAGATCCAGAAAACACTGGTCTTGGCTTCCTGCTGAAGTACAGTCTACAAGCATCCTTCTCTCCCCTCCCAGCCTCATCCTCTCTCACTCCCCACACCAAACTTATTCAGCCCTAGTGTTTACAGCTTGCTACACCACAAATCTTTATTTCCCGTCACCCACTGGCCCAAGCTGTCCCCACTCCCTGTTTCTCCCAGACAAGTTAATAAGACAGAAGGCTCCCTAGAGGCTTAGAGCGGCCAACATTATCACTTGGAAGCAAGGCAGAAATCCTGACACATCGGAAATGACTTCAAGCCTATTAATTACTCTTTCTTCTTTGGCAGATCTTTTGAAAGAAAGCTTGACAAATTGAAAGGATGGCTACATTGCCTCCCCGCCCCAATTAAGCCCCTACTCCCACCCCAGTAACACAACTCTGATTTGGCCTTAAAAAAAAAAAAAATCAACCGATTTGTCAGAGCTGTGCCCACATGGTCAGGGACACAAAAGGTGAACCCCTTTTTACAGGTTAAGCCCTTAGTATTCGATGCCTCTCCTGGAGGGGGTGGCTGGAAGAAGTAGGAGTGGCCACTTACCTTTACTGCTCTCCCTCTCTCTGCCCCTTGGGCTTTACCTGCTGACCAGTGTACCCAATCTTTTCCTATGTGGGCTCCTCAGGATGCCTTCCCCCCCCCCCCCCCCCCCCGTCTTGGCCTCTCACCTCAGTGACTTCTTCCTAGGGAGGCCACTCCCAAACACCTATCCAAATAAAGCAGAATACAGGCTGCCTTGAGAGCATCTCTCTGTTTTATCTTCCTCTCGGCACTTAGCTGTACCTGAAATTATGGGATGTATGTTCTTTCTCCCTGAAGACCACTTATCAAAACCCACCTATGTTCTTACGTTCCCTCTGGGATTGCTAGAACTCATTTAATAACATGAATATGTTCATGGGCCTGGTAACCCCAAACTGAATGGGTAGAGGGATTAAAGCATGAACCCAAGGGCCTCAAGAACAGAGTGTACTTCTGTCAGCTGGTGGGGTGGGATTAGCGCGTGACTGTGGTCCATGGCAGGAGGCTTCAACCCTACCACCCTTGGGAGGCCCAAGGGGAACAGCTGGATGAATCAGTGCACCCATGTATCCCGCCACCAACTGCAGCTCGATGTCCCTAACACTCCAAGAGGCTTTTATCAGTATTCCACATAGCCTTCTAAGGAAGGACGCTGTGGATTTAAATCTCTAGGTTTGGCTTTGATAAAGGCAAGGCCACCCATTAGCACCTTATTTTTCTGGTGCCTTTTCACCATATCTCATTTTAAACTCTAACAAAAATCTTTAAGCCATTAACCAGGAAATCATTGTTAAATCATTTGTTCATTTTTATTAGCATCTTGGTAATTAAAGAGAATCATATTTCAGAAATCTTCAGCTGCACTTATGAAAACCCACCCTCAAACCAATCAATTAGTATTACAATAAGTGAGGTCCCTCGTTGCTGCCGCTATTAGCATTTTGATTGAATGTCTGTTGAGAAGTGACTGGTAACAGAAGATTGTGTTCAGAAAGTAATGTTTTTTTATTCGTTTCCACCGAACCTTGTCTGGTTGTCTCCAGTCTCAACTCAAAAGAGACAAGACAGTTTCCAAAAGCAGTCATTTTGGTGGTGGATTATATTTTCACAAGGTGTATGCTAAATTGGTCCTAATCACTCCAGAATCTCCAGCTACACACAGGACCCTCCCACTGGCTGCAACCTCAGCACCCAGGAGCTGGGCAGACTGTTGCTCTGACAGGATGATGAGGACCCTTCTGTCACCTCACTCTCCTCCACTATCCAGACCATCCAGGACCGTAAATACCAGGTCGTTCACAAATGGCCCTTCAGGAAACTCTGATCTAATAATGCCTGTGCCAGAGAGGCCCGTGGCTGCTGTTATTCACAGGGAAGATCATCATTATTATATACCCCCTTCTCTGCCAAGCACTTGGGAAACCTGTTATTCCAACATTCAGGCTTAAGTTCTCCAGTCGTCATAATAATAATAAAAGCGCCAGTCAGTGCAGAGATGGGTTAACAAGCTCTATTATAGTGACAGAAAGGCTGTCTTCTCCAAGCCACAGGAATTAACAAGAGTTCATTAAAATCAACAGCCTGTTCCTTCACAGCTCTATTTACTGATGCTCCTCCTCCACCCCCCATCACTGACGCCTTTTGTGAAGACCTCCAGACACATAATGCCATCCAGCCAACAGAAAAGTTTCAATCTTCCCCTAGCAAGTTAGTCACAGCAGCTGTGGGAACGAAAGGAGATTGTACTCTGACTTGTCCTGAACAGAAGTAGGATAGGGGACAAAAGCTGGTAAGGGTATAGGGTGGGGTATGGGCTTCCAACAACAGACATGGTGGCTGGCTACAGCTATGCATCTGTCTTGTTCCTTTATGTATCCATCCACCCCATCCAGTACCAATTTGCAGCAAAGTACATGTCCAAGCTTTACTTTTAGTGCATGTGACCTTGGTGCAAGGAGCCTGTCCCTACCCCACTGGCAGGACTGCATTAATGCTTCATTAAAAAACAAAATTAATGGCTTCCAGAATTCAGGGGGTGTATATGGGGGAGGGAACAAAATAACAAAACTAAAAAGTGTTCTCTGCTTCCTTTTTTTAAAAACCTCTTCTCCAAACTTGTCTCCTTTTCCTCCTCCTCGGCTTGTTTCTCCCCTGGCTGCCAGCCAAGATTTTATAATAGTGTCAGGTAGCAATTTCATTTTTAAAATGCTCTTATCAAGGATTTAAGGTGAAAGATAAGAACAGCACAGTAAATCTTCATAAAGGAGTGCAGTGTGAAGCATAGTATTTTACAAATCAAAACAGTTAACTAAATGAAAAGGCAAGGACAGGGAAACAAAGTGAGTTGAACAGGGGCTGGAAGGGGGAGGGGAGAGGCCAAGTTAAATAGAAAGATCATCCTTCAGATCTCCCAACTCCCTTTGGTGACGGTCTTGGCATATTTGCTAAGAATTGCATGAACACTCCAATTTCCATTTTAAAATAGGATGATTTTAGAAGGCATATATATTGTCAAACCATTACACACACTTAACCGGGGGTTTTCAACCAAGTCATCTGACCTGCAAGCATGTGTTGCTAATATCACTGCTTTATAATTTATCAAATCAATTTCTTCATGGAATGACTAATAACACATCCACAGCTGCTCTCCTCTTCTTTCCCCAGCTGCTCCCACTTTGAGAGCAGCAGCAACATGAGCTGGGCTACCTAAGGTGCTTCACCTCCCCCCCAACCACACACACTCTGCTAAAGAACATTATAGAAACATGAGAAAGGAGGGGAACCCAGGAGGTGCCATTAATGACCAAACTACTTTGTGGAAGCTGCTTTGTTATTTGCCACCCAGGAAAAGTTAGCAACACTGCTAATGACCAGGCTAGGACATTGTTGTTTTAGGAGGGAGGGGAGAGATTTTAATTAGACTCACAATCAAGAAACTATAACCTATAGTAAGACAGAAACATCTATTTCCTTTCTTCTTTCCATCCTATACCATGACTTGATTCCAGTGAATTTTTAAAAACTGTCAACCAAGGGCCACAGTCAACTCTTACCTACATACAAACATACCTGAATCTACACATACCTCACAAACATCACTCACATAAATACACACAACACATAAAAGGCTGGAATACAACCCTAAAGTGGCAACAAAGCCCTAAACTGGTGAAAATAAATACACTGCAGTTCATTATAGCTCTTCACAAACGCTGTCAATCTCCAGGACCTACCTTGCAAGTGCACATCAAATTAAAAGACACAATTAGATGATTTCTTATTTGCCAAGGAATGATTCAATTGCCCATTAAAGGCAAGAGTTCTAAAAATAACTTCAAGGGAAATTACTAGGAATTGTGGAGACACACATCTCTGTTGTAAAACAGATTAGCATTATGGGCAAAATACAAAACTTTCTTTGTAAATCCTATCCACTTTTTTTTTAAAGATAAGACAATAGAAGGGGTGAGGGGCAAGTGAAAGCATAATTTTCAGAGTATGCTTCCTTGCTGTCAGTAAGAAAAATTACCAGATGTTTGCACAGCATCGCTTATACATAAATGGAATCAGATCTCTTTCTAAGACAATAAAATCACTTTAACTAAAAGAAGATTCAGATGCCTAAGACAGGAAATTTTAGAGGCTGGAAGGAAACAGAACACTCAGTGCAATACCTTTCTGGGAAGGAAGTGCACATGTCTAGGTCTTCTGCAGCTGCCTGGCTAGTGGCACACTAAGCTTGGGAGCTACCAAAGCAGATAGCAGGGCTGATTTTTTAAATCAACCATCTTCTTTTACCTTGGCTGTAAGAGGCAGCTACCAAGGTACTGATGACATTTGCTCTTCCTTTTAAGCAAGCAAGCAAGAGCTTTCACAAGTCTACTAGGTTCCTCAAGTACCAGAATCCACCCCTAGATTCTAGACACAGGTTAGGATCATTGACCTGCTCCACAGAAGAGATGGCAGCTGTGCCTCAGTGGACTAGTAGACATGTCTTGGGTAATGAGATAACCCAGGCAAGGGCACCCAGCTCTGACTGCACATTAACATTTGCTGGGAGAATATTAAGATAATCAATGCCAGGGGGTCCAATTGACCTGGGATGGGACCCAGTTTAAAAACTTCCCAAGTGATTCAAAAGTTAAGAACCACCAGTCTGGTTCAAAGCTCTGATATGACATCACCATTCATCTCACGGCTGTGTGTAGCATTGGGTTGCAGAGTGATTTAGCCACATCTTCCTAAGGGAGCTCACCCTCTGTGAGAAAATCAAAGCTGGTCACAGGAATTAAAGTAGCTCTTTGGGTTATGAGCAGAATCTAAATTTCAAATAGAAGAGTGTTAGAGGAACATAAGAACTTTGACAGGGTCCCTTCTTTGCCCAAGGGCCCTGAATCCTGTTTATTCCTAGTGGAGACTTCCAAAGGGCCACCAGAGCTCGTCCCCAGTGAACAAAGACAGGTGGATGAGAGGTGAGGACAGCAGGGTTGGCAGACACCAAACTGAGGCCACTGTGGCTTCTGTGTCTATTCTGGGCCCAAAAATGGATGATGTCACCTCCAGCAGCAATGGAAAGCAGTCATGAATCATGCACGCACCAGCCCATCCCTCTGAGATAATAAATCGGATGTCTGCACTGAGTACGGACGTCTTAGAGCTGCTGCAGGAGCTCAGCTTTGCCTAGGGTGCCACGATATAGCCCCTCACTGGACACTTCTGGGGAAGATGTCACTTTCAATTATTTCCTGCAAGTAAAATGGATGGTAAATGGATGAAGAATTTCAGATTTGTAGGAAGCACTCAAAGGCACATAGTTTTGATCACTTTTGAATCATGGCAGGTTTTTTTGTTTGTTTTTTTGTATGCTGCTGGATTTGCTGGCCACACATGAGGTACACTTCCACACTGTAATTATCCATTTATCCATTCCTGCCAGGCCTACCAATGTCCTGATCTGTAGGTGTTATTATTCTGACTCTCTGCTGTAGTTATGTAGCTTAAAGCTCATTCTGCTATGGTTGGCACATGTCCCAGCCTAAAAGGATTTCTGGGAGAACAATAAAAAAATCAAGATGTCTGTCTGGCAGGTTTTGAAGTTGGCTATTGTCTTGCTTGTTTTGTTTTTTCACTTTTTCCCCAGGAAGGAAGTAGAGGCACTATTGAAGGATGCCAAGGAGTATGTCTTCACACACATGAGCGCTCCTCACTTATTTTTTTCCCTTCTGTCTTTATGGTCTTTTTTTTTTTATACCTTATTTGCCTAAATTGCTAAGTTTAATGAACCAACTGACCAACCTGCTCTAGTCACTATGGTCTGTAAATGGGATTTTTGACAACTCTTAACTGAATTGGTTACTCTTTGGCTTCTAAAAAAAATGACTAATAAAATTAAGTTTCAATGTGTTTGTGTGTGTTCCCCAAAACTACCAATCACCTTCAACATCCTAAAATCAATTTTGGGGTCTTTGGCTAAATAGACTTGGACAAGGCATGAACCACATCAGGATTTGGAGCTGTGGTCTCAGTATTTTCCCTACTTTCTCTTGTATATGATTTTACTGAGGGAGGAAATAGCTTGGAAGACAGAGAAGCCAGTGTGAGGTCACCAGGACTTCAGGTTAACAAGCAGGTATATTCTGCAGGAAGCACTGTTTGGCTCTAGAGCTGCTCTAATGGATTGGGGGTAGAGATCCAGGGGGAGGAGTGCTGCAAGCAACCAAAATTTATTTGGTTTCGGTTTGTAAACTGAGAATCTGAAATCCAGGTGCTGGCAAGGCTGTGTTTGCTTAAGGTTCTATTCTTTCTGCTACTCCAGCACTCATTTGCTTTCAGCCCTATCATGGCCTCTGCTTCTGAGGAAACATGCCTCCTCATATATGTCTTTCTGCAAATGTTCTTACTTACAGGAACACCAAACATTGGATACACCAACTTCAGAAAGCTCTCATTTTAACCTCCAAAAACACATATCTATTTCCAAAGATGATTATACTCTCAAGTATTAGGGCACAGGTCTTCAACACATACTTTTCAAGGAACCAACTCCACCCATAGTACCTTTCAGTGTAGAAAACCTCACAGCATCTGCATCTGTCCACTGCTTAGCAAGCCTCTGCCTCTCAAGTCTTGATGGTCAGTGTTATTAACAAAATAACCACAGTTAACACTGGAATAATAACATAGACACAGTCTCCTACAGGTTAGGATGCTTCACAAATAATTGTGTTATTTAAACCTCACAGGTCCAGAGTTAATAATCTCATTTAACACATGGGAAAAAGTGAGGTTCAGAGAACGTCAGAACTTACCCACAGTCTACACAGCTGTGTATGGAACCTAAACCTAGGAGTGACACTAGTCTAAACACCACACAGCTGGACGTTTCCCCAGTTTCATTCACTGGGTGTGACTTCATTTCTAAAGTTATAGACAAAGACCCAGAGGAATAGTCTGTACTTCCTCATGGTACAAGAGCCAACTATGTCTACTAGCATACCTTAGGTTCAAAAAAAAAAAAAAGCTTTTAACATTTTTTTTTCTTTAATTACAAAGTATTCTGAACTCTGGGACAGGGCCATCCTGTTCTGACTCCTCTCCTCCGGTGCTGGATGAAATGGAGCAAATGGGAGATGGGAGACAGACTGCTATTCTAATAATAGCACATTGTCTTGTCTGAGGAGAGCAGAAATTATGCAGAAAATCCTCATCTATCTGCCCTGACTCTCTGTTTATGGAAAGAACAAGACAGAGGCGACTTGGAGGTGAAGAAGTCTCAGCTACACACAATCAAGTCTGCTGCTTGGGGCTACCTTGGTCTCTAGGGAAGCCAGACATGTCCTTCATGCCACACACTGAGTGGAAGACACCACAGGATGTATGAGCTCTGCAACCATGCACAACTTGAAAAATATGTACACAGATGCCAGGAACAAGGTAGATGTGACAACCGTTACGGTGTCAGGGTGCTGGGACAAGGACCCAGAGAAGTATTTCTTTTTCCTTTTAAAAATTCTCTTTTATGTTGATACATCCATACATTGATAATTCAAATTGGAATGGAATTTAAAAGCTTATGTGAAGGGGCCAGGAGTTTGGCCTAGAGGTAGAGTGCTTGCCTAGCATGCACAAAGATCCGGGTTTGATTCTTTGATACCACATACATAGAAAAAAGCCTGAAGTGGTGCTGTGGCTTAAATGGTAGAGCTCTAGCCTTGAGAAAACCCAAGGACAATGTTCAGGCACTGAGCTTAAGCCCAGGATTGGAAAAAAAAAAAAAGCTGGGGCTGGGAGTTTGGCCTAGTGGTAGAGTGCTTGCCTAGCATGCACAAAGACCTGGGTTCAATTCCTTGGTATCCCACATACATAGCAAAAAGCCAGAAGTGGTGCTGAGGCTCAAGTGGCAGAGCACTAGCCTTGAGAAAGTCCAAGGATAGTGCTTAAGCCCTGAGCCCAAGCCCAGGACTGGCAAAAAAAAAAAAAAAAAAAAAGTAAATGTTTGAATAGGTAATAAACATACATGGGACAAAATTTCAAAACGTAAATCAGACTACAAAAAAAAAAAAAGGTTAAAAGGTTCCCCTTACCTCACCTCCATTTCTACCTTTCTGATTACTTAATCTTCTCAGAAGCAAACAACCATTGTGGATGCATGTACAGTTGTACCTGAAACACACCTGAGTGTTTATTATAGCCAGAAATGCTTCTTAACCTTCTCTGGCTATTAAATGCTGCAAGCCTCAGGCTAACCCAATGTCTTTCTTAGCTAAGGAATCAGCACACAGAGAAGTTAAGGTGCTAGCCCAAGGCCACACAGCTATTAAGTCACAGATCAGATCTTAGATTCCAACTGTCTGGATCCAGACTCAGGTGTTCTTAACCACTGTGCCACTGTAATCATTTCCAGTTTCTATGGCAAGTGTTGTAGAAATACTGTATGTACATGCCAGCATATACAAAGACTTGGGTGTTTCCCAAGTTCCATACAAGTTTCTATTTGCCTTAATGAAACTAGTCAGGTGCCTGTGGCTCAAGGCTATAATCCTAGCTATTCAGGAGTCTAAGATCTGAGGATCAGGGTTCAAAGCTAGCCTGTGCAGCTAAGTCTGTGAGACTCATCTCCAATTAATCATCGAAAAAAATCAGAAGTGGAGCTGTGACTCAAGCTGAGGAACAGTACCTAGGCCCTGAGTTCAAGCCCAGTTCCACCACATGTGTATGCCATGTATGTGTGCCCTGCGTGCATACACAAACACACACTCACACTCACACACAGAAATGAAATGAAGTAGACGGTGGTTTTTGTAGGCAGGGAAAAAACTGGTGGCTGAACTCTGGGTTTCCTGATGAGAAGGTGACTGGTTCACCTCCATAGGGAACATAGCCAACTCCAATCTGGTCACCCATATGAGATCACTGAGCCTATGGAGAAGCTGGGGCTTGAACCCAAAGACAGCCCTTCTAAAGCTTAGCCTGTTTCTGGTTCTGGCACATGAACAGACATAGAGATGCAGATGGTCTGGAGTCTGCCCTCTGACCCACAAGGCTCCAACAGCAGCAACAGGCCCAGGGTCATACAATCCCCAGAGCTCTTCTAGGAACCTCCAGTCCATAGGGAAGTAACTGCCTACGACTTTCAGACCTCTGACCCAGCCCTCCATGACCCCAGCAGCTCTAAAGAATGCCAAGTAAGAGGGTGCTTTTAATCAAGCCACCAAGCAGAGGCTTCTTTCCTCTTTGGGCCTCCGCATTCGGCCCTCACCCAACTCTCAGAGCACTGGTGAGACTCACAGCCTAGGCCTCTATGGGAACAAGAGGCAACAAAAGGCTCATTATCCCCCTTCACAAAAACCCACTTCTGGGTCAATGAAGTTCTGACCCCGGGCCCACTCCCTTCTCCTGCTTCCAAGGGCCATGGCCAGGGGAAGGCAGGAAGGCCATTAGCTCATCATCCTTTTGGTGCCAGGGCTTTTATTCCAAAAGAAAGAAGTTTACGATTCATACTCAGGCTAAAGAAAACTGGGCTCCCTCAGGAAGTCAGTCCCACCCCCCCACCTTTGGCCTCCATCCCCCAGCTCTGCAGGCTCCCCTGGTTCCCTGGCTGGGGCCTGTTGCTAGGTACAGGAAGGGTTTTGTAGGACTCTGTCTCCAAAGCAAAGCAGGTGAACAGAACCCAAGCCACTGTGTTGATTAATATAGCAAGAGACAGCACCGGAATGGGTGCTTCCGGAATTGAGTTAGCTCAGGGGAAGAAAAAAAAAAAATTAAAGCTCACTCTTGCTTTCCTGTCAGAAATAAAATTAAGGTCTTGGATCGATGTTGCCAGCACTGGGGCATCTACCGGAATCTCTAATGGCCTCCTTTACATGTTTTCAAATTCACGTTCCCCTTCAACCCTGCCCTTTTAATTGGTTATTTGCAAGGTCATGTTTGCACCAATTTCTCAGGAAGGCTAATCGTGTTTATTTAACAAGAAAATAAAATGCACAGACAACTCTGGAGCTGGACTCTGAACAAGGACTCAGGGTGGAGTCCCCCCGACTCCTCCTCCCTTACCCTCACTATTGCAAGGTTGTGGAATAAGAGTAAAGCTCTGCTGGGGACCCTTCATGCTAAGGAACAGAGTACTTCATCCTCTTTTCAAATGCACTCAGTTGAAAACATGAAATATGGGGGTCTGAGAATCTAGGAGAGACAGAAGAGAATATCCATTTATCATTGTACAACTCTTCTCATTCTAACCAAAGTGTGCCAGTGTGTAGCTGCACACAGCACTGCCATCAGAATTTCCTCCAGTGCCCCAAAGTCACCACTGTTCCTGGCCTCTAAGACCTCTTTTGTCAATCAATGTGTGACTGTAGGAAGTGTGGCCAGACTGAGTTTCTACCCCATTCTGACCATTTTTTTCCTAGATTCGTGGTATAGTAATTGCTTATCTAAATAGCTGTCCCACACTGACAACTGCTCATCCAGTCTCTATAATCTCATCAAGACCTCATGCTTGCCTAAAATGTCAACCAGAAAGTTTGTGGGAGGAATCCCACCACAACTATACTGACAGCTCTGTGAGGCCAAGATCATCCATACTTGGGGGTGGGGGTGGGGGTTATGACACACAGTAGCTTTCTTATCAACTGGATTTCAATTCAGGTACAGAATTAGGATTAATAGTAATAACAATCAGCCACTAGTTTACAGGTTTTCAATAAACCTGTTTACATATCTCAGATATGGGGCAGGATTTGCTGGGTACTTAGCACTATGGGATGCAACCTTGAGAGGTGAGAAAATAAATACCACTGGCATAATTCTAATAGGGCAGACCAGCAGCAAACCCTGCTTCAGATTCCAAAGGTGGGCAACTTCTTATCATGTCAGAATGAATATCACAACTAGCTGAGACACTACCTGTCTTTAATATGTTTCCTAGCTCATCCAACAATCCCTCTTGGGTGTCAAAGACCCTTTTGCTAACCCATGTTGTTCCATTTTCAGCTGTAAATGCCAGTTTTCACCTCAGGTAAGTAAAATTCAGAATGTTACAGTGTTTTCATGCTGAAAAACATTTACATTGTTTTTGACAACCCACAAATGAAGCAATGCTTTCATAACTGGTGGCAGGGGGCAGGATGGGTTGGGGTGGTGGTAGGATATCTCTATAAAACCCAGACTGGTCTTAAACTCTTGATCTTCAAGCCTCATCCACTCAGGGCTAGAATTATAGTATATACCACCATATAGTTTTATTTTTTTTAAACAATTTAATTTATGCCTCTGTGAAACTCTTTTTACATGCTTCCTCTGTTTTTGACAAACAGGCACCGATAAACAAATAATTACAGTGAGATGCTCAATCATCTTTATATGGTGTTACTACAGAGGTCAATTTCAAAAGTGAGTATCTGGCAGGTATTCAAGACATTAAGGGCTGCTTTTTTTCCTTAGAAAAGCATTATCTTCTATCAGATTCAGTTACATCTTTCCTGGCACCCTTTTTAATAAATAAACTGATTACACAAATTATCTTAAATTTGGGCCAACTGCTTTTAGGACAGAGACTCTGGGCTTAAAGGGAGAAGCCAAGGTATGAGTTCAGTAGCCTTCAACCTGGAGGTATGTGGAAAGTTCCTCCTTTTGGCTGGATCTGCCCACCATGTGCTTCTCCTGTGAGAAGACACAGTAATCCTGGGAGAGGATTCCTCTGTTCCAGGGCTTGCTGCAGCTGGTACAGTGGAAAGGCTCTTTGGAGGCTGGTGGCTTTCAGAAACTGTTGTTCCTCTCCAAAGCCATTAGCATTACAGTTAATAAGTGACTGCTAAATGTTGAGAGAAGTCATCCATCACACTAATCTTCATTTTTCTCTCAGTGTATCCTGTTTCTTTGCCTCTGGCAATCTTCCACAGCAAACAGACCTGCTGGGTAATGGCAGCCACAGGGATGTCCAGGGCTAGAGACCATTCCTTCTCCAGTGAATCCTCCCCAGATGATGGCCTATGCGTCAGACTCCCCGCTCAATTCCAATCTGTTCTCCCCTGGAAGGGCCCAGCAGTGCAGGGTTCAAGACCCCAGCGCCTGGGGTCAAAGGGAAAAACAGCTCGATTGACCCTCATCCAGGGGGGCTCTGACCCACCAGAAGGAAGTAAATGTTAGGCTTATTTCTGCAATCAACATGCTTACATACCACTTACTCAACAAAGCTGAGGGTGTGGAGACATGTGAAAACAGTGTGGAGTTATTCCACCCTCCTTCCTCTTTTCCACTCTACAGAGTTCAACCAGCAAAAGTGAATTATAAGGACAGGGCTTGGCTATTTCCTCCCTCCATGCACCCTTCCCCTGCCCCACCCTGGGATCAATACCTAAGGCTGAGGTTCAGATCTTATCTCAAGTTTTGCAAGAATAAAGCAACAAATTTCCCGAATGATTAAATCCTTTGATGATCAGCCCAGTATTTTTCAGACCACCTCTAACAACTTTCAGCAAATGCAGTGGAAAATTGGAAAGCCACCATTCCCTTTTTCCTTAGCACAAATCATTTCAGGGAAGGCCACAAGATGAAGTAATGGGCAGGGTCAAGATGGCCCCAGCTTCTACCCCTAGCTCAGTGCCTTGTCTGGCTGCAGGAAATTACTATGCAGCATCCCCAAACTTACAGTTTCTCCATCTGGAAATGAGGAGTATCACATGGAGACAAACAAAACACAAGGAAGTATAAAGTCACCACTCTCCCGCTTACATGACTGCCCAGCACCATGTCTGTACAGTGGCCAAGAGCCAGGGCTACAGATCACATAGGCTGGGATGATGTCCCAGCTCTGCTTCTACCTCTGTGTGCCTCTGGGCTGCACAGTTCAACCAAGACTGTTTGCCATCAAACATCCCCAGTAGCTGCAGGCACCCTTGCTGGTTCCAGCACTGGGTATTTTCAGTGCTTGGAGAGTGATGGCTGTTTCAACTGAGATGGTTCACTTACATGTTCATAGACAGGTATGAAGCCATGACAGTAGAGACAATGGACAACTGTGACAGGAAGCCCAGTCCCCTTTCAGGATTGAGGAGCAGCCACTGAGAATGCCAAGAGGTAGTCCTCCTGGAATTTCCTCAGTAGAAAACCCAGGTCAAACCAGTTTCATAAAGAAAGTGGGAGACGGATGGGACAAGACAAGAAGAAGGAGAAGGTAAGGAAGGGGGTGTTACATCTAGTGATATAGATCATGTAGGCACAGAGGTAACTTCTTACTTCACCTGAGGCTAGAGAAAGGCCTCTTTATTTCTGAAAGCATCCCAGACCAGTTTTGCCAACAATCTCCATTCAAAAACACTTTCTAGGCCGGGAGTTTGGCCTAGTGGTAGAATGCTTACCTAGCATGCATGAAGACCCGGGTTTGATTCCTTGGTACCACATACATACAAAAAAGCCGGAAGTGGTGCTGGAGCTCAAGTGGTAGAGTGCTAGCTTTGAGAAAGTCCAAGGACAGTGCTCAGGCCCTGAGCCCAAGCCCAGGACTGGCAAAAAAAACAAAAAACAAAAAAACCCAAAACACTGTCTAGTAAGCTTCCTGGAAACTCAGCCCAGCACAGAGTTGTCCACTCAGTGACACCCTACCTGGAGCAACTGCTCATGCCTATAATCCTAGCTGCTCAGGAGGCTGAGATCTGAGGATCAAGGTTCAAGTATGTGTGGACAGAACAGTCCATGAGACACCAACTAGCTACCAAAAAGCCAGATAGAACACCAGCTTTGAGTGAAAAAGCCAAGTGAGAACATAAAGCCCTGGGGAGTTCAAGGTCCAGTACCAACAGTAAACAACAACAACAACATCACCCCATCCCCTCCTATGCAGACAAACTTTAAAAAAAAAAAATCTCATCTTGGAATGCCACAGGGAAAAAAATGAAGTCCAGATATACACTTTAGGCCTTAGATTCCTCAGTGCCCATAATTTTAAAAGAAGAACCTGAGAGGGTTGAGTGTCGGGAAGGAAGCCCTGGTGTAACACCCATTGGGAGGCAGAGTTTGAACTCAAACCCAAAAGAGGGGTTGGAAGGTATATCTGGCCTAATGCTTCAACTTGCACAGAAACAACACTGGAAACACTGGAAAAAAAAGTGGGGCAGGGGAGGCAAGGTAAATTCCAGGTTCTTCTTCTAGAAGCTTCTTAGCATGCCTTCCCCTTTATTCCTTGGTGGTATTGGGGTGTTTGAACTCAAGGCCTCACACATTCTAAGCTGGCACTCTACCACTTGAGACATACCTCCAAAGCCCTACTTTTTGTCAGTTATTTTGGAAATCGAGTCTAGTGAACTTTTCTGCCTAGCTGGCTTCAACCTACAATCCTCTGGTTCTCGGTCTCCCAAGTATCTAGGACTATGACAGGAGCCTTTGGCACACATGATTCTTATATCATGTTTTAATAAGAGGCTCTATGTTTCTCCTCTTATTCTAGGTTTCACAAACAATGTAGCTGCATCAAGCTGATCCAAATCCAAGCACAGAGGGTCTTAATTTCTGGTAGAGCAATGGGATGTTTGCACTGGCCCTTCTTTGCTGAGGATGGGGTGGGAGTGTGCACATACCAGGCTCTTCCCACTTTCCTACCCCCAGTGTCCAGCAGAAGTCTAGACTCAGGACAGCCTTCCAGAACATCCTCAGGATTCCCTGAATACCATGCAGTAACTTCAACCTTCTTCAACCTCATAAAAGGTATACTCTCCTCCACACAGATGGGTCCTAACACCAGCCTTCCTGTATTCTTCTCCTTTGAAAACTGGAAATAGAAGCTACTTTGTGTCCACCATCAGGGCTCTGGTCAAGCAGTAAGGGACAACTTATCCAGAAGTCTGACATCCTGAGTAAGAATTCACCTCTCTCAGAGCCTAGCCTAGTAGTGGGACCTCCACAAGCCTCCAGCCCTCTCAGGTTCCTTAGATGACAAACCTTGTCCCTAATCAGCTATGAGAATTGATGACAAAATGACAGAACACAGTGGAAGGTCCTAGCAGAGCAGATCAAAAACACTTCTTTCCATTGATCATAAAAAAAGAAGTCACAGGCCTGGGGCTGGAGTCCAGTGGTACAGCCTATGCTTACCAGCTAGTAGCCTCAAGTTTGATCACCAGTACTAGGAGAGAAAGTAAAGAAGGGAGGGAGAGAAGAAAGGAGGAAAAGAAAGAAGGCCAATAATACTGCCTGAATGCTGCTCTGAAATCTTCCAGGATTATAAATTCAAACAGTAAACACTGGCTGCTACCTAGATGGGCACTGCAACTCTGAAAAAAATAAATGCATGAAAATGTTCTGCTTACCAAACCCTTCTCATCTGGCCACAACACAGAAAGCATAGGATTTGGAATCGGCAGTCTTAGGTTTGAGGCGGTGCTGGGTGTAGACTAGGGTGTGCAAGTTACTATCCCTGAACTTGAGTTTATCACACTCACAAAATAGAAGGGACAGTCACAATGGTAACCAGAGCTGACACTGATGCATATTTGGCACTCTGCTCAGCATTCTAACCCCAACAGTTCTGGTAAGGAGGTACTGCTATTATTCCCATTTCACACAGGAATAAATGCACGCATAAAAATCTTAGGTGCTTTCACTCAAAGTCACACAACCCTTCCAGGGCTGGTGAGAAGGTCAACTTGGCAGATACAATAGGGAAGTTGCATCATCATCATCATCATCATCATCATCATCATCTTATCAGTCATTCAGCTTGAACTCAGGGCCAGATGCTATCCTTGAGCTTTTTTTTTTTTTTTTTTGCCAGTCCTGGGCTTGAGGTCAGGGCCTGAGCACTGTCCTTGGACTTTCTCAAGGCTAGAGCTCTACCACTTGAGCCTCAGCACCCCTTCCGGCTTTTTTTTTTTTCCTATATGTGGTACCGAGGAATCGAACCCAGGTCTTCATGCATGCTAGGAAAGCTCTTTAACCACTAGGCCAAACTCCCGGCCCTCCTTGAGCTTTTTTTACTTGAGGCTAGTACTCTACCAATTTGAGCCACAACACCACTTCTGATTTTCTAGTGGTTAACTGTGAGGTAAGAGTTTCACAGAGTGGGGGAAGAGAAATGGGGACAAAAACATGAGAAAGGGTAGCATTGTTTCTGAAGTAATGCACCTTCTATCTGGCAAATATAATGTAACCCTTCTATTAATTACAATAAAAATATATTTAAAAAATTTAAAAAAAGTTTCATAGAGTTTTCCATCTGAGCTGGCTTGGAACTATGATTCTCAGATCTCAGCTTCCTGAGTAGGTAGGATTACAAGACACACACCACCATGCTTGGTTTGGTACTTTGGAAACCATAATGTGGAAGATGGCCAAGGATACTCAGAAATTTCCCATTATGGACATTACCTCCTCTCCCTCTAAAGCAACTTGGTGGATACACCAGACATTTGATACTTTTGATGCTTTTCCTCTCTTTGCCTTTCCCTACTCCTCATCATCCCCTACCCCTGCCCATCTCTTTCCTCCACAAACACTTGCCACCACCGTAGTCTACCCAATTCTCATTTTCCCATCTTGAGGTCACTGTAGATGGGCATGAGATGTTGTGACCAAGCACAATCAGGACATGCTTGTCCTTTTCTTACTTAGCCAGCCAAGCCCCTCCCCCACCCCCTTCATCCCTTCCTCCCGTTTACTCAGCCACCTTCTTCAAACAGGAAAGAAATACAGTCAACACTGGGTAACTGCTTCTAATCACAGGTGACAGCAAGAATGTAAACAATGAGAGAAACATCTAAATGTAGTCCAAGTGGCAAGGAAACAGCTCACTGGGCTCACTAACAGCTCCAGTTCCCCATCACCTCAGGAGAATGCCCTACACCCTTTTCTGCCCTACACCTTAGCTCTGCTCATTAACATTCTGTTGATATGAACCCCAGAAACCTGAAGCTCTTGGAGAACAGGAGAATGGAATACTAAGTTATAACACCTCCTTGGACTCTTACTACCTCTAGAAAGGATTTTTCTAGATTCTTTCAATTTTTTTTTTTAAGACAGTATTTTAACATGCTCTGTTGGGAGGGGAGGTCAAGCCCTCTTTCACAATCTGTTCAATGCTAAGAATCCTTTCCCAAGGAGAGCTCAAACATATATTTTATAAGTCATTGTAAAAAAGGTTCTGGGATCCCAGGTTGACATCCACTTTCTGTAACATAAATAGGACAGAAGTACAAGAGAAGCTACAGATCAGTACACTTGTCCCCCACACATTCTAAGGTGCCACAAGGGACTGCCACATCTCTAACTGCTGTACTCGGCAAACAAACTTACCGGGTATTTTTTCTTCTCTCTCTCTTTAGATCGACAGTCTACATCTAAACCACCTTCTTTGATGCAAATTGAGAACTCAATATTGAGTAATTGCTACAAATAATTTCTACTGCAATCACAGTGCTGAGGTTAGCAAAGGATTAAGAAAGTCTGGATTAGACAGTTCATCTGAATGTATGTGCTGAGTATGCCCGTGATCTGTATGTGGATTCTCAGTGCTAAAGAGGCTGTCCATTAATGGAAACGACCAACAAATGGCTCCCACTTCCTGCTTGCTTTGGGATTCTTCCTGGTATCTTGTTCAGTAGGACTGGACATGAGGAGCGATGGAGGCCAGGAGAGGTATAGGGACAACATATTCATGCTGGGACATCTTACCTCTGTGCCTGTTGGTGGTTTTATCAAACATCAGCATCGCATCTTCCACCTGCAAAATACCAAAGAGAGGCAGCTTTAGGAATTTCCAGAAAATGTACAAAATATTACCAGTAAATGGTAGGGGGTGGGAGAGGTGGTTTCCATTATAGGTGTTAATAGTGGCTTGCTAAAAGAAGATATGAAAATGCAAAAAAGGAAAATAATTGTGCATCTTTCTACCTAGCACTACAGTTAACACATGGTGTATTTTCCTTTATTATTTACTTTAAAAACTTTTAATATAGCTTTTAGTGTATTATATATGTAATTCCTTTCTTTCCATGCTTTAACAAGTAATGTTACTACAAACTTACTATATCATGAAATTTTTTTTCTTTTCTCTTTTTTTGTTTTGGTATGGGTCCTGAAGCTTGAATTCAGGGCCTAGGTGCTGCCCCTGTACTTTATTTGTTACTTGGGCCACAGCTCCACTTCCAACTTTGGGGGTAATTAATAATTGAAGAGTCTCAAGGAATTTCCTGCTAGGGCTGGCTTTGAACCAAGATCCTCAGATTTCAGCCTCTCCTGTAGCTCGGATTGCAGGTGAGAGCTACAGTGCTTGGGCTCACCCTTCCTTCCTTTTTTTTTTTTTTTTTTTGTGGATCATGGAGCTTGAACTTGGCCGAGGCACTGTCCCTGAGCTCTTCAGCTCAAGACTACAGATCTACCTTCAAGCCAAGCCCACTTCCCATTTTCTAGAGGTTAATTGGAGATAAGAGTCTCAGGTCCTTTTGCGCTCTGGCTGGCTTTGAATCTTGATCCTCAGATCTCAGCCTCCTGAGTAGCTAGGATTACAGCCATAAACCACCACACCCGGCCTGCCTGCCTGCCTTCCTTCCTTCCTTCCTTCCTTCCGTGGTACTGGTGTTTGAACTAGGGGCCTTGGAGCTTGCTCAGCTTGCTTTATAGCCTGGATTCTTGTCCCTCAAGAACTCCAGCCTTGCTTCTTGCTGGTTATTTTGAAGACAGGGTCTCAGAGAGTTTTCTGCATAAACTTTTCCAACTGTGATCTTCTAGATTCCAGCCTTCTGAGTAGCAAGAAATATAGGCCTGAGCCACCCACCTGTACCCTGCTATGAATACTATCCTGATCACTGCATGATTTCACAGAGCAAGAAGCTTATTTACTTATTTCCCTCTAATGGTTCTTTACATTGTTTCCAGTTATCAATGAGAGCTCAACTTAAACTGATATGGGATGAACTATGCCCTCGAAAATTCATATGCTGAAATCCGGGAAACCTCTAGTTGTGTGTGTGTGTGTGTGTGTGTGTGTGTGTGTGTGTGTGAGTGTGTGTGTGGTGTGTGTGTGTGTCTGTCTATATCTATATCAATATCTTTTTTCTTATTGGTCATGGGGCTTGAACTCAGGGCCTGGGCACTGTCCCAGAGCTCTTTTGCTCAAGGTAGCGCTCTACCACTTTGAGCCACAGTGCTAGGTCTTTGAGTGGCTAATTGGAGGTAAGAGGGACTTTTTGGCATAGGCTGGCTAACTTCGATCCTCGGGATCTCAGCCTCCTGATACATGACTGTATTTGGAAGGAGGTAATTACGG
This sequence comes from Megascapheus bottae, assembly GCF_031878675.1. Classification (NCBI taxonomy): domain Eukaryota; kingdom Metazoa; phylum Chordata; class Mammalia; order Rodentia; family Geomyidae; genus Megascapheus; species Megascapheus bottae. Next base: position 41,647,932 of record NC_143525.1, on the reverse strand, counting down.
TGAGTCACTAGAAGAAGTGGTTAGGACACAAGATATTCAGAAGACAGTCACCTACGAGCCAAGGATAGACAGGCCTCAGAAGAAACCAACCCTACTATATTGGATTCTAGCTTCCAGAATTATGAAAAAATAAGCTTCTGTTGTTGGAACCCTCTGTGGTACTTATTATGGAAGCCATAGCAAACAAGTGTACTGATGATAGGACCTTTGCAAAATCTAAAAAGAGAAGAAAATATCAAGAACAATTTCTGTCTTCCCTGAAACCTGCAACCATTCTGGAGTTTTCTAACAATAAGATTTCATGAGTCACACTTGATTGGCAGGTAGATTTCAATACTTAATGAACCAGATCTGGCCTCAAAACCCACTCCTTTTGCTTTAGGTCAAATTCTTTATTCTACACAACATCTATTTAAGCCTAGGTGTTTGGCTTAACTAATTAGTTACTTACCTAGAGAGTACTTAGTCTGCTCTTGTGGGTAGCTTGCTCTCTTTATTCATTTTGTACTCAAGACTGGCAGCAGAAATACGACCCAGCTTAGGTAGTTGTGGGTAGAAGACTGTTAGCCAGAAGGTTCTGTCCTGGGAACATTCTCCTGTGTGTAGATGTAGCTAGGAAGGACTGAGCACCATTGATTTGTGTTCAAAAGCACATAAATGAGCCTGGGGGCTTGAGCTAAGCCAGCTGAGAAAAGGAATCACAGGCTATTCATTCTTCACTCCCCCAGACTGTGAGCTGAAACTTAGGAGAGGGCACCAAGAGAAGCAAGGAAACAAGGTTTAAAATGGTGCCTCCAGCCAAATCAAACCTGTTTTTCTAGATGCTATCAGGTATAATGTAAAGAAGAGCAAAATGTCCAGGTATGGATAGAAGACAGGATAGGCAAGGCAGTCACAAACCTTGAAGGAACTTGGCCTAGCTTAAAAACTCTGGAAGACAGGGCCCCCTTTGGTTGCTAAGCAACCAAGCCTGAACAAACAGGCTCCTGAGGCCTTCCCCTTCTGGTCCCCACTCCTGCAGTCATGTGCAGGGGGTGTCGGGAGAAGGGAGAAGGGCTTTGACTGGTAACTTCTCCTGCAATCAGAGTACTGCCCTCACTCTACCAGGCACCAGCTGGCAGGAGCAAGCACTGATAGTCTGCAGATCACTTGAGCAGGTTCTTTCCCCAGGCCCCTCCCAGATGCCCATCACTGGCAGGCTTGAAGAGCCCCCAGGCACCTGCTGAGGCCATACCACACAACAGCCGTTCTGCCTCCCATGTACCACTCAAGCAAAACCACCATAAGATCAACCAGTATGTTTGCACACAGAGCAGTCACACTAGAACATATGGCATCTCCGACTCAGACCCTGGGATGAGATATGAATCCTGATGCCCAGGGTGTGTGTGTGTGTGTGTGTGTGTGTGTGTGTGTGTGTGTGTGTGTGTGTGTGTGTGTGTGTGTGTGTGTGTGTGTGTGTGTGTGTGTGTGTGTGTGTGTGTGTGTGTGTGTGTGTGTGTGTGTGTGTGTGTGTGTGTGTGTGTGTGTGTGTGTGTGTGTGTGTGTGTGTTGGGGGGGGGAGGTGAGACCTGCTGAGACAGTGAAGGTAAATGTGACATCTGCTTCTTCACACCCATCTCCATGTTCTCTGATTGAATGCCAAGTCCTTATTTTGAGCTGAAAATGCCTAACAGTAAGGAAAACAGCTTCCCTTGTGCGTTGGCCATGTTTTGGTACTGAGATTCAGATCCCCTTAGGAAATAAATACTTTGAAATTTTTAACAACAACCCCCACCTCCCCTGTATTTTCCAAACCCCTTTTCAGTGGTGTGTAATTGGCTGCTTTCTTACAAAGGCTCCAACACTCACTCTACCCTGGTGATTGTGGGGGAGGATCGCTGTGTATTTAGGGGGCAACTATTGTCCTAAAGAATAGAGAGCTCTTTCCTCTGTAGTCCAGCTGTACTATGGGACTTGCAAAGACCTCCTGAATAGATAGTGTCAGGGCAAAAGAGAATAAAAATTCTATTAACACTTTACAAAATGCAACATCTAAGAAGTAGCTAGAGAGGAAAGAGAAAGCGGGAAAAATCAATATGGATAAGTCCCAGTGCTGGTGGGGTGAAAACTTTTCAGTGGCTGCAAAACACTTATTAATTCAGAGAAACCATCAATGCAATGGAAATCTGGCAGAACAGCAAGAGCTGAAACTAGGAGAATTTGAATACACAAAGACTGAATAGAATGAAAAACACGGGCCTCACATACGGGCCTGTTTCTCACGGTTCTATGTGAATCAAACAGAAGCAGCTTGTGTGAGTCTCCATTAAGGGGAAAAAAGGGGGCACAGTTGAGGTAACGTATCAGCCCTGGAGCCAGCAGGCCCATAACGATCTCAGTTGCTCTCTGTCTCACATGAGTGCTCACGCAAATACCCTTGTGAAACCCAGGTAAATGAGTTGGCAGAACAGAGTTACAACATTAACACATAGGCCAGCTCTCACTCAAGGTCTAGAATAGCATACAAGGGTAGGAGGGTAGTGAACATGATTAACTTGTTAAATACTCCCAGAGAAAATATATTCTTCCCTGTGATTAACATTGGCATTTAGTTTGTGTGATACCATCTTCACATTACCACCATTATAAATTTCATTGTACCGGGGTGGTATCAGTAAGCCTAGTAGTCCTGAGGACCTCCTAAAGGTGAGAGGAGGACAGGGGGTATCTGAACCACAGACTGCTTTGTCCCACATGAGCCTGGTCTTCTGGAGAGAAAGAGCTTATTCCAGCCTTGAGACATGCCTTTAATAATCAAGGCAGGTTGACAGGGAGCCCTAGTGTCCTTAACAGTGTCTTCCAGAATGAAAATACAAGGTCAAATGTCTTACAGGCAAGTGGCTGGGAATGGAATGCTTTCGTCTTTGTCCTGACACAAGCAGGGCCTGAGCACCTGAGTGTTTTAGACTCTGACAAGGTATGAAGTAGGCTGTAGCAGGCATGCATAGCAGGGTATGCATTGAGGGTATGAGGAGCTACACTAGTAGTCTTTGGGCACTGATGTTGGGAAAAGCTTCTCAACATCATCCATGCCAGAGTCATACAGCGGCTTTGCTAAGCCAGACATCTTCCCTTCTCCACCCCCCTCAGTGTCCAGTTCAATAGCAATTGTGTTTCCAACTTGCTCCCAGGTGCTGCTGATGCAGCTGGTGGATGGTGGCCCCTTTTTTTCTCTCTAGCAAGTGGCTCCCTCTAACATGTATCTGCTCTTCAACATGCTGAAAAAAATAATCTCTTGGGCCGGGAGTTTGGCCTAGTGGTAGAGTGCTTGCCTAGCATGCATGAAGACCCGGGTTCGATTCCTCGGTACCACATACATAGAAAAAGGCCGGAAGTGGTGCTGAGGCTCAAGTGGTAGAGCTCTAGCCTTGAGAAAGTCCAAGGACAGTGCTCAGGCCCTGAGCTCAAGCCCAGGACTGGCAAAAAAAAAAAAAAAAAAAAAAAATCTCTTTTCTGGGACATACAGCAGTGTGGTCCCTCCTCTCTTTGTTCCCTGCTGCTCTTGGGTATTTACATTCTAATGTCTTAAAAATGATGGTGGAGCTGGGTGTTAGGGACTCATGCTCGTAATCCTAGATATTCAGGAGGCTGAGATCTGAGGATAATGGTTTGAAGCTAGCGTGGGCAGGAAAGTTTGAGAATTTCATCCTCAGTTAACTAGCAAAAAGCTGGAAGTGGAGTTTTGGTTAAAGTGGTAGAGGCTCCAGCCTTGAGTCAAAAAAAGATAAGGGATGAAGCCTAGGCCCTGAATTCAAGCCCCAATACTTTCTCTCTTTCTTTCCCTCCCTCTCTCCTTCCTCCCTCCGATCCCCCCCCCCCCCGACATGCGAGATGGTTAGAATCCATGAAAGAGAAGATGACAAGAAGGACTTAGCCAAGCTGTCACTGCACCCAAGGCAAATTCATATCCTTCTTTGATGATCAACTTTCCTACCAACAGACAAGCTCCTGTTAAGAGTCTGGAACAGCTGAGCTGAGTGCAGTGGTTCACATGCCTATAATCCTAGCTACTCAAGGGGCTGAGATCTGAGGATCAAGGTTCAAAGCCAGCCCGGGCACAAAAGGACCCGAGACTCTTATCTCCAATTAACCTCTAGAAAACGGGAAGCAGGGCTTGGCTCAAAGGTAGGGCGGTAGCCTTGAGTTGAAGAGTTCAGGGCTAGCACCCAGGCCGAGTTCAAGCCCCATGACCACCCCCTCCCCCCTGCCAAAAAAAAAAGTCTGTACTACACAGCCAACTGATCTTGATTAAGAAGTTGAATTAATAGCAACTGCATTTACTTTTATGCAACCTGTATTTATTAGGCATTCCCTACTTACAAAGCATCAGGCTAAGTACAAATAAGAGGCAAACCATATAGCTCTATGGGAGACTGATTCCATCAATGGACCATACATTTCACCCTGTAATTTTGTAATTTCTCTTCCCATCCCTTGCATTTGGACTTAACATATGGTAGCCATAAAATGAGGTCGAGAGAATGGAGTTGGCTCATGGGGCCCAGCCTTGAGAAGATGTGCTTGCTTTTGCCATGTTCTCTCTTGGGCCCGTGCCACTGCCATGAGAACGGCACACCTGGGCTGACCTACTGGTAGATGAGGGACATAAGGGGGAGGGCAAAATTTGCCCCCCCAAACACACACATTCGTCCTGAGGCTAACCTGGATGTGTGAGCTAGCTACCTCCCAAAATACCCTAGCAAGGCCGGCCAAGGTCAGCAGAACCATTCCCACTGTCTCCAGACATATGACATAAACAGTTATTGTCTACTACCAAGGTTGACACTACCTTCCTGAGCTTCCCTTCTAACTTTTCCTTGTGTGTGTGTGTGTGTGTGTGTGTGTGTGTGTGTGTGTGTGGTGGTGTGGGGGGGTAGTTAATTAGAGGTAAGAGTCTCATAGACTTTCTGCCCAGGCTGGTTTCCAACTATGATCCTCAGACCTTAGCCTCTTGAATAGCTAGGATTACAGCTGTGAGCCACTGGCACCCAGTAACAGCTCCTTTTCCTTTTTTTTTTTTTTTAAGATTTGATCAAGATATATTCATAAACTGTTTAGCTAAATGGCAACTCCACAGTATAATAACTTAAATAATAAAAAGAAAAAATTGTTCAAAGGAGGGAAAGATCTTGCCTGACACTAGAGATTAAACAAAAACAAAATAAAATAAAATAAAAAGCAGGGAGGGAGAAAAAGAAATAGTGGGCTGGATAGTAAATTACCAGGTCTACACTCCAAAAGGAATCTTCCAAGTAGAACGGAGGAACTAGGGTGTGGAAGATGTTTTTTAAATCTCACCGCAGTAGCAAGGCTGAAGACAGAGAGCCTAGAAAAGCCAAGAGAAATTGGCAACCACATTCCTCACTAAATGAACACCATGAAAAATCAGGAATAATTACCACTCAAGTCAGTGGGTGATGCCTCTCTAATCCTAATTCATTTAATGAATGAGCGAACCCTCTTTCGTATGAGTCAAAAGACTTATTGGGAGCTGGGCATTCTTGCTGGATGATTTTGGAAGTAGCCAGATGGTGTTGATTGTATCCAGAGGTTAAGACTGAAGCCAGCCCAGCTCCTGTGCAGGCTCCACAGGAAATCTTTAAAGTCACAATTCAATGAAGCTTGTAGAAAAAAAGGTCAAAAATTCTATTTGTCCAGTTGGTCGGCTGCCGAGTGTGACCCTAGAGTGTGTTCTCCTAGACCTCCAGCTTCTGCCCCGAGCTGGGTAGTGTTGGCTTTCCAAGTATAGAGGTGAGTAAGGCGAGGCTGATTTGAGGACACAGAAAGCTTGTTCCCAGAAGAGACTAAAGAGGAAAGAACTGGAGAGAATGACTCAGCAAGTGCTAGGAGCAGCTTGATCAAGGCAAACAGAGTTGGGCAGAGCCTGACAAGGGTGTTCTAGTTTCTATCACATCTCTACGTGCACCTCAGGGAGGAAGGCATCACCTCCCTCTCTCCAATGAAGCCATCTGTGAAAGGAGGGAATTGTTTGAGATTGTCTCTAGGATTTCCTTGCAAAGACATTGCCCAGAATGGAGGAAATGGGCCCAGAAGCTGTTGAGGCAACATCTGAGAGCACTGAGCTCCCTACCAGTGTTTTGCCAACCCTGTTCTGTGAGGCTGTTCCAGGGCTTTGCTGTGGTCAACATTTGCCCTAAGTTAATTTCCTATTCCTCCCGGGACACAAATACACCCACATACCATCCGTATCAAGAACAAAGCAGGAAATGGCACTTCAAATGGACCTTAAATCATCTGGCCAGCTACAAGGAGGGAGGGGAAAGGGAAGAGGAGAAACAGGCTCATTCACCTCCCCCAGAACATATGCCCTTGAATTCTGCTTCCTGCTCCCACTCAAATGCTTCAAGTGTTAGTTTAAATAAACACCCTCAAATGTTGACAGTGATGTTTAAGTGCATAGGGCTTATAGGCCTTATTATGTTTACTCCATGAACTCTAGGCATTGATGCTGCAGAGCAGACAGCTGACTGATGTGGTGGGACCATCCAGGACACAGGTGCTGAAGCCTAGGTAGTGTCAACAGCCATCAGCTGCTTTATTTCAGATCCTAGGAAGACCTGTTTTTTACTCTTACCCTACTAGCCTGGGCACAGACAGAATCAGCTCCTGCCATAAGGCTTGCTTAGTGATGTCCAGTCTATTGAAATAGGACTGTCCAGTGTCTTCCAGTGTTACAAAGGCAGGGTTGGTCTCTTTTTAATTCTACCCAAAAGGCAAAACAGAGAGGAGGAATAGGCCAGAAAATCCCACTAGTTCACGCTGAACTCTAGGTGAGTGTCTTCAGCCTGGTCTATCTCTAGAAGCACCTTAGAAACTGTTGAAACATCTGCTGCCCAGGTCACCGCCAGCCTTTTAAATCATCACTATGGATTGGACCTGAAGAGGATCTTTCCAGACTCTCCAGTGATCCAGGTGCCACCAAGGCAGAGGACCACTGTTATAAATGGCCAATGCAGCTAATGGGGCATGTATATTGATGGATGGAGCTCAATTAGAAGGCCCGCATTGGTAGACCTTTGGCTGCCTGTAAGTAGGATTCTAGAGGTAAGGACCAGCTCAGCTCCCTGCCATACATTGCTTTCTGGGGGCTCTCCTGACCTTGTCCAGGTCTTAGGACAAGAAAGCCAGAAGTATGTCTTGAAGTAGCTCCAAAAGACCAATAACTGAACCTAGAATTTCAAGAAAAACTTAAAACTATGTTTCCTTTCCTACTGCACCAACATTTCCATGGGGATTATAATAGGGTTTATGTGTGTGTGTGGGGGGGTGTATATGTGTATATATCCTAGGGCTTGAAATCAGGGTCTCTCTGGCTCTCACTTTTTTTCCCCACTTAAGGCTGGTGTTCTAATGACTCCAATTCTCTGAGCCTCAGTTTCCTTCCTGGTTGTTGGAGAACTGCCAAAGGCTGGCTCTAGAAGCCCAAGTCTCACCTGCCAGTCTCTGACTTTCTGCCATCTCTGGTTCTGCTGCCCCTGATAGCAGGCAGCTTCTCAAACAACCCAGCTCTGGAGCAATGGAGGCACCCTCAGAGTTCTGTCCTAGTTGCTATCCTAGACACTACCTCCTCCATTTTATAAGGAAAAGGAAAAAAAAATTTAATTTGTAATAACTTCAAGTTTGTTTTAATTCTTACCCATGCCTTAATTGAATAGCAAGAGCTTATTTAAGTTTCTTTAAAAGAAAAAGAAAATAGAAAAAATAAAAGCCTCTTCCAAAGCCTTCTGTGGCCAGAATATTCTACCTCTCATCAAGCAGAATAATTTTCATCAGCCCCCCCCCTTTTTTCTTATTTGCGCTGTTTTTGATTCTAGAGTGGCCAGTCCATTTTCTCACTTAATAAAACCAAACTCAGTTTACCAGACAGCAGTTATGAATAGAACAAAGGAACACCTGCCTGTGGGGACTCCATATAACTCTAGCCCAGAGATTTAGTGAGGCAAGGCCTCCCACTAAGTGATTCTGGCTATAGGAGTACTTATCAGACTCTTGTGATGAAATGTCCCCCTCTCCCCAGTAATGACTGTTGTAATGGCAACCACTTACTGGAGTTTAATGGGCAATTTGCAAAGCTCATTTAATTCTTGCAGCTTGCAGGTAGATACTATCACACCCATTTTATTGGTGAGGAAATTGTGGCTTGTTGAAATTAAGCGATTTGCCTGGGATCACATAACAGTGAAGCCTGCATTTAAAACTGTATGTGTCCCTTCTATCTCCTACCCCTACCAGTCTCACTTAATTGTGCTCTGTTTTTAAAATCCCTAGGGCTTAGTATAGTGTCATTGTCTGTTGGATGAACCAACAAATACTGCCTTAAAATTCCTACAAAAGAAAAAAAAAAAAGAAAAAGTTAAAGATCTGTTTAGGTGACCTTAGAAAATCGTATATGTATTGCCATAGTGGGCACAGAGGGGAGAGGAATGACTGGAGAGGTAAATAGATAGGAAGATGCAGTGGTCTCTTTCTTGTATATAGGCAAATCAAAAAGCTGGATCACTGGGCTTCTCCATAGACACTGGGTGACCTGTTAGCAGAAACTAGAACTAGATAAGGGTCCTAGAATGCAGTTCAGGGTTCAGCCTATGAGAGATTACATTGCCCAATGAGATAAATTTCTCACCCTAGGGTTGATAGAATGGTTTAACTGGTAGCCAGCAAGTGCCTGATTTGGAATAGACTCATAATAACAGAGCCTGGCCTTATTTCCTGCCCCTCACACATGCACATAAACACACCTAGTTCTGTGTATTCCCTCTACAAGTGGGTCACAAGGGAAGTCATTAACAGGATCAGCATGTCCTTGGGAGAGTAGTCCCAAGAAGCCCTGTCCCCAACACAAAAGAGAAGCAAGAATCTGCCCATGGAGTTGGGATGGAGCTCCATGAAAGCCCTCAGCTCTCGCCTCACCGTGGGAGGTGGAGTAGGAAGCTCTCTCTGGTCCTCTCACTTATCAAAGCCTGGACTTTGACAGGAGGGGAAGTGGTGGGAGGGGGCCACAGAAAGGGGCACAAGGCAAGACTGGGCACGAGCTGTTTGAGAAGTAGCAGTTGGATCCGGCAGGCTGACAGCTGTCACATGGAAATGGCATCTGGCCTAACGGCCTCTTGTCTGAGGCTCCTTCAAGTGGTGACTGCTGTGCTCTGGAAATCCAGGGCCCATTTCAGCACTGGTTGCTGGTGCGTGAGTGCTTGTGTGCGTATGTGCATGCATGTATGCATGCAAGTGTGCTCTGGGGGAGGGGAGTGGCAGACAGGCTGCCTAGTGCTCTTTTTCTCCTCACTCCAACCTCTCCCATCAGGCCTCACCTACCGTGAAAAAGGCCCAAACCTGCCAGCTCCAGAGGAGAGAGGAAAATCATTAGGGGAGCACTGATGTGCCGTAACACTCTCTTGCATTCCCATTAAACAAATACTAAACTGCTAATTGCCAAAATAGATCTCCACGACTCTGACCGAACAGGGAAAGGGTTTATAATTACCAAGTGTGAAAATGCACAGCCTGTAAATAACCACCTCATCTGTCCTAATACGGGCTGATATTGATGGGCATGAAATAAACATCAGGACCAAATGGAAAAATCATCCACATCTCCTGTGGCCAATGCAATCTCAGATGGTGACAAGCGTGGCTGCAGCTATCCACCTAGGGAGCTCGGGAGAAGGGGAGAGAGGCTGTTTGGAAGGTACAGGTTCTAATTCCAATGCCAATCCCTTGGGCCATGTGTGGCTTCCTTTCTGAGTGCAGAACATGGCTTGATGGTGGGGTGGAAGAAGGGCTTGACAGCATCTCAGAAGGATCAGGGCTCTGGGCAGGTGACTTCTAAAGTCCTTCTATTCTGCACCTTTACAGATGGACAGGGGTGGATGAAGAATGAGGAAGAGGGAGAGCTCAGCCAAGGTGACACATTTATTCATTAAACCAGTATTTGCTGAGGTCCCGCTGTCTTCCCAATACAGAATTCATCATAGAGTACACATGAAAAGAATGGGGGCTTAGAACGACCCTGGAGCTTTCTGTTACCCTCATGCCTCTGTGCCCCTTGCCATCCCTTTCTGCTACCTGGACATTAAGAGAGACAGACTAGGGCCCAAAGGATACAGGTCACTGGATGCTGCAGGACTCCCAGGCCCCAGGCTCCCTTCTCTCCCTCAGCCTATGATTTTGATGAACTCTGCCAGAACTAAAGGGCAATGTCAGTGACCAGAGGAGAGAGGAAGCTGCATCTGTCTCCACATCACAGGCTGGGGAGTTAGAACTGACCCAGAAGTCAATGTTGCACTTTCTACCTAGTGTAGGAATCCATTCTCCAAGGTTCCTCTGAGTCCTTTCTGGCACTACAAAGAGCACCTCCATCTCACCCCTCCCCTCCCCTCCCCGCAATTACTCAGGTTCAAATTTAGCAGCAATAGCACTTAATGCTGGAAATAGCAGCTTCCTCTATTCTGAAGCCCAATTTTGGCAAGAGGTAGAATTCTGTGAACTGTAGAGTATTAGGCACCTGGGCAAGTGCTCACCCAAAGACTTTTCCCTGGGCTTTGAGTGGTGTCCAAATTAGCTCCTGCTTCTTCCCCTGACAGCCAATCTTTTAGACCCCTAAAGCTACTTCCTTGAATGCTGGGCCAAACCCCCAGAATATGGGTTGCTCAGTTCAAGGCCTGACTTGAAGACTGTTGAAAATTAGCAAAATGAAGGAAGCTCTGAATACAGACTATTTTTAAAAGTATTGTTTTGTGACTTTTAAATTCCCAAAGCATTGTCAAATAATGGCTGATACAATGCTCCTGAGAACAAAGTTCAAGCACAGCTATAGATGAAGGACTCAGTCACTCGGCAAAGTAACTTCTGGTTCAGAGGGATCATAAAATCTCTGAGGTGGAAAACACCAAGAAGATAGGAATTCAGCCCCATCACTTCCAAGAGAAGCAAGCAAGGCTTTGGAAATTCTATGGCTCCAGGGAGAGCACCAATACTCCAATCAAAGGGATTCATGTCCTGGCCTCACAAGTTCTGGATTCAAATCCCAATCTCTCTACCCCAGCATGATCTTAGTAAGGTTCTTGAAGGCAGCTCAGCTTCCTTGCATGAAAGGAAATGAAGACCTGTTTATTTTCCCTTCAGCCTTAAGGAGCAGAAATTTGTGATGCAATATCCAAGAAAGCATTTGGTCAGTGGTAATGACTGGTCTGGGCTAATAGTTTGCTTCTCAACCCAGGCACATTTCTATCTGTAAGACAAAGGCTACAAAATGAATAGAATTTGTATCAATCACCCTCCCCATTCCAATTTAGTAAAATCAGTGTGGATGATGAGTGACGTTTAATCTCAAAGTGCACCTGGCTTTAGGAACTATGCTGCAATAAGGTGTGTGCAAGTAAACCAAATTTCAGAAGCATGGAAGGCATGGGGAAGAGACAATGGTACGTCCCAGAATGGAATGCTCTTTAAAGTAAAAGGAAACCAAACCCAGGCTCACAATTTGGATGGTATCTCAGGAGTTAACCTGAGTTGAGTTAATCTTAAACATGATGACAAACTATGAAACCACTGTTCTAATAGACAGAAAAATGACTAGATTATTGTGCTGGAGAACGGGGGATGGGGTAAGGACATGGCTGAAGAGCAAACAAGGAGATTCCACGTGTTGATAGGACAGTTGTATGTCCTATGCACGGTGATGACTACCAGAATCCATGCATGGGGAAATATAAAGAACAGCACATGTGTGTTCATGTGACAGTGAGGATGTAAGAGACTATGTGAGGTATGTGATGTATGTGTGCATGTACACTGGAACTGGAATTCAGAATCTGGATTTGAAGTTTTTTCACTCAAGGCTGGCTCTTTCTCACTCTACAGTTCCATATCTAGCCTTTTGGTGGTTAACTAGACATAAGACTCTCACAAATTTTCCTTCCTGGGTGATTTGAACCATGATCCTCAGATCTTAGTCTCCTGAGTAGCTAGGATTACAGGCATGAGCCACTGATGCCCAGCTGTCATTTAATTTTTGGAACACGGCTCTGACATGTTTTGAGATAGCTCATATACCAAACAAACAACTTCCAAATTTAAAACTCATGAGAAGCTGGGTGCAGTGGCTCACGCCTGTAATCCTAGCTACTCAAGAGGCTGAGATCTCAGGATCATAGTTCAAAGCCAGTCCGGGCATTAAAAAATGTGAAACTCTTTTCTCCAATTAATCACTAGAAAATGGGAAGTGGGCTGTGGCTCAAGGAGTAATAGGGTGGTATCCTTGAGCTGAAGAGCTCAGGGACAGTGCCCCGACCCAGAGCTCAAGCTCCATAACCTACCCCCCCTCAAAGAAATTAAGAGATACAGAAAATGGTTTATCAGTACTTATCATAAGTATAATGGAGGCTCTGGAAAAGTGATCAGGGATGGGGTGAGGTTCTTGGTCTGAATCAAGGGCTGGGGTGGTATCTGACATATTTCTAAGTCAACTTAAGGATTCCCCCATATCAGTCCCCCAGTCAATTATGTTCAAACTATGACTCAGGTAATTGTAATTAAGTCTGATAGAACATTCAGATTTTTTCCCATGACCTCCAAGTTACACAACTCCCTAAAGAGGAGAGAGGGAGAAAGGGAGAAAGGGAGATAGAGAGGGAGAGGGGGAGAGAGAGCGAGAGCAAGAGCGAGAGAGAGAGAGCGAGAGAGAGAGAGACACACACACACACACACACACACACACACACACACACAGAAATCATACCATATACCCTTAAAAACAACAACAAAAAAAGGTACTAGCTCAAGCTGTTTCAAGACCCAACAAGCATGTTTTTCTTTCATTTATTTCTACATCAACACTCTGAAGGATAAAGATCTTTCTCATTTCAAGAGCTGTCAATTTGTTTTAGTGCTGTGTTTTTCATCTGTTTGAGGTAAAGAGGAATTACAAAGCAGGCAAATAAAGTAACGCACTGCAATCTAACATATTTTGGCAATTCAAACTGGGACCAGGGAAAAGGGAAATGAAAGAAGGATGACAGGACACAGCGCACAGCTGTGCTACGGCCGCTGGCCCACCCCTGCTTCCTGCTACCTGCGAGACTCCACAAAGCCCTCAGCCCCCGTTGCCAATCACACTACCTACACCACACCTGAACTCTGCAGATCATTTCTGTATGGGGAACCAACTCATTCAACATTTTGGCTTTCTGAGGCAAGAAAACGTCATAGATACTGGCACACTGACGGGTGTTATTGTTTTAAAAACCCTTGTGAAATAACAGGTCTCTTTCCTGCTTTCCTGGGGGTTTCCTAGTCTCTTCTCCCCACCCCCCCACCTCTGCCCCAGGTCCCCAAAGTAACTAAGATCTTCCTATAAGCCAGACTGAGAATCCTCCACCCCGCTTCTCTAAACAGGTCTAGGGAGTGATAGAGAGTCTGCCTGGCAAGCATAAGATTCTGAGTTTACACTAAAAAACCCCAAACAAATGGTAATAATGCCTCATGAATTTCTTTTTGCTTTAAAATAGTTTCTCAACTGCTTAGGTCTCTTGTTTTTCTCTGTTTGGAGCTAGGATTTTCTAGAATAAAATATGGTTCAGCAGACCTCAGGAGTCAGGTGGCTCTTAGGAAAAGTGCTCTTGGCCAGCCCACATGAGGTGCTGGAATTAGCCAGAGGGTTGTAGAAGTCCTTGGGGACCTGGCTCCTTGGAGTCCCCTGTTCTCCCCATCATGTTACTGCCAGTTTAAAAAATCAGTGGCAAACATAACAAGTCTGGAGTACTGACCTCTGAGAATATCACTTGTATGCCAGGATAGCCTACTTCTGGTTCCAGAACAGACTCCTTGGGAAAGACAAGTTCCACCCCACCCCAGACAGCTTCAAAGGGCTTGAGGCTGATCCACATCCCAGAGTTTGTGTTCACCAAGCAAAAATGGAGTTCCAGGAACAGAAGCTTTATGTATGCTGGCATCCCACTTCTAAAAAGAAAGGACCCGGGGCCGGGAGTTTGGCCTAGTGGTAGAGTGCTTGTCTAGCATGCACGAAGACCCGGGTTTGGTTCCTCCGTACCATATACAGAGAAAAGCCAGAAGTGGTGCTGTGGCTCAAGTGGTAGAGCTCTAGCCTTGAGGAACGCCCAAGGACAGTGCTCAAGCCCCGAGTTCAGTCTCCAGTACTGGCACAAAAAAAAAAAAAGGGGGACCCTGACAGCATGGAGGCAAATAGAATGTTGATCCTAGGGACTTGCAATGCCTGCAAATCCCAAGGGACATGTCAAGGGCTACAGCTGCAAAAATGTGGCAGGAAACTGAGGCAGAAGGAAGTGGTGGGACAAGGCAAACAGCAAAATCATTATGAGGCTGAAAATCTACAGATTATAATAAAGGGTTCTGACTAAGCACATGTGAGGACAGTGGAAGTGATACTGCTGGGAGCACTGAAGGCTGGCAATGCCCTGGGAACCTAGAACTAAGGAAGAAGCAGAAGAAATCAAGATAATTGCAATCCAGCACAGTGGCTGAATGTTCCCTCAGAATGTGCTCCATTCCTCCTCTCCTATGAAAAATATCTAAGACACATACTCTCCAGATAGTTGAGGTTTCCCCCTTGCTAGGCTAATTTAGTTACTTATTGAGGTGCTTCAGTGAGGTTATTTTCAGACTTTTACACAAAAGAGTAATACTTATTAGTCCTAATTAATCTCCCAGTTTTCATATGTCAAATCATTAATCCCCATTTCCCACACTGGGAAGACAAAGGCAGAGTTGTTTGAGAACTTGCTTATCCATTTGTGTGTGACTTAAGGTCATTTGATTCAGGTGTGCTCCTACCTGGCCCTTAGGAACTGTTGTCAATAAAGTTGGCTCTATGTTCAACCAATAATCCAGGCAACAGCCAGAGGCTCTCGGCACTGCTGCATCTCTAAGAACCCTGAGAACAAGCAGGTGTGCATCCAGCCAACACTTATCCTGCTCTCAATGAACACTCGTTGCACTTGGCAGGTGCCTACAATTCAGGAGTTCTGTCTTCCTTACTCATCCTGCAGGACTCACCAGCAAATCTCTGCTGGGAGTTTCACTCTGTTACACACATGGCATTCAGAACTAATTCAGAACCATCACTTTCTGGGACAAACTGCAGACTTCATAGGAGGCCTTCCTAAGAGGAAATTTTGACTCCTGGTACTGCTTCTATTCTCTGCCTAAAAGACATGCCTCTGGATGTCTTCACAGCTAGCGCTGAATCTTCCAAGCTCTACTAAAGACCCTTAACTCTGGCTCTAAAATGGATTTTCTATTCATCACTTAAAAACAAGGGAGAGGCAAAGACATGGTTCATGCTTATGACCCCAGCTACTTAGTGAATGGAGATTGGCAGGATCACAATTTAATGCCACTGCAGACAAAAAAATTCAAGAGACTCAATCTCAACCAATAAACCAAGCCTGGTGGTTCATACTTGCAACTCCAGCTACATAAGTGACCATGGGTGAGGTGTATAGTCAGAGTTTATGGCCCATGTAGTAGAAGGACAAACAGTGCAAAACAGCTTCTCAGGCCATGGGATGTTCTTTCCCAGAGCTTCTTGCCATTAAATGCCCACAGGAGAGGGGATGGGTGATGAAGGATTTGGGTGGCTGCCCATTATCCCAGTCCCTAGTGCTCTCAAGTCCAGGCCTGCTAGACTGCAGCAGCCTTTTGAGAAGGGCCATTTCATTTCTGCTTCCCCTGTGACACACAGTTGTTTTCCCCCCAACTCTCCCCAACTACTCTTACTCTCGTGTGTGGCAAAGACTAATACAGTACAACCTGTGTCTTGTTGCCTGAGAAAGACACCTAGATGAATACTAACTGGTCACTGTCACCTTCAAAAAAAATTCACCATGGAAGGCTCTGTCTTTATTCATTCGGATTTTTTTTTAGGGAGGGGGAAGGGATTCCTTTCTAGTCTATTCCCAAATCATACAAGACAACTAGTCTCATTATTTTACAGTTCTATTCCATCTGGGTCCAAAAACAACATAATCAATCTTGGCCACAAGTCATTTGGAGCTAAGGCTGGCAACAGTTTCCAAAAATCACAGCCATATTCAAAGGCCAAAGATTTATCACCAGTGAGGCTTCAGAAGAAAATACCAGTGTCTGAATCTGCGCTTACAGAGAAAGCTTTGAAACTGCTCAGAGCAAAGGCGGGCTCTTTGGAATAAGTACACAGCCTCCCACTTTGAAGAAGGGACAGTGCATTTGCAGAAAGAAGCTCACATTGCATTTATGGGAAAAGACCCTGGTCCTAATGCTTTTAGTCACTGAGATACTCAGGGAGGTAGGGATGGGAGAGGGAGACAGAAATTGAGATAGATCAGATCATTCTAAAAGTATGTGGAAGGTGAAATACAAGGAAGAAAAAAGGGAAAGATTCTTCACAGCCTATTGCCAAATAACTGCAAGAAAATAGTCACCACATATGAGTAACTCCCCATATTATACTTTGCAAGCATCTGAACATGAATTTTATTTTATTTTTTGGTGCCAGTCCTGGGGCTTGAACTCCAAGTCTGGGTGCTGTCCCTGCGCTTTTGTGCTCAAGGTTAGTACTCTATGGATTTTCCTTCTGGAATTGCATTTGAATTGTAATCCTTACATCTCTGCCTCCTGAGTAGCTAGGATTAAAGGCACGAGCCAACGAGCCACTGGTGCCTGAAACTGGCTGGACAATCACCCTACAGATCCCTTTGACTCCCACACCACTTTTGTGTATTTCTTAGCTGTCAGAAAAGCTTCAGAATTCTCAAGATTTAGATCTTCCCTTGAATACCCTAACCAAACCAAACCAGGTCTACCCTCAATGTTCCTAGACCTTATGGGAGGAGAGGGGGACAGAAGTGGGGGAAGGAGTGTCCTCTCTCCCAACAGGCACAAAAATGAGCCTCCCACTCTACTCAACTCTAATGAAACAGGCCAAGCATACCCAAGTGCCCCAGTAGCTCTCACAGCCATCTCCAATGGACAGCCTTTTCTCTACTCCCCGGAAGATCAGAGA
Organism: Megascapheus bottae; assembly: GCF_031878675.1. Taxonomy (NCBI): domain Eukaryota; kingdom Metazoa; phylum Chordata; class Mammalia; order Rodentia; family Geomyidae; genus Megascapheus; species Megascapheus bottae. The sequence continues at coordinate 41,630,852 of NC_143525.1, read as the reverse complement.
ACACCTCTTTAATGCAAAATGGCTGCTCTTGGGGACAGGCAAAGGATCTCAACACTCTCAGGGAACACAGCATCTATAGCAACCCACAAACAAAGAAAGATGCAATGTTTATCCACTCAGGAGACATCTGGAAAATGAAAGAGGCCACAAGCCATCTTTATCACATCTCCGTGCATACAAATACACAACAGAAAATTATAGATTCCTCTCATCCACTAAATGAGCTATAATAACTCCACAGGTTTTTCCTGAATCCTTAAGACACTTTTCCAACTGCATTTATCAGGAAGGAAACAAGCAGGACTGATGAGATGCAAAGGAAAACAAGTGGCAACTTTCACTGGGAGGGCCCCAAGCCCTGACACTCTGATCATGCTAATTGTCCTGCCCAGACAGACGCAGGCGAGGTACATCTAAAAAGAAACATGTCCAACCTCTGCATGCCCCAGAGATAACACAGACTTGTCCACAGTCTTTTGTAAATGCCTACTGGGTAACGTGCAGATAAGGGCAGTATTACATTATGATGCTTCTTCATGCGTGGAAGTTCATTTTAAAGAGAGCCTGGGGAAGGGAGCAGCAGGAAGTGGGGGTATATCCTAAAAAGAAAAGGTAAAAAGGAAGGCTGATTTACTTAGAAAGGTCCCAATCATGTAGTAAACCTATAGTTTCTTACAAAGGAAAAATCATTAAAGCTTCTCTTTACTCTCAGAGAAAGAAGTCTATAATCACAGAAGTTCAGAGAAACTGTCTTTATCTGATATATTATTGTATCCTGCCAACTTCCCCCTGAACTTACACACTAATTCTTGAATCTGTTTTCCCCCACACCTCACGCAACAAGATGCCTCTCATTATGCCCTCTTGCTTCCAAGATTTCTAACTACCAGATGCTCTGTTGCTCTAACTTTTCCTGGCTCCCCTTTCTTCTCCTACCCCATATGTCTCCAGGCTGTCATCCACTCTGCCCTACCTCCCCATTTTCCACCTCTATCAAAACTCTGGTTCATGTAAGAAGGGAGCTTCTACAGCCACCCACCTCTCCCATGCCTGTTCTCAAGACACCTACTTCTCTGCTACTGGTTTCCTGCAGTGGAGATTCTGGAGCCTCAAACCCTCATGTCCTGCCCATCACTCTAACTTCCATGGGCTGAGAGCCCGACATCTTTGTGGTCTCTCATTCGCAGTTTTACTTTTCCTGGTTTCCAGAACTATTAAATGGAAAATTCCTACAACAAACAAACATTCAACTGAGCATCACTCTGAGTGGCAAGAGGAAATCTTTGTCTGGCATATGCATGCTGTGTATGTTGCCTGAACATTAATGACTGCCTACCTATCAGTCACCAGGTAGATCATCCTGGTATGGCAATGGTTGTGTTTAAGTAACCCTTATTCTACTTAATAACAGCCCCCTAAAACAAGACTAGATATAACTCAGATATGCCACAGAGAAGCCACAAACTGTTCCCTTTTGGTGAAAGGTACTGACTTAAATAAGGAAAGAAAAATAATCATATGATGGGGTTCAACAGTAAGATTGACAGTAATAACACACCTTCTAACCACGAAATTGTGTAAAGGGAAAAAGAAGTTCATGCTACATTTGCTTTCACACTCAGAACCACAAACATTAAGGGCACAGTGCATGATAAGTCTTAGTTAAGATGCAAGAAAGCAGGGCTGGAGGTGTGGCTCAGTGGAAGAATACCTGTCTAGCAAGCCGGATGCCCTGAATTCAAACCCCAGTACCACAATCAGACTCTTGTTGACATGCATAAGTGACCTTGGAGTAGACAAATATGACATAAAAGAGGACTTGTAAAATACTCTTTTTTAAATGATGCACTATGTGTATATAGCAGAAACTGTCAATGAACAAAAAGAAGTATCAAAATATGTTAATATCATTGTTTTTTCTTTTCCTAGAATGTTATCAGCACTGTGTAGCTGAACCTAACAAAACTCTGTCAGCTCTTTCTGATTCCTTGGACTCCCATCACTCTCTAGGCCACCCCTGAACTGTGATTTATATGACAGCTTGGGAAAAGCCAATTGGGGACAATCAATGAACAGACGGAGACAGGCCTGGTGAATGTGCATGAATTAAAAGGAAAACACCATTGTAATAGGAACAAGATTCTAATCACTATACCTAATTACAAAGAGGAGTAAATCACTGAAAAAAAATTAAGTGTCTCATACAGAACAAACAAAGCAATTAGTCATAAGCAGAAGCTCCTGGTTTGGTGAGTGAGCTGGAACCAAGACCCAAACCCAGCTGTGCATCTGCTCCCAAGGCCACATCAGAGCAAGGCAAGGTACACTGAAAGGTCTGAATAGAACCCGGATGGTTGTAGGGGGTGGGGAGTCAAGCAGATAGCAGATCTGGATATATGCGCATCTGCTCACATGCCCACATTTTCCCCCTCCACACATACACACATATTTCCAGCCCTGTACTGGGACTTGGACTCAGAACCTGGGTATTCTTTTGCTTAAGACTAGCATCTACCATTTGATCTACAGCTCTACTTCTGGCTTTTTGGTGGTTAACTGGAGATAAGAGTCACAAACTTTTCTGCCAGACTGGCTTTAAAACCCAATCCTCAGATCTCAGCCTCCTGAGTAGATAGGATTACAGGTGTGAGTCACGAACACCTGGTTTCATCAGAACCTTTGGACCATAGCAGAGACCCAGCATTAGGTGCTGGAGTCTACACCTTTGTTGATGGCAGTCCACCAGGATTTATGCTCCCAAGAGCCAGTGGAATACAGAAAAGGTACAGCTCCTATCATTGATGCTAAAAAGAGATCTGAGTAGACAGCCACCCTGTACTACTGTCCCCAAAGCCACCTGATGGGTCAGCCAATTGGTACTGGTTCCTTTCCCCTTTCTCCCTGACCATCAGGCAGCTCTGGAGTGGTCAGATTGGCAGCTACAAGTCTGAGTTCAGATCAAGTCTGCCCCCATCCCACAACTCTGCTTATCAGAATGGGGGGACATGCTCCATGAGCCACAGAACGCATGCGCCTGGAGTGGCATCAGCACAAAGCCACAGTTCCATGTCCTCACTGCTACAGTTCCTGGGAGCAAATTGAGATCGCAGGGCCGTCAGCGGCCGAGACACTCATCATCTTGACAGATACTTAGCTATTCATTTAAAAACAAGTGAGAGAACAAGCATCAGCTGTATTTTTTAATTACTCCTGGATAGGACTGGGAATGCTTTGGCATAATTGGGGTACTGAGATTTTTTTTCTCCCTTTGAACGCCTTGTTGTGGCAAGAAAAATGCTATGTTTATTCTAATTAAAACTAACCCCTCTTTTACATCATCTCAGAAGGGAAAGACAAAGGGTGACACTTTGTTTGCAGTGGGCAGCGGGAGCGGTGAGGATCAGCTCTGCCATGAACAGATGTCCCTGGGCATGATTCTTACTTTAAGTATCAATTCTCTCATTAATACAATGGGAGATGGGAAGAGAATCTCACATGTTCCCTTTGTCTCCAATGTAATTTGAGGTCACTGCTCCCCCTTCCTGTCACTTCAACACAGTTTGGTATCCAGACTGTCCAAAGTCACCATAGACTTCTATGAGGATGCAAATAACCAGTTACTAGCACAGCACAACGGCTTCTAATCATCCAGGACCTGATTAATACAAGGCCCCAGGCTCCTCCTCTGAAGGTTTTGAAGGTTTTGAATTGCACCAAGGAATCTTCATTCTGGGTAAGATACACTTATCCCTTGTCAGGCATTCAGAAGGCTATAGACGGAAGACACAGCTAATAGAAAAGCGTGGCTTTGGACACTGAAAAACCTAAACCTCAAATCCTGATCCTTTGACTTCCGAGCCACCAGCAAAATATACTGCCTTCCCAAACTTCTTTCTTCCCAAAGGTCTACAACACAGCCTGCAGCCTGGCTGCAGGATGGAGGAGAAAACTGTGGCAAGTCCCTATCTTTGCTGTTTGGCAAAAACCGTTCCTGTTCCTGGTTCCTGATTCCTCGGTACCACATACATACAAAAAAGCTGGAAGTGGTGCTGAGGCTCAAGTGGTAGAGCTCTAGCCTTGAGAGAGTCCAAGGACAGTGCTCAGGCCCTGAGCTCAAGCCCAGGACTGGCAAAAAAAAAAAAAAAAAAAAAAAATGGGGCAATGAATACCTCTCATAAAACAATTTTGGAGGGGCCAGGAGTTTGGCCTAGTGGTAGAGTGCTTGCCTAGCATGCACGAAGACCTGGGTTTGATTCCTCAGTACCACATACATAGAAAAAAGCCAAAGTGGTACTGAGGCTCAAGTGGTAGAATTCTAACCCTGAGAAAATCCAAGGACAGTGCTCAGGCCCTGAGCTTAAGCCCAGGACTGGCAAAAATTTTGGAGAGAAAAGAAAGGGAAAAAAAGAAAAAGAAAAGTCTCTATTATGGGGCTGGGAGTTTGGCCTAGTAGTAGAGTGCTTGCCTAAAATACATGAAGAATGGGGTTCAATTCCTCAGTAGTACATACAAGGAAAAGCTGGAAATGGTGGCATGGCTCAAATGGTAGACCGCTAGCCTTGATGAAAGCCCAATGACAGTGATTAGGCCCTGAGTTCAGGATTGGCCAAAAAAAAAAAAATCCCTATTAAACAGGACCCAAAGAAGATGCTTTGGCCATTTTAAATGGCCACATCTCTCAGTGAAGATGAGGATGACCCTGAATTTAGTCAACAATAAACAAGCCATAATTGTGCATTTGGCAAATGGATACACAATTATGACAATGGCCACTATCAAATAGCATTAACAGCTAGGTGCCAGTTTCTCACACTTAAACCCTAGGTACTCAAGCAGCTAGGATCTAAGATTTGAAGCCAGACTAGGCAGGAAAGCCCATGATACTCTTAGCTTTAATTAACCAGCAAGAAGCCAGAAGTGGGGGTGTGGCTCATGTGGTAGAGCACCAGCATAGAGGGGAACAAGCTAAGAGAGAGCTAGAGACTCTGCATTCAAGTCCCAGTACAAGAGTACATGCACACGTGCGTGTATACACACACACCACTAAAATGTCCTGGGTGGCTTGCCCTGCCCTGTTCAGGTTTGGGGTCCATCATGTTCCCTTCTTTACCCCTCAGAGGAGCGAACACTCTGGAACCAGGGGCAAGGGCTGTTGTGAAAGGTCCTCCTAGAGCAGGGAGGGGAGGAGCTTACCTGAGGGCTCCCATTTGCAACTAGATACCTGGGCTAGCCACAGCCAAGCTCTGTGACCAAAAGGCTGACAGAGCACATTACATTGTCAGAACAATTTGGCTCTGGAAGGTGACAGCAGTGGCACTGGGCCAGGAAAAATGTAGTCTGATTATCAGTCCTATGGACAGCACAAGGCAAGGGGCTGGGTACCTGAGTGGGGAACAAGATTGGGATGGTGGTGAGACCCAGTATCACTAAAAACATCTGGCAGGAATGCTATGAAGACCTGGGAGCATCACAGAGCCACAAATGACAAAAGGTCTCCATTTCTCTAGCTCTATAGGCAGGCAGCCAGCAAGGTGCTCAGGGGAAGGAGAGGGAGTCGGGGCATCCAGCGGGTGACTGACAAGCTGGCCCTCCTTACTTCTTCTCTGCTCCAGTAACTACTTGTATTATGCTGAAATGACACAAGCGACAATAATTAAGCCCAGATCTCTGTGGATTGTTCGCCGTGATAATTCCACCTTTGTAATTCAGCTGCAGATAAACCCCTTTTGTTCTGCCTTATAACACAGATTCTAGTATCATTCAAGTATATTAACTGTAGCCTATTACTGTCACAAAAAATGCTCCCTGAGCCATAGCAAAAGACTCCCCAGACAAAACTTTATGTCATGTTAATCCAAGCTTTAATAACTATGAGGATATATAACTGTATTCTAATTGTGTTCTGTGTTCTCGCATACAAAAACAGAAGATATCAAAAATGACAGCCGAGAATCTCTTCAAATAAAAAAGCATTAATTCTCCACCCTGAGTGCTGGGATGCGGGGGTGAAGGGATGGTAGTTTACATGGGGAAATGAAATGGAGCTTCTGAGGATAGGGCTATGTGTGGGACCTGTAGCATTCAAGGCCACTGAAGCCAAAAGACAAGGCTAGGGACGACTGGAAAAGCAGAAAAGACTTGGAAACAAACATGACTTGTCAAGAAAACAAAGCCACACATCACAGAGGAAGGCAGCTATAACACTGGGTTGGACACAGGTTCAGTGGGAAACTCTGGCCACATCATTTCTATTCTCTGAGCTTCTCTTTCTTTCTGGAAGGACACCATCAGTTCAAATCTACACATCTGCCTGTAGCTCTGAGTCTGGCCTTGACCAACTGATGTTAAATTCTAGGTTCAGGTTTTTATCCTGACCAACTAACATGAAATTGCAACCTGTGGCTCGCCTTGACCAACTGATGCAAAACTGCATCCCATTCTAGGACATCTGATTTCCTTTACCCAAATCCACTGTGGTTCTTCTTTACATGATTTTCCTGTCATTTGTTTTTTTTTTTAAGGTGCTTTACAGTTTATTGTATGACTCCTTCTACTAGAATCTAACTCTGTTAATGACAGTTGTTTATTTTTCTGCAATGTCCACTGATTTTCCCTGGTGCCTAGTTTGGAATCTGACATGTATCAAGTGCTCAGAGTTTGTTGAATGTCAAAGGGACATTGTGCCCTGGGACAAGTTTAATCAATTCATCGAGCCTCAATTTCCTCAAACTGAAGAGGCAAATACCTATTTCCTAGCAGTGGAGAAAGATGGAAAATTAAGGAGAGATTTGAAAGCAATTGGAATGGTGGCTGGCATGAGAGGTGCTCAGAGCAGGTTTCTTTTGGGAGGTAGAAATAGCCCTGGAAGGTTAAAGATACAACTTTCACACTTAGCTCAAGGTAGGACCTAATCCAGTTACTATTCCGGTACATATGCCTCAAGACGTGTGTGTGTGTGTGTGTGTGTGTGTGTGTGTGTGTGTGTGTGTGTGTGTGTGTGTATATATTTATGGTACTAAGACTATCTATATCTATCTATCTATCTATCTATCTATCTATCTATCTATCTATCTATCTATCTATCTATCTATCTATCTATCTGACAGTCCTGGGCCTTAAACTCAGGGCCTGAGCACTGCCCTTGGGCTTTCTCAAGTCTAGAGCTCTACCATACCATGGAGCCACAGCACCATTTCCAGCTTTTTTCGATGTATGTGGTACCGAGGAATCTAACCCATGTCTTTGTGCATGGTAGGCAAGCACTCTACCACTAGGCCAAACTCCTGGCTGTCTCTTTATCTTTTTTGCTCAGGTTGGTGACCTACCACTTGGACCATAGCTCCATTTCTGGCTTTTTGCTGTTTAATTAAGGACGAAAGTCTTAGAAAATTTCCTGCCCAGGCTATCTTTGAATCCCAATCCTTCTAAGTGGCTAGGATTACAGGCATGAGCCCACTAGCACCTAGCTAACATTGTGTTCTACTAACTTCTTTCTCCCCCAACACTTATATCTAACCTCTAGCCTAAGGTCTACAGTTTCTCCCAGCACTAAAAAGGCCAAACCACTATGTTCTTACGGAGCATTGCTCTACTTCAGGCTCTAAATTTATTTGGGCACATTAGAAACCTCTTGGCCTTAAAAGCTACCTTCTCTATAAAATCCAGACACTGTATTTTAATGAATCTCCTTTCCTGCAGGTGGTAAGAACAATAACAAATCAAATCTTCTTTGGCAAGAAGAATCATTACTCTGTTATTTGACCCCTGAAGACTTGGTCTCCTTATCCATGAAAGAGTATTGTAACAATGTTACCTTACACAGAGTCATGGAAACCAGGGTACTGCTAGTGACTTCTCTCATTAGAATGGGATCAAAAGCAGAATCTCAAAGTGATGTGGCTAGCCAGTTCCAAGGTTCATACATAGAACCACCTACTTTCTCCCATAGACTAGCTTCTTCATCTGTGTAATGGGCATTATAACTTTCCTTACTCCACCTCCCTTGCAAAATTGGGTGAGGCTTAGGCAGGTACAATCACATCTGTGCCAGACTCTAATGGGTATGAAAGTGCCTGAGGGTCAATCTGGGCAGTGAAAGAGGGTTTCATAATAATGAAGAGAGGGAGGCGATGATCTCCACTTCTCCTCCAAGGAGACAGAATCTTCAATGAGTTCTAGATGCTTCTATGGCTGACCTGGAATGTCTTCTGATGGTAGGGATTCATAAAACAGGAACAAAAATCTCCTGGATGTAGGCAATGAAATGGTACCCATCTGGACACACCTCCATCAGCCAAATCCAGTCACCTGGCAAGTGTTCCTCACAAAGATCTTCACAGTTGGCCTCTTTATTGATATGCATTATATATATATATATGTACTATATTTAAAAATTAGCAGATATTTCATTCACCTTTCCTTCCTTTATGCTATAGATCAACTTGGGCAACCAAATTATATCCTAAGACAAATTAAAAATTCCCATGGTAACAGCTATTATTTCTTTTATCTTTCTTCTGACAGATACAAATGACGTAAGCACTCCTGAGAGGCAAGAAACTCTAGGCAGTGGATGGAGGAAAGATGGCTGCTCTCCAGGTACCTGAGGTACCCACCCGGTCTTTCCAGCCTGCAGGCTAGTGCTCAATTCTGGGGGTCTGGTTAGGATGAGTGTCTAGAAATACATGTTGCGGTTTCCTCTTTTCGATAGAAGCTCGAGTTCTCTCAGGACCCACAGTTACTATGGTGGCTTCATTTTTTCTACCCTTCTCCCCTGGCTCATCTCACTACAATTAAACTTTAGCTCCCCAAAGTGGGAAACAAGTAGAAAATGGAGGAAGAACAACATTACTCCCCACCCCATAAAAAAGATTAAGAGTACAAATGAACCTCTGTTTCACTTCCATACTGGACCAGGACACATCACAAACACACAATAAAAGAAGTATCACTTGGCTATAAGCTCTTGAACACTAATCAATACCTTGTGTCTCCTAGCCCAGCCAGCAATTGCTGGAAAAGACTTGGACATTTGCCAGGTATGGTGGCTCATGCCTGTAATCCTAGCTACTCAGGAAGCTGAGATCTGAGGATCAAGGTTCAAAGCCAGCCCGGGCACAAAAGGACTAGACTCTTTTATCCAATTAACATCTAGAAAACGGGAAGTGGGGCTTGGCTCAAGGATAGGGCGGTAGCCTAGAGCTGAAGAGCTCAGGGATAGCGCCCAGGAAGAGTTTAAAAAAAAAAAAAAAAGACTTGGACATTTACTTGTAAATACTCAGCATTGATTGGGTCAAAGGTGGTAGGTGGTGAGGTATTTTTCCTTTCCTGATTTGTTGACCTTAAAGAGTCCTGGAGGATTAGCCAAAACTGTAATACTATGGTACCTGATAATTGGTACAGCCCTGATTTTCACTTTCCCGTCACCTCAAACGTTCATGTAGATGTCTCGTATCTCTTTCCCTGCTTTCTATAGGGATTACTGACACCCTGACAACAGGATAGAGCCTTGCTCTGCTAGAGAAAGACTGTCAAGAATTATAAATGAAGGACTTAAGCAATTCAGAACATTATAAATCAGACACTATCTTTTTCATCTCTGTTAATATGTGAACACCAGGCAGCAAACCTGGATTTAAAAAGAGAGAAAAAAGCTGCAAGAAAAAGCTTTAATCACAACCAACTTAGAAGGTATCAGGAGAAAATTATAACACTAATATAGTACTCAGAGAAGGAAAACTAAGTTCAAAAGAACAAAACGGTGACTGTCAGAGCAAAATTCATCCACCTTCCAGCAAGCATTGTGAATTCATCTCAGAGGGAGAAAAACAGAAGCAAAAACACCAGGACATGAGGGAGAGAAGGAGGGGAAGGAAAGGAGGGAGAGGAAGGGAAGGGGAGGGCAGGGGAGGGATGAGAAGAGAAGGGAGGGAAGATAAGTCACATGCCTGCCATTCAGCAAGCAGGGAGAACAATCATCCCACCATCATGACGTGCAGTTATTGGCCTTCCTTCCATTCAAATGCTCAGGGATTCCCAAACTGGAAGTCAGACTTGGCAGACACTGGTCCCTGCCTCCCCAAACACACATCTCTGATGGACAAAGGCCCAAGTCCATCCATATCTGACTCCAGACCCTCCCAGAGAGCCCCACAAAAGGTGTGGGCCCTCTGGCTGCTGGAAGTCTATATTAGGAGGTATTCCTCAACTATATTTGATCTATTTAAGGTCTGGGATCAGCGATATATGGTGAACCCCAGGTTGGCTATCTCTTTGCCAAGTGCTCCCCTGGGTTGCTTTCTGGTGCCTCAGCTAATCTGAAAATCACTTCTGATACCAGGGCCAAAGATGTACTAAACTATGACTATGTAGATTCTGGGTGTTCTAAGAGTTCATGTCCTAGAATCTTTCCTTTTCGAGCCCCTGCTCAGCTCTATGCCTGAGTATGTGCTCCAAAAGGCCTCTTGCCAGTTGTAGGATGGAGAAAGGAGGCAAAAGAAGGACCTTCAGCCCCTCCACGGAAGGATCAGAATAAATCCCAAGGTCACTGGAGTAAGCCCTTTATCCTAGTGCCAGGGCAATCACAAGCAGTGAGAGCGATGGCCCATGAGGGGCAGTGTAGCACCTCTCATCCATCCACCCTGGGAATCTTGGCCATGTGTTTGGCAGATACTGTCAATGTGCACCTTGGCTCCAAGAAGTCTGAGTCCTTTTAAGTGACTGGCTCCAAGTACTAAGCTGATGCCATTGGCTAAGGAAAGGAGAGGGGAGGAAGAAGAGAATTCAACCCTCACTCCCTGTCCAAAGGTGTGTCCCCCACTCAAAACTAATGTCAAGACTGGAGTTGGGAAGTGGGAGGCAGATCAAAACCTTTAACAAAAGCATTTCTGAAAGGGATGTGCCCACTTTCACCCCACAGAAAGAAACAAAACGCCAGGGCCCCATGCCAACATGAGGATCATTCTAGGCCTAAGACATCTTGATACATGAGCTTTTTATTCCTAATGTATTTTCTTGGCAAAGATGTCTCTTTTGTTTTGGGAATCAGGACACATAAGTAAACCAACCCAACCACAGTTCTTCCAAGCTGTTCCTGGACCAGAGAGGGTGGCTTTCAAAGCAGGGGCTGACCAGCAGTATAAGAAATAGTTGGCCAGTTGCTGAACTTTCCAGACTTCATTTGAGAGGGTGTCTGTGTCCATATTTTGCTACAAGAGGTTTCAGGAAGTGAAAATATGGTAATCAGGCTTTTGGCTGGTAACCATATCAAAATAGTTGAGAATTTTCATTAGGTGTTAGTAATAGTTACATATTAAGTTTAGAAAAACAAAGGAGGGGGGTCTCAAAATGGTGTGTAAAATGAAAGCCTTTTACATGGTAAAAGTTCCAAACAGGCCAAAGAACTAGCATTTATTGAGTATAAGTATTTCATATACATTATTTCATTTACATTTCTACCACAACCCATCCTGACAGCCTGAATGATCCCCATTTTACCAATGAGGAAATTAGGGCTCAGAGGAGACAGCTAGCCCAGAGTACTCCAAAGTCCAGGAGCTCTCTATCACAGCTTGCCCTCAATCAGTACATTCTTATTTCCCCCTGGTGGATAAAAAGAGGGCTTCCATTAGAATTTAAAGTGAATATAACTTATTCCCAAGGATCCTATATATTACAACCACCTCCCCCTTTACAGTTCTACTCACCCAGCTCCTCTTCCCTCAAATAACTTAAAAAAAAAGTCACTATGCCCACCTACATCTAAGAACTTGCACAAGAACCCATGCATTGCTTTTCTTTTTTCAAGTCCTGTTTCTGAGCAAACTTTTCACCATCATCAGGATGGTGAACAGAGAACAGAACAGAGGCCAACAGTGTCCTGGACCCCTACCTCACTCCATGGCGTTCTACATTCAACTCCCAAGTACACAGGTAAGCACTGGTACGTAAACAGGATGAGGCCTGTATGTTGGGGACATGCGGCACCTGGCACCCAGTGGGCTTATACTGATAAATCAGTGGGGGATGGGGGGTGCGAGGGAAAGAGGGAGTGGGAACCTGAGATGGAGCACCAAATGGGGTAAGGGAAAGAGGCTTTAGGGAATGGAAGAGAATCAATGTTGGCTGAGCCCTTCAAGGCGCACACACATGCACACGCGTGCGCGCGCGCGCGCACACACACACACACACACACACACACACACACACACACACACACACACACACACACACACACACACACAGTGGTTCAGAGAAAGCTGCTGGGCTATATTGGCTGACCTTGCCAGGGCTCTGTCCACTGAGGGCCTGTCTGTGCTATGAGTACCTCTGGCCAATTTGGAATTCCAGAGTTCTTGTTTGGAACCCCCAGAGTCACTTGGCTTCTTTCTGGATAGACAGACCTGCTCTTCTTTTACCTTGCCTTCTTCCCAACATCTGTCCTCTGAAGCACCTGAAAAATCTACTTCAGGACCCTTGCCGCTCTGGTCATTGCTTTTCCCCTGAGACACATTCTCCGAGATCCTTTATAGACTCGTGGAATTGGGAAGCTGGAAGGACCCTTAGAGATGGAGTCCAAACCTCTCCTTTGACAGAAGAGGGCCCCAGAAACCACACAGCCTGCCCAATGCCATGGTGCCAGTTGGCAGTGGAGCTGGGCCCATAACCCAAGGCTCTTAATGACCCTTAATGGCTCTGATGACATACAGATGGGCACAGAGCAGAGTGTGAAGGCCTCAGGCTCAGCTGGCTCCTGGCAGTGCCTCTTCCCTATGGAGAGGCTCTCGTAGGAAGGGTTCACAGAGCTCTGAGCACATGCGTTTTCTCTTGCCCTGTGTTCACACGCCAGCCCAATACTGATCTGAACACACTTTTCTAGTGAGTTGTCATCATTCTAGTGAATTGTCATAAGACGAAGATTTTCTTATACAGCCCACACTAGTGTCAAACTCACTATATGTGATCCTCTTGCCTCAGCCTCCTGATCCTGGAATTATAGACAAAAAGCTGTATTCGTAAAAACTTAAAATTTTGAAGGGTGCTAGGTATTCATCACTCATCACTACATACACATCATTGCCCCCCAAATCAGGGGAAAAATCAGAAAGGCTGTAATTCACATACATAAGCCCCAGTGACAGTTCATAAAGTATGATACAATAGTATGAAAGAAGATCTGCCCCAAGGAGAGAAAATTTCAACCCAGTGCTGATTCTCTTTCATTATTCAACCAAGCTTCCACAGATGCTCAAAGCAGGCGGATGTTTAGATGTATGGAAATACCATTTCCTCCCTAGGACAAGGAGGAGGGAGATGGTGTGGTTATATACAAATGAATTTTCCCTGGCTATTTTCTCCAGCAATCTCAGTACCACCCTCAGGAGAAACAAGGCAAAGTCTGAATTCAGCATAATCACTGGGACAATGAGGGTGGCTTAGGCTGTTGCCCTGAGCTCCCTTCCTTCTATCTCATCCTTCCCACACACAGTTGTTTAGAGTCTAGCATGGACCTGGCACCTAGAGAGCACTGAGAGGAGCTTCTGCTTCATGACATAATGAAGACAAGCAAAGCAAAGCAAAGCAAAGCAGAGGAGGAAGGGAGGAAGGGAAGGGAGGGAAGGGAAGGGAAGGGAAGGGAAGGGAAGGGAAGGGAAGGGAAGGGAAGGGAAGGGAAGGGAAGGGAAGGGAAGGCAGGCAATGGAATATGTTCACAAAGGACATTAAGTACTCTGGGAACAGGAAGAAGGAGCCATAGCTAAATATACCAGGTGGGTAAGGAAGGAAGGTATAGAGGCATGAGGTTTGCAGAAATCCACTGGCATAGGGATGAATACGGGGAATGCTGAAAGGAAAGAAGTTCTACACATAGGATATAGCTCATTTAAAGAGACAGAGGTAAGAGTAAGTGAAGAGAACATTCATTTTGGTGTGACTAAAGCTGGACATGTGGGGAAGCATGGATTGGGAGTGGAGAGGCAGGAGTGCCTCCTGTCAAGGGCCTTAGGCTTTCCTCAGGCGGTGACAGAGACTGTAGAAGGATGCTTAGCAGGAAAATGACATGGCCAGTCCAGCCTTTTGGAACTGTTCCTCTGGCCAAAAGATAGTGTAAATGGATAGACTAGCAGAAGCTGAGGCTGAAGGTCCAGAAAATAATTTTGTCATTTTTTTTAAAGGATGAGTGATGAGGAACTAAGCCAATGGCAGAGCATTTGAAGACAGAGGCAGGCCATGTTTTATTCTTATTCTTATTACCGCTGATCCTGGGCCTTGAACTCAGGGCCAGGACCCTGTTCCTGAGCCTCTCTCTGTGCTCAAGACTTGAGCTATACCACTTGAGCCACAGCTCCACTTCTGAGTAGTGTATTGGAGATAAAATCCTCATATACTTTCCTACTTGTGCTGGCTTCAAGCTGCGATCCTCAGATTCAGATCTCAGCATTCTGAGCAGCTAGGATTACACCCTGAAGCAGCTAGGATTACAGGTGTGAGCCACCAATGCCCGGCTAGGGCATTGATGCTTGCACATGTGGGGGACTAAAGGGAGTGGGGTGGAGGGTGAAAATGACTCCCAGATTTCAGCAACACTGGGATGGGGCACACAGAAACAGAGTATGACTACGCTCCTCACCTGTGTGGAACACTTGAAAGCTTCCACACTCCTGGACTAGCATCAGTCTGCCACCATCTATCTGGCTTTGCCATATTTCTACAAAGCACAGCTACCAGTTCCTGCATCTGTACCTCAGGACTACTTCGCTTCCTATGCCTGATGCAATGCAATCTAGACTCCAAGTCTAGCTCAAATGACAGTACCTCTCCTCTCCACCTGGTAAGATTTATCATCCTCTCTTTTATAATCCCAAAGCATGCTGCATGCACTGGTCCTCTCCTGGCAATATGCTGTCTATCATTGGCTCACTCATTAGACTTGGCATTCCTTGACCACAAGGGCACGGATGGTTTCATGTGTCTTTGCAGTCCATGTGGAGTTTTGGACACACTATGTTCCCAATACATCTGGCAATATGCTGCAGTACCACAAAAGACAACAATCAGCCTAGGTGATGAAGATAAAGGTATTCTTTCAACCTGATTTCACTGTCACCCTTTGGACTGGCCACCTCCCTACTTGTAGAGAATAATAGAGCTCAGAATGTATTCCATGAAAGACCACTTACCAAGTTCAAAAAACAAGAGGACTTGTTCACCAGCAAATAAGCTTTGAGAGGAGAAGAGGAGTTTGACAAAGAAGGTGAAATACACCCCACATATTATTTGCATATAATGTAAGGAAATCACTTTCAAGTTCTCTGTCAGAGAGAGGGTGGTATATAAATGCCATTTCTTTCATGATTCCAATGACCCAAACTATTTTTGAAATCCTATTTTGGCAGTGAGAAAGCTTTGCTTTTGCTGGGTTGGGTTTTTGTTTTGTTTTGCCCTTCCCTATAGAAAGGAGACTCAGCTCATTTGGATTAACTGAAGTGAAAAGAAAGCAATATCTCTGCTCTAATTCCACAAGGCTAGGAGAGTCCCTTATAAATTCATTTCTAGTTCTCAGACAAATGCTTGTGGACCTGTTGATTAGAGGAAGGGTATTATGTATATTTGCTAGGAGGAAAAAAATACTGTGTGATGCCTCTTCTGCAGCAGAACCACCACCCTACCCACATGGGTGTTCAAAGTCTAATTTGCATGAATGTAGAAACCTCATTTCAGAAGCAGCAGATAGCTGTTATTCTGACACTGCATTCTTGGAAGGTGTCTGAGGGAATGAGAGTGACTGGAGAAAATGGACAACCCCCAACCCCAGGCTTTCCAGAGCTCTGATGGAGGGAAGCAGGTCTGAGGCACAGGCAGTCTCAGCCTGCAAATATGGAGCAGGCTCAGAAGACAAGTATAGGCTTGGTTTTCATTTCCCATGGCCTCTAGTAACATTTGCCCTTCCAAGGCAACAGTAAGAGGGCCAAACCTCTGCCTGAACTCCCTTCTCTTTGAACTCCTAAGTTACTCAGAGTTATTACGGCACCTTGTCTCAAAGCATGTTCCAAGGACTACGGTCCCATACAATTACACCCTTGTGGTCAAACTGCCTTCACCTGGGGGACTCAGTCTCCAGGTAGATTCAGGCAGCTCATCCTTACCTGCCAAAAGCTCTGTGAAGGCCTGTGGGAAAGGAATCTGTCTAATCTGCTCTTCCCCCAAAGGACCACAAGGCCCAGGTTCCCAGGGCAACACTACTACAGTTCAGCTCACAAGGAACATCCATCCATTAGTGCTATCAGTACTTTTCCCCTTCACAGAATCTTTTGTTTCCACTTGTACAAATGAATCTGGCTTTTCTAGATATGTAAATAAGTGACAGAAAGAACACACCAACATAGAAAGCTGTTTATCTTAGCCAGGGAATCTTCAGAAATGCAAGGATTTTAAACTCTTAGATCTGCTGAGAATAGAAATGCCTCCACAGAGACAAGCACAACAACCCCACTACTCTCTGTGGAATATGTGCTGAGATCAACAGAGAGAAACTAACAGGGTGGCTTCAGACCTAGGCCACTTTCCCTAAAACTAGAATAGTCCAGGCTTACCTACCCCAGGGGGAAACAGCAGGGGGACTGTTCCAGAAACACTCAGAACACCCATGAGCTGGAAGCGCTTAGCTCTGCAGTGAGCCCACACCAGACAGTGGCTCTCCTAAGACACCCCAGTAAATTCAGAAACAGAAGAAATGAGTATTTGCTCAGATGAAGATTCCCCTTGCAGAAGGGAGAGCACACTTATGTCAGAGAGACAGAAACAAAATGCTATGGAGTTTACAGACAGAAGAGATTGAGCCCACCAAGGGAGAATTAGGAAGGCTCCCTGGAGCTGGTGGCATTAGAATTGGTCCTGAGGCAAGGATTTAAATTCTAAAGGATGAGAAGAGTGGTATTTCTGACACAGGAGTGCCCAGAACAATCACAGACAACCTGGGAGAAATAAGAGCAAGTCAGAAGAGCCAGAAGGTGTGTACTGGAGTTGGAAAAGTTGGAACTTCATGAGAGAGAGTCTACCCACTCAGCAGCATTTTTTTTTTTTAAATCAGAGCGACATGAATTCAGCTATTTCTAAGGGATATTTCTCCAATCTCAAGTTAGTTGATCCAGAAGTACCCAGTAAGCAGGATTGTGAGCAAGCATAAGTGAAAACAAACTTTTAATCTGAAATAATCAGGGGAGAGGGAGAGAGAGGGAGGGAGGGGGAGGGAGGAAGCGAGAGCGAGCGAGAGAGCGAGAGAAGGCGAGAGAGCGAGAGAGCGAGAGAGCGAGAGAGCGAGAGAGCGAGAGAGAGAGAGAGAGAGAGAGAGAGAGAGAGAGAGAGAGAGAGAGAGAGAGAGAGAGAGAGAGAGAGAGAGAGAGGAAAGAGGGAGAGGGAGAGAGAGAGGGAGAGAGAGAGAGGGAAGGAGGGAGGGAGGGAGAGTGGGAGAAAGGGAGAGAGAGAGAGAGATAACACGCACATGCTTTTGAGGCTGACACTGAAGAAAAGAGATATCTGAGGTATCTACAGATCATTTCAGAAGAAAAGTCTACATTCCTGGACTTCTAAGCTCAGGGTCTCCCAGGGAGACCAAAGGCAGTCAAGGAGCAAGACACAGCAAGCCAAGGGGAAAGGCACATATAAAGATGATGCTGAAGGTAGAAGACAGGACAAAGCCCTAAGGGTCTATAGGAGACTATGGAAGAGTACCTTAGTTTCCTACTTGTAAAATTAGCTCTCAGCTCCAAACTTATCTATTTTATATTTGGCTTTGTGCCTAGTGTTGGGACCCAACAAACCACATACATTTCTGCTCTGCTACTGGTTCTCCTTCAGGTTCTGTCAATAGGAGGCACTAGAAGGAAGGCTCCAAGTCTGGCTGAGGAAGACTGGCCTTTTCCATTTGGCTTCCTGAGGGCCTGTGGCTCCTGGGTATCACCCAGCAATTCTTTACAATTCTGACTCTTCTGACCAGTTTGCAGTTTTCCCCAGTGCTTGCAACACTGGTTGCTGTCTTTCTAGAGATACCAGCAGGGGTGTGGGGTGTGTGGGGGGTATGTGTGAGGTTGTCACACCTCCTCAAACAATTAGATTTTAATCATTCTAAACTATGAGCCTTCCATAGGGTAATGGGGGATGGCTGCTTCCTGCAGGTCGATGACATCTAGATGGCTCTGATTCTCAAAGTGTGGCTCCCAAACCAGCAGCATCCATACCACTGAAATAATGGTTAGAAATAGGAAGGCTGAAACCCTAGGGTGGGGGTCCAGCACTGTGTTTGAATACATCCTGTGGGAGGTGACAGGGGAGGCGTGACTCAGATGTGTACTATCACTGGAGAATCCCTGCTGCAGGATCTCCCAACCAGTAGGTGGCAGGGCTAGTATTTGAACCCAGGTGGTTGGCTCTGAGCCCCAAATTAATCCCTCTACTAGTCTCTGGAGGCTGGTGTTGCTGGTCTTCTCCCATAGTTCTTGGGTTCCACAGATGGTCACTTTTCTTCCTCCACCTAAAGCAGATGCCTTTGGGGCTCCATCCCATCTTCTCTCCCCCTACCTTCAACATCAGCTGTAAGTGTACCTCTCCACTTGGCTGTTTCTACAGGATACTACGTTTGGCAGTCCAATGATATAGACCTCTCTGGATTGTTCTTTACATACTACAAATATTTCTTCTCTTGATGGCTTCAATGTCAGCTTCTAAAAGTCCTCTCCTGATTATGAAGTATGTTTTCTTCCCTTTCCCTTTTGCCCTCCCTTTTTCTTTAAGTTTTTTGACACAGTGTTTTGCTACATATCCCAGGCTGACCTTGAACTTAAAATCCTCCTGGGCAGGGCACAGTGACTTTCACCTGTAATCCTAGCTACTCAGGAAGCTGAGATCAGAGGATCATGGTTAAAAGCCAGCCCTGTAACTAAAGAACAAGACTCTTATCTCCAATTAATCTCTAGAAAATGGAAAGTGTGGCTATGGCTCCTGGGGTAGGGCAGCAGCCTTGAGCTAAATTTAGAGCTCAGGGACAGCTCCCAGGCCCAGAATTTAAGTCCCATGACCCCCCCCCCCAAAAAAAAATCCTCCTGGCCTCTGCTTTTGGTGTGTTGAGATTATAGGCATGTATCACTATGCCCAAGTTTATTTTCACTTACACTGGGCTCAGCAGCCTATTTACTGCCTTCTCTCTGTACTTCTGTCTAGATTAAGAAACAAGTGTGCTTTCTGTCCCATTCATATACAACTCTCACAGACTCTAACACACACAATAGTACCTATCTTATATATAGTTAATACTAGCATATTTGATGACTATGTCAGCATTCAGAAGTCAAAAGCAGAAAGCAAAGGAATACAAAATGCAAAGATATTGGATTAGGTTGTATGGCCTTTCAGAGCTGTTACAAGTTTTCATTAGGCTGAAAACATACCTTGCCATACACATGGTAGAACTCTTCTCAGAAAATGCTTCCTTTTTCATCAATGCCCCCAATGGGTGTCATGCAAAACCCCTTCATCTATCAAGCTGGCTCCAAGAACTACTGAAGTCACACAAAATGCCCATAGAGGTATATTGAGTGGGATGTGGAGGTCCCCTGACTTTACAAAGACTTTCCCAAGGTCTAAACATTACAATGTTACAGCCCACTCTAGTACAACTATACTAAGTGTCCTCAGACCCACCCCTACCCCCACCCCACCCCCATGGAAGGCTTGGCCTCAGCACTCACTTTTTTTTTGGCCAGTCCTGGTCTTGAGCTCAGGGCCTGAGCACTATCCTTGGACTTTCTCAAGGCTAGAGCTCTACCATTTGAGTCTCAGCACCACTTTTGGCTTTTTTCTATGTATGTGGTACCGAGGAATTGAACCCAGGTCTTCATGCATGCTAGGCAAGCACTCTACCACTAGGCCAAATTCCCAGCCCCAGCACTCACTTTTAAAGCAATGGACAAGTAGCAAGCAATGAAACCATGTAAATGGATGGAGGATGGTACACAAAGTTAAGCTGGGAAGAGCTTAGGAAGGAGCTGACTGTCAGGAGGCAGGATTTTTTGCCCATCAAAATAATAAATGAAGCCAGACATTTACTGTCGTGTGGGTGCCAAAGCAACTGTGAGCTCACGGTGTTTCCAATATCTTGGGAGACAGGCAACGCCACTCCAAAGACAATGCATTCATAATGTCTTTGTAAACAAATTCTGACTCAGCCCCTGAGATGCTGGGTCTCTTCCAAGAAATGTTCGCCACTGTGAGATATCTCTTTCAGTCCTCTCCAGTAGATCTCCTTGGAATTTACCAGATAAAGAGGCAATTTATCATGTGGCTGACCAAAGGTTGTGCGTAATGCATTATTTGCTCTCTACTAAGATTTGTGCATCTGTGTTCAGCCCCTGGATGGGGCACTAGATGGACCTGCTTCTATCTTAAGGTATCATAGCAACATGAAATCAACAGGAGTGAACTGTTAAATGAATAATTTACTGATTTCATAAGAACCTGTCTTGCAATTTATAGTTCTATTATCTTTCCTACCCGCGTCTTAACTTCCCTGTATAAAAGCTGCAATCACGCTGAATAACATTTGAGAATCCAGTAAGCATATACAGCCCTATACTCAAGCCCAGAGGTAGTAGAGATTGATTCTACAACCTCTGAGGTCCAGCTGTACCACCAATTCCTGAATTTCTTTCCCCTTCTGCAAGGGATAAAATTAGGGAACAAATGACCCCCAGTAAGTGTTACATTTCCAAACAACAACATTTCTCTTCCTTGGTATATGGAGCTGATCAAATCACAGCTGACTGGCATTCAGGAATATTATGTGGAAGAAATACTATCGGCTACAATCAAGCAACTGTCACTTTAAAATTCCCCCAAAGAGACATACACTGGGGTGGGGGGGGGGGGTTCTGCAAAGTATAGCTTCAAAGACAATTGTGGCATTTTTAAAGGCTTGTTCAATATCATCAGGGATACCATTTCAGTGGCAAAAGCACATCTTGTCACCAGGCTTCAATTTAAAGGATATTTATGAAGAAGACGATACAACGAAAGCTGACTTGTTTGCTGACTTATTTATTTGGGTGGAATAGGTTACAGATTATTTTGGTTTTGTGCTTTATGGCAGAATAGACAAATCCTTTTGAAATACATCTCTTGAGGGCTGCCACTCTGCAACCCATACCCCTTTACCCCTGCCCCAGAAAAGCAACCCCTCACTGAGGAGAAAGGCAGCTTCCACATCTTGGCACTGAAATCATTTCCTTGCATGCAGAATGGTTAACCACCCTGGGGAGATTTCCTACAGAAGTTCATGATTATCCAAAATCCTGTGGAAATTAGTCTCTCTTTCTTTTTTTCTTTCTCCAATGCCTGCACATCTGACTATACTTAGAATGAGTTTTTGAAATCCTGCAAATCCCCAGTCTTCAAATTCTGCTGGTCACTGGCACTACTACAAGGTCATGTGAATGTCTTTGTTGCACTTAGGGCTCAAATGAAAGTTACCTTCTTGTCACTGGTTACCTAATGTAGAAGACTCAGGCCTTTAGTCACTACAGTGGGCTCACCCGAAATTATCTCACCCAAGTTAGTCACAGAAACTTCATGGTCTTAAGACCAGGACAGCCTGGTCCAAAAGATAGAATGTTGCAGAGCTCTGAGAAGACAGGATTTTTGTGCTAAGTCTCTTCCCTTGTTCTATTTATTGTGCAATGTCTCTGTAGCTGAGGTCTGAACCCCAGCCAAGCACAGGCAGAGGTAGGCCTGTTAAGTCCTGCTCACATGATCCCATTTCCAGATCCTGAATATATTACTCAAGGGCTCAGAATGATGAGGGTGACAAGAAATCTCTTCTCCAAATGCTACTTGGGGAGTGAACCTTGGCTAATGTCAATATGGATTCTGTTTACTGGCTCAAGAAATATAAAAAGAAGTCTCAGGGATTATTTTCTAAGGGAGAAGTATTTATTATTTTTCCATGGTCATGTTGAGGGGAGCTTACAAAGTCTTATCTTTTTTTTTTTCTTTGTGGGTCATGAGTACTGTCTTTGAGCTCTTCAGCTCAAGGCTACCGCCCTACCCCTTGAGCCCCAGCCCCACTTCCTGTTTTCTAGTGATTGATTGGAAATAAAGAGTCCAATGGACTTTAGTGCCTGGGCTGGCTTTGACTACAATTCTCAGATCTCAGCCTCCTGAGTAGCTAGGATTACAAGCACTAGCCGCTGCACACCTTTAAATCTTTAACTCTGTCAGGTTGACATGTGAAGAGCTTGCTGCCCTGGTAACTGAAACCTTGGTGAACTAGTATGTGAAATGGAAAGTTACTAGCATTTTAGTCATTTCGACCTGGATTTGAAGGTTGGCAGGACCTCAAACACATTCCTTGACCCCTATAAAGAAGAAACAAAAATCCTCAATTTCACAATTGTAATTAGTGCACATTAGCACATTGGCTTCCACTTGACTATTCCTAATTCATCCAGCTAACCCATGTCTTTCCTACTTATCTTCAAAACTATAATGTATCCTACTATCTACAAAACTATAAATGTATAAACAGGATATTCAAGATGGTTTATCCAAAACAGGAATGAGAAAAATAAACCTATTCTGGTAAAAGATGATGTAATTGAGACCACTAACTCACCCCACTCTCACCACTCCCACTAACCTAGGACTGCCAGGTCACTCCATTGGGCTTTAGCTCCTGCCCTTTCTCTTTGGTGCTTTCCCCATGCTTTACCTCTCCGTTATACACTATCTCTTCTTCTCCATGTTTGCCTAGCAGGCTGGGTTATATTTTGTTTTGTAATGTACCCAGAAGAGTACTGGCAGATAGCAGATACTCTATGACTATCTGAATAAATGAGGGAAGGAATAAAGAATGTATGTAAAGAGACCAAGAAGCCACACTCTAAAATTGATTAAATGGTTTGAGTTCTTGCTTGTTTTTATAAAATAAAAGAAAATCTGTCTGAGTGATAGGAAGAGAGAGTAGTGCAACAACTGGTTAGGCTTCTTGCCCAAGGCCCAAACCAGGCTGTTTCATATAGCATCCTAGTACAGGATCCTGAATTCTTTTTGACTCTATGAGAATGACTCTGTACTTCTCCCCAGGCAGTATGGGACCTCACAGTGGCCTTTGTTACAACTCTGGCTCAATTTGAGAATTCAGAAACCCAATGACCTAAGTGCTGGCCTTGAATGAAACATAGAGACGTCAGCAGCAATCTATCTCACTTGGTTTGAGGGTAGACAGTACTGGAATACAGGCTTCAGAAGCCTGTAGCTAGCCAGCCAGCCCACCCACCTGCCTGCCTACCCCTCCCCTCTCCCCCACACACTGAAAAAATAAATTAGAAGGTTTGGCCGTGTGTCCTAAAGACTTCAAGTCCTGTAATTTGACACAAAACAGAAGAATTAGGTAACAAACAAGGGCTTCTATCATCAGCACTGATCCTGTGCTTTTGTACTGGGCAAATATCTTGAAGGAGACACATAGAAGTCCTGAGAGCACTGAGGATTCCAGAATTTAGGGCCCATATGGCACTGTCTGTTCCAATGTAGTATTTCTAACAAATGGCTCCTTTGTCAGAAGCCAGCCTCCCCAGAAACAAAAGGGGGACCGCTTACATGGATCCCCTGCCACTCAGAGGATGTGTGTATTCCCTGTTAAAAGGCTACAAAGTGAGTGAGCAAATGCCTCTTGGAAGCCTCTCCAGATGGGCAAGTCTTCACAGGACCAGGCTAAGGGGCCCTACTCCCTAGAGGTGCCACACACTGTGCATCCTTGCAAGGAGAAAAGGGGAAACAGCTCTGGCCCATTCTCAGTCCAGGGCCACATCAGGCCTATGACAGTCTCTTGCTTCAAGTTTTCAAATGCCTCCCACTTATGACTGCCACACATCCCTGACCTTTCTGCCAGGAATCACCGGGAGGGACAGGCCTGTAAAACCCCATCTAAGAGGAGAAAGCTTTCTTCAAGAGCACTCAGATCTTCATGGGCTGTTGTTTGCTAACCTCCCCCCACCCTGAACACACACAGCAATCTCCTCCAGGGGCCTCCCTGGCCAAGTCTATTCCCTTGGTTGGGCTGTGCATCAATGCAGAAGTGAAAGCCCCACTCCAAGTACTGAGGAGGTGTTAAAAGATCGTGAGCAGCCTTCTCAGGGCCAGGGGTGTAGATTCTAATGCCATTTCTCTGCAGGCACATCACTTTGCTTGCAGGAGTTGGAGCAAAGAAGGACACTGTTTGGAGACACCTAGGAATGGATTTGGGCTAACTAGTCTCTGATGTTTGAGTCCATGTTGAGAGCAGTTCAGGGCATCAAAAGGAAACCCATTCTTGATGAGCACAGGAGCAGCCCAGCTCATTGGCAGTCAGCTTTTGGTGGAACTGCCAGACTCCGAATCCATTAACAGGCAGTTGTGTCAGGAGAAAGCCCAGCTTGTCAAGAGACTCCTTGTGTGGGGCCCACCTGCTGTGTTTAGCTCTCCAGAGTACAAATAAACAGCTCTTCACTCTGCCCCCCCCCCCCCCACACACACGCGTGCGCACACACGAAGGCATGTACATACCAGGCTGCCAGGCTGTGTGAGGTAGGCAGGCCTCCGTACCAAACAAGGGATAGTCTACATTTCTTCTGGTGACTCTTGTCTTTCCAAAGCCTCATTTAGTGGATTTCTTTGCTCTAGTCTGAGCATGAGCAAAGCCCACAAGCCTGAGACCTAATAAATCAGGGTGGGATATAGCCATGGAAAAAGAAAATCCTTGTTTTTCATGTCTTAACTGGGAGGAAAAGAGAGACAAGGGGTACTCATGCGGCTTGCAGGGGACAGGTGGACACCAGGTACCAGGACTCTCCTTACACAGTCACATGTGTAGGAACACCTACAATCTTCCCAGATGATCCCTGACAAGTAGCTTCACCTGTCTGAGTCCCCATTTTGCCACTTAAAATGAGAGTGCTATCTTCTAAAACTACTGGAGTACTTGACTATGGGAGGGGCATAAGAGGTGACAACTGGAACTATGAAAGAAAAGCTAGCTGAGACTAAATACTAAATTATAAAGTGAACAAGAAATGCCAATTATGATGTTAGGCCACTCTGAAATTTAGGAGGTGTCAGACTTCTGGCTCATGATGTGTCCCTATAAGACTCCTCTGGTTGCTACAAAATAGCTGGGAAGTTGAGGTTTACCTACTTACACAAGGAACCATCCTGAACCCTACCCCACTCTACCCAGGTTCTGAGGAAGGTGACAGAAGGTTCCAAATGTCTGGAAAGCAGTGTTGATGCAAAGGAGGGGAGGGGAGCCTCAGCTTCCCTTGACTTCAGCTCAGGGATCCCGCCAGGAAACATACAAGGCTATTAACCAGAGGGGGCTGCTGATGCAAATCAGCCCAGATAGCCCTGCATGCTGTGAGTGGCAGGCACTAACCGTTTGCATGACAAACCTCCTAGAAGATGCCGGCTAAACTGCCCTTTTGTGCCAATTAAAGATTCTCCAGAACACAAAGATTACACACCATTCTGCAGTGCTGACAACAATAAAACAATTTTAAAGGCTATTCAGATCTTCAGTTCACAGCTGACATTGTCAGGCGGGGGAGATTGTCTGTGGCTTTGTTCTTCGTTGTTGTTGAGTCTTAAGACTTAAGCAAGGATTTCTGGGGGGAGCAGAAAAGACTGGCAGATAGGAGTTTTAGGAGCTTCTTGGATATTTTAAAAGCAAAAATGAACAACTGATGCTCCTTTGAAATGATTTGTACACAAGCACACGTTTGCATGCACACACATAAACAGACATATCATACACACCCACACACCACCACCACCACATTCTTTTTCTCACTAGCTCCTCTCTAGGGGTCCTCAGAAATGACTCCAAAGGAATCTGGTCTCTCTGGGAGTCTGATATTCCCAGAGATGTGGGCTGTGGGTTGCACTAGCAGATATTTTCGGCACCAATTAATTGAAACGACTAGGGTGAAGGCCCAGGAGCTTTTCCTCATGTGTCTATTTTCTAAAGGCAAATTTCAAAACAGTGAGAGATTAAAAACAACAAAAAAATTTGTGACTTTCTACAAATAAGAAACGTATGCAGGCCTGATGCATACAGGGTACCTGATGGAGAACTGCCTAATCAGGTCCTGAGACCAGAGCCCCACCGCTGTCACATGAATTGTATTCTCAACACTTCTGGGGGAATGCACACATCTTTAGGGCTCCCTCAGCACAATTCCAAGCTCCTCGATATCTGCCCATCCAAATGAGCTGCCCCAAAATGAACTTCCTTAAATGGGCAGCAGCGGGGCCCATCAGCCCCACTAAACATTGAAGAAAGTGAACCAAGCAAGTCATGGGTGGACATGGGAGGGGGAGGGAGAGAGAATGAGGTAACAACTGGTACTAAGCAAAAGGGAAGAAATGTACTTATTACCTGATGTATATAGTTAACAAAAACAAATTTTTTCAAAAGTGAGCTTTCTTCCAGGCACCTGGTGGCTCACGCCTGTAATCCTATCTACTCAGGAGATCTGGGGATCAAGGTTCAAAGCCAGCCTGGCACTAAATTATGTGAGACTCTTGTCTCCAATTAACCACCAGGAAACAGGAAGTGGGGCTGTGGCTCAAGTGGTAGAATGCTAGCCTTGAGCTGAAGAGCTAAGAGACAGTGCCCAGGCCCAGAGCTCAAGCCCTACAACCAACACACACACACACACACACACACACACACACACACACACACACACACACACACACACACACACACACACACACACACACACACACAGTTTCACTGATCCAGTAAGACTATGAGCATCCCACTCAGCAGGCCCTCTGAGCACACAGTGCCTTTCCTGGATTTTCTGGCAACTTCTTCAGCTCCTGAGCATAGTCATCAGCTCCAGCCTGTAGTCTCCCTCTAAACCCTAACACCATATAATGCTAGCTAGCACCCAGGAGCTACTCCATATATAGTTGCTGTATATGTGCGGCAGCTCAGTTCTGTGCTGTCACCACTGTGTTCAAGATCAATAGCATTGTATAGAACAAATGGCATTGCACAGAACAAGAGGAAATGGAGTGAGCACTTGTATGAGTAAGGGCACAGGTTCTCAACCAGAGACCCAATGGGTCTAGGCAATATCGAGAAACATTTCTGATGGCTGTAACTGGGGGTTGGGGGGAAGGGGTTGCTGCTGGTGTCTGGTGGGTGGAGAACAGAGATGTTATGAGATGTTCTACAAGACAAAGGTCAGTGTCCATGACAAAGAATCATATATTACACAGTGTTAGTAGAACTCTGGCTAAGAGTCTGTCCTGCCAGTGTTTTCCCACTTTTGGCAGGATATTTGACTTTCAAAACTTGGCTTCCAACAATGTACAATGGGGTTAAACTATAACTATCCTGTAAAAGGAAGAAATGATCTGGTGGATAAGTGAATGTATCTAGCTTCCACAATAACTAGTCCCCAAAAGTCAAGCGGTCCAGAAATCATGACTTGTGGCCCACTATCAAGGGGAAAGAGAAAAGAAACAGCCCTGGACGTTACAGACCAGCAAATGCCTCCTGTGTTGAAATACAGCCAGCATGTCCCATCATTTGCCCCCATCCTGAACTCTGTCCCCTTGAAGCAAATTCATTTGTTTTCTAAAAACAACAACAACAAAAAAACTTCCCCCATAAGGAAGTAGAGGGAGGAGAAAAAGCAAAGCAAAAAACAGCCAATTCATAATAAGTCTGGGTCAGTTCCCATCAGCTGGTCGTGATCAAAATCACATTCATATTCTGTCTACAGGGGCTAAACAGAAGGCTCTAGACCAAGTCAGGAATGTGAGCTCTGGGGCCACTTTTCCCTCTGGCTTTCCAGAGGGCCAGAAAGGAGGTGCTTTCTGCTTACTATTCTTTGGTACCTGCCTAAATGTAGGGGGTAATAGATGGATTCCTGGGATAGCCATTCATCTCCCACTTTCCCATAGACCTTTCCCATACCAGTCGAATATTTAGAGGAAGGTCCTGAAAAAGCCAGAGCACAGCTTCTGCCCATACCCTCCCCAAAGAAACAATTAGAGAGCTCAGGCCATGGCTGCCAAGTTCCTCTGTCCAATTTGGTAGACATTTTAATAGAGGATGAGAATTCCCAAGGGCACCCAAAGGAAATGCCCCATGTCAGTGAACGTTTGTTTTCATTTCCTTTTGCAGTCAATGAATTCTACTCATGGCAACAGCTTGAGGCTGGATCAGATCCACACAGAAGCTAACCAGAAGCATTTGTTCCTTGAAATAAATCTCTCTTTGGGGAATGAGTTATATATACATCTGCGGGGGGACCTACACACACGTAGTCACACATGCATATATATTATGCATTAAAGACAAAGCACATGGGCAAATCCCCAAGGCAGGCAGCCTTCTACTTCTGGGAAGGGAAAGCGATCTGCTGGTTAGCTTCAAAGGACATTTAAAGAAAAGTAGCTTAGTGGGAAAACTCAATGACAAATAGTGCCTTGTGAATGGGGAAAACAGCTCCTGAAAGCAGAGTTTGCTGCAGGGCATAAGGCAGTGCTATGTGACAAAAATGAGCCACCACCAAGAGGGAACCTGGTGTTTATTATGTGCCGACTCCATGCCACACATTCATACACATTGCCTCAGCTCAACAAATCAACCATCCTAGGACAACATGCATTATCATCATCAGAATGTCCAGTTTATAGATGGGCAAATTAAAGCTCATTTTGTTAAGAAACTTGTTC
Source organism: Megascapheus bottae (assembly GCF_031878675.1). Classification (NCBI taxonomy): domain Eukaryota; kingdom Metazoa; phylum Chordata; class Mammalia; order Rodentia; family Geomyidae; genus Megascapheus; species Megascapheus bottae. The sequence continues at coordinate 41,602,076 of NC_143525.1, read as the reverse complement.
AAGGTCATGAGGTTGGTAAGTGACAAAGCCTCAGCCATGATTGGTTCCAAAGGCAAGTACTCACACTGTGAAACACAATGATCACGTTCCTTTGCATGACCTCTAGACAGAGGTCAAAAGGCTACTTTCCTCCCCTTCTTCTGGGGCATCACCAGACCATCACTTGCTCAATAAGAAGATTTGTGGGGCTTCTCCTTAGAACAGCCTGTTAGGGTCACACTCTGAGGAGGTCCATCCTGAGTTAGTCTAATTGTACCTGACACTCTATGTAGTGTCTGGGATCTCTCACTCCCTGGATCCTGTGACACACTGTACCCTGTTTGTATATTTTACAAGATTTTTTGGGGGAGATGGTAATTTCCTCATTATTCATCTTTTGTGGAGACTCTATCACTTCCACATCATTTAAAACAAAGTCTACTCATGGGCAGCATCAAGCAGTAGCCCTACTGGCAGTCTCTCCACTGCACTGAGCTCTCCAAAAGTGAGGACATACCCGCCCAAAGGACAGAAGCGACCCCTGCTCTGCTGCCCCCATTCCCTTGGCTCTTCCTCAGGCAGGATAAAAAGCCTTTGAGGCTCTGGGGAAAAGACCAAACATTTTGCAGTAAAAGTTATCTTTCTTCCTTTCTCTTTCCCCCCTTCCCCTGCTTCCTTCCAGATGCCATGGCTTCCCAGGAATCTTGGGCTTTGGGACATGAGTGAACCTTGAGGCCCACTGCAGAGCCAAGGACAGAGAAAGCATCTGTGTTGACTAGATAAGCAAAGCTGGGGAGGTCACAGCTGCATCACCTCCTGCAGGTGCCAACCTTGGTTCAACCTCCTCATCTGGAAAAAAAAAACGAGAATACCAGTGAAGTCTGCCTCATGGAAGCAGAGGGCACATGAGAAGTACCCTTCATACATTTATATAATCAAATAGGTACAATGCTTGTATACATGGGATGCTCCATAAATACCTCACACTGGCTGAGTCTAGAAGCAGAGCCAGTTTGCAAGAAGCTCTGGACTAAGCTAAAGATCAGTACAGAAGGCATAAGTCAAGTGGTCCAGAGGCCAGGAGGTAATATACAGTAACATGTGGGAGTATCTATCTGCCTAAAGGAGCAGCCATTTTCCAGAGTGTGGCTGGCACTGTGTACAATGTGTCCCTTGTCAGGTCACCAACCTGTGTTCTACCTAAGCCCTGTAATGAGCTGACAGGGAGCTGAAACAGAGCCAATGGGGCAGAAGCACCAGAAACAATCAGTGCTACTCACAAGCAGACAGAAGACTATCTCATTTAATCCTGTCTAGTAGGCACAGGTACTTAACACATCTTGCAAATAAAGAGCCTGAGGCACAAAAAGCATTTAAGTGACTGCCCAGTGGTGGGGCCAGGGCTTGACTCCAGACAGGCTGGCTCAACTGGTCACATTTTTCACTGCTTTGTTTTACTACTTTCCACCATAGGAGCTGCAACTGATAGGTAACTGCTGTCTCCATCCTTACTGTGAAAAGCAGGGCTGATAGTGTCTGGGGTACAAAGGTGTAGGGGAGCCATTCATTCATTCATTCTACAAATATTCACCGTCAAAAGCTGAGGGGCAGGAAAATGAAAAGAAAAAGGCACAGGGGTATGTGTGAATATGATTAAAGAATTTTATACACATATATAAAAATAGAATGAGGGGCTAGGAGAGTAGAGTGCTTGCCTAGCATGCATGATCCCTAGGTTAGATTGCTCAGTATCACATACACAGAAAAAGCTGGAAGTAGTGCTATGGCTCAAGTGGGTAGATGGCTAGCCATGAGAAAGCCCTAGGACTGCCCCCCCCCCAAAAAAAAACAACAAGGCAGTGCACTGGTGGGCTCACATCATAACTCCTACCTACTCGGGAGGTTGAGATCTAAGGATTACTGTTGGAAGCCAGCTTGGGCAGGAATGCCTATGAGACTTGTCTCCATTTAAACACCCCCCAAAAAACTGGAAATGGAGTGGTAGAGCACTAGTCTTGAGCATAAAATCTCAGGGAAAGTGCCTAGGCCCTGAGTTCAAGACCTAAGACCAACACACACACACACGCACACACGCACACACACACGCACACGAATCAATAACACTTGTTGACTTTGCCCCAAGAAGAAGGGAGGGACATGCCAGGCATTGATGGCTTATGCCTAGCTATTCAAAAGGACAAGATCTGAGGATCCCAGTCCAAAGCCAGTAAGAGCAGGAAAGTCTATGAGACACTTATATCCAATAAACTACTCAAAAAAGCCAGAAATCAAACTGTGACATAAGTGGCAGAATATTAGCATTGAGCAAAAGAAGCTCAGGGATAGCATACAGGCCCTGAGTTCAAGCCCAGGGACCAGCAAAATAGAAAAGAAAAGGGGAGGAGAAAGGAGGAGTTTGGCTTGGATAAAATATATTAAAACATCACAATGAAATCCCTTTGTGCAACTAATATATGCTCACAAAAATTAGATAGAATAATAAGGCAGGCTGCTTGGGAGAACTAGAGAAGGAAAAGACAACATCAGTGCAGAAAAAAGAAACAGGTAGGAACCAAGTTCTGAGCTGAGAAGAGGATGCAGCTTGGCACTGTCAGAGAACTTCAAGAGGGTTAGGGGGAGGGAGATGACAAAGGGGATGGCAGTGCAAGACAAGTCCTGCAGCTCTCTGGGTTTTATCTCATGCTATCAAGAACAGACTGTAAAATCAAGTGTGTGCACTTTAAAGGTCCATGTGCAAAGCCCCCCAGAAGTGAGCATCAGAGATACACTAACATCCCACCAGCTTGAAAAAAATCTTGGGCCTGCTTCTCTTCTCAATTTGGCCCTGGTGTCCCATCTTTTCTTGCCTAGTTCCTAAACTCTATCTACAAATGAGAACTTCACAACCAGGGCCTGAAGATTAATATAGCTCTGGAGCCAACAGGATGACCCTGGGTAAGAAGTGAAACCCTTAACCCTCTCCTCAACACCAAACCCAGCCATGCACTCCCTATCAACTCAAACCTGCTGGGCAGACCATTGACTCCCTTGTCATCTGTGTCTAAGTGTAATGGAAAAATTGACTGTTTGCTTGGTGCAATAGGGCATGACACTGTTTACACAGAAATAATAGCCCAACTGTGATGGGTTCTAAATCTCCATTACAGTGAAAGATCTGAAGGAGTAAAGCAGTTAGAAAAATAATTGGTTTTCTTGTTTAGTTTAAAAATCCTTTATGCTTACAGATCATGGACATCATACCTCCCTTCTTAGGGGCTTTAAAATACAAATGAACCAGAGCTGAGAGAAGAGGCGAGAGTTCAGAGCTTCTTTCTGGAAGGCGCTTCAGAGCTGACAATATCAGTTTGTTCTAGATTTGAGGGGCACATTGAGAATTAGTGCCAGCTAAGAGCTAGGCTACCCAACCTAGTAATCAGTTTCCCTTGAGCCTCTAAGGAAGAAATAAAGATGAGAACTGATCCTAGACAGCCATGCTTGAGGTCTGACCTCAGTCAGTGGCACATGCACACCAAAAAGAGACCACAGCCTGAGGAGAGACTGTCAGGGAGACATTTATGAGAAAATGAGAAGGGGAAAAATTCCAGTCTTTAGGATTCCAACATGAGCAACAGACTCCCTCCAAACTACCTTCTAGTATGTATTCTCCTAAATCTCACCATTGACTTTGCTTTATGAACCCAGACTGAGAACTTCCAGGGCACTCAAATCAGGGCTGCAAGTCCAGAGTCTGGGAACCCACTGTGCTGCAGCGGTCTCCAATGACAGTCCAAGGTATATCTGCATGTTGTATACCCTAACATCATCTCAGCAGCTCCGGATCCCTTGCATCTCTTATTATCCACTGTGAGTAATAATTACTATGCCTGCTACATTGATAGGCCATGGCTCTGTGGACCTCTAATGCCTCTACAAGCATTACCTCATTGACTCCAAACCCTTTAGTACAAACTCTTTTCCTCATTTTACAGATGTAAAAACTGAGGCTCCAAGAGGTTATATAGCTCACCCAAGGCCTCACTCATAGTAAGAAGGGGTGGCAAGGATGAAAAGGTGGCTCCATCTGCTTCAAAGCCCAACCTCTGGTCTATTCTGCATTATATTCCAGGCAGGAGTGACTGCTAAGCTGGTAGACTACAACGACAGGAAAGTGACCTTTATTGGCTGGACCCAGAGAAAACACATCAAGTTGTTTGAAAGAGACTACCAGTACTCCAGCCATGATTCAGAAAGTATATAGGTCCTGTCAGAGAGAGAAGGATGGGGGAACAGAGTCTTCCATAGTTTCTAGGAGCACATTTTTATACTGAATATAAGAGAACAAGTAGGGGCCGGGAGTTTGGCCTAGTGGTTAAAGTGCTTGCATAGCATGCATGAAGACCCGGGTTCGATTCCTCGGTACCACATACATAGAAAAAAGCCGGAAGTGGTGCTGAGGCTCAAGTGGTAGAGCTCTAGCCTTGAGAAAGTCCAAGGACAGTGCTCAGGCCCTGAGCTCAAGCACAGGACTGGCAAAAAAAAAAAAAAAAAAAAATAAGAGAACAAGTACTAGAGGGGAAACTAAGAACCTACTACATCCCTCTAGTCATTCCTCTAACTCATCTACCTTTCATCTGTCTTTCCTGTCTGCCAGTCCTGGGGTTGAACTCAGGGCCTGGGCACTATTCTTGAGCTTTCGCAAGGCTAATGCTCTACCATTTGGGCTACTGCACTACTTCCGGCATTTTCAAAGCCAGGACTTCATGCATGACCCTGTCTTCCATCCTTTATTGGTACTTTCTATCACTCTTTCACCTATCCATCTATCAACTGGCTAGTCATCCCCCTAGCCTTCTTTTCTTTTCTCCACCCCTCTGCCCATCCATCCATATCTGTCCTCTACCCACTCATCTTTTTTTCCATGCTTCTTTCCTGCCATTCATCTATCCAACTCTATTTATTCCTTCCAATCGCCTAAAACTTACCAAGAACCTATCCTGTCCCAGGTACAAGTGTCTCTTCCTTGCAGCCAGACTCCTAGCCTCTGAACTAGTGAGAAACTCAAAAATGCACACTCATTAAAGTGTTCTTCCTAGAAGAGGTCTGTCTTCAGGGTTTGGGTCCACTTGAGGGTTTCCCCAAGTCTGTATATACTCCTATCCCTGCCTGAAATTTTGGCTCCTTGACGCCTCACTACTTCTTCCATGCTTAAGCTGAACAGGGAAGGATGGAAGGTTCAGTCCCGATTAAGTTTCTGGAAGAAGTGAAACAATTCCATGTCTTAACCATCCCACTCCCCCCACTTATACTTACAAGGCAAGAGAGAGACCCCTTTGAAAAGAGTTAATAGGATGAAAAAAAAAATTCACAGTAGCCAGGATCTGGTTCTACCTGTTCATTAAAGAGAAGGAAACACAGAACTGGGATGAAGGAAACAGACGACAGGTTGGTCTGACTTAAGACCAGTATTTGAAATATGATTTTCATTTGAAAGTTGGACCTAAATGTTGCCAACAGCAACCTTAAAAAAAATCAATAAAGAAAAGAGGGGATGAGAGCACAGTGAGAAAAATGCAGACACTTATGAGTTCAAGACCCTGCGGGACACTCCTGAATATTTTAAATATCTTGGGAAAGAAAAAAATGAAAACAGTTTCTCCCAACTTAAGCCAGAGAAGGGAGTCTCTTTCTAGTCTGCAAATCCTTTGAGGCAGTTCTTTAAATTATTTACTAGCTTTTTTGATTATATTTTATGGTGGGGTGGTGGCAGGGGGGAGGACGGAAAGGAAAAGAGAGCCGGGTGAGAAGTAAGTAGAAGAAACTGGCTGCTGACATTTTCAATATCTGTCTGGAATATTTTAAAGCGGCCTGGCTGTTTGAAATCACAGTCTCAGGCAACAATGGCCGGCTGCCTCCCATACTTCTTTAGGTCATATTTGCATACAAAAGAGCGGCTGCTGAGCAGCTATTATGCTGCCTAGCCTCTGTGGGCCTGTGAGGGGCCAGGTTACCAGCAAGCACAGAGAACCCACAGAGATCCCATTAATTTTTCAGGAATTCTTAGGCCTTGGCCTTTTAAAGGCCAGTAGGGAAAAAATTCCAGTTTGAAGTTGCCCCCATGGTGGTTGCCACTAAATGTTGGATCCAAACTGAAAAATGAAGAGTGACAAAGCCTTTTGCCTAATTGGACACTCTCCCCTTCTCCCCCCCCCCCCACACCCAGTTCTGACTCTTGGTGGTCTCAGTTAGCAATACCAGGAATGGTGTGTGCTCTGAACTGAGGAAAGGCCTCGTGCACCCAAGTCTCTCTCAGAAGTCCAATTCCAGGAAATTTATTCCAGTTGTAAGCCATTAGGTGCCAATTTTTCAAATCAACCTTATGATTCCAAAGCCATGAAAGCATTTGCTGCCTAATAGACTTTGGAAACCTTCTATGGGGCTCAGAGCTGAGAAAATCTTCACTAAAAGCCTCATGTCTTCAGCATTCTTGTGTCATTCTAGGATTCTAATAAAGCGAATAGGCTGCTAAGTACAGCCTGGGTTTCTGGCAGCTCTGTCCCACAGATGTAGAGGTGGTGAGGAGGAGAGAAGGGGCAAAATGGCTGCAATGCAGGAAAGAAAGAATGCAAGGCTCAGTCTACCTCCACTACCTTCTAGGCCTTTTTACGCTTTGTGGACCTCTGAACTACATCCAGTCACCCACCACTCATGGGCTTTGAGTAAGGCCTGACCTATGCAGAGCTAAAAAAAAAAGCCTGCCATGCATACAGTAAGCCTCTGGCTCACTTACTGTCCTATCTTTTACCCAAGCCCTTAAGTCCAGTAGTCAAGAACATATGCATGCGTGCATGCATATGAATGTATGTATTTGTGCATATATATCCATAAAACAGCTTCTGCTAGAACTACATTGGTTGATCTCATTTTCTCCAAAAAGGAAAAGGGCCTGGGAAAATCTCTGCCTCTGATTTGATTTTGGTAAGTTTTGTTGTTTAGTTTTTGGTAGGCTTCTTTATTTGTAGTGCTGGGGTTCAAATCTCAGGGCCCCACACAAGTTAGGTGGCCACTCAACCACCATGCACAGAGATCCAGATCTCTGCTTTTGAAAGGGCTATCTGTGATATATCTAGCACTGGTTTTCCTCTGAACAAAAGACCTCCTGTCCCTTCACGTATGTTTTCAGAATCACTCACCTCATGAAGAAAAACATAAAAAGGACATCAATGAAAACAAACAATCACCTCATACTTAAAACCATTCTTGGTAGTTCTATTAAAAGAATGCTTTTCTGTTTATGGAACATAGGTGGTTCAAGACAGGGTGGAGGGTGGGGGGAAGAGGGTGGAGGGTGGGGGGAAGAGAACACCTACTAGGATAGGTATAAGATAGAAATTACCAGAAGGAAGCAAGGAAGCCATCACATAGCAGGCAGGGCACAACACACCTTCTAATACAGTCTCTCATGCTAGGTACACCCTACCACAAGCTCCCTAATAGCTGATAACAGACACAGACTGTTTTCTTTGTGTGGAGCTGGAGCTTAAACCTAGTGCCTCAAGCATGCTAGGTAAATACCCAACCACTAAACCATACAACCCGACAGGGACTGTCTTTTACTCAAAACGGAGGACTTTCTGGCAGGTTCAGCATCTTCCTGTGAAGCTAAAACAGGAGGTCTTACAAACTGCCAGATGGACCAATTTCATAGAAAAAGACTAAGAGGAAAAACAGAGTGGCCCTTTCAGGGCTCCAAAGTGCATAACCAAGGTGATACCAATATATCAGAGAGAAAATGGCTCCCTTGTGAAGAAGTTAACCCATGTCCAACGGTGAATTTAGTGGTCTTCTTCCTTGTATCCTTCCTCAGAGAAGAGGCTTTAGCCATGTTTGAATCAATCTGACCCTCTGCTTGAGAACCAATGAAGGAGAAGAGCATCTTTCTGTACCATATGGATAGCAATGGAACAGAACTGGTGTTGCTGGATAGATCCAGCCAAGTTTGATGAGAAGGGTGGGGGAGGTTTAACACTAGACATATTAGATGTGCTAGGGCACCAGATCACATCATGGAACAGACAGAGATGAGCAGGGAAATGTGGCTGGGTAGGACTGGATGAGGAAGGGCCAGCGCTTCAGGTGAAAGAATAACTTAGAAATCCCCTCCCAACCCTACCCTCCCACCACCACCATGCTCTGGTCGTGGGGCTTGAACTCCGGGCCTGGGTACTATCCCTGAAATCTTCAGCTCAAGGATACCACATTACCCCTGGACCTGGGTGTTGACCCTCAGCTCTTCAACTCAAGGCTACTGCTCTACCTCTGGAGCTACAGCCCCATTTCAGTTTTCCAGTGGTTAATAGGAGATGAGTCTCAAGGACTTTAGTGCCCAGACTGGCTTTGAACTATGATCTTCAGATCTCAGCTTCTTGAGTAGCTAAAATTTACAGGCACAAGCCACCGTGCCCGGGTTGGAAATTCTGATTGCAGCTAATCCTGAGAGGTGCTGTCCATAGAGAACAGGGTAAATTTCCAAGAAGGAGACCAAAGCAGCTGGGAGAGTAAGGCCAGGGCCCAAGAGTCTGCTTCTAGAAACAACCTTAGTGGAAACCAAGAGTCTGGGCCAAAGGGAGGGAAATCTTAAGACAGGAACTGGTAGCAGACTTAATAGAAAATGGCTTTCTCAAAACCCTGAGGAGCCTCTAGGTTTTATTCATGCTGGAAATTCCCCAAGAACAAAAGTCATTTCAAAACTATCGGTTGTATTTAGAGGCAAAGGTCCTATCCAGCCGAGCACAATGGCTCAAGCCTGTAATCCTAGCTACTCAGAAGGCTGAGATCAAGCATCAAGGTTCAAAGCCAGCCCTGGCACAAAAGACCTTGAGACTCTTATCTTTAATTAACCACTGGAAAACAGGAAGTAAGGCTGTGGCCCCAGGGGCAGGGTGATAGCCTTGAGCTGAAGAGCTCAGGGGCAGCACCCAGTCCCAGAGTTCAAGCCCCATGACCCACAAAACAAAACAAAAAAAAAAAAAAAAAAAAAAAAACAACACACACACACAACAAGGACCTATTCACCTTGCCCCACCACTGCTATATCCACAATGCTGGAGGCCTAGCCCTATTACCCGCCTCCCAAGATGGAAAATGAGCTATCCTTGGTAATGTGGGCATGCCAGTGTCTTAGCATAAGTGGAGGTGCGGCCAGACCAGAGATCTGTCTGTCTAGATCATTTCAGAGTTCAGGCCTGGGATCTACTAAATCACAGGGGGAAACTGCCTTTTCCTGAGACCTGTGGCTGGAAGACTCCTAGACCTTCACTGAGATCTAGGGGAGTCACCTCGCTATTCACTAGCTCCAGTATGTCAGTGGTCAAGGGAGAGGTGGGAATGAATGAACAGGCATGACACCGAAGGCATCAAGCGAGAATTGTACCACATCCTGGCAATTAACAGGGAAGGCAGGAACTCTGGCTACCCAGAGGCCTTTGCTACATTACAGACTTAATGGCCCATGATGCTTTGGGGGCCAACATTCCCCTCTTGTTGAATTTTAACTTGGCTAGCTCAGCACTTAGCTTAAATGGATTGCCTCTGAGGAGGAAATGCCTTAAATGATAAAGCATATTCAGGGAATGTCCCTGCTCTGCACGGGAATATTTTTTGATCAATAGAAGAAAATTATTTCTTAAGTATGCAGACTCACGTACATACTTTTTTCCCTGTCTCCACCCACAATTCCCTACTTGGAACTGAACCTATGATAAGGGACTTCTTTGACCTTTTGAAAGAAAAATTTTGTCTGAGAATGGCATAGGAATGAAGAGACAGTGAAATAAGATGAGATCCTGGCACACACGGAGCTACCCACTCATGCCTTCTGGATGGCTGCAACCTAAACTATAAGTTGAACCATGAGGGCTCAGGCAGAAAAGATGATAACAGAAAAAGTGAAATGTCAAAAAAAAGAGATCAAGAATGAGATGGGTCAGGAGGGAAACAGGTAAGAGGAGGAAAGAAGATGATTCAGACTGCTATGTGACCCCCTAAAACCAAACTAATGCAATCCTAAACCTCCCAGTCCCTCAGAATGTGACCTTACCTGGAAAGAGAGTTGTTGCAGGTATGACCCATATATTAAAATGAAGTCAAAGTGGAATAGGGAAAGGCCATGACCTAATGTGGCTAGGATCCCGAAAGAAAAGGGGACACATAAAGATGAAGGGAAAGACTACAGCACTAAAATTTAAAACTACAAGCCAAAGAATTTCAAGACTTCCAGCACCTGAGCAACAGCTAGGAGACAGGCGTGGACATTCTTCCTCAGCCCTGTCCTATACCTTCATCTGGGACTTTCAGCCTTCAAACCTGTGAGACAATCCATTGCTGCAGTTGAAGCCTCCCAATTTTGGGGGATGCTATTGCATCCCTAGCAAACAAATATAGAAGAGGAATAGAGGAAAAGGAGAAAGAGAAAGGAAGACATAGAAGAAGAAATCTGTACAGAGTTTCCCTCTCCTTTGGAAAAATTCAACCTTGGCAAGGTGAAGGGCACAGGTTGTGCTCTACAGTCTCACTAACAAGAAGGTTACAAAGAAGCACATTAACACACACACACACACACACACACACACACACACACACACACACACACACACACACACACGCCCGGCCTTCTGCTGAAGTTAACTCTTAGGAAGATCAATTTTTAATAAATCAGCACTCTTTTTCTGTACTTATTAAAATTTAAGACAATGAGTCATTGAACCTGTGAAGCTTGGGCTGACTAATTACCACCAAACAGCTGCCCGGGGTAACTGGTGGCCCTCAGGGAGTGAGCAGAAGGCTGCTGGCGCACAAAGCCCAGAGAAGACTGGGTGATGACATTGCTTCCATGTGATCTGTGCAGTCACTCTGAGAACAGGTCAAGAGCAGGGAAGCAGGGCCATGGACACCTGTTCAAGTTATTATCTGAGTGTAACCAGTTCCATTTCAGGAAAAATGGGATGCTGAGATGAGGGGAGACGTCAGCCCGACACAAGTCCACATGGCATTCTAACAAAGCACCCACAAAATAGCGGACAAGCATCTCAAGAGGTTACCAATACTGAGAGGGACAGGGAGAAAGGTAAGGAAGACATGCATTTGGCCTCACGTCTCACCTCTCCTGACCTACCCAAGCACATTCTCAACACCAGCAGGTATGCTTCCTAGGGCCTGTCACCCTACTGAGAACACACACTGTCTTCTCAGTTAATCTCGCCAGTGTGTACAGATCACACTCACTGCCTGGAAAGTCCTGTCCTCTCTTCCCACAGCAATGGGTACCCATGTACCTACCCACCCACCCACCCACCATTAAGTCCCCAGAAACCATAACTCCCCTCCTTTGTACACAGAGACCCGGTCCCGCCCATCACCAACCCACAGCCAGCATCCTGGCCTCCCATAGGACACTGCTTGATTGCTTGCTGGCTGATCTCCATGATTATTACTCTTAAGACTTTGGAACCCTGGCTACCCAAGTCCCACTGGGAATCTGGCTCATTTATTCTAGCTCCTGCTCAGGCCACAGAGCCCCTACTGCTACCTTAGTTACTGGTTCTGCTCAACTCTATCTTACTATGAAGACCCCAAGGATGAAGTCTATGTGTCCTGTCTCTAAGACCTAGCACTATACTGTGCCTGGCACCAGGTATGTGAATAAACAAAGCTGGTAGCTATCGAAAAGTATAATAAACAGGGATCTAGTTGAGTTCCAAGGAAGCTTTATAGACCTGGAGCCGGGGGTCAAAGGTTGAAGGCATTGTCTTATTCTCACCTCAGCAGATGAAAGTCACAGCAGATGATTCACAACTCCCCTTTCCCATCACCAAGCCAGTTTTTGATGCCATTTTCTAGAACATCTGGAACATCTGACTGGGGCAAATAGCCCCTGCATTGCATCCCTGGCCTCCTGCTTAGCCTTTTCTCAGCTCATTTTCCTACTTTTCCCTCCAAACAAACTGCAGAGAGCACTTGGAAAGTTAACAGGGACCCAAGTTTAACCCAAAGGCAATCTGTAAAATGTCAAAAGGATGTTTGTGACAAATATTTAGCCCCAGTCAAAAACACATCACATAAACACCCGACACTCAAGTTTTACTCATTAAATGGGAAGAAAAACTTTATAGCATAAGCCTGTCCCTGTGAAACGTTTTTCCAGCCCTTAGAAAAAGGTAGGCATTCTTCTAAGCAATGCATCAAAACAACCAGCACTGAGCCTAGGCCAAAATTATCTGGTGGCAATTAAAGAGCTGCCATAGCTACCCAAAGCAAACAGCCTGACACAGTCACAAGGTGCCCAACAATCATAGAGCAAGGGAATTCTCAAATTATTCTCTTGTGGCCTGACCAGGGCTCCTCCTGCACACCAAACCTGGATGAAGAGATGGCATCAGTGGCAATTAGGAGTCCAATTATATTCCGAGTTTACAGAGCAGCTGATTTGAGTTATAGGCCGAGCCACTGGGTTTTTGGAACAAGTAAGAGTATATCAACTCCAGAAGACTTCCTATCCATACACTGGATGGTTCCCACCCATTAGATACGTGGTTCCAAGTCAGGGACCTTGTATTTGGATGCTAAAAGCTTCCAAAGCCAAGCACAAGAACCAATGTTCTCTGCTTTGGACTAAAAGCATCATACAAAGAACTTATATACTACATAGTACATATATACATGTGTATATACACACATAATGCACACATATTACAACATATTTTAATGAAAATATTGTATACATATTATACATATAACATTGACATAGATTTATCTATCTAAATCTGAATCCCTAATATTTACTGGGTAATTGGTTTCCAAGAGGGAAACATTCTGTCAGGACCTAGGGTCTCCAAGAGGAAAAAAAAAAAAAAGATATGATAGCGATGGTTAACAACATTCTAATAACTCCTATGGTGTCACAGCTGGGGAACCTCAGAGAAGATGAGACTTTAGAAAGGTTCTCAAAGAATATTTCAAGAGACATCGGTCCTGTAAGAGTCTCCTTAAAACCAGAGTTCAGTGGCATAACTTCCTACCTCATCAGAACACGTCAGATGAATAAAGGCTCTAAGAAGTCTTGCATTTAAGAAATGTTTAACTCAGAACTTGCTACATTTATCTGGCTATAAACCCACGTACCTTCCAGCACTTGTTGGTACCTGCCTAGGGAAAACATCTAGCAACTCCACCCAGAGACCAAGTCTACCTAAAGAAATGGTAAAATTGCCAAGGGATACCAGTCTGCCACATAGTAACACTTCTAGGCCTTGAACAGGATGCTGCCACACTTCTATTTCCCCTCTCCATCCTACTGGTAAGGAGCTTTCTATTCAAGGGCCACAGGGACCAGAGTGCATGCAGATGGAGAAGAGAAACATGATCCCTTTTGCTCAACTTCAAGAGACTTGGCCAGTTCACATATGTTCTCTTGCCAAGAATACTTAAATGACTGAGAATGACCTAGAAGGCAATTGTCTGCCTAAAATAAACTCAGATGACACAGCCCTAGGAACTATATCAACATTTTGCAATGAAAATTTGCTGACTTAAATACATCAGGCCTGGGATTCAACCCTGATTGTGCTCCTAAAGTTGGCCTTCTGCAGAGTGTTTGAGCAAGACTGAGTCTCCAAAACAAGGGGAACAGTAGTGCCCCTCAACTCCCTCCTCAAGATGCTGTGAGGCTAAGTAGAGCTTGGGTAACAAAGTGCTCTTCTGTAGAGGAAAGGAATTACTCATCTACATTCTTTGTGTTTCCAGTGGTAAGCTTAGAAGTGTTGATTACCACTACTATTAAATAATGTTCTATGTTTTTATTCTGCTGCCCAGAGACCCTTTTGCCTTTGGGATGCTTGCGTTCAGGAAGAGTTCCATGGCACTGAAATTGGAACTCAGGGACTTTTGCTTGCTGAAGGCACTCCTATAAAATTTAACTTGTGATTACAATAGCTCAAAACCTAGGTACATAAGTTCATCTAGGATGAGACTAAATGAAATGAACTCTAGGATATGAAACAAGAGGTTTATCTTGTGTGATTGTTGTTCTTAATGTACTATGTTATTTCCCTTCTCTTTTTTTGCCCTATGGTTAATTTCATGTTGTTACTGTATTTATTACTGTATATGGCAATATGCCTGGTATATTGTATAAAAAATTTAACTTGTTAGGGATTTTAAAAAATTCTAATTTTAAGGGTGATTGATGCACAGAGGAGTTATCATTCCATAAGTCAGGTAATACGGACATTTCTTTTTGTCACCCCTTTTCATTCCTTTTTGCTCTGGTTATTCTAAGACAATGTCTCACGATGCTGCCCAGGCCACAATCACCCTATTTTACGCTCATAATTGGCATGACAGTAGTGCACATCTTCTGTCTAGGCTGGCCTTGAATCACAATGTCCTCAATCTCAACTACCCAAGTGGCTAGAATTATACATGTGAACCACCCTGCCTAGCAATCTCATTAATTTTGAGGGTTCTATCTAAAGTGTGCATAACAGCTACACATGGGCCTCAACTGAGTGAGAGTGTGTGTATGTGTGTGTGTGTGTGTTGGCAAGGGGGCATATCGCAAGTTTCCCCAAGGTTATATAGAGGATCAACATGAGGCAGTCTGGGCTGAGCACAGCATGCGACCCTACACAGGAGGCCCAAGATTCAATGCTGCAGCCAGGATCTCCCCCATTGTGGCCTCTGCTGCTCTCATTTCCTGCTGTCCCAGGTCCCAGCTCACTATGCCTCTTAAGAACATTTCTGTTTGCTTTGGACTTGCTATACTCAAAAACTTACACACTCAAGAGGCATGCAGAGAGGGAGCTGTGCTTGTTTAAAGATGATCTCTATGATGGCTGTAATCTTTAATTTATAACAGTTCCATGAACCAGATGATCAGTGGACAGCATTGAGGTACTCCTCTTTTTTCTAAAGCTTTAAAATACAAGCGGCTATAAAGGAAGCTGAGTTTCACAAAAAAACAAAAGAGAAAAGTATGCTAAATTATAAGCAATGGCTTCAAGTCCCTGGTTCCCAGGGGGCCCAGCCACAACCACAGCTTCCCAATATGTGAGATTTGTCATGGCATAGGCATTTCTCTACATTATTCAAGGTGACCACAAAACCATCCTTTCTGTATAAAATCACCATGCAGAACAATCATTTTGTATGTGTGTTACAAGACAGCTGGCTGTACTCTTAAAACAAAAAAAGTCATAGCTTGGACCTCTGAGCTACATGGAAAATGTGAAGAAGGAAATCAGGGCCATAGAGCACCTCCCGAGTGCATTAGAACTTTACATGAGTTAGGTGAGGAGACCTGGGCATTCAGAGATCAGCTAGTAGCCTCAGGGTCATGGCAGGAGTTCCAGACAGGTCCTGTTACAAAGAGATGGGTCAGAAGCCTGAGGGTTACAATGGCAGGTGCTAGCACTTGTTACCTGGTTGAGAAGGTTGAAGCTCCTCTAGCTTCAGCCTGGGATAGAGTTCAAGGGCCTTCTGTGCTGCGTGCAATTGAGAATCACCCACATAATGTTCAAGGTCCTAAGCCAGAGGCCAGGTTGAAGCAGATCTCAAAACAATATGCCATTGGCAGTTTTAAAGAAGGCAGGGCAGCCTGGAAGCACTTAGGACCGCCCTTGAGCACAATAAATGGAAGCACATGCCCACCACAGCCAGCACCATCAAGCCACAGGAAGAAGATGTCTTATTATCCATAGTTCTGGGGTGAATCTGAGGCAGCTGAAGAAACATATTAATCAATCACCTGTCCTCAGGTCTCCATATATCAATAATGTACTTAAGGAGCATGCTAGAGATCTGCATAGAACTCCTGAGGGAGAGCACTCTCTACTTAGCACTTAGGGGGTCTCTTACGTCCCTGAGGGTTTCAGCTCTACATGAGGGCCCCACTGGGTGCCAGCCTAGACAGCCAACAGCTGGACAACAGAACAGAATCAGGCATCCCTTTCTCCTTGATATAAGAATTCATCCAACTGGAAGTGGATTTTGGTGAGGAAAAGAAAGGCATATACACTAAGGTGGTACCACTATAATCCTTACTCTGCTCATTCCCAGAATGACCTTAAAAATGTCAATTAACCTCTCTGTGCCTCTACTTCCTCCTGTGTAAATCAGAACCCACACACATAAATATTGTAGTGAGAAGTAAATGAGCTAATACAAAAGCATGCCTAGGAACACTGGAGGTATGGCTCAAGTGGTAGAGCAATATTATTGAGTGAAGAAGCCAAGTGAGAACATGAGGCCCTGAGTTGTACACACACACACGGCCCAGGGTACATGTTCTTGACACAGTCAAGGGCTTACACCAGCTGTTGGAATTAAGAATGCTGCTTTGTTCCTCTCTTAGGTGGAGGCAAATGAAAGAAACCCAATGTGCTGTAACATTTTGACTCCTCTCCACACAGGAAGTTTTAGAGATACTGCTCAACCTCAAATTATCAGGTTACAAATTAATCCTCATCACCTGGACAACAAGCTTTGCAACATGCCATGAGATGCCCTGAAAATCAAATCAAGACAGCAGTAGTGCCAGAAATGATCACAAGCCAGGCAAGAGAGGCCCCTCGAGCAGACATGGTCTCTTGGTCAGCACTGCCTGGGTACTTTGTTCCATAAGAGCACAGAATTCTGTCTGACAGAATCCTGCTCCTATCAGAGGTTAGGTGTTGCATCCATGTCTCAGCTCTCCATATCTGTGAGAGCAGAACCTGACACTCCAATTTCTCAGCTGTACGGCAAAGATGACAACAGTTCCTCCTCATAGAGTGGTTAAGAGAGAATGGAATGATATGTTGGATATTGAAGAAATGGAGCTACTTTGACCACTGCAAAGAACAAGAGATCCTTCAGGGTAGAATTCTTATGTACTAGCTTATCTAATAACAAGGTCCCTCTCTCCCTCCATTTTGCCTAAATCCAGAAAAGAGAGTCTGCTGGGCATCTCTGCTCTGGAGAAGATGCAATACAGCCAGGGGCAGACAGTCTGGCTTCTAGCCTTTGATCTGCCCCGGTGGGCTTATGCACAAGGGGGTCCTAGGGGGTTGCTTCTCCTCAATGAGGACAGCCAAGGCTTCTTGTTGTCCAAAAGGCCAGAGAAGAGGCTCTTACTGTCCTGGTAAGGAGGAAATCAATCAGCTCAGGTACATGACCTAGAAAGCAATGGTGAAGAAGGCCTGAAGTCCTCAGCCATCATGTCCCAGACCCCAGCTGGACACAGTTCTATTAATGATTTTTGAAGCCTGACTAATGAGGGCATTATAGAGGTGCCTTTCCTCAGGACAGAGGGAACAGAGGATGGGAATAGCTACTTTTTGAGAAAGGAAGAGAAGGGCTATCTATCACTCATGGGAGAAACCAGCAAAACTTAAGGACATTGGGGTTTATCTTTTGCCCAGCACCCTGATACCCAATTATCTTTCCCATGGCTTCCTGAGATGGCTGATGGAGAGGACTCACTGCCCCTGTCCCTCTCCCCCCTCCCTCCCTCCCTCCATTACTGGGCTGCAGTAACAGAAGTCATAGCTCAACAACACAGGCCAAGCCAGACAGCTGAACATGCCTTACTGTGATTCCCACGGGGTCTTTTGTCTTCCCAAGGAGGCTTCTACACTGCACCTGAAACCCTAAGACAGTAGCAAAGCCATTTTCTCAGCTGGCCTTCAAGCAGAGGCAGAAGCAGGTACAAACAAGATCAGGGAACGATTGGTTCTCTGTGAAGACCTAGCAAAAGCCTCTGCTCTTGGTAAACAGGCAGAGAGCTTTCCTGTCCCAAGATCTCAGGCCCAGGTCTGGCTCCTGATGCTGCAGAAATGTCATAGGACAGATGGAATAAAGACCCTAGAAGTCCACTAGGGCTGTCTATCTTTGAAAGTACATTTTTCAAACACTACCTTTTATATCACTCATTTAATTAGCTAAGGATCTCATTTGTCATTTCATGACAAGGTTATCTAAGGAAAATGGCAGATTTTCTGTGAATCCTGCCCTTAAATGTGCAAATACAAGCAAAGACATATCATACCCCATCCTACTGCCCCCCCACACTCAAAAACATGCAGCAGCCCTTGCTGTCTTCATTTAGACAAGTGTTGGGATATAGCTATGGCAAAGAGAGCATGTGTCTAAATGCCAGGTTCTCCATCAAACTCCAAAGCTTTACCCTCCTGAACACTGACAGCCATCTCCTCAGACTTAACCTAGATTATTAACAAGGGAGGAAGCTCCCCCAAAGCCCATGAGAACAGTTTGGAGACATTACCACCACCAGCTGCACAATTCAACCTCACATTAAAGAAAACTTTACTGGCTCCTTCCCATAATCAGAAAAGGTGGCAAAGCTTTGAAAAAGCTTGCAAAGCCAAAAGGATCCCAAATTACCTTCTCAGAGTATACAGAGGAAGACACAGATGCACAGGAAAGCCCTGCATGAATACTCATCCAAGTAAGAACAATTGGGTACCAGGAGGGCCAATTGTGCAAAAGGACTTTCACCTTTCCTATAAGGGCTTCATTTTTTCAAGAAAGGCTGACTTCTTATACTATGTGCACTTTACAAATCCTGTTCTCTGTGTTTTTTTAAACTGGAGAATGTCATTTCCAGTGGCCACTTAGCCAGTAAAGGAAACAAATCTTTTTCCTCCTCTTCTCTCATTTCAAAGAAAGAAAAGAAAACCCTGTTTCCCTCCAATGTTGAATTTGCTGAAGGTCAAATTCTAGTGCCTATAAACTTTGATAATATCTCTATAATTTACTGTTTTTTACAGGCTCTATAGCTTTTAATAGCAACAGCGAGTAATTCTTCACTGCTCATTTGCAGCACACGAGGGGAAAAAAAAAATCTGTCATGTCTGACATACTGAAGTTAACATACTTCATTTTCCTTTCTAGTTAGTAAGTGAACTAAAAATGACTTCTTGTGTATAGATGCCTATGTCTATAATGGATGCATAATATATGTGTCAATGATCAAGCCTATGGGGGGAGTGGAAACAAGAGCTACCCAGAGCATGGTCAACACTATTCTATAAACAGAGCTGTATTTTTTTTTAAAGCACATCTATGTTTGAGAAACAACTCAAGGTCAAAGATTATTTGGGTCACCAACCAATTAAAAAGAAGCACATCTGGCCGGGAGTTTGGCCTAGTGGTAGAGTGCTTGCCTAGCACGCTCAATTCCTCGGTACCACATACTTAGAAAAAGCCAGAAGTGGTGCTGAGGCTCAAGTGGTAGAGTTCTAGTCTTGAGGACAAGGGCTGGGCTGGACCAAGCCAGAAGCAAGAATGGCAGCTCCATCTCTGAAGAGAAGCTCCTTAAAGCCCACAACTGGTGACTGAGCTCACTTAAGCACTCACAGAGGGCCTTTTCCTGGCATTCCTACAAAATAAGGACTGTTTGGTAACGCATACTCCCATGCTTCGGTAGGTACTGGCACATCATGAGAATGACACTGATCCTGGAGTTAGGATACCTATTTGGGTTGCAATCCTGGTTTGGGCTTTAGCTGACAGTGCAATAATGATGCCCTGAATGATGATAAAGAATAATATTTACTGAGCACTTGGGGTATACTTGCCAGATACTGTGTTAAGCAATTTGCACGTACAACCTTGTGGTCCTAACTTGAAGCCTCCACTTACATATAACAGTTACTATCAATCTGCTGATTAGGAAAGCTGACATTCAGGGCAATGGCACAGAGCCCAGCCCAAGGTCTAGGGTAGTAAGCAGCAAATGATACCATAACACCACCACCTTAACTCCTCTAGGTTTTCTCTAACATAGCTGTGACTATTAACTGTATGTTTGGGACTCTCCTGGTTGACAAAAGATTTCTTGGGTCATCATCCAAATATATATACAGAGAGATAGAGATATACAGATATATAGATGTATATCCATCCTATTCAATGCCAGCCTTCTATCCATGTGCAGAAAGTCCCAATGTGGGATAAATTTGCCACACTGGCTCTAACCTAAGACAGGGATGTTGAGGGGTTGGAACTGGACAAGGCCAGGAGACTATACTGTCAGACATTATTCTGGAATTGGGGATCAGGTAACAAACTCTGTCTCTCACCTGTTCTGAGTCTCCCAGAAAATTCAATTACCAGTCCCAGAGGAGCGTCCCAGGGACCAAAATACCTGTGTCTTACGGAAAGCAAAGCCAACAGCTCTCCCATGGGTTCTCAGACCCCAGGCATGCTGCACATAATTCTGCTGGTCTCACTGCTTTATGAGATAGGTGACAACTTGGGCAGCAGGAACCATGCTTTACCCCCACTTGGTCATTCTAATGGGGTGAGGGCGATAGGAAGAGACGCTGGCTCCACACACCTATAGGCAGGCTCCCTGCCAAAACCTGCCACACACAGGCTTCCTGTTCATTTTGCCTCATGGATGATTTTTAAAGCTTTTTAATTGTCCTTAATAAATTACCTACATGTGCACAATTGTTACAATAGTTTCATTAATTTTTCTTCATGCATCTAAGCTGTTTATCACAGAAGTGTTAATGGAAAAGAAAACATGTCAGGCAGGCTCTTTCTCACACGCTCCAGGCTTGGGTAAATTAATGCTATGGGATTGCTTTCTCACACCACAAACAATTAGGGACGTCTTTATTTCATCCCATCAAATTGTCTAGGCTAAAGGAGTGTGCCCACCAGAGAGGCCCAGAAAGCCCGCTGGGGATGTGGCCCACACATGTCTACTTCCTGTTGAGTAACTGGTAACTCTATCCCTTCTCTCCTCAGTTGCAATTGAAACAGCTTGCTCCAAACCAAGCAGGAAAGACACATCAGTGACATTTCAAATGATAAGCTTCTTAATACTTGGGGGTTTCAATCAGACAGTAATATGGAAAGGTAGAAGCCCAGCCTGGGGTCCCAGGTCAATGGAGGAAAGAAGGTTTACTCCATAGCAAATGGGCAGGGTCCGCTGGGAGCTTGGCTATAAAACCTGAGCCTTCTGTTGTTGCACATACTTATCCTCTGACCAGGGGCATAACTCGTGCAGAGAGGCGCAAGAACTTGGGTATACATTACCTAGAGCTCCCTACAACCGGTCCACTATACCTCAGGGTCTACTACACCTTTCCAGAGCAGGGCAATTTAAAATTCAGAACTTGAATGGCCTGATGGCATTCTGAAAAGTTGTTAAAGGGGCAGATGGATATTTTTAAATTCAACTTTTATGAAGCAACCTAGCACCAGAACTTATCTGAGTGCAGCTACTAGATGAAAAGTCCAAAGCCTTAAGACCCACCCCAATCTGAACAGTCCTTCTTCCTTGATGGTCATTTCTCACCACACCAGATTATACAGTGTGTCCCCAACACACTAAGCCTTTGGTTCATATGGGTTACCTCTGCCAGAAAGCTCTTCCTAGCTTCATCTGTTCTTTCAAACCTCCTTTAAAGCTATTTTTTTTTAAAATTCCTGATACAAACCAGGCAAGAGTTAATGTCCCCAGAGCACATGGGTGCTTCTCTATGGTGTTGTGGGCACTGCAAAAATATTTCCTCAGGGGCAGGGAGCTTGGCCTAGTGGTAGAGGCCTTGCCTAGCATGCATGAAGACTAGGGTTCAATTCCTCAGTACCACATACATAGAAAAATGCTGTGGCTCAAGTGGCAGAGCTCTAGCCTTGAGAAAGCCCAAGGACAATGTTCAGGCCCTGAGTTCAAGCTCCAGGATCGCCACACACATACACACACCAAAAAAATATTTCCTCAGCAGTATAGATGGTCAACCTTTTCTCCCATGGACATCCCTCAAAGGTATCTACACCACTCACCTCTGCCGGGGAAGAGGAAAAGCCATATGCTATGAGCTTGGCATCTTTGATACCATGCAGCAGAGAATCACCCAGGGGTTCATCAGTAAACAACACAGAATCACATTATTTCTTTAGAGAAGGCCCTTCATTTCAGCTTCTTAGTGCACTAACTGAGAATAAATTCCCCCCTCCCTTCATACTCTGGGAGAGTTCATATGATCTGGTCCTGTCCAGCTTTCCAGTTGCCTCTAGCATCACTTACTTGTTCTTACCATGGGGACCACAGGGATGTCATCTGCCTGGAAATCTGTCCTTGGAAAGGTCATGTGCCTCAGATAGGCCTCTCTGCTGCTAGGGGTAAAGCAATCTTCCCTCCAGCCTATTTCCCAGTCCTTCTTCAAGCTAAAAACTTGCATTTGATGCTGACCTCAGGTCTATGAGCAGTCTTTGGTTCCTCATTTACAGTCTGACTCTCCATTAGACTATAAATGTAACAAGAGTTGGCTACCTAGTTCCTACTCGCAGCATAGTGCCTGGCCCACAGTAAAGACTCCTATACATTTGTCTCAGGAATAAAATTCATTTTGTCATTTGATCCCCTGAGCACTGGAGAAAGCTATGCATCCTGAAAAGAGGTAGATCTAGCTACTAGAAGGGGAGACTAGGAATACTTTAGAATTAGGGGACACACCTCGGGGTTCATGGGTAACCACAGCATGAGTGAACAAAACTAGTTAATATATGCTGCCTTTCCTTAAACAGCTTATGAACACTGTAATTTTCTTCACTAAAACACTGTCTTACAGAACCAATTCCCCTAATTATAGACGTTTGGATGCATTATAATCTTCATACAATTAAACCTACTAAAAAGAATAAATGGTTAAATGCCCCCTTGCCCTGTCACCAACCCACCCACCCTTCCCCTGAACACCCAAACACAACAACAACAAAAACAATGAACAACACAATGAAAACACCCAAAGGTGCTGAGAACCTCAAGCTGAGTTGTAAGCAGACAAAGATCTTAGGAAATTGAAATCTGGGCTGACATAGAACATGCTTTGCCACAGGGGGCAAAGTCAACTTTCAACTTCAAACCCCAGCATCTGACAGCTCAGTACCTGACTTCAATGTCACATAAAAGGCCTGTGTATATTGAACAAAATGTCTCATTTCAGGAGCAAACATCTTCCTCACACAATTCAGCTCTAGACACAAAGGGTTTAGTGACCCAAAGGCAGCTTTTCCCGGATCATCTCAGAAAAATTTCACAAAGGCATTCCTGGCCCAGGGGTGTTTACCAGGAAGTCTGCGGTGACTCCTCTGGAGCCAGGCAGGTTTAACTGCTAAATCTCTCTCTGGGACACTGCATCCTAGAGAAATTATCTGTAGAATCACAATGAAAAGGCCTAAGCATGAGCTCCTGGACCAAGGCTCATACTTGCATTACTTGCAAGATCCATGTCCAGAGCATGCAATGTGCTGAGGTAGGTCTTCCTGTTTCAAGTTCTAACAGGACCCTTGGCACAGCCTTGTTATCTGGACCCCTAAAAACCTGCTACTTAGCAAAAGAACAGGCAGACAGGCTTAATTACAGCTATGGGGGGACCCACCCTTGATGGCCTTTCTACTACTCTTAGTGTCTTCAAAGGTCCTTTTGTAACTGATCTGGGCCACTTTTAATACCACTTGCCCATATGTGCCATCCAGAGATAAGCCATGGCACTAGGCCTTCAGACAACCAGAATTTTCATTGCTGCCTTTCTGGGACAAAGGTCTCTGAGGCCATTCATAGCAGAGTGGTGTCACAGGAAGGTCTTGGCCAACTCACAGCCTCACCAGGCAGGCTATGCCTGCTCCTTATCTGCAACCTGGAGGACTGACAGGATTTGCTGCCTAGGGCTGGAA
Organism: Megascapheus bottae; assembly: GCF_031878675.1. NCBI lineage: Eukaryota > Metazoa > Chordata > Mammalia > Rodentia > Geomyidae > Megascapheus > Megascapheus bottae. The sequence continues at coordinate 41,578,352 of NC_143525.1, read as the reverse complement.
ATGGCACCTGTGGGTGCAGCATGAACACTAAAAAGGCTTGGCCATGCATCAGGGGAATCCTGCAGGAAGCTTGGACCTTCGAAGTACTGATTCCTAAAAGGCCCCTTAGGTCTCTCTGACTTGGGAACAGAGTGTCAAGTACCTAGGCTGTGGTCTTGAACTCTCTCCCTGTCCTCATGGCAAGCCCAAACAGTAGGGATGATAGTTGTTTCATTTGCATCTGGGAGAAATGGGCTCACAGAGGTGTCATGATTTACCAAAAGACCCATAGCTAGTGAGTGATGGTATTCAACCAGGCAAGCAGTCAGGCTAACTCACAAGAAGGCCCTAACACACTCTTTGACCTTGCTACTTCTGACAGGAGAGATATCTTGTCCACCCAAATTCACCACATTCTAGAGCTTTCCCACACAACAGTCCCTGGCCAAAGCATAGCAGCAGCAACTTCCCTGAGTGGATGGGACACTTAGGGTGTCAGATGATACCCAGGATGTCAGATGAGGGGCAGCAGCTCCTCCTGCAGCTACCAGGAAGCCTTGATAGCACTAACAGCTGCCCAGAGATACACTGAGACCCTGCCAAACCTTGGGACAGGTAGAAAATAGGAGAAGCCTGAGAGAAGCAGAACTCAGGAACTTGCAAGGGGCTTAACGTATAAGTGCCCTACTTTTAGGTGGCCACAGCCACCTAAAGAAGCAAGTGCCCAAAAGCTAACACTCCCCCATACCCCAGCTGCCAGCTTGGTTAAGGTGTTCTAATCAGGAATAACCCCTCAGCTGCCCACAGGCTGCCCATGACATCCCTAGCCAAGTAGATGGGCAGGAAGTTCCAAGCTGTCTCGAGGGTCCTGAAGCCCTTTATAGTCCCTATTTTCCCAGGGCTAAGAAGGAGCCAACAGGATGAGGGGTGACTCCTAATCTCTTTGAAGTTGACCTGAAAGTATGAGTCTCCCATTACTGACTTTTTAAAAAATAAGCACATTCTATAAGCATTCTCAGGTTCTCCTGTCTTCAGAGCATCAAATTTCTGGCACTGTCTGCCACAGATAGCCAGCCCAGCAATGCCAGCAGGAGATGCCATTCTATACACCTGTCGGGAAGAAAAGGAGGGATGTATGGCCTTAGGCCAGCACCTTCCTTGCTTCCATCCAGCTGTTATTGGGGCCTTCCCAGAGTCTTTTCAACATTCCCTCTCAATTTTCACCCATCTCATCTTGGCCACAGGACCCGGAAATGTGGCTGTTTCTCACAAGAGAGAAAACATTGAACAAAACATCCATTTCTTCTGGGAAGAGTGGGAGGAGGGATGGCTGCCTGGTCAGGCTACAGAAAGCCCTATAGAAGTCAAGGAGCCCATGATGCTTAAGGAAAACAACTCCCAAACAAACTCCTCCTCCAGTTCTGAATCTTTCAGACACCTTCCACTTTAAGGGAATAAAAGTACCTCATGCTTGAAAACTCTAAAAAGAGTTCTATGTTATTATGTATATAGAAAGTTTGTCAAAATTGGCTATGTTGATGTACAAAATCATAAACTGACAGGGGGCCCTGTTTAAATGTCCAAGGACTTCAAAGAAGTGTGTTGGGGATGAGGAGGGGAGGGAATGCTTCACCCTGGTAATCTTCATCTCCCCACGGAGGAGTAGCATATAAAATAATGAATAATTTTTAAAAAATGTAAATTTTTTCCTAAAACAGACATCGATAAAAACAATGACTATTACTGTTGCTTCTTATGCTTACTGTGTGTCAGGCAACATGCTAAGCACCAATGAACCACAATGTGGGAGAAAGGGGGAAAAGGGAAAAGGAAAGGGCAGAGAAAGAACAGAAAATGGCTGACAGAAAAAGGAAAAGAAAGCACTCTCAAATGGACATAAGGGGGTCCTGAGCTGGTCATCATAGAGAGACCTGGTCTCCCAGGGCCCCCTTGTATTAAAGTAGGCTCCAAGAAGCTCAGAGATTTCCAGAATTGTAGAGCCCTGATGCTGTTCCACTTGACTGCAGAGGGCTGTCTCAGTGTGCTAATGACACTTCCACATTCCTGTAAAAATCTGATCTTCCTGAAGTCAAAATCAACTAGCCTAGCTCAGGCTCAGGACAGTGGTTGGTGCCACAGGAGTGACTTCAGGAGAGGCAAGGAGTGGGACTGCCAGACCTCATACTCCTGTTACTCAGGAAAGTTGAGGTTGAGCACAAGCACCAAAGGGATTGAAAAGAGTTGGTCTGGGCCTCCAAGGACATATAACCCCTCCCACTCCCTGCTCAGCCATCTTGTCCCTGTGAGTCACCAGCCCAAGCCAGAGTGTGGGCGGTTCTGCAAACCCATCCCTGGCAATGGAAACCAAATACAAAAACCCCATCTTCACATTGTGGGTTAACAGCGTCACTACCTTCTACAAAGAGCCAAGCTGCCTGAAAACGTGGCCTCCAGCTCAGGCAGGTGTCAGCTGCCCCAGGGGAACAGCAGGGGGCAGTGCTCACAGGAGCAAGCAGCACTTAACCCCCAGAAGCAGAGACCCTGACCTGAGCTTCTCTGGGCTGTTTCCTTGCTAGTGAGAAGGGCTCATCCAAGCCAGTGCCCTCAACCATCTCTAAATTCTAAATACCATATACCAATTGTCTAGGTGCAAACAACAGTAGCTGGGGTCTAAGGGACAAGAAGACCAGGGTAAATTCCGCACCACACCCCTCTCACTCCTGACCCTAAGCAGCTGGGTCCACACCAATCGTATAGGGGACACACGCTCAGTACACAGTGTATGAGCCTACACAGGCAGTCATTCATTCAAAGCTTGGGGAGCTTGCCAATTTATAAATAGACCATCTCATTTTTAAGATGAGCAAAGTTCTCAACTTCTTTTAGCTAGCAAAACACAGAAATATACACATGTAAACTCTATGTGTGGCTGTCTGGGAAAAAAACAAAAACAAAAACAAGATTTGGCTGTTGCAGATACAAGCACCAAAGGCATCTCGAAATCATGAGACCGGGCAATGAGGCTAAAGTTAAAAAGAATGAGGGGTATGTCTTCCTGGCACTAGGTGGATAGACTAGAGGGCCTCCTAGCTCACCCCTCAGTCCTGTTAGATCATCCTATACCATTTTAGGTGCCTCCTCATATCTGTACAAGCTTCTAGGACAAGAACACACCAGAGTAATTCAAGATTGAAATAACCTGAGCCTGGGAAAGCCAAGAGTGAAATCACAATAAGCAAAGATGCCCTGATGGTCTCACATCACAGTCAAAACAGATTCTACTACTCACTCCAAGTATCCAGGGCACAAATCTATAGTGTACTTCTGGACTGCTGGCAAAAAGCACACAAGACCCTTGTTCAGTTATCTTCCTTCCGCCACACTTAGGGTACCAATAATATGAGATCAACATTTATACACTTGGAGTCTTTTTACCCACTAGGCAGTAAGCTTCCAATTTTTCTTCATTGTTTCAATTTCCCCCTCTAGCCCTCACATACTATTCAGAGACATTAAGCTATCCCAAAAGCAGTCTGAAATTTATTCATTTTACTGGTAAGAAGTAAATAACTACTAGGAAATGGCCCCAGGTCTGGTCTTCTTCTGGGATTTGAGCACATTTAAGTCAAACTGTCTCCCAAAGTTAGCACAGAAACTATAGCAGCTACCTTGCACTTGTTATGAATGAAAATCCTCCAAGTAGAACATGATAGGCATTGGTAAGAAAGGCTGGAGTTGGCCACAGCTCTTTCCTCTACCCTAAACATTCAATATTTATCAAATTATCAGCAGAGAAGGTGCTTTGCTCCAGAGTCCCTTAAGCCATGAAAATACAGTACAATGAGGAAATAACACTTGGATATCTATACATTCCAGATCTGCAAAGACCTCTTAGCTTCCCATCTCAAAACCCCATCAATCATCTGGTCTTGATCCCAACACCCAACCCTGCCAGCACTCAAGAATTCCCTAGCCCTACCACTGGCCACAGAACTATACCTCCTTTTGTGTCTTCTTATTCACCTAATCCAAAACTACTAGAGTGCACAGATACAGGACACAGATTTCTGTGACAAGAGCTAATCACTCAGGCCCCAGCTCTCCTAGATCAGGCTGAGATTTCCAGAGGGTCCCTCACCCCCACCTCTGTTCTGATTGAACCCTTCATTCCCAACCCACTTGAATTCTTTCCTCCAGACACCATTGTATTTTTAAAAAATTCTTTAAAAGGGGTATCTGGTTTCCTTAACAGAACAGTGGATTTCAAAATAGTCCTGACCTTCCTCCCCTCCCCCTCCCTGTCACCGAGCAACAGAAATTAAATTGATTTCCCGCTATCAGCACACTGCATCTCAGTGATTACACCCAGCCACCAGAAAAGTCAGTTTTCTCACCATCCCATGAACAGCAGGCCTGTTGCTAAATCCAATGCCACAGCTCAGGAAGGAGGGGGTAACAAGAAGAGGGAGGGGGACCTGGAGGGCACAGGTAACAATTTATGGTCCCCTTGTCACTATGCGGTCTTATCTCTGTGGCCAGTCTCCTTCTGAGAAATGGTACCGTTACTGAATCCCTAGAGGTCTGCCTCCTAGGACTCAACTGTTTGGGACAGGTGGCTTACTGGGGAACAGAAAGATCGCTGTGCAGAGCCACCCTGCCCTCACCATCTTCCTTTATTCCGCATGCTACTATGCAGGTGTTTCAGCTCAGGAGACCACTTGCCTCAACCCACTACTGGGTTCAGGAAGGTAGAAGCCACAAGAAGAAGTGAAGACTAAACCTCCCCGTGGAGGCCCTTCCATAATTACCCAGTCCACAGAGGCCCCTCTTTTCTCTCTTGTAAAATAAAAAGTGCTTTCTTCTCAAAGTGAGGGTGTGTACATGTGTGCATGTACACGTGTCTGTCTGCCTGTCAAATGTCAGTCTTCCCCACTTGATTAGACCTCATGAGGGCCAGTCCATACCTGCCTTCTCTCCCACAGAACCAAAAACTTAATAAATATTTACTGAAGAAAGCAGAACAAAGAATCCTTTGCTGCAGGCTGCTAAACACTGGATATAAACTTATTTCTGGTTGTTTTCTCCTAGGGAATTATGTAGTCTACATTGCAATGCAGGAAATATATAATAGGAACTTAAAAAAAATTCACTATAGAAACTCCTTTCTTTCCATCTATCTCCTCTTATTTTCATCAGGGTAACTAACCAGCCAGAAAAAGTCAACTGAAGATCAAAGTTTCACTCAAGAAAAACTTCAGTGTAGTGAATGATGGAATCTTCTACTAACCCTCCAACCCGCTGAAGGCATTTTCCTCTTCATCCCAGGTTCTAGTCCCTTGTCCTCCCAAACTATTCAATCCCTAGTCCACTCAGTTGTCACATCATGATCTTGTTCAACGCTTCCTGGAGCTGGAATTCCAGTTTTCATCTGACCAAAATTCCCCTACTGGCATCAGAGAGGTTTGGCTCAGTGAATCATCTTTCTGATGACCTGGGAGCAAAAGTGAAATGACTTCATTTATTTATTTCTATCTTGCTTTGTTCCAAAGGGGATAGGAGGAGTCTTAAAAACAATACCTACACATGACGGGGGGGGGGGGGGAGGAAAAGAAAGGTGAAAAATAAAATCCAAAGCTAAGTTATGGCCCCAAAGCACATATGACAATTGATAAAAGTATTTCCAAGAACCCCAAATTCAACAGACACTTCACCTGCTGTGCAAATGTCTCCGTTCAACCTTGGGGATACATCAACAATGCACACTCTAGGCTCTAGGCCCTGAGTGTCTCAGATGCCCTTGAATCTGATGTCAAATGCTGCTCAGCTGGAGAGAGGCAGGTTCCTGGAGTTCACCCAGGAGAAGGGACAGGAAAGATGGAGAAAATGGGTTTTTTTGCTATGTCCCTTCAGTGCTCGTATCTGTTTACACAATAACCTTTGCCTGACCTTGGGAAGGTCTAAATGCTTTCTTTGTCCTTCCAATTCTAAAACTTACGTGATTTTATGATTCATAGTTGTCATATCCATAGCAATCAGTAATCTTTCATTTCAGAGCATAGACAAAATCTTCCAATGCCCTCAGAACTCTTCTGTACCCTACACTGGTTAGGATGAGTTGCCTACACTCAAGGATCCTTTTATGGCCAATTCTTCCATCCCTCAACTTCTATTTCCTATACCTGCCAACCCCCATCGTAGCAGGGATAGGCCTACCTGGAATCCCGATCCCTTCAAACTCAGCTGGGAACTAGGGTTTTGGTTTTTTTCCATATTTTACAGAGAACTCAATACTCAGAACACAAAAACAACAGTTTTTCCGAGAAATCTATGAACATGTATTCTGCCTTCCTGTATCCTCTGTTCTCAGTCCTTGTCATAATAGAAAATGTTTACTGAGTGCAAATTCTGCGTCAGACCCTCCAAGGAGCCCTTTCATGAATTTTCATTCACTCCTCACCTCTTCCCAGGACAGGAGTTTTTCTATTATGCTCCCCATCCTATGTGTCAGCATACTGAGACTCAATGAGGCCAAGTTAGGTCAGGATTTGATTCCAGGTTTATTTCCTCCCAAATCTCTTAATTCCTACTGTGTACAACCATGCCCATTTCCTCACCCCATGATCACTAAGTTACAGCTCTTTCAGACATGTATTCACCCCACAGTGTAGGGAAGCTGTGGCTGGTAGACTAGCAGATCAGAGCTCTGATCTCACTGAGAGACGCACAGTTTCTTGACACTACAGTATTTATTATGCAAATGAAGTGATGTGTATGTTAACCATTCTAGCTGAATGGTTAACGTATACACAAAACACCACATATACACAAAACATAGTATCACACTATGCCCATACACATGTACTTGCCAACTAAAAGTATTTTTTTAATTATACATTACATTGTTTACACAAAAAAGAGCAAGTCACATGAAGAAGAGACACTTCTCAAGGATTGATGGATTCCAGTGACAGACTGAAGTAGTCACAGTCAGTACCCATGTGTGCTCTATGCTGCAGAAGTTGTATAGTCAGGCAGGAGTAAGGGGCTGTGAAGAGTGAAAGCACTCTGAACTCTGAATTTAGGAACCTGTTTCCCCATCCTATTCATTTCCTAGTGCTTCCATAAATACTGCAATCCAAGTGACTGAAAATACCAGAGGCCTATTTTCCCACTCTCCTGTAAGCTATATGCCTACAAACCACCATGTGCTGGAGGGTTGGTTCCTTCTAAAGGCTAGAGGCAGGGAGGCCCTGTCCATACCCCTCTCCTATCTTCTGACAGCTGTCCACATGTACTCCTGGGGGCTCCTTGGATTGTGGGTACATGCATCTCAACTCTACCTCCATCGTCCCACAGCATTCTTCCCATGTACATTCTCTGTGCCTGTGATTCCTTCATCTTAGAGGGCTAGTCACTGCATCAGGACCCACCCCAAGCCAGTACTGCCTCATGCTAATAATTAGATCTGTAATATCCCTATTTCCAAGCAAGGTCACATCGAGTTCCAGGTGAACATATGGGACAGAAAAATCATTCAACCCAGAGCACCAACAACTTGGTATACAATCTCAGAGAAGCCAGCTAAAGTATCAAACATTTCTGTAGTACTCCAGCATGGGCCTCAAGTTCTCTCCCTGAAGGAAAGTTGTGACAGACACTAATGCTACGGGCCCATCCCTGAAGGTTGAATTCAGGGGACTGCAGATTTGCTGGAACTAGGAATAGGAAGCAGAGGCCTGTCTGGTGCAGACAGCATTTGAGAAAGTACCAGCTGATGGGGACAGCAAGATGGGATTCAGCCTTGCTTGGAAAGAAGGCAGTAGGCTGAAGAAAGGTGAGTTTAAGAATCACACACAGATAGATAAAATCAGGCTCCAGGAATGAGTCAGAAAATGCTGTCAATAATATTGCTGTTTTCCCAGAAAGGAATGTAACTGGATAATAAACAGCGAGACCAGTCTGAGGAAGGAAATGAGCCTAGAATGTACAAATGGAAGTGTCTAGCAATCACAATATGAAGCAGAGAGGGAGGAGAATGGCTGCAGGTGGAAACTGGAGGGAGAAGAATGACAGCTGAAGCTTAGAGTAGAAGCTCTAGGAATAGATATCTCTGGAGAAGGGATCAAGAGCAAGGGTAGGGCCCAAGGACAAACCTGCTTGACTACAGAGAGGGCTAGCCTTTCAGATACTGTGTATATGAAGATCTCCAGCTAAACTTGTCCCTAGTGCTGAGAAAAAGTAGGGGAAGAGAAAGGAGAAGGCACATGGCAGAAACCTGTTATCAGAAATCAGAGACTTCTGCAGTAGGAAGGAACAGGACAGGCATGATGTTCAAACCCTTTTTATCCACGCTGCTTAACTTGATGAACCCCTCTGGACCTCACAAACCCTTCCAATCAAACTCTGATACTCATCCACCCAAGCCATTGTAAGTGCTTAGTAATTCAATAATTCAATTAAGAAAGCTCAATTCTTGATATTTAATGGAAGGGTTATGAAGTACAACACAACTCACTGTGATTTATAGTCACAATTAAAGGCCCAGTGCTTTGAAGGGAAAAAGGCATGGCTTAATGGGAGCATATGTGTGCAGCACACCCATAGGCTAGGGGAAAGTCTTCTCTCCATGTTCCACACTCAGCTTTGTGCCTTACGGGGGGCTTGGAGGGTTCCATGTATGGAATCTGTGGCATACTCATCCAGTTGCAGATGAACATTACTGGAAGATAAGAGTGCCAAGTGGGGCTCCTTGATAACTTCCCAACACAACAGCCCTCTTGTTTAGGGGCCTTCCCTGACCAATGGTCTCATCCTTTCTTTTGTACCTCAACAAGTCTTCTAGAAGGAGGAAAGTTACAGCAAGAATGTGATCTGTCAAAAAGATCATAGATTTGACAGCTGAACCTGCCTTACCCTCAAAATGGCCCTGTATAGCAGGGCATTACTAATATCTTGGCCTTGTCATAAAAGGGAGACCCACAGGTGTTCCTGGCCTCCAGAAAATCAGCTGCAGGATGCATGCAAAGATATGCCACTTGACCATGCTACAACACATCTGACCTCCCATCCCCATGGCTGCCTCTCCCTGTACATTCCAAAGAGGATGCAGGAAAACATGGTACAGGGCCATCTATGACCCATCTAATACTGATATCTGGGATTTGTGTAGTCCATGCCCACTTGGTTGTGGCACTTCTGCCAGCCTTCCATCTTCCCATCCTCCAGTCACCCAAAAGGGGAGGTGATCATCAGCCACATCTAATGTGGGCTGGTCTCGGCAATAATGCCCACTTACCTTAGTGGAATACAGAGCAAACCAAGTCTCTGCTTGTGGCTCCCAGTGATACCTCCTCTGTGCTCCCAAAATTAAACCAGGGCCAAACTGTGCAAGAAAAGCTGGGCATAACAGACTGCCCAGCTCCACCAGGAGGCCCTTTCTGTCATCTTTTTTTGACCAGTCCCAGGTTTGAGCACAGGGCCTGAGCACTGTCCTTGGACTTTTTCAAGGCTACCACTTGAGCCTCAGCACCACTTCTGGCTTTTTTCTATGTATGTGGTACCGAGGAATTGAACGCTGGTCTTTGTGCATGCTAAGCAAGCACTCTACCACTAGGCCAAACTCCCGCCCCACTTTCTGTCATCTTTTATTTGATCTTCCATGGGCAGCTACTCTTGAAGATGAATGAGTGCAGGCCAGGGAAAGCTTTGTGAAGGCAGACAGATGTAAGCTGGTGAATGAGCTCTGGATTCTCATGTGGTGAGATCAAAATGAAGTGAAAGCAAGGTGTGCCTCAGAGATGTATGTGTACATAAGGTGAAGCCTTTTAACTAAGTAAATGAACAAGTGGGTGGCTGTACTGTATCACTAGTGTATCTCAGACCCCATGTGCTGGGTACAAAGAAGAAACCTCCATTCCTATTCACATGGAATGTGTCACAGGGCAGTGTCAACCCCTATCATGGAAACTAGAGACATCACATGAGGAAAGGATGAGCTTGCATTTGGCAGAGAGGGAAAAATATTTTAAAGCAATATTCATTAATTACTGTCTTGGATGTGAACTGTTTGCTGTTCATGCCTAATTACTGCACAGAAAATGATGGCATGTCACATGTCTGTAGGCTGAATTTTCTTTGGTGGCAAAAGATTTTCCAATGAATGGACAACATGTACATGCTTCTACTCACAGTTAACTGCTAGCCACAATACTCTGGAGAAAGTCTCATTCTTTTTTTTTTATTGTAATTAGTAAAAAGGTTACATGATATTTGCCAGATAGAAGGTGCATTAATTCACATACATTGATACCCTTTCACATGTCTTGGTACCCATTACCCTCCCCCCCACCCCCCCACCCGTCTTTGTTTTCCCCCCTTCCCTATCAAATTTCAAATAACCAAATACAAATAAATTCAATATATCAGATAACAAAGTGAGATACTGTAACAATATGAGATAACCAAGGGACAGCAAAGGAGATGAGAGACAACATAGTACATTAAGGACAACAATCATTCGTTATATGGCTTTTGTTTCAATATCCTGGAGGTCCTTTCAATTAGCTTCATACTATATGACCTTATGTATCAAGATTTTGCTCTATTGCAGATCTCTGCTAGTAGAGTCCAAGGTTTCTACTGATTATGACGAATGAGGGAAACCATTGAGCCTAAGTTCCTTTGAGTCTGGCTTACTTCACTTAATATGATTTTTTCTAAGTCTTTCCATTTCCTAACAAATGGGGCGATGTCATTCTTTCTATGAAAGTCTCATTCTTATAAATAACACACACAGGATTTAAGTAAGCATTGCACCAAGTGCTCACTGTATGTGAGGTCTGCTGTTAAGGATTCACATGCATACATCTCCTTTAAGACTCTCCATCTGATAAAATACATATAACTACACTACCCTTACTTTTCTTTTATTTGGAGGTACTGATATTCTGAAACTCAGGGCCTCCCGCTTCCTAGGGAAACACTCTACCACTTAAGCCATGCCTAAAATTCTTTTCACTTTAGTTATTTCTCAGAATAGCCTTTTTCCTTAAGAGCTGGCTTCAATCTATGATCCCCCTATCTATATCTCTTACAAAGCTGGAATTATAGATGTGTTCTACCATGCCTATTGTTTGAGGTGGAGATCTTGACAACGTTTAGCCTGTGCTGGCCCTAATCCTCATGATTTGTTTCCTGAATAGCAGAGATATCTGGTACAGCTACCATACTTGGCACTGTACCATCTCTTAGATTCATTTGTCCAAGGTCACACAGTTGGGATGTGATGAAGCCAAGTCTAGAAGCCAGGCCTTTCTGCCTTCAGTTTCCATGTTCATCACCAACATGATAACTACAGGGCAGGCACACATAACCCAATCTGGAAAGGCATATATCCTAATCAGTTGGTTTATACGCATTTTAAAATGTAAATTACCTAGGTGGTTGCTGTTTAGCTGGTTTGCTTTTTTAAGGACAACAGCTCCCATAGCCACAACTCTCCCCAACAAGAAGTCAAGTCAGTGGTAGGGAGGTGAATGTCCTGGCGTGCCAGGCATAAAGAGACCTAGCAGGCCATCTCGAACAACCTTCAATGTGCTGCAGATGTCCTTGCTATCTGGTACCTAACAGATGGTCCTCGCCCTCATCACAGTCCCCCTGGATAATGGGTTGAATAGATGGAAGCTCCACAAACATCCAGCTGAGGACAGTGGCAGAGTTGCTGGACTGTCACCGATCATTTGATCAGCACAAACATCTCTGCAAAAATGACTGTCCCAGCATCTGACAGCACACTATTGCCTTTCCTTTTTCTGAGAAGGGACAAACAGCCTAGATACAAATGACAAGAAGTTTTCTAAATAAAGGACAGTTTTCCCCTTCTCCCAAGGATTTCAGAGATATGCTGCATGTTTGATAGCTATGTAGAATCAGGATAAAAATCTGAGGATAATTCAGAGTACTCTGGAAGGTAGGTCCAATCGACTTAAGGCCAGGCCTATATTCTGAGAGGACCCTTGAAGATCCAGAAAGGACTGTTCTTACTTTAGGAACAGCTGAATGTGGTAGTTAAAATCTGGAAAGCAACAAGAATAGGAAGGGCTACGCAGAAGGCATTGTGTCACTGTGTGGAGTCTGGAGTTTCTCTTCTGTATTTTCAGTGTCTACCTCCTCACCTGGCTCATAAAGTGTACCATAGGTATAGAATGACTCATCTTACCACCTAATCTCCATGATTTGGAGAATACACACACACACACACACACACACACACACACACACACACACACACACACACACACACACACACACACACACACCTGCTCTCTAGATAAGTCTGACTCAGCCAAACTTAAGAGCCAATGAAAAATTGGGCATTAATGGCCCATACCTGTAAATATTAGCTACTCAGGATGCTGAGATAGGAGGCTCTGTAGTTGAAAACCAACCTGGGCAAGAAAGTTAATAAGATTCATCTCTAATAAACCACCAAAAAGCCAGAAGTGGAGTTGTGGCTCATGTGGAAAAGAGTTAAATCTTGAGCAGACAAACTAAGGGACAGTGTTCAAGCTCTGAGTTCAAGTCAAAGTACTGGCATAAAAATGAAATAAAAATAAATCCCTCAAAGCCATCCAAGTCTCTCCTAGGTGATACCACCCCTACTATATGCCTGCCCTACTGAGCTGCAGAGTTTGGTGAGTTTGGCATTTGGAAACCTGGGTCCTGAGGGCATCTAGCAATGTTTGCTTTCCTGTTGCTGGCAACAATTGGCTCCTTAATCCCTTCCCCAAACACTTCTCTAGCAGGTCATGCTTAACTAAAACCTTCCCTATACAGCTGAAAAGTGCAGACTGCAATTGAAATCTGGGTTCTGTGAACTTCAAGCTTCTCTCTGGAGGTTTAAAAAATAAATCAAATGCAGATGTAACAGGTAACAGGAGATGAGAAGACCACATGTGCCCCAGGCCTGCACTCCAGCCCACTCAGCACTCTGGAATTCCATTCATCAACCACTCAGCTCTGTCTGAAGCTCCAAGGGTAGTGACACTGTTGCATAGTCACCTCAGGACCTAGTATAACAGAAGCTCTTTTCACTCAATCAGTGAAAATGTGCAAAAGATTAAAAAACAAAAACAAAAAACCATGGTCTATAATGCGGGCATGGGAAGTGGGGGTGGGGAGAGGAGTTGACTCAGAGAACTCCCAATGGGAAAACTTCCTAATTGAAGAAAAGTCACAAAATGGGTACTATGAGTCTGTTGGGCACTGCACCAGGTGCCCTAAGGGACACTCACAAAAGCAGCAGGCTGTAGTCCCCACTAAGCTGCATGGAAAAGATAAACAGGTAGCAAGCTGAACCTTTATCTTAAAAGAGCAATGCAGAATTTAAATAATAATGGTAATGCTTTAGCAAAGCAGCATGTAATTGCCAAATGTATTATATGAAGGGGGGAAAAAAGCCACTATTTCTCTTCAGCTATATGCTGCCTGGGACCAAACTGGTATAAGGCGAGGAACGATGATCAAAGGGCTGCTGAAAATCACCACTAAACATACCCACTTGAAAACATCTTACCTTGTGTCATTTTTGTTTCAAGATGACAATCTGAAAGACAAACCCAGCTGCATCTGCCCTGAAACAACTCTAGGGCTTTGTGGATCATCAGGAACAAAAGAAGCAATGTAAAAGCATTTAAAAGTCAATGTAAGACCATTTTCCTACTCTTAAATACATTTTTAAATGTTTCATAGGACCAGTTTCAGAGAAATGTAAATTCTTGAAAACCTTGAGTATAAAAATCCAAAAAGCCAAGCTCCAACACCGCCTTCTCTGGCAGAAATGTAAATTCGTACAACCTCCCTGTGGGGCAGTTTGGCAATACATAGCAAATTGTAAAATGTATTATTATCTCCTTATTGTAAATGAATTGCTGGGTCAAAGTATAGCAGGTGCAAGAGAGAAAAGCATTCACAAGGGCGGTCCTGACAACACTGGTTATAATTCCAAATAATGATTCTAATGATCCCAGAAACAACCTAAATGCTCCTAACTGAGGGTTTGAGGAAGTCAATCATGGTACATCTACTCTAGAGAAACAATAGCACCCACTGACACAAAAAGATGTATTGCTGAACAGAAAGGCCGTGGAGCAAACAACACACAAGATCCTATTTGTGTAAAAGTGCATGAGAGCAAGTTTATCTGTGTGCAGAGAGACCTCTGGAAAGCTCACCAAAATCTCATTGGGGGTTATGGCCTGGTGATGAAAATAAAGGGCATTTGTTAGGCCTTTGTTTACTTTTATTGTTTTTATCTCTCTACTATGCTTTTTTGTTTTTGTTTTTAAACAAAACCCTAATGTGGCTAAAAATAAATTTCCTTCATTTATAGATCCATCCAATTGTGTGCTGAACCCGGCAGCTCTATTATGGGACTATTCTAGAATACCTCCAACAATCTACCAACAATCCTGGCCCTCTTCTCTTCGGATGCCAAGTGACTGGATATGAGGGCAATGCCACCAGATGAAGAAAGGGTTGTATGTAAATCATTACAATGCTTCCTGAATAGTGTCCCCCACCTCCTTAAGGGCTGACCCCTGCTGGACAACTGTCCCTGCTCCAGGAAGGAAATGGGGCTTAGCTGTAGAGTAGGAGTTAAAATATCATAACCATACAGCATATCAGGGTTTTGCTCCCAGGTCTAGCCTCCAAAAAAAAAAATCCCAGAAGAAGCTGTAGGCCAACCTCCTCACCCTTGGTTCTAAGCCACTATGTGTGATCAGATGCCAGGATACCAGAGGTAGGGCAGAAGCCAAATGACAATCCCCCATCCCACCCCCCAAAAAAACCACCTGCTGGAAGCACTTACACCCTCACTTACATCCACTGATGATAGAGGCAGCCTTTTAAAAACGAAAAGCAACCATCAATTTGTAAAGCCCAGTAATATATTAATAGCTCCCAAGCAGGACTTAAAGAGTGTAGCTTATAAGTAGAACAGTTGTTTAGCAAATATAAGGCCCTAAGTTCCACCCTCAATACCTAAAGAAAAGAATCAGAAGGGCATCAGTGACTTCCACTCCCACCACAGTATCACTACAAAGGTGAGATCTGGAGGATCACAGTTCAAAGCTACCCAGGCAGAAAAAGTCCTTAAGATTCTACCTCAAAATGATGAGCAGAAAGCTGGACTGGAGGCATGGCTGAAGTAGTAGAGTACCAACTACAGTTCAGCAAGAAAGCTAAATGAGAAAACAACTTCAAGCAAGGTACTGAGTTCAAGCCATAGCACCAGCAGAAGGGAGGAAAGGAAGAAGGGAAATCACAGTGCCTACACTTCCCACCATAGAGAGAGAGACTTCCTATTTCTGGACCTAGAAGAGCAATTTTAAAAGATCTACAAGAGGAAAAGGAAAAAAAGTGTGTGGGAGGGATCTACAATTCAGGATCCCCAGGCACAGATTCCTCCTCACCAACTTCAAGACAGACAGATGATCATTCTCCATCTAGCAAAGAAATACTCAGAAAAGAGATGGCCTCAAAGGCATGGGGCCGTGAGGTGCAGACACTTCAAAGATCGGTCTGATTCGACTCTTTACCCACAAGTCTACAGGTAGTAGTATCTCTAGAGGTACAGCATTTTCCTCCCATTATTCATTTTATCCTCCCTGCTTTGATTTAAAGAGCTTAACAGAAGGCAGCTACCACACAGAGCCCCCTCCTTCCCTGGAATAATGAGCTCTAAGAACACCTTGGTAGTTCAGGGTTCACATGGCCCCTAAAGGAACCCAAGAACTAGCCCCCCAACATTAGCAGCTGGAAACACGGCAGTGATCAGTCCTGAAGGAGCTGTACATAATAAAAATTGAATGCTGCAGCATGAACTTCATACATTCTTGTCCTCTTGGTTTATTCATCAGAAATAATTATCTGTGCTTGCTTTCACAAGAGCACATATTTTATAGGGTACATTAAAATTTAATGGATTTTTAATAATATGGGAAAAGGCTGCATCACATGTCTGTGCTGCTTTTTGGTGGTTTGGCCCCAGCATGGTAGAGGAGGAACTCTTTTGGTGAGGCAAAGCAGGAAGATTAGGGTGAGGATCTCTGAAGTCACCCACAGGGTAGGAATACAAACTTGACAACTCAACTGACTTCTGGCCCAGGAGAGCAGTGCTGAGGTAAGGAAGTCAGAGAAGACAAGGCACTAAATCAACAAACCAACTCGAGATGATGCATCATGCATGACTTAACTTGACCTTGGGCAACTTAGGACACAGACTGACAAGCACTTCAGTGGGAGGGACATCATCTGCTGGGATCAGCAGCAAACTATAACTGTAGGATGGGAACACATCCACAGTATACAGAATGGAAGACAAGACCCATGGATGTTACATCCTCTTCAAAGCCACAAAAGGAATTAGCAAGTACTTAAAGTTCTTATGTGCAGCTTTTTCTAGGACCCAGGTTAAACACATATACTAAACTGTGATAACCAAGACAACATTCTCAAGTTCTTCAATAATCAGCTAGACTTCAAGCTTCACATTTTTAAAATCTGAAAACTGTTCTTTTTCACAAGCTGCTTAGTGTTTTTCATTTTAATATGCATCACAAAAGATGTGTGTGTGGTGGGGCTTGAACTCTGGGCCTGGGCCCAGGTACAGTGGTACCTGAACTCTTCAGCTCAAGGCTAGCACTCTACGACTTGAGCCACAAGGCCACTTCTGGTTTTTGGTGGTTAACTGGAGATAAGAGTCTCATGGACTTTAGTGCTAGGCTGGCTTTGAACCGAAATCCTCAGATCTGAGCCTCCTGAGTAGCTAGGATTATTGGCATGAGCCACCAGTGCTTGGCTAAGATGGTGGTATCAGCTTTTCAGGAAAACTTTTCTTTCCTCCTATGGCAACCCAACACATTATATATGAAGAACATTTTACAAAGAAGTATCCCTCCCTTGGCCCAGCATGAGGCAGCTTCCCAGGTCCCCGTAGGAGGCTCCTGCAAAAATGCCCAGTACAGTTGTCCAGGGCCTCCTGATGTGTCATCAATATAGATTCTACTATTTCTGGCCAAGGAAAGAGCATGTGGTGCCTTTCAACCAATGAGCTATCCTCAAAGCCAGTCTGACTCACTCAATTTTATGTGCACTACCAAAAATAATACCTTGTCAAACATGACATTTCCTAATCTTCAGTAAAATGGAAACTATTAAAAAATAGGTTTAAATGTTAAATACCATGGTGATTTATACAATGTGCCACATTTTGGATGGACAGATTTTCTTCCATGACATCAACTGAAGCCATGAGCAGGATGAGCGATGACAATGATGGTTGGAGAACAAGTGTGGATTTGGAGTTCACTAACCCTGAACTGAGATCACCCTCTGCCCTTTGGCAGCAATTCATACCTTCTGACTATATACTTTCCTGCTCTGACCACTGACCTCATCTGTAACCATGGGCACAAGAATATCTACCTCATGGGGGAACTGTAAAAATTATACATCAATAAAAGCCATTGGCATAATGGTTAGTACACAGCAGAGACATAATGACTGTTGCTATTGACTGACTAGAGCTCAGTGGTAGAACACTTGCCTAACATACACAAAGCCCTGGGGTTAGATCCCCAGCACTAGAAGGAAAGAAAGAAAGGAGAGAGAGAGAGAAGGGAGGGGGGGGATGGAGGGATGGAAGGAAGGAAGGAAGGAAGGAAGGAAGGAAGGAAGGAAGGAAGGAAGGAAGGAGTTATTATTATTAAAAATGCCTGACATTTACTATTACTAAATATGATTAGAAAGGCTTGGGGGTTCCTTTCGATTCTCATCTACAGAGCTTGACATTAATAGTCTCTCTGTATGTCAATTCACCGAGATGCAACTTTGACTTATTTTGTTTTACCACAAGTACACAATGTCTTCTTGGGAAGAAGGGGAGCAGGAAGAACAAATTAGAGAGAGATAAAGAGAAAGAGAGAAAGAGGGAGGGAGATGATGAGGGAAGAAGGGAGAGAGGGAGGGACAGAGAAAGATAGATGACACATCAACAGATGGGAAGGCTAACAGCAGGCAAGAGGGTTCTATACTCAGGCCTGTCTTTTATTGCTACCTTCCAGGAAAACCTCTGCTTCCTGTCCTCACTACTGGACATGCAAGAGGCCTCCCTATGACCCCTGTCCACTCTCAACACACACATACCGTAACTATCTACAGCTGAGCTATGAAGTCAAAGTAATCATATGACCTCTCCGTGTCAACATGCGTTTCGACAGAGGGCAGAGGACTGCCACGGGGCCATTAAGTGAGGACATTAAAAGCGTTGATGTAGCTAAAGCACATTAACCTGTGGAGGAAGCCAGGCTATAAGCTGCAGCTCTACCGACATAATAAAAAGTAAAGAGGCCTCAGTAATGGAACCGATATTATAGCCATTGCTATAAATTATACCTCAGAACAGGGGAGAAGGGGTGGGATAGAAAAAAAAATGGAACAGGTTCAAACTTCTTTTATTGTAATAGTCTCCAGTTGAGCATAATCACCAATGCTATACTGTGATACGATTGCCAAAACTAGACAAACATCTGTGAGATGGATTCATCTCAGAGGGGAGGCCAACAGCTTGTTATCATTAAAGCGGAGATGCTCGCTCCACGATTGAACTGCAGGCCGCCTTGTTACTGCGTTTGCCGAGGCAATTGTACCAGATGTTGGCAACTATCTTCAGATAGATGACAGGCACCTGCTGCTGAGGAAATTAAGCTTCTCTTTGGCCTCCCTGATTTGGGGAGAGAGAGGGAGGGGCCAAGCAAGAGTGACCCTTGCCAGTGCCCCGCAGAGAGGCATTAACCACACATGACCAAGAGGTGGCCAGACAGGGCTCTCCCATCTGGTCCCGCTCAGTTCCTCATGCCAAAGAGCCTCCTCATGCCGAGAAGGGCCTACAAGGTGCTGGAGGAAAGGGTAGAAAAGTTCGTAAGGAATCAAATTCTGGCTGGAGTCAGAGTGCTCTGCGCCATCAACTCTCAGCAGGTTGCTCTTGGTAACAGTCTCAGAGACTCTTCAAGAGATCCAAATTTGAAACATGGCAATGGACATTAATCATCATTAAAAGCCAAACAGGCAATTTTCAAACCATGTCATGGTGACTCAGAGACAAAGGCTTGGAGGGGGCAAGGGGGAGCAAGGACAAGAGAGATAAATACCACCCATGCCACCATGGACAAATAAAAATCATGTGAACCCATAATTCATTTTTCAGTGCCCCGAACATCAAGCTGCTGGTTATCTGACAGAAATGATTTACTCCAAAGTCAGCAGGGTTGACTCAGGTACCTGGCTTGAGGATAGCTTTGTAGAAAGTGCAAGTGCAGAGGTCCTGAACCCTCGAGATACAGCTTGACTCCTCCATAGAAGAGGGCAGTCCACAGAACAGAGAGGACCAACAGATGGGCATCATCCTGGAGAGCAGATGCATTGCTGTGGAAGGGTCAAATCATTTCTTCCTTTTTGCTAATATGTGATGATGGTTCCTCTACTGGCCGTGGGGCCACTTAGGATTGATTCACCTCCTCCTAGATGATTAGAGCTGAACCAGGACATCCGTACTTGATTCACTCTCGCTATAGTGCCAGCCCAAGGATAGCAGATCCTGACATCTGTCCTTGGATACAGTAGGTAGACTGAGAGCAGTGTTCTGTAAAAGATTTGACTATTCCCTGAGTCTATACAGCCTAAAAGTTCTAAACTGTCCTGGCTACAACCAACAAAATTAAATGACTTGATCTAAATAGTTAAAAAAAAATGTTAAACTTATTAAAGCTTAAGTTTTCAATCTCCATTGGAGGCCCAATTGGGACTTACTCTAATATTGAGCCACAGAGCAAAATAAAACATGCCTCTTTAGCCTGTAATTAAGGTTGTTTCATGTTCTTAGCCAGTAAGAATTTCTTCTCTGCTGTTTAAAAAAAATCCATATTTCAAAGTTCCTAAGATAGAAATGACAAATTTTCAGAGAAGCACTTACTAGAGAATACAGAAATCAAGGCATCCATTTAATTTCACACTCTACCTGCCTTGGACTAATTTGTGTAAATTACATTTCATACTCAGAATCTCAGCCCACGTGACCACAATGGAGAAATAAGCAGCTTGCTTCAAACTGAGTTTTTCAAGATATAAATATATAGCTTTTTTTAGTGCAAATGTTTAGCTACGTTTTCCAAACAGATTTTATACAAAAAATTCCAAGTATTAATTTCAGTAACATGTCAATGTAAGTTTTGGGTTTTGTTGTTGTTGATGATTTTCTTTTAAACAGATTTAAGGAGTGCAAATTAAAGCATGTGAATCTTATGTTTTTCTTCATTTAGGAAAATGATTATGACCAAATTCCCAGTTCCCAGGCATGAATTAGCAAAGTCAAGGATCCACTTCATGAAACTAGATGAAGTTTCCATTTGGGCCTTCTAAGCTCAGGAACGCAGCCGGACAAGTGGTAGATGACAAGCAGGCCTTTGCACAGGTTCCTTCCAGTTAGTGGCTGCTACAGTGACCCAGAGCACCTGAAGCAACTGGGACAATGCTCAAAAAGAAGCAAGACCCTCAGATGACTTTTGGCCTATCTACTTTAATATGCCTTATGAGATTGAGCAAAAGGCTTATATCTCCTCTGCCCTCTCTAGTCCTTATATGCTGCTACTTTAAAAAAATAAAGTTTTCTTGGAAAGGAGGTATCTGATGACATCTCTCTGATACATGTTGACAGGAAAAGGCCTATTATTCCAATTAAGTATATTCAGCCTTCCCCCTTCAAATGGGTTTAGGACCTACCTAACAATATCCTATTATATACAACTGTTAACTTCCTCTAAGACTCAAGCTGGAGACTGGAAATGTTGCTAGCTCTAACTTATGGCCCACTCGCCAACTGTAGCCAGCGCCAGTTTTTGTAAATGAATGTTAAGTTGGAACCCAGCCACACTCGTTCATTTACATGTTGTGTGTGGCTTTTTGTACTACAACAGCAGATCTGAGTGGCCAGGATGGAGACTGTATGGTCTGCAAAGTCTAAAATCTGTCTAGCCCTTCACAGACGAAGTCTGCCAGCCCCACTTCACGCAAATAGGAGACTCAGCATGGAAACATGAATAATAAACAGTTCTACAGGATCTGGAGAATAAAGGTAAGCTGCAACACATCTGAAAAATAACCTTTCTTTTTTTTTAAGAGATACATTTGATTGAGGGACATCATATAGAAAAATGTTACTGACTTCAATAATCACTCAGATTTCTAGTGAGCATCCGAGGAGTTATCTTTGTCCATTCCCTGGGTAGCCAAATCCCTTAGCTGGCAGCTTCCCTGGGAAACACATGTAGGAAGCAATGGGACTGAATTATAGTGCTCCCTGAGATGTGCCAGTGCTGCTGAGACAGTGTCTACTACCTAGTCATGGATCAAGCAAGCAAGCAACCCAGGCAGGTAACTTCCAGTGGTCATGAGTGATAAGATGTCAGAGAAGACACTGAACTTGATGACAAAAGAGAATCTTCAAAATGCTGGGTGTGTCTCAGTAGTAAAGGGACCTGGGGGCAATGTGTTCTGATTTGTTCTGCTTTCAGCTGTCTTGCTCCTTGTTCTTCAGCCACTGCCCAAGCAATGAAGAAGGCAGGGGATGGTCATGGGGTTCTTTCCAAAGTGGACAAGGCAGGGCACGTGTGGAGTTTCCTATCCTCCTTATAGATGCTGGTATTCTGTAGAGCCCACAAGAAATACCTTTGAGCACCTTAGGTCAAGGCTCAGAAATGAAGAAATGGCCTGCCTTACAAACTCCCAGCAGCAACTGCAGCCCCACCCACAGCTGCCAGGTCTTCTGGGCCCTCTCTGCATTTCTGTTTGCTAGGATTCCCTTCTCTCAACTATTTATCTTTTTCTGGAGGTGAGAACCTCACCTTGCTGGGTTCACAGCCCAACACGGTGCCTGATACATACAACTGATAGAGTCACTGAGTACGAGAATGGGTGGACAAGCCTAACCACACAAGGCTTTCCAACAAAAAGTGAGGGAATACCTCTCTCCTTCCTGTCCAGATGTTACTATGGTCCCTGGCATCCTGAGAGTTCCTGAATCTCCCCAGGACACACCCTGGACACATACCTCATAGGCAGCCCAGCCACAGCCAAGTGGGGACCCATCTAAAGCATGCCCCCAAAAGCAACTAAAACCAGAAGCCTGTTGAGGGGGTTGTATTCATCA
Source organism: Megascapheus bottae (assembly GCF_031878675.1). Taxonomy (NCBI): domain Eukaryota; kingdom Metazoa; phylum Chordata; class Mammalia; order Rodentia; family Geomyidae; genus Megascapheus; species Megascapheus bottae. Next base: position 41,556,109 of record NC_143525.1, on the reverse strand, counting down.
AAATCCACCTCATCAATTAGAGATACTAGGCCAAACATGAACGCTCACACCTATAATCCCAGCTACTTGAGAAGTACAGTTGGAAAGGATCCCAGTTTGAGTTTCAGTCAGAGCCCAAAGTTAATGAGTCAAGATCCCCACCTCAACAAATAATCTAGGTATAGTGGTCTAGGCCTGTAACCTCAGCTCTATAGGAAGCACTGATGGGAGGACTGTTTTCCAATACTGGTACAGGCGAAAAAGAAGCATGATGCCCTATCTGAAAAATAATCTAAAAGCAAAAAGGAACTGTATATGTGGCTCAGGCCCTAAATTCAAACCTTCATATATACCACCCAAGGTGGGGGGAAAACAGGGTAAGGGGAGTCCTGAGGGGTTGGGGGAGGAAACAATCTAAGAAAATAATAACTTCTTTAACAACACACCTTCTGAAAACACTTGCCAAGGCACTGGAGCAGAGACTTCTAAGAAGGGATCTGGTTTTAGTTTGGTTCTGCAAGCCCAGGCATATACAAGAAGTATTCATCCAGGGTGGGAATCATCCCAGAGGTATGAAGAGCTCTGCAGTTAGCTTTATAAAGCTGCCTTCAAAGAACACATTCGATGCCCCTCTCCCATCTCGTTTACTTGAAACTGATGTCCCATTGCAAACAAACCAACCTGCATAAATATCTGCCTCTCTGCATGGAAAGGGAGGACTCTGCTGCCAGGCTGCATGAGAGCTCGGGGATGCCGCCATGAAGATGGTGGCTTTCCACAGAAACTTGGCATTTATCATAGTGAGAGCATTATCTTCTCAACAGAAGCTGACAAATTGTCCCCGTTCTTCCCTCGAGAGAATCCAGCAAGATCGCATTTGCTTCCCCTGTATGCTGTTTCTCCTACTACAACATTTCTTTGCCTGGAAAGAAAATATTGTGACTCTGTGCCATATTCACTTCATTAGCATAAGAGGAGAAAAAGCCAAATCCTCCCAGCCTCCCCCCACCACAGTAGCTCCAGCTGGGTTAAATCTAGCAAGATCTTAGATGCGGAATTTGTCAGAGAGCTGATGGCTGCAGAGGGAGCAGGGGACCGAGCCATGGAACCACTAAGAAACTCGGCCCCTTGGACACTCAAAAACCCATCTACTTGGCACAGGAAGACACTTGGGCAGATGAAGGTAGGAGGTCTATTTAGAGGGGGTGAACCCAATGGAAATCAATTATATGGGAGTTCAGAAAGTGTGTGTGTGTGTGTGTGTGTGTGTGTGTGTGTGTGCGCGCGCGCGCGCGCGTGCACGCGCACGCGCACGCGCGTAGGCAGACAAACACCTAGACAGATAAGTAGTTGGGAAATCACTAAGGAATACCTCTGGGCCAGACAATAAGTAAATCTGTCTCTTTTCTATTTTTTCTTTTTATAGGAATACTAATCACGAGATACATTTAGCTTTAGCAGAGTGTGATTCTCCTACCTATCCCTCCCTCACAGCTGAGATTACTGATGTACACTATTATATTAAAACAGAGGTCTTGCTAACATTTTGCCTACCTCACCTGGAACCACAATCCTCCTGATCCTCATCTCTCTAAATAACTGAGATTATAGGCATGAGCCACCATGCCTGACTCTCTTTTCATCCTTAACAGAGGACAAGCAAGGCTCAGAAAGTCAATAGCCCAAGGTCACAACACTAATGAGGACACCATTGTCCAAACTTCAGGTCTACTTAATTCCAAAGCTCAATATTCACCCCACATTATGCAGAGGAGTCTCAAGAGTCTGGCAATAGGTAACAATGGGATACTCCAGTTCTTTTTTTTTTTTTTTTGGCTAGTCCTGGGCTTGGGCTCAGGGCCTCAGCACTGTCCTTGGACTTTCTCAAGGCTAGTACTCTATCACTTGAGCTTCAGCACCACTTCCGGCTTTTTTCTATGTATGTGATACTGAGGAATCAAACCTGAGTCTTCGTGCATGCTAGGCAAGCACTCTACCACTAGGCCAAACTCCCAACCCACTCCAGTTCTTTTGAGAAGCAAAATGTACCCATCAATACTTCTTCCCTATCCACAGCCAGACCAGAAAAGTCCATGCTTTGGCTAAAATGCTGCTAGACATGTTCTATTCATCCTGGCTGATCACCAATCATGCCAGTCTGGGGGGAACAGCACCAGCCTAGTCTCCCCACCCGAGATGCAACTCAAGGCTTCCACTGGCTTTTGAAAGCCACAGACCCCACATAAGTTTCCCCTCCCCCACCTCTATACATTCAACAGGTCCATGTCTTTCCTCAGAACAAAGAAAGAAAGAAGAGCACTAGAGAAAAGTAATCTCAACTCTAATATTTATCTTCCTCAAATCCTTTCTTCTGCCGGAGTTTTGGTGGCTCACACCTGTAATGTTAGCTACTGGAAGGCTGAGACCTGAGGATTGAGGATCAAAGACAGCCTGGGCAAAGAAAAAAAAAATACATGAGACTCTTATCTCCAATTAACCAGCAAAAAGCTGGAAGTAGAACTGTGGCTCAAATGGTAGAATACCAGCATTGGGCAAAGAGCTCAGGGGCAAAACCCAGCTTCTGCATTCAAGCCTCAGTAATAACCCCCCCCCAACCCCCCCTCCCACTGCACACATGCACACATTCAAACTGGATGTCTACCCTCTAAGCCAAGACCTGTCTGAGAGTACCTATGCTATAAGGGCCTTATGATCAACCAGTTCAATCTGCCTAGCTACTGCCTGTGTGCTACTAAGGTTTAACTAGTGAACACATATAGCTCACTTACCCTAGGAAAGGAATAATGGAGCCACATAAGAAGTGCTTCAAATAGTTGAGTTAGACTCTTAGACCCTATTTTTAAAAGAAATATACTGGGCACCAGTGGCTCACACCTGTAATCCTAGCTACTCAGGAGGCTGAGATCTGAGGATTACAGTTCAAATACAGTTCCAGTAGGAAAATCCATAGAGCACGAGCCTTGAGCACAAAAGCTCAAGGACAGCATCCAGACCCTAAGTTCTAGCCCCAGGGTTGGCACCAAAAAATAAAATAAAATTCAGATCCAGGTGCTTGGAAGGTATAATATGGAGAGTTACTCATAAGTGGTGACTGTTTCTTGCAGTTATTTGGCAATAGGCTATGGTTCAGCACAGATGGGAAAGTCTGTGAGCCTCTACCAAACCACCAAAAGTGGAGCTGCAGCTTAAGCAGTAGAGCACTAGCTTTGAACACAGAAGCTCTGGGACAGTGCCCAGGCCCTAAGTTCAAGTCCCAGGTCTGACACATACAGTTGCCCGTACGTATGCATGTGCGGGTGCACATGCATGCGCGCGCACACACACATACTCACCATCCTACACACACAGGCACCAACACAGCAGAAGAAAAAAAAAGTATACTAATTTTACTAATTAAAAATCCTTTTCAGGGGCTGGGAGTTTAGCCTAGTGGTACAATGCTTGCCTAGCATTTAATAAGACCGGGGTTCGATTCCTTTGTACCACATACATAAAAAAGCCAAAAGTGGTGCTGTGGCTCAAGTGGTAGAGTGCTAAGCCTTGAGGAAAGCTGAAGGACAGTGCTCAGGCCCTAAGTTCAAGTCCCAGGACTGGCAAAAAAAAAAAAAATCCTTTTCATTGACTGGCATAGCCCTGACCACTGACAGCCCTGCCCCTCTGAGGGGCCATTCACCATACTACTGTGGTTTGTAAACAGACCACTATTGCCCAGGCCTTAGCCAGTTCTGGTGCTCATGGGCAGTACAGAGCCAAGCCCTACCTGGGAGAATGTGCAGACCAGTGGAGGCAAAACTGACTTTGTTCTTGGTAAACCAACAAGATCCCATTAACGATCTTCTCTGCCCCTGATTTCTTTGCTCTTTGGCACAATCTGAGACTGTGTCATGCTAAAATTTACACTACAAGGATCTTGCTGATCTGTTTTATGATGGATCCTTGGCTCATAGCTGAGGACCTGCCATTCGCAGTAAATGGAACTCTAGATCAGCTGAATGAATCTGTGAGCAAATTCATTAACAATAGAGGCTGAAGAAATAATGCTTTCAGGGCCTAACGAAGAAGGACTGTTCCCCTATACTAAACACTCCCACAATGTGGAGCTTTTTAAGAGCAAAGGCTCTTTTGGTTTTATAGCTTTTTCTTCCTCCTGCTTTACACCAAGTTTATTAACATCTTCCCACCCTTTAATGTCTGCAATAAATTCAAAAGGAGCCAGAAAACTAAGCTGATGAGAATCATATGTAAAAGAAAATATAAATGAGGATGTGAAAAGCTCTCCCGGAGGCAAAATAAATGCATTAAACACATTAGTGGATCAATATATTTAAATGTATTTTAATAAACATCAGCTAAGTGATACTGGGACAATTTCCAGATAATATCTTCCACCCACCCCTCCAAAAAATATAGTTTAATTATTCAAAAAAGTTAAAAGAGTTCATCCACAGGCTCCAAGGAAAAATTCTCCTTTGACCTACATTAATTCAACACTTCCCATCACAGCCAGAAAACAACCTCAAATGCAGTTCTATAAACTGAAAGCACCAGAGTGCTGGACTGGACTGAAGGAAAACCCACCAACCAAAATCTACCCAACTCAGAATGGCTGTAATGCCACTGGGTTCTAGGGTGAACTTTTCAGTTTTTGTCATTCTCACTCCTCCCCTGGCAGGGGGAGGGTGGAAGAGGAGGCCCTGAGTAGTAAATTCACCCAGAGGACAGACAGATGGGAAATATGAAAGCATGTGTAGGCACACAAGTGTTTATGTGTAGCAGCTACTGCCCTAGCAAAGGAATGGAAAGAAGTCCAGTCTCAAGGGACCAAGGTCACAGAGGTGAAAATAATAATAGCAGCTAACATTTCCAATGTTGATTATGTATTTACTCTGTTCCTGGCAGGAAGCTAAGAACTACAACATGCATTCATGAACTTAATTCTCAGGGCCACATTATATATTAAATATCACTGATGTCCCCATTTTGCAGATTAAAAAACTGAGGTAGAAAAAAAAAGTAAAATGGCTTGCTCAGGATTCCAAAGCTGGTAATAGATAACTGGATTTGATAACAGAAAGTCAGAATATAAACAACCTAACCTCTCACTGCCAGATATGCTATAGCAGAGGGTTAACAAAAGGGCCTGTTGGTCAAATTTAGTTTTTGTAAATAAAATTATATTGGAACAAAGCCACAACCATCCACTTTCATATTGTCTTTGGCTCTTATCATGATACAATGACAGAGCTGATAGTTTAAGAGACCATCTGGGCCACAAAATAAAAATACTGATAAAGCCCTTTACAAAGAAGTTGGCCAATGGGTATGCTAGGCAATAAGCAGTAGAAACTTTAGGTTTTCTACCCTCCTACACCTTAATGGTGAAGTAAACTGAGCTCAGGAAGTGAGTTCAGTGCATTTTATGCCCTAATATTTATTCTCTGTAGCATGTTAAACCAGTGATGTCATAAAATAAGAGTCACTTTCCAGGAAGACATGCTACAATAATTCTATAACACTTCAAACTACTTGCCAGGAATTCCATGCCATCAAAACATAGGACCATAATTAGCAAACCGACAGTGGTGTGTTTTAAAAACAAAACAAAACAAAAAAAGGAACTCTTCTTAGCAAAAAAATTTGGATAGGAACCTGGGGCCCACTCATACCTGGCTAAAGGATCTGAAACAGGTCTCAGAGGCTCTCCTTTCCTCACTTTAACACACGTGCTAACTCAACTGGAACGACAATAATGTCAATAAATCTTTTCTGTTTCTCCTTTGCTACCCAAACAGGCCTATCTATAAAGTAAATGGGATCATCTAATAAATAAATAAACCTCAAAGTACCAGTTTCAGAGAATCTACAGACTACCTGGCAAAAGACTGTAGCACTTCCCTTCCCTGGGGCTAATCATGCCCTTCCTGTATTCCTGAAGGAAGCTGGAAGGTCAGGTAATCTGTCTCCCATCACTCCACTCTTGCTATTTTTCTTAAGTGAAAAGTACCTTAAATGTTTTTCTTTTGGAGGGGGGGGGGGAGTCCTGGGCTTGAGCTCAGGGCCTGAGCACTGTCCTTGGACTTTCTCAAGGCTACAGCTTTTTGAACACTAACCTGCTATAAAAGCAAGTCAGAAAATTCCGCCAATGGTAAAAGACTATTAATCTCAACACAAAATCTCTATAATTTATAACTAATCCATCTGCACAAATTATATCTTCTACAACAGAGCACCTTTAAAAAATAACTTCCTGTAAACAATCCACTCTGCCGAGTCTTTAACCTAATTAAATCATTATTTTGTTCTTTAACTACAAGAAGTTCACTTTTCCCTGCATTGGGGCAGAATTCTGACTTTTTCCGAGTCAGAGAAATCCCCCAGTGGGAACCTCCAAGCCAACAAGGGCCACAAGAGTCTCCCTTCCCTTCCTTCTGCAGGCCCAATATCATCTAATGCTCACTGCAGGTCTGTGCAGCTCTGGCCCCAGTTGCTAGGTTAAATCAAGGTATGAAGTAAGTGTTCTGGAACACAAAGGCATATTTAAATCTGCCCAGAGGCATCATAAAAAGTTTTGACTCTTACATAGAATAGAGGTTAAGCCAAGTGTCTAGCCGTCACCCATCTCTCCCTCACTCAGGGTGACCAATTCACCTCAGTTTGCAAGCTCTGCACTCCTGGAAACCCACTCAGTCCCAGACAAAACTGAGACAGTCACCCTACTTTCATCCCACGCAGGTGGTAGGGGGAAATCCATCAATAATATTAAGATAAGGTTGCTGTCCATTTGTTGTCTCCCATCTGTCTCAGAGCCCTGAATTCAACAAGTAATCATCACCCTGTCAAAGCAACAGACCCTCCATCTGTATTATTCCATCTTGGAAACATCCTGGTCACACAAATGCCCCACCCATAAAGAAGAGAGGTGCTGCTAAAGTGCAGAAGGTATGTGGCCTTAAGGTAACCAGAGTCGGCCTTCTTTGCCCATAACTCCGCTCCACAGAGACAATATAAAAAGTGCAGAATAAAAATGGAAGCAGCCAGAACAAATCCAATCTATGCAATCTGTTTATTTTATGCAAAGTTTTCCTGGTGCTTATTAATGCCAGCTTTTCCTCCACCATTTAATCTCTGCTTCTATTTCATTCTTAGAGGCCTGTGATTATTCTAATTCAGCATTTGGATGACTTCATTTCCGCTCAAGTACACCCAGGTCAACTTGGATAGAAAAGAAAGAGGAGGAGAAGGAAAATAATCAGCTAAAAGCTATTAAATATCAGCCGCGTGCCTCATGATTGGTTTTAAAGGCAGTGGTGAGGTTAGCAATCGTCAGAAACTCAACCCTTCTGTCTCTTCCTGAATATTAACATTTTTTTTTCTGGGGCTTTCACTATTATGGCTTCGAATGTAAATAAAGCACAGATTGGCAGCCCACTTTCAGCTAATTCACAAATACCAGGTCTGAAAATACAGCGTTGTAAAAATTTACAAGGCAGTAACTTGGCAAATCCGGTTGCCGTTCTACAGACAGACCATTTATGTGAGGACAAAAGAAGAAGAAATAGGAAAAACATCCACAACCCATGTAATGGGGTGTCCTATGGAGGGAGGCAGGGAGGGGCTGGGAGGAATCTCCATATCAATGTCCCCTATACCCAACAATGAAGTTAACAGCAATGCCAAGACTAAATGAACTGTGCTTTCTCTTCCAAAAGAGCCACCCCGGTGCCCACTGGCACAGCCTGTGAACTCTGATTTCTGGTGGACTCTTAGTTCTCACTGAACAAAATCTAGAGAGAGAAAGCTTTCTTTTCTCATGCTAACAACTCCATTGTAAGTGACCTCTTCCAGGCCTCCAGAACTCTGGGAAGGTAAGCTGGAGGAAGTTCTTCCTGCTTTCCTCTTCTCCCCACCACTAAGCTCATTAACTCCTTTGCTCCCAAGGGTTTCTCCAGTCCTGGCCTCTCTCCTCCTAACCAGGCAGAAAAATTAAATAAAATGAAGCTAAACTGAAAAATGCAGTCAACTAGTGAGAAGTTTGGGCCTAGTCTCTCTACCTATTATGCAAATGAATATGGCATTTGGTTAACAAAATCTCAGAGATGTCCCAGCTTGCTGCCCAGAAGGCATCCTGTTTTTCTATTTGTATATCTTAAAACACGCTAACAGAGCAATAATAATGTCTGATGCCTTTGCCTAACAACAGCTGGCTATATTTTATACACTAAGAGGGAAATGGGAAGTCTTCCTGGAAACCTACTAGCTATTTTAGGAAACCTTTTTTGAAGTGAAGGAGGAGAGGTGGGGAGGAGGAGAGGAGCAGGAGGAAGGAGGGGAGGAGGGGAGGAGGCGGTAGAGGAGGAGGATTTAGGAGAAGGGAGGTTAGAGTACTTGATCTATTTCTTTTTTTTTTCTCATATATTTTTATTGTGATTAATAGAAGAGTTACATTATATTCACCAGATAGAAGGTGTATTACTTCACAAACATTGATATCTTTTCTCATGTTTTGGTCCCCATTTCCCTCCCCCCACCCTACTTGATCTATTTCTAACTCAACAGCAGAAATTGGCCTAGAAGGTAAAGGTAATAATAGGCAAAGGACAAAGCTGTTCATTTTGGCAGGAGGGCTGGTTACCAGCAGAGCCTAGAGCCCTGTTGTGCTAAATCTGGGGTGCAAGCCACCCCCTGGTCTAGAAGGTAGAGGTGAAAAAAGGAGGCAGCATTCTCTTGTCTGCTGAGGGGAAGCTTTTCCCATGTCACAAACCAGAGAATAAAGACACAGGGCAGGGTTGGCCTTGTCCTGGACCTTCAAGCAAATGAGAAAAATTTAAGCCCCCAAAGTGGAGCCAGCATGGCCAGTGGAGGAGGTAGAAATAATCCTCCTAGGTTCATTCAGTGGTTACAATGGAAGCCCATCCAGCAGGGGACAGGCAAGGTTTGGCAATACCTCCCAGTCAACCCATCTGTGTGTATATACTACTTCAGAAACAAACGCCTCACAGCCACAAGAGAACACAGACTTTTGTTTCCCAGGTTTTAAATGAGAGAGACATACAGGGTTCCTGAGCTCTGTTTAATGTCACCACACTTTGAAAGTGGTAACATTCTACTTCAGGATGACAGTCCACTTTTAGGAATATGGTAATATGCCCATTTATTTTCTCACAAATCTCTTGTCCTTTTTCCTCTAGGTACCTCTCTCCTCACACATGAGGTATCAAACAAACACATATGGTCACCTCTACCTACAGCCTGGGTCTAGAAAATACCAGGCATCCATGTCTTTCTGGGGATCCTTCATAGCAAAGGAACAAACAAAATCTCATCAAGTTGAAAAGTTAGTTCATTCTGGTTCTTAAGAACTTTTTTTTCCCCACAAAGTGTTGGAACACAACCCTCTGAAGCTTGAGCTAACTTCCACAGCCTACACACAAGCCAGATTAATTACAGTGAGCTCCAAGGATTCTCTACCTCCTTTCCAGAGATCTTTTCTATAAGACCTACAGGACTTTCCAAATCTCTTCTTCCCACCACTACCGTGGGCTAGCCCAGGAAAGGGTTAAAGCCCTCATGTCAAGCGCAGGCTGGGGCACAGGCCCAGAAGGGACATGGGAACCAGGGCAGCTGAGTGATAAAGGCTGGATTGTAGCAGCTCACTGAATTGGAAATGACTTGTAGGCCTAATGAAACAGAACTTTGGCAGTAAAACAGAATGAAAGGAATGAGACAATAAAAGGCAGGACAAAGGGTGCAGAGTCGTTTCAGCTTAGCAAAATAAGCTCACTTTGTTGTTGGGAAAAGCCAAAGCGGATTAGGATAAACCAATGACTAAGCATAAGTCTTCCAAACTAATTACACAGTTCGCCATGTGAAGTATAATTGGAAACCTCCAAATGTGTGCTGTTGTACTCTCACAGGAACCCTACCTATGGAGCTAGGGCACACCTGAGCAGCTCTGTCATCTGGGGAGCAGCTGAATGGTGTAGAACTTCCTGCTCCATCTGTGACCAGGCAAAAGGCTCATTGTTTCAAGGCCTCTCTATGATCTCCAAATCCCACAAGTGGCAATGTAAGAAACTCCTACTTGCTGGACAGTCATAAAGGAAAGAAGGAAGGAAACTCAAATACACGGGGCTTCTTTTATCCATAGTGCTTTAATTACCCAGCTGGGCTTTTCTGGGTGACTTCAGCAGAACAGTCTATTCCACTGCCTGGGACTACACAGGGATAACAGAGCATCATTTCCCTGCCATTTTTTGAAATGGCCTACATACATCATTCCTGTAGGTATAGAATCAGAAACACAGATAACGTCCACTAGGAAACCAAGGCAGCCCAACAAATTACTGTACATCAGAGTTTTTGACAAATGAACAGAACTTGCTCCACCCTTGAAGTCAAAGCCTGCTTAGTGACAAAGTAGGAATTGGAGTTTTTGTAAAAGAGAAGAAGGGTATATTATGCAAAAATGAGTGACCACCCAGGCTCTGCCCAGTATGTAGAAATGTTAGACAATGTCCTCTTCCCCATCACCCACCTAATAGCTATGTACCTATCTGAAATCCTTGAAAAGCACATTTTAACATGCATGAAAAAGCTTGGCACCAAGCATAAGAAGCTTTAATACAGAAAAATCTAAACACAGCACAAAGTATCTTCATAGAAAAAATCAGAGCCACACAGTCCAAGTTTTATTCATTTAAATCTAATTCTTGCAATAGTAGAGATAGTAGAATCACATGGTTTGTCTGGGTCATAGATGTAGGATGAACATTCCAATTATAAATAGTGACCTTCCTCCCTGCATCATCAAGTCCAGAAATAAACTCTAATATGGTTAAGACTCTTTGTTTACCACGTACCATGTTCACTACTCTTCATTATGCATTGTTTTGGATTATATACTTTCAATTATCATATTTTATCTACTTATATTTAGAAAATTTCTACATCACTGACCTTTTTTTTTGGCCAGTCTAGGGCTTGAGCTCAGGGCCTAGGCACTGTCGTTGAGCTTTTTCAAGACGAGTGCTCCACCACCTGAGCCACAGCACCACTTCTGGCTTTCCCTGTTTGAGTAGTACCAAGGAATTGAACCCAAGGCTTCATGCATGCTAGGCAAGTGCTCTAGGCTCTGTATCACATAATTTTTAAGCTTAAAACCAATCTTAGGTATAATTCAATAGGGGGTTAGCACAATCTGTCCCAAAGTAAAGCTCATCTGATTTTTATGAATTAAGTTTTAATGGAACACCATCACCGGACCCCTTATCTGTTTACATGTTGGCTGTTTTCACCCTATAGAAACATTTACAAGAAGCTGCCATAGAGATTATATGGTCTGCAAGGCAGAAATATATTTACTACTCTAGCCCTTTACAAATCTTCAATCCCTTCCCTTAGAAAAGAAACCAAGGCCAATACCGAAATAACCTATCCAGGATATCACATTAGTCCCAACATGAAGGCCTGAACACCTTACCTTGCTCTAAGGCAGGCAAGAACAGCTACCCAGGGGGAAGGCAGCCATCTAAGTCATTCTTTTTTTTTTTTTTTTTTTTTGCCCGTCCTGGGCTTGAGCTCAGGGCCTGAGCACTGTCCTTGGATTTTCTCAAGGCTAGAGCTCTACCACTTGAGCCTCAGCACCACTTCCGGCTTTTTTCTATGTATGTGGTACCGAGGAATCAAACCCGGGTCTTCATGCATGCTAGGCAAGCACTTTAACCACTAGGCCAAACTCCCGGCCCTCTAAGTCATTCTTAAATTAGTGGGCTCACCGCACAATTTCATGTTAAATATAAATGTCCCTAACCTGCAGAGGTAAGTCTTCTGGGAGAAAGGTGGAAGAAAGCCTCCAATTTGAGTTATTCAAAGCTCTTGGTGTGTCATTTTGAACCCCCTTCACTTTCAGTAATGACATATTTAAACTCTTTTAGCTTGGCCCCTCTATAGCAATCTAACATCTTCCCAGCACCTGAAACACACAGTTGGAGCAACTGACACCTCAGACAATAAGGAAGGGAAGGAACAACAGAGTGACAGGAAGGGAAACCTAGAAAGTGGCACACCTGATGTGGAGGCTGCAAAGATGATAGAAAGTTCTAGACTTGGAGAGATTAGAAGCAACATAGTAATTGTGGCCCATGTACTGCTTAGCTAGCTGACTTTGGCTGAGTTTTATCCTCCCTGGCCCTTCCTGTTCTCCTTCACCAAATGACTTGGGTGACACCAATAATCACTGTACAGGCAGACACTACCCCTAGATCCTACAGAGGGACATCTCTGCAGCCATCCAGCCTACATCTATCCTAGGGACTGATAAGAGGTTGGGAAAGAGCCACGTCCAAATTCTGCCATCAGATAAAATAGGCTTCTTTGAGAGGGAGAGGGGTTCTTGTATCTAGCTCTACCTCTCAGAAAGCTATGACCTTAAATCCAAGGTATTACCACACAGAGTCCATTTAACAATCGGCAATGTGGAAATACCACCAGGGGCCTCCCAAAGAGAAATTAAAACAAGTAAATGGCCTTGCCCAGAATTCAGGTTTAAAAAAAAATCCAAATAAGAAAATTACCTCTTACTAAATTGCAGCTGGTATGAAGGATAGCTCAAAACAATTCGAGAGTCAGGAACATGAATGTGTGCATATGAGTGTACATATATCTGAGTATATTCATACAAGAGTAAGTTTTCTCTCTCTCTCTCTCTCTCTCTCTCTCTCTCTCTCTCTCTCTCTCTCCCTCTCTCTCTCTCTCTCCCCCCTCCCCCTCCCCCTCCTTCACCAAAAAACAAACTGCTGAAAGGCAGAGTCAGATTGTCAACTTATCTGTTACCTCCTTTCACAGTTGCTGGATTTATTGATGGCCCCAAGGCCTAGCAGCAGTCTCCCCTTACTTTGATCATTCCAGAATCAAATGAATTTCATCAGAATCCTGAGAGGAAGTAAACTTGTACAAGGGGCCACAGACCTAACATTTGCAATAGGGAATGGGAAGCAAGCTCTTAGGAAGACAGACCCAGATAATACACGAAGCATATATGTGAAATGAGCTAATATGTGAGCAGGAAGAGTGTTGTGGGGTTTAATACGCTCAAAAGCCTCCTTAGTCCTTTAATGAAACACTCCATCAGTTTACACATCCTGCCAGCATGCACAAACACCACTGCACAATTAACTGGGCAGCATCAGACCTGGCAAATATCATGCCAGAGAAGATGGTTTGTGACTGTTTCCCACACAAAAGGACAAGTGTTCTCAGGGCAGTGACAGAAGCAGACACTGCCATGGCTGAGACTTGCAGAGCATTGCACCACTGACATTCTAGGTCACAATTATAAGTGTTAATGAGAAACAACTGAAAGACAGAAGGGGAGAGAGAGAAAAGCAAGAGAGGAAGAAACAAAGATCGGGGGACATGTAGAGATGTGCTGTGTGTTGACAAGCACAGACCTGCTTGGAATACTGTAACAACTCATCTAGGCAATGTCAACTTCTCTGACACCAGCAAAAAGGCCCAGGAGATTCCAAGGCAGGTTATGGCTCGAAAAAGAATCCCACCTCGTGTTTGCAAACACTATCCCTGGACTTGTTTTAAAGGCAGAAAGACGGATCACCCTCCAGAGCTTTCCATTATATAAGATGGACTTGTCTCATTTAATTATTTCCAACTCCTCTCCCTCATGCAGGGCAGGGCCTACCTAATTCAGTCTTGGAGAAGTACTGAAAAGTTCATAGTCCCTGGCACACTTAGCTGGTTCTTAGAATGAGCCAAAATGAATAAATCTCCAACTGGCAGTGCCAGAAAGAGCTGTGGGGAAGGCATCTTTCAAAGCCCACCCAGGTGGGCAAGTCAGTGCCATTTCAAATGCATGGCAAGGCTGGAAAGGGCTGGTTTCTTCTTGTTGCATGGTCTCATATTCAGGCAGAAATTGATTAATACCAGAGACAAGGAAAATCTCCATTTCAAAGCTATATAAAGGTCATGGCCCTCATCCCAGACAGTGGCTCATAAACAGATAAACCTGGAGATGTTTTCATTGATGCCCACTGCCCTGGGCAAACAAATCAAAAGCACAGAACCTTCCCGCTGCTGGCCAGTGGGAGGTGGTGCCCTTGTCCTGCCCATGGCAAGCATGAGATCTACTGTGGGAGTAAACAAATGAGTGATGAGGGTGGAACAGGCACAGTGTTTTCCCAGGATGTCACAATGCTCTGCTACATCAGCAGGGAAAGGTCTCAAAGATGCAGGAAGTAAAGGGCCAAGTCTATGGGTCACCTGCCACACGCCTCCTTGGGACTGAAGTTTCTGCTGGAGCTATAGGACTACAAGAAGGTCAAAAGAGATCATCCCCCAGGAGCAACAGGGGAAGGAACACAGGCCCCCAGGAAAAACTCTTCTGCCAAGACATCATCTTTCTTCACCAACCCAAAAGAAGTCACATTAAACAATCATCCATGGAGGCCCCTGATGTCTGTCTGTCTGTCTCTATGAATCTCCATGTGTCACATGTGTACCTTCTCACCTTCTATTTCTTGGCTTCAGCGCTCAGCCTATTCCACTAGTAGAGCCTAGGGCATCATTCTGGTGCTGTCTTATAGGCCCTCGGGTCAGAGAACACCAGGTTCAGACTTGTACAGATACTGGATACAGCCAGCATTTTTTCTGAGTCTCCCACACTTGCCAGGGAGTATTCAGCTGCCAAAGTGCCCCCAAGGAGCCTCATCTATCAATGCATTCTCCAGAAAGGAAGGCTAGTGCCAGTTCACAGGCTTCTACCAGCTTCTGTAGGTGCCTCTGTCCTGTGAGTCAGTCACAGCCCTACAGCCCTAGCCCAGGCTTCATGCAGCAAAACCATATTGAAAGGCCATTCTGCCTGGTGCTGCAGGCACACGGGGCACAAAGCTGATCCTATGCCAGACTTTCCCATGTGGTTTTTGAAGAACGTCATTTCAATAGTGGTAGTCAAGTTTAAGGACAAGATTCTTAAAGGAATGGATATAGTAAAAGCAGGCCCTTGACTGGTACACCTAAAGACCAATCAACAAGCTCCCTCTGGACTGCACTACCCAACCCCCTCAACAGCACTTACCTTGCCAAACTGCTCAAAGTATTGCTTTACATCTTCCACTACAGTGTTCGCAGATAATCCACCTACAAATATTTTCTTTGTTCTTGTGACCATCTGCAAGAAATGACAAGAGGAGGACACAGGTTAACCAAGTTATCTGAACCAATGTCTCAAAAGATGCTGAAAAACATGCCCCACTCCACCTTTCTGTAGAAGGGCAATTTTAAATCTATGAAGGCAGCATTGACCAAGCCATTCAATATCTAAGGCTGCTGGAATTGACTACTCTGCTCACCTTAGGCATTGTCTGCAAGTGTGAAGAAGGTCCCTTACTGGCAGAGTAGACTCAGGACCACTGGGGTCCTAAGATGTAACTTCATTGTAAGGTATTAGTATATAGTAAAAACCTCCACATCAGACTATTTTCAGTATAAGAGATGTATACAAAGGCAGGCACAATGGCTCATACCTGTAATCCTCACTACTTAGGAGCCTGAGCTCTGAGGGTAGCGGTTCAAAGCCAGCCCAGGTACTAAAGTCCATGAGACTCTTATCTCCAATTAACCACTACAAAACTAGAAGTGGAGCTGCGGCTCAAGGGGTAGGGTGGTAGCCTTGAACTGAAGAGCTCAGAGACAATGCCCAGGTCCAGAGTTCAAGCCCCATGACTACCCGTTCCTCCCCCTAAAGAAGGGATACATACAAAACACAGCTAACAGTACAAAATCTGCTGAGAAACTACCCCAAAAAATGCTTTCAGTAACAACTGCATGCATAAGCTGTAAACCCAGCCACTAGGGAGGTGGAGACTGGGAGCACAAAACTAGCAAGACCCTCCCCATCTCAATCAACAAGCCAGATATGGTGGCACATTTCTATTATCACAGCTTCATCACTAGTAGTTAGTAGAAAGATCAAATTCCAGGACAACTTTAGGCCAAAAAAAAAAAAAAAAAAAAGGCAAGACTCTAAACACAACTAAAGCAAAATAAAAGATTGGAGGTGTGGCTCAGCTAGTAGAATGCCTACCTCACAAACACAAGGCTATGAGTTTAAAATTTATTTCAACTAAATTTAAAAAAGAAGAACATTGTACACATAATTCAAAGCTTGGTGAGGTCTGTCTGTGCTCAGCTGTTCTAACGCTTGTCCATAAACAAGATAGATGCTGACCTCACACCTGGGGACCACCCTGCAAGTGCTACAACAGCTCTTTCCTCTCTAGATTTTTCATAACTCACCTTGACTCACCCTGCACCCTAGTCAAGCCCCAATAATCCCCAGATCAACACACTTCTGTTCTCACAGGACCTTCTTCTTACAACCTCTCTCCAAGCCTAAGTCTTCCCATGGCAAATTGTAACCATCCTCCAAGGTCCCATGACCTTCCCCCAAGTTCACACTATCTACTTGCTGTCCCAGCAAGATACTCTGCTCTCTCTGAAACCCCTAAGCACTGGATCCATAGCCTGCCAGCAACACTCATTGTTCTCCACCCACCTCCCTCTTGCTGAATGACTTCCTTCTCCACATGGTCTAGACTCCTGCCTCCCTAAAGACTCCTCTGCAATGCTAAACACAGGGTCAGATACTACCCACACTGTTGGTTCATGGAGGAAAAATAAGCAAATATGGACATATTTCATATTTCAGAGTTTCACCAGTTCTAAAGCAAAGGGAAAAGAAAGCCTCATGATGTAAATTATCTATAGCACAGATTAAACATCTTACATGCAGGAGCCAAAAATTAAGTAAACAAACTCAACTGGAAAGATTTAGTTTAAGGTGTTATACTGGGCTTATTTTAATGTCAAAATTGAAAACTGTGGCCAGGTGTGGTGGCATGTTTATAATCCTAGCACTGAAGCAGCTTAGGTAAGACGTCTGTGAGGTTCCAGATCAACCTGGTCTACAGAGCAAGACCCTGTGTCTCCAAAAGCAAAAATAACTGAAACTAAAATTTAAAAGACATAAAAAAAACCCAGTGGGTGTAGTCTGGATACCTATAAAAAAAATGCCACTGATTATGACAGGATACAGAAAGCTTCAATACATGGGTCATAGCTGCCAGGAGGCCTAGCATGAATAAAGCAACAGATCACTGGAATGACGCTAGGGGCACAATAGGCACCAGGGGCACATATGTCACTATAGCCCACTGGCTGATTCTAAACTGAAGACTTTTGTCATTGGCTTTCTACACTGTTTTAACGTGTCCTAATGACCACAATGTCTCTTGCCTTCTTCCTGCTGCCTATGAAGAATGCACTGCTTGTTTGCCTGTTAAAGCCCTGGTTTACTAGTTGTCATCTCTTTTGGGATATGAGCCAAACTGATGAAAGTAAGAACATTCTCCAACCGCCTTGCCAGTGTCACACTACCAAAGGCTCCTGGGCCTCTCGTTTTCTATTCCTGTTCCTTCTGTCCATCCTCTTTATTCGCCCATACATAATGTCCCCCTGGAAGATCAATGTCACCTTAATGGTGAAATTCCATCAGGCCTTGTGATGGTTAATCATATCCATTTGATTAGATTGACAGATGCCTAAGAGATTATTAGCATAGCTCATTTGTGTTTCTGTGATGGCATTTCCAGAGATGATTGATACGTGGGGCAGTAACTGAGGGGGAAAGACCCATCCTGAATGTGGGTGGAACCAACCAGCAGACTTGGGAGCTGGAAGGAATGAAAGGGGAAATAGGAAAAAGGTATCTAACACAGGCAGGCAGCCTCTTCCGTTCTCCCAGCAGCTATAAACTGCCAGGACAGACTGAAACCTCTAAATCTATGGTGTGGCGGGAGGATTTTTTTTTGTCATTTGGGGGGGGGGAGGGAATCCAGTAACTGGGGCTTGAACTTAGGGCCTCATGCTTCCACAGAAACACTAACAGTTGAGCCACATCTCCACTTTCAACTTTTTTTCTTTTTTTGTCAGTCGTGGGGCTTAAACTCTGGGCCTGCGCACTGTCCCTGAGCTCTTCAAGGCTAGCAACCCACCTCTGGGCCTGGGCATTGTCGCTGAGCTCTTCAGCTCAAGGTGACTACCCCCCTTGAGCCATCCTACCACAGCGCCACTTCTGGTTTACTAGTGGTTAACTGGAGATAAGAGTCTCATGGACTTTAGTGCCCAGGCTGGCTTTGAACCGCTATCCTCAGATCTCAGCCTACTAAGTAGCTAGGATTATAGGCATGAGCCACCACGCCCAGCTCTACTTCCAGCTTTTTGCTAGTTAATAAGTGTCTCAGACTTTTCTGCCTGGGCTGGCTTCAAGTCAGGATTCTCATGTCTCCGTCTCCTGAGTAGTTAAGGATTACAGGGGTAAGCCACCAGCACCCAAAAAAATCATTCCTCCTTGAAGTTTATGACCATTATCCTGAAAAGACTATGAGAAAAGCTAATACAGGCCCCTCTTCATAACCAATGAAGTCTTGTCTTCCACTCACTAATCACTAAATTTTACTAACCTAACTTTTTCAATGTATTCACTCAACAGATGCATTAAGTGCTAGGTGCTGGTGCTTATATTCTCACAGAACATGGAATTCAGCTCACTACCAAATGAAGACATAGTAATTAGCCTACTACACAAAGCTCCCATGAGGAGTAAATTAAATATCATATGCCTAAAAGTCTAGCAGGGCATGTGGAGATGAGAAGTAAATGGTTACTATAATGGAATCCAAAGCCAGATACTGGAGTCATCCTTTACACTCAGACAAAATGTACAGCAATAAGACGTGTTACACAAAATGCTTAGAAAACTCAACTCCCATTGCTCCACTCTCTTCCATTATAATTTCAAAAACACTCGCATCTCTACATAGCATCAAAGCTGCTGAGACTCCCAATAGTTTAATTTTAGATTTTCCATTTCTTTCTTTTTATTACCCTCCCCAACCCCACAAGACAAGTAATTAAATGTCTGTAAAGAAACACTATGGTGATCTACACACATTTGCTGATGGGAGCCTGGACTGATGTACCTCTGGAGAGGCTGTCTATAAAAGGAATCTCACGGCCCCTTTACATACATTGCTCAGAGACAGCTAGGACAGAGAAGGCTCTGCGGTATCCTCAACATTCACACGGACCACCATGTCGTCACTTCATATCACAGAAAAGCAACAGAACATTCATTCCCCAGAAAATAGTTAAATGCAGGGTGCTTGTGGTTCATATTAACTACTCAGGAGGCAGAGATTTGAGGATAACGGTTCAAAGCTAGTCCACGCACAAAAAGTTCATGAGACTCTTATAATTAACTGCTAGAAAACTGGAAGTGGCACTGTGGCTCAAGTGGTAAAAACACAGCCTTCAGCTCAAGATCTCAGGCCAGAGTTTAAGCCCGACAACAGGAGGGAGGGAAGGAGGAAAAGAGGAAAGGAGGGAAGGAGGGAAGGAGGGAAGGAGGGAAGGAGGGAGGGAGGGAGGGAGGATTAAATGAAATAATCTCTTCGTGCATCCTTCACCGTCACCTTTCAACTAGCCATAAACATGCCATGACAGTGCCCTAAACACAGAGGCAGACACCCAGCCGTAAACCTGCAGTTCCCACCAAAAAGCCCTTAAAACATTCTTTTTGGAAGGATGAGAAATTCCAGGTCCCAGACAGTATACTAAAGTGTCTGCATTTCTAAAACATCCTCTCCAGGATCCCGCTTCCATGCACACACTGAAGAGAAACTGGTTTAATCAAAACCTTCCAGACATGGGAAGACGTGTGCCACTTGGTTAGCTGCTCACTGACGTTGTGGCTTCGGGAGGAGAGAGCACAGCTGGGGGAGTGAGGGTGCTGTGCATGGTGACCTCTCCTGCCAGGGCCATGGGGGAGAAGGGGAAGTAAGGGTGATCAACTTAGTGAATCCTAATGCCATCACTGCCAAATGGAGTGTGGACCGCTTGGTGATTTGTATTCTGGTGAGACACACAAGAGGAAGCAGAGGACTCTAGAATCACATTCTTCTGTTTCCCTTCCATCTCCATGGCTACTGAGGAGGGGACAGGGTAGTGCTGGGATGTCCACTCTCAGTGGAAGTAAACTGACATCGTACAAGTTTTGTGCACATGAGCATGCACACGTGTGTGTGTGTGTGTGCGCGCGTGTGCGCGCGCGCGCAAGCGCACAGGGAATTGTCTGTGGGTATTTGGAGTAACTCTCAGCCTCAAGTTTGGAATTATCCAGTGCCCCTCCCCCACACAAGTTTAACCTTCTTCTGACCTTGGAAAAAGTGAACAGGAGAAGGGATAAGGTATTTGCTAGTTCCCAGGATCGAGGCTTCTTTGTATTATAAGAAAACTCATTTCTGCCAGGCATTGAGAGTTCACTCCCATAACCCTAGCTACTCAGAAAGCTGAGATCTGAGGACTGGTTTAAAGCCAGCCTGGGCAGGAAAGCTCATGAGACTCTTTATCTCCAATTAACCACTAAAAATTCAGAAGTGGAGCGGTGGCTCAAGTAGTAGTGTATCAACCCTGAAACAAAACAAATGCAAAAGGACAGTGCCCAGGCCCACAGTTCAAGACTCAGGACCAGCACACACAAAAATTCTTTCCACTCAATGAAGTCACTTATGTTTCCTTTCTGCACAAGGCCCCTGACACCTCTGAGGTTATTAACCAGTACTGAACGCCAAAATGCACAGGGAAGGGGCCCCCCACATGTTTTAAGAGCACTAGGTCCAAAATCCAGGAAAAAACTCCCTACCAGAGGTTATGGTGAAGGGGATACGGGAAAGCCTCTAGTGAGTGCTTTACGCAAGTGGCAATACTCAGTTGCTACCCAAATCTGGCACCCCAAGGAGCCCCTCCATTTATGGTATAGGTCTTACACAGGGAAGTAGGGTGGTTGTATGTGTTGTATTGTGTGTTTGTATGCATGTGTGGACAAGCAGGGAGCAGTCACACTCTCACAAACACTTGCTACAAAGTTGTGCCTCTACATTCTTAATTTATATAAATACCACTGCCCTTAACAAAGGAAGACCCTGCACTTGTGCCACTTCAGAAAAACCATGTTTATACCTAAGCAGTGGCCACAGTCAGCTGCTAAGGACAGCTGCAAAGACATTCCACCTTCCTGTAGAAGTTGGGTTGTTCATTTTTAAATCTTAGAAATTCTTGTTAAGTTGTCTGGGAGTGTGGCCTACTAGTAGAGTATTTGCCTAGCATGCATAAAGCCCCTGGTTCAATTCCTTGGTACTATATACATAGAAAAAAGCTGGAAGTGGTAGAACACTAGATTTGAGAAAGCTCAAGGACAGTGCCCAGGCCCTGAGTTCAAGCCCCAGTATAAGAAAGAAAGAAAGAGAGAGAGAGAGAGAGAGAGAGAGAGAGAGAGAGAGAGAGAGAGAGAGAGAGAGAGAGAAAGGAAAAGAAAAGAAAAGAAAAGAAAGAAAGGAAAGGAGGGAGGGAGGGAGGGAGGGAGGGAAGGAAGGAAGGAAGGAAGGAAGGAAGGAAGGAAGGAAGGAAGGAAGGAAGGAAGGAAGGAAGGAAGGAAAATTCTTGTGTGCTTCCATCTGAAAGATGGATCACTCAGAGTAGGATCATTGCTTGTATTCATTCACTGTCTGTCTGTCTCTCTCTCTCACACACACACAAACACATACATGTACATACACACAAGGATAAAGCAAATGTAAGGAGACAGAGAGAGACAGAGAAGCAGAATGGGAGGGAACAAGGTTAGAAAGCTATTTTTAAGAAGTGGAAAGAGAGAACATAGCTCCAATAGTAATGGCCTGGAAATAATAGTATAGTAATCACTCTCAATGCCCCATTCATGCACTGCCACCATAGGATCTGAATCCAGTGCCACACTCACTTAGCATGTCACACTAAGACACAGATCAGGTACTAGTAATCTCCAAGTATTTCTATGGTCACTCAGGGCGCCACTGGCTCACACCTATAATTGTAGCCACTCAGGAGGCCAAGATCTGAGGATAGTGGTTCAAAGCCAGCCCCAGCACTAATATCCGTGAGGCTCTTTATCTCCAATTAACTGCCAGAAAACAGGAAGTGGCTCTGTGGCTCAAGTGGTAGCACCCAGACTCAGAATTCAAGCCCCACGACTGACCAAAAGAAAAAAGAAGAAAAAAAAGTTGGTGAATTGGACAGGATGCCCCCCAAATTACTTCATTTATTGTTTTCAGGTGCAATAAGTAATCTTTTGGTGATATTACCTAGGATGTAAGGTGGGTCATAAATCCAGCAACTGATGTCCTTGTAAGAGGAAGAGAGGACACACAGGGAGAAGAGTGATCATGTGACAATGGAGAGACAGAGTGATCCTGTAAAAGTGATATGCCCAAGACCACCACCAACTAACAGATATCTGCAAGATATAGAACAGACTCTCCTCAGATCCTGTACAACAATCTGCTGCCATCAGATTCTGACTCCCATTTGCCTAATCCACCTGTGTGTGGTGATCTGTCCCAGGGTCCCAAGAATCTAATGAAGAGAGACCCCAGGACACCATTGTGTTATCTTTTCTTAATGCCACTGGAACTAGATTCCACAAGAAGCCGTGAGTTCTCTGGCTCTTCAGTGAGCCAGGCCTGAGCTCTGCACTTCCTACAAGTTACTTCACGCAATTCACCAACAGGTTCCAGTCTCTCCTCTGGAGAAAGGGAGGCTCAACAATGGGAAGCACCCAGAGTAAATTGCTACAGCTTTGGAAAAGTCTGGCTGCTTCTCAAATTATCAGGCATAAAGTTATCTTATAATAAAAAAAAGGCCAGTCATCGAGGACCACACATGGGACTCCCTTCATTCACAAGAGGGTAATCTAAACATTTCTATGTAGACAGAGAACACTGACTAATGCGGCGAGGGGAAAGGACTAAGGGGTGATGTACTAGGTACAGGAATTTTCCCCTTGAAAAATTTTGACTAGGAATGCACATAAATTTTCTGACTAGCCTAAGAACCATTAAATGTACAATTAAATGTATAGTTGCACAGCATTTGAAGTCTATCTTCTCAATAAAGCTTTCTTAAAAACACAACAACAAAAAACTCAGTGGTCTAAGGGATCCCTAAGACAAGAACTTGAAATCAACTCAAGTACCCCAAAGGTGTGAGCAAATCTACTGCTCCTCTCTGCTTCTCCCTCTAAGCCCTATGTGCCTCAATTCACCACAGCTGACCACTAGAAAGAAGTGTAATTAACAATATTTTACCAGAGAAATTAATTTAACTTCAAAGGAAACTAATTACAAATATGATCCCCAAATGTTTCTCTGAGTTCTCTCTCCCTGTCTACAGCTATTAGCCAAAGAGCACAAGGGTTCAAGCTACAATTTGGCATTCCTTCTAAATAGCTTTAAAATTGGAAGGGAAAAAATAGCCTTCATCTGTGTGGGTTAGAATATAATTTACACACAATTATACGATCTAGTCAGGTTACAGCATTACTCCTGATTAAAACAACAGTAAGTCCTGGACAGGAGGACATGGTTTCATAATGAAATGATCAGAATCCTGCAGCAGGGTGGCTCATGCTCCCCACGTTATCTCAGAGCCCTTGGCTTGGCTCCCTCCCAAACTCATCTAAAAAAATACAACTTCCTCTTATCCTTGGGGAGAAGCTACAGGCCCAGGGGTGATCTGATTGCAGATCAACAGATCATATCAGACAGTAATATCCTAGACAGTAGCATGGAATCATACTGGAGGACTGGGGGAGGGGATAGTAAAGGCACAGAGATGAGGGCTGCTTTGGAAAAGCACAGGAAATTAAGGAGCCTGAGCTATGCATCAACTGATACTGACTGAGGTGGCTATTATCCTCACCATGGGTACATACATGCAGTTTCCCTACCACTCTATCCTTCTCTGGTCCACTGGCCCTAACACTGGCCACTCATCGTGAGATAGACTCATGAGGGAGAAATCACCAAAGACTTTCCCCAGGGTTCCAATGATTACCAATCCATAATACAATTAAGACCCATCATGGCTTACAGCAATGGCAATAAGCAAAAGTAAATAAGGACTTTTGCTGGTCTTGGGAGCAGTCCATCTCTGCATTCAAAAGAGGCCCCTCCAAAGCCTCACTTCTCTCCAACAAGGGAGAGGCTGCCAAATCTCAGAAAGCAGTAGGAAAGAGCCAGACAGATGTCAAAATGTCAAGGCTGGCATGAACTGTGTCCTCAAACGTCTAGTCACTCTAGTAGTAGGAGCCTGAGGCACCTACCCACAACATCATTTTGAAAATGCAGAAGATGGTTCTAGGAAGGCCCTAGAAATAGTGACATAAATGGTCTCAAGGTCTCATGGCTAACTCACGGGCCTTCAGAAATGATCCTAATAAAACACCAACAATCCTAATAATTAGAAAATAATTTAAATTATCTTCTATTAGTCTATCCACATGTATTTTCAGGCACATCTCTGTTTTCTTGAAAACAACTAACCTTGGACTGCCACATAAGTTGGGTCTAGTTTCCTAACAGATCTGAACCTCATTTCCATAAGAAGGGGCTTAAGATATTGGCAAAATAACACAAACTTAGGCACACAATGTGAAATCATAACTAAATTATATCCTCCAAGTAAAGAAAACACAAGGCTTCCTTGGAGCTTCTCCCTCTTCCCTCCAGCCTCTCCCACTGAGCCCCTCAGAATCCTGTGCCTATTTTCAGGCTCAGCAAAGTCAGGCCACACACAGGCTGTAGTATATATGAATACACAGCCACAGCAATGAGCTCATCTCCCCAAACACTGCAGGCTATCTAAATGGCCACAACCAGTGAGATGGTTCCCACCGAGAAGTTAGGAGTTATAAACTTACTTGGAATTATTAGAGAAAATCTAGCTTAATGAGCTCGGAATGTAGCTTAATGGTAGAGTGCTATGCATGCATGAAACCCTGTGTTTGATTCCTAAGTGCCATATAAACAGGAGGAGGAGGAGGAGGAGAGGATGCAGAAGAGGAAGAAGACGCACGAAGATCCGGGTTCGATTCCTTGGTTCCACATACATAGAAAAAAGCCAGAAGTGGTGCTGTGGCTCAAGTGGTAGAGCCCTAGCCTTGAGAAAATCCAGGGACAGTGCTCAGGCCCCGAGCCCCAAGCCCAGAACTGGCCAAAAAAAAAAGAAGCTCAGGGACAGTGCCCAAGTTCAAGCCCCAGGACTGGCAACAACAAAAAAAGCCAGCTTGAATTGGGAGAAGAATGGGATGGGGTATGGAGGTGTGTTTTATATATTCCACCAGGATAGCTAAGAATCTAGGAAACAAAAAGGACAGCCTGAGGAGTCACACAGAGAAGAGCTATGTCAAGCTATCTCATGTGGTCAGGACTGTCCAGCCTTGGACATATGTCAGATTAAAGAAAACACACTTCTCAGGATGCCGTGAACTCTGGAGACAAATGCCTAACATCTGTGAGGCCCATTGTAACCAACAATCTGATTTTATTCTCTTCAGAGAAGGAGAATAAAAATGTTGCTAGTAGGCAGGTTCTAAAGCCAAGGCATCCCCATCCCCCAGCCCATCCAGTTGATTTTGTGAAAAGAACAAATGGCAGCCTTAACCCTTAGCCTTGATTACGGTCATTACCATATTTTAGATGTACATGGCAATCAGTTCCTGATGAACAAGCTCTACCTAATCCTCAGCTCTGAGCAGGCGGCCAGCACTGGTGCTCCTGTAATGTGGGTAGGGTTGGGGTTCAGCCCACCTCCACATAAGCTTTTCTCAAGAATCCTCAGAATCCACAGACCTAGGCCTGCGGCCTGCCCTCAAAAATTCTGACTTCATGGGCCCACAAGGCTCCTGAGCATCAATATTTTTTTTTAAATGTTCCCTGGAAAACTATGCAATTAAGGATCTACCAAAAGCTGCTTCTGCAATCCTGGGGGTGAAGATGAAGGATGAATGGATTACAATGGTTCTTTTCCACTATTACCTTTGCTGAGCATGAAGGGAGAAAGGACATATGAATTGGGGGGGGTATAAACCAGGGGAGATGTGGGCCAGAGTCCCAGCTTGGCCAGTCCCTTAGTGTTTGAGATGAGTAGGATAGGTATAAGAGCTGCCAGAGAGGCAGTATGTGAAAGCACGTGGCCCTAGCAGAAGCTCCGTCAATGAGCGCTGAACCCCAGGAGAGGGACATGTAGACCAGCAAGGTAAAAGAAGATGAATAGTAGGAGAAAAGCTCAGCTGGCAAGCCAACACTGGTTCACTCATTCCCTCATCACATGTCTGAAGACCTATATACTAAGCACTGTTCTAAGCTCAGTAGGTAAGACGTTGTCTCTGCTTCAAAAATGTAAAAAATTGGACTTGGGCCCGGGGCAAGGCTGAGCCTAGTGGCTACCCAGGAGAGGCAAGGGAGAAGGGCCTACTGGACACAAGTTGAGCAATGTTTGGTGGGATGGTGGCTAACGGTGACTGGTACTGTGGAGTGCCAGAAGTAACTGCACAAGGAAGGCTCTGTAGGTCATACCAGAGAGGCAAAACTTCTAGCAGTCTAGCTGTTAAGGGAGAAAACAAAATTTTAAGGCTTGAATGTGCACAAGGAAATCTAGGTGACAGAAAAGGCATGAAGACAATTAGCCATCAGTAAGCAGCATGCAGACTGGGGTCAGCTTCCCCATCTGCAGGCTCCAGCCTGCTCTGCCATTCTACTGTTACAGAAACCACCCGGGGTGGAAAGGAAGGTGACAGCAGGGGAGGCATAAACAGAGATAAACACATTGCACTCTGGGCTCACTGGTCTTCAGAGCACTTAGCCATCTGTTAAGTCATAACTTTCACCTGACAAAGGGAGTGAGGGTGGAGATCAGCTCTTTGCCCCCCTCCCCCTGTGCTATGTGGTTCCTTCCAACTTCCACAAGAACTCAAAGAACTGTTCATAGCAAGACAGAAACGCCCAGATGGTCATGAACAAGTCTCTCCACCTTTCATTGAATGATATCCCCTCAAAAGATGGAAGGTGAACTCAGTGGCTCACGTCTGTAATCCTAGCTAGTTAGGAGGCTGAGATCTGAGGAGTGCTGTTCAAAGTCAGCCAGGGCACTAAAAAGTCCGTGAGACTCTTTTCTCCAATTAATCACCAGAAAACCGAAGTGGCTCTGTGGCTCAAGGGCTCAGGAACAACACCCAGGCCCAGAGTTCAAGTCCCACGACCGACATAAAAAAAAAAAAGGTAAAGGTGATCTTTCTAAACGTAAGAGGACCATAGATGTTGTAAACAGCACCACATTTGGAGATCAGGGCAATGGCCAGGTGCCATTCCCCACATCCTGAGAAGCATAGAAACAACAACTTGGGTAATCAATCCTCTTTGGCTAGAATCCTCTTTGAAACTGCTAGATGATCAAATGAGTGTGTCTTCTTATACAAAAAGAGATTAATAGCTGGTATTGTAGTATATGCCAGTCATTCTAGCTGCAGGGAGACAAAGAATGTGAGTTCAAGGCCAGTCTGGGCTCCACAGTGAGACACTCTCTCAAAAAAGGAAAGGGAGAAAGGGCACTAAAGAAGCTAATATGCCAAACATACTTAAGGAGCTGGAATTTTATCTACATCAGTTTCTCTTCCTTTTCCTAAACCTTCCTTCCCTACCCAGGACCACACACCTCTGCCTATTCACGTGTGAATAGGAGGTCAAACCTTCTCTGCCTGCCATGAAGCACACTTCATAAATGCAATGCCTAATTACTAGCAATTCTATTTCCCTTGGCTTTCTTGGACATTGTGAATCAGCCTACCTCCAACAGTGCTACCTGGAAAATGAGATATTCTTAAGGTTGCGTATGCAGCAGCAGACAGGAAACTCTCACTGGGTGCCAGTGGTTCATACCTTAATTTTAGCGACTCAGAAGGCTGAGGTCTGATGATCACTGTTTGAAATCAGCTTGGGCAGGAAAGGCTATGAGACTCCTATCTCTAACTGATGATGATGATGATGATGATGAGCTGGAAATGGAGCTGTGGCAAAAGTGGCAGAACACCTGCCTTAAGCAAAAAAAGCTTTTAAAGGACAATACCCAGGCTCTGAGTTCAAACTCCCAGTGAAACAAACAAGCAAACAAATCTGTTTCTCCTGGTCATATGAGGCACTATCTTCTTCTGCCTTCACCTAGGCAGCACCTGACCCTCTGGAGATACACAGATTGTTCCTCATTAGGAAGGTCATTCTGTATGGGAGGTAAAGCTGTCCGTGCCTTGGAGGTAATAATTCTCCACTACACCAATATCCTAATACTTCTGTGCTATA
Source organism: Megascapheus bottae (assembly GCF_031878675.1). NCBI lineage: Eukaryota > Metazoa > Chordata > Mammalia > Rodentia > Geomyidae > Megascapheus > Megascapheus bottae. Next base: position 41,527,811 of record NC_143525.1, on the reverse strand, counting down.
TTTGTGCCACGAACATATTTCTATAAATCCTCCCATAAAAGAAAACTTTATTTTCCAGTGGGATAAACAGGGGGGTGGGGAAAAGGAAACAACCATCACAGCAAAAATATCACCAAACCAACAGTCTGCCTGGAACTTTACTAAATGTGTACTATTACAGATGTTTTATTGCCACAATGTCTGTTCTATTGAAAACCTTTTCAGACAACAAGAAAGAGAAAAGGAGAGCAATGTGCTCCAGCACAACCCAGCCCAGCTCACTGGTCTGGCTGGCTGTTTATTGAGGCGAAGAGGCCATGGGGGAGCCATAGCTGTCGGACAAAACGCAAAGGGCTCATTTTGCAGTTAAGGTCTCGAAGGGACACTTCTGTCTGGACAACTAGGGGAAATCGCCCTGCACCTGACAAGTATTTCATAAAATGACATCCCCTTCCCTCACTGAAGAAAAAATCTTTCCAATTAAACCTCATTTGTCCAACAACACTGATTCATCCTCTCCACTATACTGGCTGAAGGCCTGCTTTAAGACTAGTACTAGGATAGGGGCTTACTCTATTCACCCTAACATGGAGTCAGAAATGTTCACCTTTATACTTCTAGCACCTAATGCTTGTAGGCAATCTATCGATGTAGGTTGAGTAAAATGAGAGAATAAGTGTTTCCTGCACATGTAATTACTTTGAGAATGACCTGAAATCTCTGGGCAACCTACCCTACTTGCCTCCCCACTTTCCTCTTGCTTATCGTGGAGTAGGGCACAAGCTCTCAGGAAATAAAGCTGCTCCTAAGGAAAACAGCTGGCCAGAGTTCTGTGCAATGGCCACCAGGGACATGTGCAGAAAATCCTGTGCCAGGACACAACTACACCAGGTCAGACAAGCCCTTCCCTTTTTCCATTTCCCTTCTACTCAGACATGCACAGCTAGGACAATACATGCACTATCTATCATCTTTACATGTAAAAAGACAGTTTCTTGCTGCAAGAAATTGGTTAAAATAGTGGAGGAGTCTGAAATCGCTGGCATTCCCATATTTAGTGACAATTCCTATTGTGTCACCTGCCCTGATAAACTCCACTCAACACTAACCATAATTGAGTTGCCAACTAGGCAACTCACAAACTAAAAAGTCTGGTCCTCTACCCTAGGATAGAAGGTCTAAGGAGTACACATATGGCATGAGTTTGCAAGAAACAGCGAAGTATGACTATGATCTACCTGGTCAGGTGACATGAGTCAGGGAAGGCTTCAAAGAGGAGATGCCTAAGATCCTGAAGAGTAGGCAGGAGGTTTTCAGAGACAAAGTCCAACAGAGTCTTATCAGCATATGATAGTCATAGCTTGTTTCAGGTACCAGATGCTAGGAATCAGGTAGAAAAGAGGGTCTGCTAGGAGACCAGGGTGGAAAGATTAGGAGACTGGGCAGGAAGGAGTCTTGCAAACCATAACCAAGGACATTATACTGTACCGTGTGGATAAGTCAGTAAGTTCCCAGCAGCTGCCTTCACTCAACCTATTTTATGAGCCCTTTCTTAGTCTTAATAAAGGCCCCTCTTCTCTTCCTAAGCAAAATCTGTGTTCTTGAAACTCAGGCTACATCTAAAACTAATATCTTCATACGCAGTTGTTCTCTAAGTGGCATCTGCTGCTCAGGACAACTCATTTCCTGTCCACATTTGCTGGGGAATGAGGCAATCCTATTCCTAACCACAAATCCTATCTGTCTACATGCCCCATCGGCCTTGCCCTGGTTCACAGGAACTGGGAGGTGGAAGAAGGGGAGGAGACAGGAAGGGACCTGACTGGCAAAGGACTGGGTACACCAGGAGAGTACTGGACAGGAAATTAAGAGTCACTGGAAGAGGCCTGATCCAACCAGACTTCTTTTCTAAAATCTCATCCCAGAAGATGTGGCTTAGTTGCTCCTGTCCCTTAACGAGCACAAGGGAGCAGTAACTGAGCAGATATCCTCCAGGGGCTAATGTCTTAATCAGGGCAGAAGGATAGCTGCAGAAACATCTACAACTTAAGATTGACAACTCAAGGCCTTTCACCCAACCCACTGTGCAGCTGCATCCGCCTGCTCTTCTTTCCAGCTCTCGCCATGCTCCAGGCATGTGGCTCGGCCCACTAATCACACTTCTACTCCTCACTGTGTCTCCAGCAATAACTGCCTTGTGTCACAACTTTTCAAGCTTTCAATCCAAATATCTTTACTCAATGCCACCTGTGCCTTGAACCTGCCCACTTATTTAAAACTTCAGCCCAACCTTCCACCCTAACACTCCCAACACCTTCCTCTCACTCTCATCTTCCAATGCATCTGAAAATTTACTTATCATATGTCTCCCTCCCACCAAATTGTAAGCTTAGTGAGACCAAAGATTTTGTTCTGTTCTCAGATAAAGGCCTAGTACCTGGACTGTAAGGCAGTTAAGTATTTGCTGAATGAATCAATGATTATTCTAAAGCATCCCCCTTCCTCTCAGCCACAGTCAACTGCTCTTTTCTCTCTGCCCACCCAGGATATAAACTATTCCTGAACCATGGTGCTGTATTTCATTCTGCTTCCTATTATCACTAGGTAGTTACCCATTAGGTTTAAGTTGCTTGAAGGCAGAAAGCATGTCTTATTCATCTCTGTATCCCCAAAGCATCAGTGGTGCTCAAGTATATAATCTATTAACTTAAAAATCAACTTGCATGGAAAATAGGCAAGGAATACACAAGCTAACATCTTTATAACTCTATACCTAAGTGATTTCTGTTTCATTCAGCAGAACAATGTATTTCTCAGGCTTTTCTTGTAAACAGAGCAATAGCCACACAAACAACAACAACAAAAAACAAGCTGCACATCAGCAATGACCACATCACCAGCCACATGTGGCTCTTGAAATTTAATCAGAATTTGGCACCATTAAAATTTTCCATTCCTCAGGGGCAATGGCCACATATTTCAAATGTTCCAATGGCCAGATGCATTAAAATGAGAATTCCCTTGCTACAAAAGTTCCATGGGACAACAGTCACGATGAATCCTTGTCCTCAATATGAAACTCACTAGTGGAACATATGGTACAGGAACAAGAAAGACTAAGAGAAAAGATGGGTTACTCAGTCCTGAAAGAGACAAATTATGGAGGCTGAGAAGAATGAGCTACAAGGAAGAATTCAGGGGAGGCCTCAAAGAAGGTGACCTTTTAAAAAGTGGTAGCAAGAGTTGGATGTGATGGTATACCCCTGTAGTCCCAACATTTGGGCAGCAGAGGCAGGAGGATCTTGAATTCCAGGCCAGCCTAACCTATAAAGCAAGATCTTATCCGAAAAAGAAATCTTGGTGTTAATGGCTCACTCTTATAAGTCTAGCTACTCCTGAGTAGCTACTCCTGAGGCTGAGAGCTACAGACTGAGATTTGAAACCAGCCTGAGCAGATAAATCCTTGAGACTCTTTATTGTCAATTAACTACCAAAAGGCTGGAAATAAATCTATGCCTTCAGTAGTAGAGCATTAGCCTTGGGGGGGAGGGGGGAGGGACCAGACCTTCAGTTCAAGTCCCAGTATTAGCACAGGGGGAAGAGAGAAAGGAAAGAGGAAAACAAGAAGAGAAAATAGGGCCAGGAGTTTGGCCTGGTAGTAAAGTGCTTGCCCAGCATGCACAAAGATCTGGGTTCAATTCCTCAGTACTACACACATAGAAAAAAGCTGGAAGTGGTGCTATGGCTCAAGTGGTAGAGCTCTAGTCTTGAGAAAGTCCAAGGATAATGCTCAGGTCCTGAGCTCAAGCCCTAGGATTGAGGGAGGGAGGGAGGGAGGGAGGGAGAGAGGGAGGGAGGGAGGGGGAGGGGGGAAGGGAGAGAGGGAGGAGGGAAAGAAAAGAGGATGAGAATTTGGGCCTACATACAGAGAGGCTCAGTGAGGACAGACTCCTAGGCAACCAACTTTTCTAGACTCCAGAACAATTTGAGACAACATACAGGTGGGCCTGCAGAGGGTGCAGAGAGAAAACCTCCTTGGTCACAGTATGACAGGCCCTGCTGGATGGTAACATAAGCAGAAATAGAAGTAGAGAACAGACACACATGGCAGAGACATAACTCGGCAATGTCTTATCATGGGTTGACATGCAAGTTCAAAGTACCCCAGAGTGCTCCTAAATACAGAACCTCCTGCCCGGTGACATGTAAGTACCTAGAAGGCAAAATCCCCCACTCCACCTTCAAATGGTGTTGGGTGAGGAGCTCAAGGCCTACCTATACAGTTCACCCATCAAAGTCTGAGAATCTCCACTTAAACCCACTCTTGCCAGTTAGCCCTATGTATGTCCCTACATTCCACAACCAACCCCTATTTACCCTCTCTGTTCCAAGGCCAGAAAGGTGAGCTTCTTCCACACTTCTACCCTTCTGTCAAGTAATCCTCCCAGCCAAATCAAAATGTGGACTGAGAAAAGTGAGCAGGTTAAAGATGTCTTTAATGCTCACTTGGAGGACTCAGGGTAGACCAGTTCCAGACACTGCTGCACAGAGACTTTCTCAGCAAACAGCTAATAGTAAGAGCAGATGGAGGGGAGAGGTGGAAAGAATCAACCTGGCATTGACTGGGTCTCATCCTTCTCCCACTCCCTGCATAGGCATCTTTGTGAAACCTGCCTTCATGCCAATTAGCCTATTTTCAGCAGCCAACACACAGTATGCTAGGCCTGCTTACTTGAGAGCCTTTTATCCAACAGGCACGTACTTCCAGAAAAATAAAGGTGGGGGGAGCAAGAAAGCAAAGAAGGGTTTCTAAAGCTGCCAGGTCAAAAAAAAAAAAATACACAAAACAAAGAAGATTGGAGAGGTACTCTGTTCAATAACAAAGACTACTTTGGAAACCTTGAAAGGGCCCTTCCCGCCTTTTCCTACTCAACAATCCCAGGCTGACCTGCAGATGCCCAAGTGGGCGCTGAAGTGGGGGGGGGGGAGGATCCAGAGGGTGAGGGGCCACAGGCCTTTCCCCACAGTGCTCCACAACCCCTTATCACCAGCCTGCAGGCCCAAGCAGGGCCTCTTGCCTGTACATAGAAGACTGTGTAAGAGGTAAAAAGAAAGGCCAATCCAAAAAACAACTTCCTGACAGGCTGATAGCTGACATTCTTAACTGAACACAGGATATGCCAAGAAATTATCAGGCCTGGCTTTTCTCTCTGATAGATGACAAAACAAAAAAGAAAAAAGGGAAAAAAATGGGGTGGGGGCAACCAAAAAAAAAACCAACCACAGCCACATGTCTCATAAATCACGACTTTTATTGAATGTTTCACCACATAATAGCAGCAGTCAAATTGAATAAAGACATCCTTTCATAAAGCTTCAGGGGAGACCACATCTCCCCTAGCATAGGGCACATGGGAAAAGAAAAACAGAGCTCTGAGACACTCAGAGTTTCCTATGACTCTTAAAAATTCATGTTTTAAGCCACCAGAAAGAGTAGGGTGAACAGAGCTACACAGTGAGGGGGTGAAGGCTTGGCTTCTGAAAGTTCTGAGATCGTGTTTTAATAAAGAAACCATAAGAGAAACAACTACTTCTCATGTTATCTGCAGACCCATATGAATGTGCAAAACGAAGATGGCATGAGTAGCTAGCTATGGCTGACCTGTCAGAAGACTGTCAGAGCCAGGGAGTGGACTAACAGCTCACCATGAGAATGCCAGGCACATAAAATAAGCCTACCTACTTATCAGAAGGAATATTTTAAGCCCATTCAGGTACAGGAAGAACTCTACAATCTTCTATTCTAGTGGCTCACTCCAAAAATCTGACCTGTCAACATCCCTACACTTGATCAACTAAGAAACAAAGGAAGAAATTAAGAAATTCCCACAATGACCCCAACCTATAAGGCAGAATGCAACAATAACAAAATGAAAGTCTATAAAGAGGCCTATATCTTCCATACTGATTCAACCAATAACCCAAGATATGATAAGGACACCTGCTCCGCTATGTTTATCTCTGCACTATTCACAATAGCCAGGCAATGGAAACAATCCAGATGCCCTACTGCAGATGAATGGATACAGAAAATGTGGTATACACACACACACACACACACACACACACATATATAATGGAATTCTACATAGCCAACAGACAAGATAAAATAATGGCATTTGCAGGGAAGTGGATGAATCTAGAGCGAATCATGTTGAGTGAGACAAGTCAAGACCAAAGGAACAAAAGGCGCATGGTATCCTTAATATGTGGCTATTAGATCCAAACAGTATAAGAGCGAGGACTCAAAAGTTGCATATCCAATGCTATGGACATGGTACTGGAAATATAAACACAACTACATAGTCATAAAAACTTATGACTCTATAGACATAATGTTTTATTAGATTATCATGTATCTATGACATACAAACCCTCAGCCTAATTTTGATTATGTTCTAAAATCTAAGTGCCAGTGATTGTATAGAGATTCCCTTCTTGAATACCTATTTGTTAAACACGTCATTTGAAATATGATGTAAAAATCAATGTTAATAAATTCTTTAATTAAAAAAAACAAAACCAAGAAAAATTAACTTTTTTATAACTAATGAAGATAGGGGAAAATGGACATATTTCTTACCACACCGTGCCACTTGCAGAATCCAGGGAAATACATTTATGGACAAATATAGTTGAAATACTTGTGGCAGAGATGACCACTCTTCTAGGGAAGATCACTGCCAAGGTGAACAAGGATACAGCTTGGAGAGCAGTAGGCTCTCCACAAATATTAGCTAGACACAACCATACTGGAGTCCATTCATCTGACCAGGGCCCCAGATTCCCTGCCCTTTCTCTGTGACACAGAATTCCAACTGAGTAGCCAGTCACAATGACAGAATGCAAATGGATGATGTAACAGGGCAAAAGCATTTCCAAGGAAATGCCATAGAGAACTGGATTCCTTTATTCAAGTCACAGTTAAAGATTATCAGAATAATATCTGAGGTTAGTCTTGGCTTACTTTTTCCTTTTGTGACACTTTCTCAAGGACTTTAAAAACACATCTGTGTCTCAGGCCTGTTAATTCTAACTACTCAGAAGGCTTAGAAAGTAAAATCTGTGAGGAAGTAAAAATCTGTGAGATTCTTTATCTCCATTTAAACACCAAAAATCCAGAAGTGGAAGAGTGTATAGCACTGAGCAGAAAAGAAGGAAGGGAGGAAGAGAGAGAGAGAGGGAGGGAGGGAGGGAGGGAGGGAAGATTGATTTGTGGGTCAAAATGGCAACCAGAATAACTGTGTCTTCCCTCCCTCCAGGATGGTAAGTGCTTGAAAGCAGAAACTGAGTGTGGGAAAAGGTGAGATGTCCTGTTTTCAAAAAGATTAAAACACTTGTTTCCAAAATATTAATGTTTAGCTTGGACACAGAAAGCTTATCCAGAGGGTTAAGAAGCTGGTAACACACCTCAAAATGAAACTTTTAGCACAATCTAAAATCACAGAAGTTTCTCCGATTCCAGAACACAGGGTAATCAGAGGTCAAGGTCACACATACTGTTTCTTTTCCCACATGACTGTGACTTTCAGAGATTCCCTGAGAGAAGAAGGGATTATGAGTACTGGTAGGTACAAAAAACAATAGTTGTTTGCGGGGTGATGTAAGAAGCTCAAACAATTTTAGGACACATTTGGTTAGTTGTACTTTATCAATAATAAATCTCTACTGAAAATCAAGTCTAAGACTTTGAGCAGAGGGCAACAAACTGGATCCAGATCTGGCTGGATAAGGCCCCCAGCTCTGCCACCTGCAAGACACTTCATGATTCTGGGCTTTGGTCTCTTCATCCATGAAATGGGCATTTCTGGAGTGGGCTTAGTTTCACTGAGGACCAAATGAGAATACATGCAAATGTGCTTTGTAAACTGCAAAGATACTGGCAGTAATCACTTTCACTCACCAAGTGGCTTATTCATCCCTTCTCCAGACTGGTAATTTGTCTATCTCATACTCTCAAAAAGGCCCAAAGGAGAAATGGAAAAGAAGCAACTCTAATCCCATGCTGGCTCAATAGCCAATCACCTAAAAAGAAATCTTTGGGCAAGATAAGAGAATCCACATATCATCTAACTAATGCAAGCAGGTGAACACCAGTTCAAAGGCAGGGCAGACTGACTCAGCCAGGTGTAAAAGGAATCAGTAAAAGGAGCTTATGGGTCTCTGCTATGGGAACAGCGGCCTTTGAGGGTCACACATGAGAGAGGAGGACAAGGAGGTCAGGGAACACAGTTTTATCATCTTCAGTTACTACTCTCAATTTCCACCATGCTGATGTAACACACACACACACACACACACACACACACACACACACACACACACACACACACCCTTTATTCATACTGGATATGTTTTAAATATAGTGCCTGTCATTACTGAATTCTTAATCACATGACAACATCTATCTTCATGTCTTCATCCTCAACTATTCCAAGAAGCCCCACCTAGCTTAATCTCCCCAATCTTCACCCCATGAACCGCTGGCCTCCTTGGCTACTCACAAGTTCACATCTTCTGGCACACAGCCTGTATTCTGTCATTATTTCTACATACAAGTTGATTACTACTAGGGCTTTATCCATATAAGCAAGCCAACTCCTTTGGCAATGAAACTGCATCCTCATTTTCCTAGGCATCCTCTCTACCCTCCCCTGGTCTCTACCACCCAGTGAAATGTGATTCACATAGCCTACAGCTGACCTACTTGACCAGCTCAAGCCTGGGAAGGCTGCTAATCACCTGTTGTCAGGAATATAAATGGACTGGTCACTGCACCTTACACAACCTTCCTTCAAATTCTTGACCTTCCATTTTTCTCTTTGTCCCGTTCTCAATTTAATCAGGCTGTATGTTCATAAATACACCTCACTGTTCAGCAGAGATACATTAACCCAATCACTTTTACACTCAGTATTATATAAAACACTAGGTAGGCACTCAGTGGTCACACAAAGAAGCTGGCAATGACCAGGAATGACAATCATGTCCTGTCTGAATAAATAATTTTCAGGTATGTACCCAGAAGTTCCACTAGAAGTGTTAAAAAGCTAGAAACCAAGAAAATTGTCCCAACAGCATGGAATGTCAATTGGGCATAAAATAAATGCTACACAGCTTCCTTGTGAGGTAGAACAAAGAATCTTTTTCAACAATGAGAAAGCAACACAGGATTCCTCAACAGTAAATAGAAAAAAGGTAAGGAAATCATTACTGAGGAAGTTAAAAAAAAAAACTAAAAAGCTTTTGTAGCAAATAGCATACAAGTTCAAGGGTTAGGTGAGAGTCCATCAATCCTCAAGCCAGAGCTTGGCCTGGACTCAGGTTAAATGATAAATTGCTGCATATCCAGACTTGCCTATGGTAGTGAAATCACAACACAACTACACGTAACATATTCTAAAACAATATAATACTCTAAGATGACATATAGCTTCCTTCTCTGACTTGACTTTCGTATTGTGCATACCTTTCCAATTGTCTCACTGTCTTCTGTTGTGTTTATCTGTCTACTCTTCGTGGCCATACTATACAGCTCAAGCATATTTCCTATCATCTGGTCTCTGGACTCCATTGCTGAGCAAACAAGGGGAATGGGTGCTTTCACTCATTCCAGCCTGTTCTCCACAAGCTTTCTGTTATAGAAGATTTGAAAAATTAAGGACTACTATTTCAGATCACCCTACAACTTGGTTCAAAAGGGGAAGTGGTATATATTCTGAGCTTTAATTGCTTCCTCCGGCAGTGTGACCAGGGAGACAACTGGTCATTCTGCAGCAATATCCTGTGTCTACACTAACTCCTCACAGAGCATCTATTTTGTCAAAAGAGCATGGTAGGGCGAGGCAGCAGTTGTGGCTTCCTGACTCGGACAGCATGGTGGCATGGGTTCTGAACCCAGCAGTAGTGGCATCACCTTCCACATTCTGAGTGACTTCTAGATGACTAAATAGGCAGTGGCTACTTAGACGTTCCAAATGTGCTGCATGGCCCTGAGCAGGATTCCTGTAAGCTTGCCTGGAGGTTTCTCTCCATTCCCACAGGCATCTCACTGCCCTCCAAAAAATTCCTTTCTGCTTAAACTAGATAGGAGTGGATTCTGCTCTGAAACTGAAACTAGACAAAAAGTACAGCCTCTGTTCCGGTTTTGTTAAATAGATCAATATCTTCACTTAAAGAAGAAAAGCAGACAAAGATACAATCCCCAGAACCTGCTATTTCAGTTCTGTTTCTAACTGCTAGCTGGTTGACCTGGGGCAGACATTTAACTAACGGTTACCCCAGCTCAGTTTTCTCATCTATAAAAGGAGAAAGTGAAACCAGATGATCACTCAAGTCCCCAACTCAAGGATTTGACATCCCAATGTCCTTTCCTTTTTCTAATTCTAGATTTATTTTTGCAATCATTTTTTTGTGTATGTACCATTTCTAGGGCTTAAACTCAGGGCCTGGGAACTGTCCCTTAGCTTTGGCTCTAGATGGTGCTCTACCACTTGAGGCATAGCTACACTTCCTGCTCTTTGGTGGTTAATAGAGGTAAGTATATCTCAGCCTTTCCCTGCCCTGACTGACTTTAAGCAAAAATCTCAGCCACTTGAGTAGCTAGGATTGCAAGTGTTAATAACTGATGCCCAACCAACTTTTACAATCAATTATAATATTATAAGTCCAAGTAAGTATTATAATCAGTAAATGATCTCATTCCAACTTAGTAACTTCTACTCATGTTTTGAGACACACTTGTCTCCTGGAGCTGAGCGTTATCGGTGCAGAATAGAAAAATGGGTGCTCAATGTGGGGATGGGGAGCCAGGGTGGTGAGCAACCCTCTCTACTCATTCTTCTAGAGGAGTGCTAGGGTGTTATTTTTGTGATTTATTTATTTTATTTGCTAGTCCTGGGCCTTGAGCTCAGTGCTGGAGCAATGTCCTTGGACTTTCTCAAGGTGAAAACTCTACCACTTGATCCTCAGTACCACTTCTGGCTTTTTTCTATGTATTTGGTACCAAGGAATCGAACCCAGGTCTTTGTGCATGCTAGGCAAGCACTCTAACCCTAGGCCAAACTCCTAGCCCTGTGATTTATTCTTTTTATGCAGAAAGTACCCATTACCTCTTTACATAATAGAAATAAATAGAACACAAATGCATCTTGATTTTTTTTTTTTTTGGCCAGTTCTTAGGCTTGAACTCCGGGGCTAGGCACTGTACTTGGACATGTTTTGCTCAAGGCTAGCTCTCTGTCACTTGAGCCCAGTGCTACTTCCAGCTTTTTTATGTATGGTACCAAGAAATCAAACCCAGGGATTCATGCATGCTAGGCAAGCACTCCACCACTAGGCTATGCTCCTGGTCCTACATCTTGTTTTAGGATATACCCCTGAACAATATCAATATGTTGAACATGATTATCTCTGTGGGTGAGACTTTTTAATTTTCATACTTTGTGGCATTTCCTAAGTCTACTACACAGCTGACCCATCCCACTCTGGCCTCTGTCCACACCTATATTAGGGATTTCCTGAGAAAGTTATGACTCAGAAGAAAATTATATCCATCCTCAAACTTGAATAAATGGTAACCAAATAAGAGACACAGGCAGGTAGGTCAGGGTGCTAGATGTAAGTAGGCAGATCAACAAACCCTAAAGAGATAATTTGTTAAACCACAACAAAAGGAGGCAGTGCTGAAAAAAAAAAAAAATCAATTGAGCCCAAGTAGAGCCAGAAGGCTCCAATTTTTTAAAAAAGTAAATCTTACCATTCAGAACTTTTTATTTTTTTGGAAGGGGCAGGGGCTCTATCATTAGAACCTGCTATCTGCTATTACCTAGAGCCTAATGTATGCTACATACACCACCCACCATTTTAATAAACATTCATTCATCGTTGCTGGTGATGTTGTTTTGTAAGACACAGTCCCATTATGTAGCCCAAGTTGGCCTTGAATTCATGATCCTTCTGTCTCAGACTCCAAAGTGCCAAGACTACAAGCTTGAGTAACCAGGCCAACAACACAATTCTCGCTCGCTCTTTCGCTCTATCTATCTATCTATCTATCTATCTATCTATCTATCTATCTATCTATCTATCTAAATATCTATCCAAATATCTATTTTTGTTGACTGTGGGGCTTGAATTCGGGGCCTAAGTGCTGCCCCTGAGCAATTCTGCTCAAGACTAGTGCTCTATCACTCTGAACCACAGCACCACTTCTGGCTTTCTGGTGGTTAACTGAAGGTAAGAATCTCCTGGATTTTCCTGCCCAGGTTGGCTTGATTTGGATCACAATCCTCAGATCTCAGCCTCCTGAATAGCAGGATTACAGGTATGAGCCACTAGCAGCAGACCACTCATGATTTTTTTTTCCAGTCCTGGGGCTTGAACTCAGGGCCTGAGCATTGTCATTGGGCTTTCTCAAGGCTAGAGCTCTATCACTTGAGCCACAGCACCACTTTCAGCTTTTTCTGCATATATGATACTGAATAATTGAACCCCAGTCTTTGTGTATGTTAGGCAAGCACTCTACCACTAGACCAAACTCCTAGCTCATGAATTTTTTTTTGGGGGGGGGGGACTTGAATTCAGCCTGTGTGCTGTCCCAGAGCTCTTCACCTCAAGGCTACAGCCCTACCCTAGAACCAAGCCCCACTTCCCTTTTCTATAGGTTAACTGGAGATAAGAGTCTCAGGTCCTTTTGTGCCCGGGGTTGGCTTTGAACCTTGATCCTCAGATCTCAGCCTGAGTAGCTAGGATTACAGGCGTGAGCCACCACACCCGGCTCTGGCTCATGAATTTTTAACTAAAGTTGATCTCACATTTTGGTGACATTATAAACTTGGAACATTTTCTTTACAGAAGCAATATAAGATAAATATATTTTTTAATGATTACACAAGCTCTCAAATGGAGCTCAAAATGACTCACATACATATATGACATTTTATGGACTGTTTTCATAATCACAAAGATTCAGAAGATATAATTTACTACATACATACATACACAAACATATGCGTGTGTGTATATATGATTTCCTTTTAAAATATAGGATAGCCAGACAGTGGTGGCTCATGTCTATAATATTAGCTTCTCAGAATGCTGAGATTTGAGGACTGTGATCTGAAGCCAGCCTGAGCACAAGAGTCCAGTAGACTACTATCTCCATTGACCAGCCAAAACTTCAAGTGGGAGCACAAGGCCCTAAGTTCAAGTCCCAATACCAGCACACATACATGTACACGTGTATGCATGTACGCACGTATGCATGCATGCATGCATGCACACACACACACACACACACACACACACACCATAGTCTTTAACCCAAAATTCCTGTCAGGCACACTATAAGGAAGAAGTTAGAGCTATTACAGGAGTCGTTTGATACAAAGATACATGATTTTGACTATACATGACTTAACGATTATACTTTGTGGACTACCAAATCATATTATAAGCCACAAAGTATAATCATAAGTCAACATACCATATAAATAAGAGCCATACCATGAAAACAAAAAGGTATATGACATGGGAAAAGATTCATAATACAAAAGTATACTGGTTTTGGCCAGGAGTTTGGCCTAGTGGTAAAGTGCTTGCCTAGTATGCACGAAGACCCGGGTTCGATTCCTTGGTACCACATACATAGAAAAAAGCCGGAAGTGGTGCTGAGGCTCAAGTGGTAGAGCTCTAGCCTTGAGAAAGTCCAAGGACAGTGCTCAGGCTCTGAGCCCAAGCCCAGGACTGGCAAAAAAAAAAAAAAAGTATACTGGTTTTGTGTTTTGTTTTGTTTTTTTTGCCTTGAGAAGAAGATGGAAGAAAATGCACCAAAGCCTTAATGACAATATCCAAAAGATAAATTATGGGATCAAGAGAATTCTTCCTTAGTTCCAATGATTTTTCAACGTTCTCCCCAAGTTGTCATGGGGGTAGCAATGTCAAAGGCAGAAATCAATATTCTAAATACACAAACTGTCAAGATTCTCCTTTCTGTCAATGCCCAAGCTCGAGTCAAGCACTGTTCTTCACAGTTCCATCTCATAATGTTATACCACAGCTGTCAGAACAGAATAAACATTGAACATTTGCCTTGTGGCAGGAGTACTATTTTATGCTGTTTTTTAAATTAACTTGGGTCATGAGCATTTGAAATGTGACTATTTTGTGGAACTGAAATTTACATAGAGTTCCTTTTTTAAAGCCCATTTAACCAATTAACAAGAAAACTTGGAGAATTTACTGAGCCTACCCTGGGTATGTCATGTACAATCACATAATAGATCTCACAGGATTCTCCTGGGGATCAAATTAGACCATTTTGTACTTGGGGGGAGTGGGGAGAGAAGATGCCATAGTGAAATACTATTATCAATAAGAGCTGGGCTATTTTGTGACTCCACTATGGGGTTGCTTAACTTGTGGAGGTCATTCACACCAGTTGCCATGAGATCTGTGCACCCTGCATCTCACTGCAAAGCTCTAAGCAGTTGAAATATGAATGAGAGAGCATCTGGTCCACATGAAAGGTCTAGAACCTTCTTCTGGGTCCAGGAACCCAGGCAATTTAGTGTTGCAGCTCACATGACTTAACTCAATGCAGTTGGTACTAAACTTTATCCAGCCATCAAAGCAGATAAAGCAGGGCCTCTACTGAAACCCCAACAGAAGCTGGTGGAGTTAACATCGCTGAGGATCTAGGGAGGTCAAATTCCCAAGCATGCCTACCCCAGGACTATGGCTTCCTTGGGCAAAAAAGTACATCAAGTGGCCGGGAGTTTGGCCTAGTAGTAGAGTGCTTGACTAGCATGCACAAAGACTAGGGTTTGATTCCTTGGTACCACATACATAGGGGGGAAAAAAGCCAGAAGTGGTGCTGTGGCTTAAGTGGTAGAGAAAACCCAAGGACAGTGCTCAGGCCCTGAGCCCAAGCCCAGGATTGGGGGTGAAAAAAAAAAAAGAGTACATCAGGGAGCCACATGGATGGCAGATTGGGGAGCAACCTGGGTACAAACAGTGAAAGTCAAAAGGATTTTTTTTTCCCTTTTTCTTTTCTTTTTTTTTTTTTTTGCCAGTCCTGGGGATTGAACTCAGGGCCTGAGCACTGAGCACTATCCTTGAGCTTATTTTTTCCCCTCAGGGATCGTGCCCTACCACTTGAGCCACACCACTTCCTGCTTTTTTATGTATGTGGTTCCAAGGAATCAAACCTGGATCTCTGTGCATGCTAGGCAAGCACTCTAACCACAGGCCAAACTCCCAGCCCAGTCAAAAGGATTTTTAAAAGGCTCCTTTCTCCCACCAGACATTAAGATACAATATTACAGGGTAGCACGTCTTCCATCAGGAAAGACATATGTACTCTGACCTTTTACTGACTCAAACTGTTCTTTTCCATAGTCTATCTAAATTTGTGAGGTTGTACCTAGTGTTTAAGATATTGTGAATAAAAAATACACACAGTAGCTCAGATAACAAGACCCTAGTGCCAAGGCAGGCCTAAGCAAGAAAAGGCACCCAAATTCCCCTTCTGCTAACCTTGGCTTTCACAGCTACCCAAATGATGGCTTGAAATTAACTCACTCAGTTAATAATTCAAACCCAGGGGCTGAGCAAGTTTTAACGTTTCCATGTTCGTTTACAATTAACCTAGCAACAGTGTTTTAAGGTGTTTGATTTTTAATTAGTCTATTGATTTACCAGCCTGGTTAATGATACTTTATTACTAGGCCCTTTATTCGGTCTTCTATTCTTGTTAAGGAAGGGAACAAGGGGTAACACTGGCTCTTTTCTCCTCTGCCTTGTCCCCTGTCCTCCTTCACTGAGCAGGGACACAATATGTCAAGGCTTGAAAGTGTGAATCCATATACCAGCATTCTGTGTGGCCTTGGGGAAAATGAGGCAACCTGTCTATGCCTCTATTTCTCTACTTGCAAAACAGGATGGCAGCCCTTTCCTGCAGGAACAGTAATAGACATTAGATATGACTCCTATGACCCTTGGCCAGACACAGATGGTGGGTCTCTTCCCTTCCTAACAAGTTCTCCACTGCCTAGACTCGAATCAGAACACAGCACCATCTTCTTTCCATGCAAAACCAAGAACAAAAGCTGGACTCTTGTAATCCTAGCTACATCTGAGGATCAAAGTCAGCCCAAACAGGAAAGTCTATAAGATTCCAATTAACCACCCAAAATGGAACTGTGTCTCAAATGCTCTAGTGCTTGAACAACAACAACAAAAAGAGCTAGGAGACAGCACCCAGACCCTAATTTAAGCCCTATAAAAGGCCCATAAATAAACAAACAAGAGTAGGTGAGAAAGTGCCAGGACCCACAGAACATCACCACAGAGAGCTCCATCCACACAGAAGATGATCTTTCCTAGCTCTTTGTTCCCAGGGGACACACAGGGTTAGAAGTCAAGATCTTTCTCTACTTTACTCAGAAACTACAGTCCGATTCTTCTCTACTTCCCCACAGACAGTGAGTAGTGGAACAGCACAGCAAGTGCCCATTGATACCTGCTGTGATTCTGGGATAGCCAAGAGGGTGGTATGGTGTGGATCACTGCAGAGACAACTGTGATGTCGCCATGCTACCAGGGCAAAGCAGACATGAGGACTACTTCAGCCAGCGCTTCCAGCATTGTTCACTTTTAAGTGAATAAGATGCAACCAGGCTTGGACATCCCTAATAGAGAAAATTCCACAGTATAAAATAACTTTCTGCCCTCACAGACTGAGGAGGATGGAAAGGCCAGTTTCACCAGGCAGTTTCATATTCCAGCTCTTTTCCACATGCGGATCCTTCCTTCTGGAATTTTTCTGCTGTCCTTATCTCTCTAGTAAGCTCCTATTCATCCTTCAAAGCCTAGGTAAGAAAATGCCCCCACCCTGCAACTCCCCACCTCCCAATCCCATGGAAATTCAAGGCTTCCACTTTGCTTGCTCACCTGGCCCTCTAACTTTAGTCACTCCCCAGCCCAGAGTTGAGACTTTTTAAACAAAATACATATTCTCATCAGAACAACAATTCCAAGACAGGTCTTGTAGTCTGGAAAGTTCCATGACATCTTCATAAAAGGAAGAGAAACAAAATCTTAGAATTGCTACAGAAAAAAATGTTTATAGCCAGGCATGGTGGTACATGCCATAATACCAGAAGTCAGAAGCCAAGGACAAGAAGAATAAAAATTCAAGGCCAGGCTAGGTTATATAGCAACCTTATTTCAAAAAGAAAAATGTTTATGCTTAAGGCTCACACCTGTAATCCTAGCTACTCAGGAGAGTAGAATCTGAGGGTTGAGGTTCTAAACCAGCCTAGGTAGGGAAGTCTATGAAACTCTTATCTCTGCTAAACTACCAAAAAAGCCAAAAGTAGAGCTATGGCTCTAGTAGTGGTAGAGTGCTAGCTTTGAGCAAAAGCAGCTCAGGGACCATACCCAGGCCCTGAGTTCAAGCCCCAGGGCCAGCACCAAAAAATATAAAAAGTATAGGCAGGGCTCAGTGGCTCACATCTGTAATTCTAGCTACTCGGAAGGCTGAGATCTGAAGATCACGGTTCAAAGCTAGCCCAGGCACTAAAGTCTGTGAGACTCTTATCTCTAATTAATCACTAAAAAACCAGAAATGGTGCTGTGGCTCCAGGGGTAGAGTGGAAGCTTTGAGCTGAAGGGCTCAGGGACAATGCCCAGGCTCAGGGGCAGGGTGGTAGCCTTGAGCTAGCTGAAGAGCTCAGGGAGAGCACACAGGCCCAGAGTTCAAGGCCCAAGGGCAAAGAGGGTGTGGGGGGAGAATAATACCCCTTTATAGACACCATGAAAAGGGGATAGCCAGATCTATAATTTGTAAAATACTTTTCTACTCTAGTTTATTCACTGGCATGAATTCATCCTCTGTATTCCAGGAGCTGCTTCAAGACAAGGTCTATCCTCTATTTTTCCATATTCCTGGTGTTCCACCTCATGAACTGCCTTTAACCTGCCTTCCTCTGAGCACACTCAAGCCCCAGGAACCCTCTGAAACCCACTCTGGCCACATGTCACTAGAAGAGAGCTTGCTGCCTATACTAGCTGCCACCAGCTTTCCAGACCACAGCATTGTGGGAAGAGGACAGTCCATCAGAAGTAACTGTAGGAGCTAGTGTGGTACATTCAGCTTCGGCAACATCCCCACCCTCTCTTGGAACAGAACTTCTCTGCAGATGAGCATCTGGGGACACATACTTCTGATGTGTATTCATACAATCTCTCCCTGGAGATCAACAGGGACCTTTAGGTACTTAAGTCTCCTATGTCTTTCCACAGGTCCCTTAACAAGCCTCTAGGGAAGGCCAAGGAGCCAGGCCTGTTCCTAGGTGACAGGAGACACCAGGGGCAGCATAAGAAAAGATGTATAGTGTGTTCCAACCCATGGAAGCAGCACTGTCTGAGACCCAAGTCTTTCTAAGTCCCCAGACAGAGCAGGAAGGTAACAGAGGCAGGTCTTGAAAAGACACAACTTTATCTGTATTCTACCTGGTCTAAGACAGCTTTAGAGTATTTTCCATCACCTGCCAGTTTCTCACTTATTCTCCTGATACAAATAAATTTTAAAAAAAACTGTATTAATGACAATTCAGAAAAATACACCCACACATCTCAGTCAGCAAGTGTGAAGCCATTCCCTTTGCATGGCTCTGTCTGCTGTATGAGAGAATGGAGAAGAAGGAAATGCCATCTTACACACTCCAACTTTAACCTGAGTGTGCCTTTGCAAGTCAGATTCGGGTAGCATTGTTTGAATACACTTTGGAGCTGGGAAAACAAGCCAATAGTTCAGAGGATCCAAAGCAAACTCAATCTGACAGCCACAGCCCTGATGGCTGCCAAGATTGATTGACTGGTTAGATATATTTAGATATGAAGGAGGAGGGGGATCAAACACTGCTGGGCCTCCCAACTCAAGAACAGTGTTTGCTAACGACAGACTAGCAAATAAACAGCCAACAGCCATCCAACGACATCATCTGGCATCCTGGGCATCGAATCCTCGCCTCCATAAACTACACAGAATTTCAAAAGCTTACCCACACAACTGCAGAAGGGGGGGGTGGGAATGGCAATTAGTAAGATGTATACTACAGAACCCCCCAATTATTTCTTAGAAATAAACAAATAAGCAAATATAATCTGTTCCTTTGCTCCCCAATCTCTACCTTTGTGTTCCCATTCTAGAGCAAAGTAAGAACCAGCAAAGACAAGGCCAAGGCTGCACAGTTAAGTCTTGGACCCTGGACTACTGCCTGGTCAAAGGATCTGTTTTAAATTTGGCCCATTCTACCACTAACTGTTGCATGTGGAGAAATAAAAGTTAGGGGTTTCTAGTTTCTTCTCTCTTCTAAGAGATGAAAACACCAACTGCGGGTAGGAATGGTCAGAGGTATTAATTACAGTCTCTGACACCAGGTGATGCATCTTGTAGGGAGGGGTAAAGAGTGGAGAAGAGCCCAGGCTAAGGACAAATAGACTCCAACACTGAAACTCGAAACTACCAGAGACCACAGACCTGAACAAAAACATTCTGTCTGTCTCAGTTTCCTCAAGTGAAATATCAAGATATTCTATTATCCTCCACTGGAAGGGTTCATTTATTCATTCAACAAACATTTACTAGCCAGGCACCGGTAGAACATACCGTAATTCTAGCTGCTCAGGAGGCAGAGCTCTGAGGATAGTAGTTCAAAGCCAGTCCAGGAAGGAAAAGTCCAAGAGACTCTTATCTTCAATTAACCACCTGAAAACCTGGAGCAGAACTATGGAGGCTAGTGGTAGAGCACTAGCCTTGAGCAAAAAAGGTCAGGACAACATCTTAGATCAGAGTTCAAGTCCAATAACAGGAAGGGAGAGAGGGAGGGAGGGAGGAAGGGAGTGAGAGAGGGAGGGAGGGAATTACTGAGTTTCTATGTGCCTATATGTGCTATAAAAGACACTGAGATGCAACAGGGAGTGTGGCGTAGTAGTAAAGCATTAGCCTAGCATGAGTCTCTGGGTTTAATCCCTATCACTGGAGTGGGGAGAATTATGACGACATCTATACATAAATAAAATAATGAATATGACAGGGTAAGCTATATAAAGTTCTATAACACAATCAGGAATGTAGTAAGTGCTTAATGCAAGGGAGCTAATCTTCAACAACACTATGTTTGGCCATAACCAGTTTCTCCCCCACCGTGTCCTTCCTCCTACACCCATCTCCTGATTCCGCTAGTACCGTGAGTATCTGGCACGCCATTCCCTCCAACTGAGGTCCTTCTACCCTCCTGCCCTAACTTCATGCCAAAAGGGCTCTCATGACACCCGCTGTCCTCCAGAGCCCTTATGGCATATTATGCATCCATCCACGTTGGTATCAGTGTAGCTTCTGTTCCTACACATCCCCATGGGGTCCTCTGCATTTGAAAGGGTGCTAGCAGGTGCTAATCTCACTTGGTGGCATGTATGAATGCAACTGCTCATGGGCCACACGCCTCCTCATCCCAGACTCAATGCTACAGAACGAGTGGGTCTTAATTTTTTTTTCCTATCAGCAAAATGAAGTTCAGGACATCAGGATACATTTCTCTAAACATGACTGGTTGTTTGAAGACACAAGTATTTTCTTATGAAATAAAAGTAGGTTACTTGGGTATTGACTACTAACAGGAAGTGTCAAAAGGTCTGAAAAACAGAGGCTTGTGGGGGCTTTTGTTTTTTTTTAAGACAGAATAAATTGAGAGTTTTGTTTGGGGCAATAAAAAAAAAAATCCTGTACCACAGAGGACAAAAGTCAACCATGCTAAAAAGTTTTTTTTAAAAAAAAGAATAAATAGCCTAAGCAGGTCTGAATAGCATATCCGGGTTGCAGAACAGAAAGGACATAAAGAGACCAAAGATAGCCTATTGTTCTGTTTTTAGGACAAGGCTCTATCTCTAATTGGGGCTCTCGGCTCACAGGACAAGGAGGGGACGTGTTTCACCTCTACCACTGAAGATCAATGCTGAGCTTCCGTGGTGTGCAGCATCTTCCCTAAAGGTGAAAGGGCAGAAGTGGGCAGGAGGAGCTTCCTGGAGGTGACAATGATTGTATGGGTGGAAATCAGGCTGAAATGCACGCCTGTTAGTAAAGCAGAGCCTTAATTTATCAATTAGCCGCCATCTGTGGATTGTGTTCCTTGAAATAATTGTTGAATTTGACAATGCAGTGCAGCTTTACAAAGTTTCTGCCATCCTTGATGCCGTTTAATTAAATTTCTGCACTTAACTTTGATTGCACTAAAAGCGCTGATGCCTTCCCCAGATTGAGTTCGTTGGCCACCTGCTGTGTTGGAGCCAAGCGTGTTTCCAGAGCATGGGGAAAGATGTATTTTCTTTTCTTTTAAGCCTACTCTTTTTGCAGCCTTCACCCAAAGGAAATCAGGTCTCCTGCTGCACAGAAGAGACTGCATCCCCCAGCCCTGCCAACCCAGCCTTTGGCTCAGCATCATCTACTCAAGTCTTTGTATCCTTTTACTGTGGCTCGTGAAGAGAGTTAACAAAGCAGAATTCTAGACCATTTGCAAATGCAGAGTGGTGGCTTAAAATAGAACACAATAATTATCACATAAAACAACCAAGAAAAAATTTCAGGTGGGAGCTGCTTCTGCCCCCTGCAAAAATCTACCTAGGCAGGAGTCTTACAGTCCAGCTAGCTGCCTCCTCTTTGACAGAGCAGCCAGGCTCATGCTTCATATTTGCAATATGTCCAAAGGCTAGTTTCTCATCCACCTGGCTTAAGAAAGACAAGGACACCCACCTACCTAGGGTTTGCTATCATTTATTATGCTTTGACTATGTCAAAAAAAAAAACCCCATCACATTAAACTACTATCCTTCTGTCTCTATGGATTTGACTTCTCTAGAAACCTCGTGTAAGAGGATTCATATAATATTACTCTTTTTTGGGGGGGGGTGGAGGGAGCTGGTTGATTTCACTTAAAATACTGTTTTCAAGACACATCTGTCACAGCCAGGAATAGTTGTACATAGCTGGATCCTAGCATTCAGAAAGTTGAAGCAGGAGGATGTTGAGTTCCAAGTTAACCTGGGCTACCTAGTGAGGCACTATCTCAAAAAAGAACAATTTTTTAAAAATTTACCTGTGTTGTCGCATGTGTCAAAATTTCTCTCTTATGATTGAACAATATTCCATTATATGCAATTACCACCTTTCTTTTCAGCCATGATTCATTTGCTGATGGGCATCTAGGTGGCTCTCCTTCTGGGTATTATGAATAACACTTCCGTGAACATCAGTGTACATGTATCTCTCCTAAGTTCCTGTCTTCACAGCTGTGTATGTATCCCTGGTAGCACTGCTGGGTCGCAACAGTACTTCTAGGAGCATGTTTCTACCATGGCTATATCATCTCACATGCCTACCACCAATATAGAATGGTTCTAGCTCCAATAGCTTCCATTTTAAAACAGAAATGTTACAATTACAATTCATATACTTAGGTTGAACACTACAGGCTTTTATTTAGTACAGATATCCTGTGCGTGTTATTACCTGAAGACAAACACTTCAATACCAACTTTTGTCAAGCTAAACTATCAATCAGTGTGGCATGTAAAGAGGAAAGGGCAGGGTAAGGGATGGAGAGTCAGCATGAAAAACAAACTTCAACTTGTTTTTTCCTAGAACCACATGACTTTCTAACTCAAAACCTCCAGTTCAAAAGATTTATGGACTTAAACTTCAGAACTATAAAATAAAATTCTCCGGAAATGCTGTTGCAACGGTCAGTGGATCATTACAGCATCCACTTAGCAAGTCAACAGAATTGGGTCAGACATTAATTGCCTCAGTGGGCCCCATGATACAGACAGGTGACTTCAACTTCTCTATTTGGGTAGATGTAGAGTTGGGGATTCATCTCAAGAATACCACTGGGGATGAAGCCTGATGTCTCTCCAAAACACAAGCAAAGCATACCCAACACAATTATAGAGCAAAATGCAAATGAAAATGTACATATAATTTAAATGTTTGTGACTAGTTCTGTTTCAGCACACTGTAGTTGGGTGTCCCCTCTTCCTTCCTGGGAATGAAAGTCAGTCTCATTTTGTTCAGAGACAACCCAACTCCATGGGGATCCAGAAGGTTTGTGTGGACCATCTAATAATTCCAGCCTAGGTACAGGTAAAGAAAGGCTTGCTCATTTTCAAAGGAAAAGTCAGGAGTATGTGTGGACGAAGTATTTCCCTTCCGGATGCCCAAGATAAATTCTGACTAGTCCAAGAAAGATCGATTTTGTCTATTTTCTAAATCTCAACAGGGATAATTTGTAAGAAAATGGAATTTTTTCATTATTCCGCATAAAGGTGGACCCATACAGGCACAAAATTACCTGCAAGAGAGATTTTATGTTAAGATTTGTTTGAATTTGAGACCCAGACAGGGAAACAGCTCAGGGGTACAGCATATGCCTAGCATGCTCTAAGACCTGGATTCTACTCCAAGTTCCAAAAATAATCATATAATAAACTCTGAATCGGGGGTTCAGAAAGCACATTGACAATTCACAACACACCCCTCACTGGGCTCACCCAAGATCTTGCTGAACAGCAGTAGGAAGCAAATGTCTAGAATTCCCCTGTACACTGAGTCTATATCCCATTTGTTACAATCTTAGAAAACTTTTTTTAAAAAGGGAACAATTTATGAATTTGTATGTCATCTTACATGGGGCAGACCAGCCCCATGTAAGGGGAATGCCAGTCTTCTCTGATTTTCTGTGCTGCAGAGGCAAGCACCAATAGAAAATTGTATGGACAAGACAGAAACATCAGAATAAGACACTTCACAGAGATCTGTGTATCCTGTACTGTGTGCACTGCCAGCCCCTGCCCCCCCCCCCACACAACCGTTCGGCCCCTCCAAACCCTGTCATTAGCCTCTGCAAAAATGAGTGTTATGCTGGGAGAGGTGGGAAGGGTCAATTACATGGCCAAATAGAGAAATGAGATGACACTTGTCTTGGCCTCTAGTTCTGTCATAAATTAACTTTTAATATCAAACAAAATGTTAAGATTCACTTTTCTCATTTTCTAAAAAAAAAAAATGTCTTGGTTGAAAGCCATAAGTTATTTTTTAAAAATATTTACTAGAACTAAGAAGCCACAGAAGAGTTGGTGCTAGTTACTTTCTCTTTATAGGTTTATACTAACATCCAGAAATCATACACACCTCAATGATACCAGATCAAACTAATTAGGATCCTATTGTGGGGAGGGATGTATGCAAGGACTGCATTGAGGATACGGGGGACCTCAGCTCTGCAGCTGGAAAATGAAGCCGGGATCCAGGTATTCATCCCCCACAAATCTCCAAGTCACTTTCTACTCAGCCCTAGTCTCCCCAGCAGAGCCCAAACACAGTAGGCAAGAACCCCTAAAGAGTTGAGTACTTGTCCCCAAAACTAGAGATGCTGAGGGGAGGAAGATGCAAAATTATAGAAGAAAAAATGGTTTCACTCAGTGTATCCACAATCCTTCATAAAGCAAGGCAGGGCATCAATTCCACCCATACACAAACAGCAGTGTACACCGACAATGGCATGCCTGCTTCTTTCCCTAAGCCATAAACCTCATTCATGGAAGACAAGGCTCCTCCAAGGGGCTAGAGACATAGGGACAGTGCTCCTGAAACCACTCCAAACAGAGTAAAAGTCCAATCTCCAGCACCTCCTCATTTGCTTCAAGCATCTACTTTCTCACCATGCTCAAAGACAAAAAGCTTTCTAGAAAAGTACCTACAGCACTTTTCTGGTGCTGAACACAGGGACATCATGGGGGAGCTTTCTAAGTGATAGGGTAAAGAGTTTCCCAGAATACCCCCAAATCAAAGGTGTCCAGTGACATCAGACTGTGGGCTTCACAGCTAAGGCAATGTGCTAGGAGAGAAGTCATAGGGAATTAAGAATTAAACTCACTGGGGCCGGGAGTTTGGCCTAGTGGTTAAAGTGCTTGCCTAGCATGCACGAAGACCCGGGTTCGATTCCTTGGTACCACATACATAGACAAAAGCCGGAAATGGTGCTGAGGCTCAAGTGGTAGAGTGCTAGCCTTGAGAAAATCCAAGGACAGCGCTCAGGCCCTGAGCTCAAGCCCAGGACTGGCAAAAAAAAAAAAGAATTAAACTCACTGCAAACAAAAGCTGAGAGGCCCACCTTATTAGAAGTATTAGCTCAACAACAGAGACATTCTAGGACAGGCAGCAGGGCCTGGGGCTCTGCGGGGGGGGGGGGGGGGGGAGATGATGTCACAGCATGGTGACCACAGAATGGTGACCACACAGCATGGACAGCAGATAGGTTGGCTGGGTACCTACCACACAATTCTAATACCACTGTAACCTTTCCCTAGGGCCTCAGAGAGCCCACTGTACAGGTAAAAGAAACAAGGTTCAACTGGGCATATTCTTGCCCAGAATTCCCAAGGCTGGGAACTAGATTTGACACCCTTGTCTTTTTCTGACTTCAAGAACCCTAAAATGTAACTCCTGGCCTATCCTCTATCTCCCTTGAAGCTGGATTCATATTAAGATTAAAATATCCACAGAATCAGAACACAATGTGCCACAGTTGAAGGACTGAGATCACTTTAATGGGTGCTTCCCAGTTGTTTTCCTATGCCCTCACTCTCAAGCAGTGACTCTAATGGGTTCAGGTAGGGATGGAAAACCTGCCCGCCAGGAAAAAGTGAAAGTCATGGCTGTTGAGATGGTCGGGCTGCTTGGAACCCTGGTCCCTAAGGGGCTTTGTGAATGGACACAAGTGCCCTCCAGAAAAGTACTAGGATCACCCTAAAGGATGCTCTTTTATTTTTCCTCCATTCTTTGAGAACATGTTTATATTTTAGTTCATCCACTTTAAGTTCTATACAACTGAAAGTGATGCTCTGAATGCCATAGTTCCTTTACTTGTGCCTTTACTTGTGTCATTAGGCCTGGTACTTCAGTATACACAGAATTTTTCGCCCTTTACCTCTTTTGGCCACTTATGCATGCAATGAAAGCTTTGATTCAATGAGTCTCCAAGGTCAGCTCCAAGCTGGGATGATAGGGATGCACTGTCCCACATTCCCCTTCCAAATACCTCACTTTTATATCCTTCTTCTCCAATCTTAATCCTCCAAAGACCCTTGTGTTGAAGTGACCACTTCCCAGGGTTAACACTGGCCCATTTGGTGCCTTTGTTCAAGGAGGAAAAACATTCCTCCACCAACTGGTTCCAGTCTCACCTCAGCAGACTGCAGTTGATGCAGGTCCTGGCCAACACTGCAGCCAAAACACCCCTGCCATCTTCATAAAAGCCAACTGCAGCCCAGAACCTGGCCTGGAGACACATGCCTGATGGAATCTTTCTGATTCCACAGCAAACAAATGCTATCCAGACAGAAAAACAAACCTCATTAAGTTCTGTTTTTCCCTTTTCTTGCCCACGTTAGTCTCTAAGCTTTCACAGATAAAAATAATGCCAAGGTCTGCAACCTAGAACCTACTGAAGCCAAGCCCACCAGTGGAGATCCCCCAAAAGACAGTCCCATGAAGTACTCACTGAACACCATGCAGGGAAATAGCAAGGACAGTGTGACCTGCTGACCCCAGAAGGGAGATCGACATGTAGGAACTCTAACTGTACTAACAATTAAGCCCACTGAGGTCAAAGGTGAGGCACCAAAGACTCAGTCAAGGGACTTGGCAAAGCACCTTTACCACACCCAAAAAAGATGAATTTATTAATCTGAACAGCAAGACTTTCTCCCTTGAGTATACATGCCCTTCCTGTTTACTGATACAATCTCTGAAAGAAAGCTCAGTCCTCTAACTGGAGAAAGGCGGACAACAAAAGCCCCTCCACTGAAAAATCAAGTTGGGCAGGTCGTGATTTCACCTTTCAGTGAACAGGATGTGGTCACAAAGGCCTGTGGCATAGTTCCCACTGTCGTCATCATTAATAAGTAAGCGGCCTGGGCCTGCGTCCTTGCCCTCCAAGCACAGGGATGGAGCTGAACAGGCACAATCCAGCACCCTGAGAGGCGCCAACTCTGACACATAGTGGAGAAGATCTGGAGGCCTCTGCTTGTCCATGTAGAATGTGGGTGGCTGAACTTCAGAATCCTTCACCAATCCCTTCTTACAGTTTGCCACAGGCTTCCTGTGTGCCATAGGTGGCACACCCTATTTCCTAGGACCTTGGGGTTCTGGAGCTTCAAGCCATTCAGAAGCTGTCAGTGGGAAGAACAGAAATTCAGAACTTTAAACAGAAGGTAGGAGCAGCAGCAGCCATGGTTTGCTGCTTAGGGAGGGAAGAGTGTCTTTGTGCTTGTGAATAAGGCTGTCCTGGAAAAGAAATGGGGCCAGGCTGGCTTTGTTTTCTCAGGAAGGTCAGAATCACTAGAGAAAGAGGTAGGCCCAATACTCTTAAGACAGGAAAAACCAGCCCTAAGGACGGAGAAAGGTTCCCCTGAATGATGGGTGGAGGTATGATGCTGACCTATCTGCTGGCTGACCCAAAAGAGCCACACAAATTTGTACACAAACAAGCAAACACAAAACCCCAAAGCAAAAGCATTCAAAACCAAAAGCACCTGCTAATCACCTGTTTTAATTTTTTCCCCTTCTTCTTAAATTAGCTGCAACTAAGAATTCTCAAACTCTCAAGTACAATACACAGCTTAACATTTTCATACATCTGTAAAACCACTAAGTTAAATCCCATTACAAAAGACTCTAGCTTATAAAAGAGCAGTTCAAATACAGTTCTTATCAAATACAAACAATGGAAACTGATTTAGGCAGAGAACATCAGTCACTGGAAATTAACATTTGAAAAAAAATTTTACATTAAAAACCATCTGTGTATTGAGATGGTGCACTCTGCTGAACCACAGGCCTAATTATGGAACCAGGAACCAAGGCATTACATAGTAACACATTAAGTTGTGTTTTCCTCTTCCTTGAGTGTAGCTTAAATCTAATCAGAACATGTTGTCCTTTCTTCCCTATAAACCTAAAATAATGTCTATGAGTCTGAAATAATTGCTAAGAGAACTGTGCTTTGCTGAAGACAAAACACAACTTGTCTTGAGCTGGCTCTCCCAGATCAACTCCAACTAAGGACTTCTGCTGAAGGTCATAAATATCAAAAAGATAAAAATGAAGAAACATGGCTGCTCTGAAAAGAGAGATACAAAGAAAGGAGATCTAATGTATGTAGGGAATAAGGTCCAAATTAAAATATAACCTTAGCAGGGCCCTGATGGCTCACGCCATCCTAGCTACTCAGGAGGCTGAGATCTGTGAATCACAGTTCAAAGCCAACACAGGTAGGAAAGTCTTATCACCAATTAATCACCAGAAAACCAGAAGGGGCACTGTGGCTCAAAGTAGTATAGCACTAACCTTGAGCAAAAGAGCTCAAGGACAGCACCCAGGCTCTGAGTTCAAGCCTCATGGCCACCAAAATACATACACACCCTTAACTTTTTCTTGTCCCCGTAATTCTCCCTTTAAAAAGGAAAAAAAAAAAAAAAAACAGTACTATCATCTACATAGCACACTACATTTTCCCAAATGCTTAGGAGATAATTTGAGCCATTCCCCCAGTAATTGGATGATGAGACTATCAGGAAACTGAGTGTTAGTACAGTTTAAGTGATGTATCCAGCCAGTCACAAAGCAAAAGGCAGACCAAAGCTAGAAACCTTGACCCACTGCTTCTCAAATCAGCCTTATTGCTTTGTGGGGAAGAAGTACGGGAAGAAAGGTAATCCGGGCCTTGGAGCAAAAGAATCATGAGTTCTCAACAAGGGATCATCAGTACCCCACATGTGATTTTATTTATGTATGTTGGTTTCTTTGTGGTTGGAGGACAGGGAATGGTACTGGAATTTGAACTCAGGACTTCGGCTAGGCTCTATCATTTGAGCAAACCTCCCCCCTACCATCTTTTTATTTAATTCATTTTTCAGATAGGGTGTCAAATTTGGGGGGGCTTTTTGTTCGTTTTTTGTTTTTGCCTGAGCTGGCCCAGACTGAGATGTTCCTACATATAGTTCCTACATAACTGGAATAACAGGTGTGTACTACTGTGCCCAGTTTATTTGTTGAATGTGGTTTTGATTACATTTTGCCTAAGTTAACCTCAAACCACAATTCTCCTGATCTCCATTATACATGTAGCTAGTATTATAGATGGGAGGCACCACACCTGCCTTCATAACTGTATTCTGTGTGTGTGTGTGTGTGTGTGTGTGTGTGTGTGTGTGTGTGTGTGTGTGTGTGTGTGTCCTGGGGCTAAAACTTAGGGCCTGGACATTATCCTTGTGCTTCATTTTCCTCAAGGCTAATACTCCATCCATCACTTGAGTGAGGCACGGCACTATTCCTGGCTGTTTTGGTAGTCTAATAAGAAAGGTGAGTTTCACAGACTTTCCTGCCTGGGCTGGCTTTGAACCTAGAGCCTTAGATCTTAGCCTTCAGAGTAGCTAGGATTAAAGGTTTGAGCCATCATACCTGTTCCTTGCAATCAATACAATCATAATTTTTTTTTTTTTTTGCTAGTCCTAGGGCTTCAACTCAGGGGCTTTCTGAAGGCTAGCACTCTACCACTAGGCCTCTCCAATGGCAAGACCCCAGATGAGAATGGAAGATGGAAACATGGAGACCAAAAAAAGGCAGACATTAGACACACATTGGTCTATCTGCTCTGCACTCGTGTCATGGGGGAAACAATATAGTTCTCAGAAGGCTCTCAATGGAGACAGGTCCAAGAACTAGGTATGTGATGTCAGCAGAACCAATCAGTAAGCGATCCAGGGAAGTGATATGCAAATACAGAAAGAAAGCAGAACCATTCCCATTTTAGTAGCCAAGCCGGCAGGCAAATCCAGAACCCTGATGGTCATCTTCTCCAATTCCTAGACACCATTTATGGGCAACAGAAGGGAAAGAGGCCAACACAGAGAGAGGAGGAAAGATGAGGAATACAGAGACACATGATGACATCATTAGCTAGCTTCTGGACCCAGCCTTGACAAAGCCAGGAAAGTCCTTGAACTTAATAGTTGCACAGGCCAATATTGTTACCCCTTTCTTCCTTGAGCACCTCTAAAAATGTGTCATTTGCCACCAAAAACTTCCTGAGTCATGTGTGATCCAAAGACAATCATAAATACACACTGACCACAGAATCTACATTTTTCAGTCTGTATTTTCAACACTGTTCTAATACTCCATAAAGCCATTTCCATCCTTGCCTTCTGGAGTTAACTTTACCCAGCAGCTTCAGTGTTCTTCAACATTAATCATAGTACAATGCTCTCTGGCTCCAAGCCTTCCCACCATGTCCCATCACAAGATCTTCAAAACAGAAACTTCAAGGTTTCAATTCTTCTTCCTTCCCAGTCATATCCTGCCCATCACAGCCACTCAGTTCCCATTAGCTCCCATTTTCAAAACTTCTTCCTGCCTAAAAGCACTCATCTGCTTGCTTCACACAAAGCTTTGGGGATGTGGAAGGAAGTTTCGTCCCTGAACTCTGATCTCTATCCACACAGCACCTCTTCATCTGCTTCCTGTTGCTATGGCAAAGTACCTGAGGTCCAGGAATGTATAAAGTGTAGTTTATTTGGCTCAAGGATATGAAAGCTGGGGAATCTAAGAGCATAGTGTCATTTGTTCTTTAGCTGCTAAGAGCCTCCTGGTGTATTACAACATGGCAGAGAATATCACATGACCAAATGACCCTGCTCAGGCTTTGCATCTACCTCCTGCTCAGCCACTACTGCTATCATAGGGCCTGACCTCAGGGCCTCATCCAATCCTAATTCCTTCCAAAGGCCTCACCTCTAAAAGTCATTAACATTTGAATTTGGAATTTAATTTCTCAGGCTGGAACTTTTGGGGGACACATAAAAACCACTGCAAGGGCTTAGAGGGGTGTCCTCAAACAGCTCTTCCATCCTATATATATATCCCTTTATTCAGCTCAACAATAGCACTCAACAATATCTGGAATCCTACTGCATCTCTCCAACCAGAATGTAGGATCTTCCAAGGTACAGATTGTGATTGTGATTAACTTCTTCATTCTAGACCCCTCCTCCTACTGCTACTTAATAAACAAAAACAATTTCCCTTATGATAGCATCCAAACATCTCCTTTTAGATGCTCAAACAAGGCACAGCAAGAAATTTTGGGCTATTTTATATTCTAGGCTTAGCATCCCAAAGCCAAGATTCCTAGGCTGTGCTACTGTGTTAATGGTGAGTCATATCTGGAATGCTGTCTAGTATTATATAACCCATAAACTGAATATATATATATATATATATATATATATATATATATATATAGGCCAGTCCTGGGCTTCAACTCAGGGTCTAAGCAACATCCTTGGGCTTTCGCAAAGCTAGAGTTCCACCACTTGAGCCACAGCATTCCCTTTCCAGCCTTTTCTATGTATGCAGAACGGAGGAATCGAACGTTGGTCTTTGTGCATGCTGGGCAAGTACTCTATCACTAGGCCAAGCTCCTGGCCCCTAAAAATACTTTTTTTGATGGGGAACAAGACACGTGAAAGGGTATCAATATATGTGAATTAATGCACCTTTTATCTGGCAAATATCATGTAACCCTTTTATTAATTACAATAAAAAATATTTTTAGGGGCCGGGAGTTTGGCCTAGTGGTTAAAGTGCTTGCCTAGCATGCATGAAGACCCGGGTTCGATTCCTCGGTACCACATACATAGAAAAAAGTCGGAAGTGGTGCTGAGGCTCAAGTGGTAGAGCTCTAGCCTTGAGAAAGTCCAAGGACAGTGCTCAGGCCCTGAGCTCAAGCCCAGGACTGGCAAAAAAAAAAAAAATATTTTTACTGAAAAAAATAAATACTTTTTTTGTAATCCTGGGGTTTGAACCCTGTTTCATGCTTTCTAGGGGAGGTAAGCTACTATTGGTGATACCTCCAGTCCTATTTTTTTACTGACTTTTG
Organism: Megascapheus bottae; assembly: GCF_031878675.1. Classification (NCBI taxonomy): domain Eukaryota; kingdom Metazoa; phylum Chordata; class Mammalia; order Rodentia; family Geomyidae; genus Megascapheus; species Megascapheus bottae. The sequence continues at coordinate 41,495,712 of NC_143525.1, read as the reverse complement.
GGGGAGAGGGGGTTGGTCATGGGGCTTGCACTCTGGGCAGAGCTCTGTCCCTGAGCTCTTCAGCTCAAGGCTAGTGCTCTACCACTTGAACAATAGCACCACTTTCAATTTTCTAAGGGTTCATTGGAGGTAGAAGTCTCAAGGACTCTTTGTGCCCAGACTGGCTTTGAACCCTGATCCTCAGATCTCAGTCTCCTGAGTAGCTAGGATTACCAGCATGAGCCACCGGTACCTGGCTTGATTATTTTTGAAACAAGATTTTATTTTCTGCCCAGTAACATACCTGGACTACAATCTACCTATTTTAGGCTTTCTGTTCTTGCTAGGATGACAGAAGGACATAGTTGTGGTCAGATTCCTTCCATAGAGTCCTGGAAAGTTTTTTGCATTCTAGGCTGGCCTGGAACCTCAATCCTCCCAATCTCAGCCTCCCATGTAACTTGACAGGATGGGTATATGGCCCCTGTATCTAACTATGAGATGAGGAGGGTTCTCAAAAACGTTTCTACCAGACCTGGCCTCAAACTGTGATCCTCCCAATCTCAGCTTCCCAAGTAGCCAGAATTATTCATGTGAGCAACCAACTTCTAACTGAGGATTGTTTTTTTCTTAATAGATAAACATCTATAATTGTAATAGAAAATAGTACCTCTGAGATTCAATTCAGCAAAACATTACTTTTCCTATAATAATACTCTTTTTTTTTTTGGCCAGTCCTAGGACTTGAACTCAGGGCCTGAGCACTGTTCTTGGGCTTTCTCAAGACTAGAATTCTACCACTTGAGCCATAGAACCACTTCTGGCGTTTTCTATGAATGTGGTACTAAGGAATCAAACCCAGGTCTTTGTGCATGCTAGGCAAGTATTCTACCACTAGGCCAAACTCCCAGCCTCTAACCGTTCTTTTTGATAGCAAGCTTGTATTACAAAAAAAACTGTTTACAATTATTATTTTACTTCAAATTTCATCAGTGAAATCTCTATGTGTAATTTTTTAAATCTCTGTTTTTAGCACCTATGTAACAGCTTCAATATGGATTCTTTGCTGGTGAATCTTAAAATATTTACTATCTGGCCCCTGTACAAAAAAAGAAAAAGAGTTTGCCAGCCCCTGGCAGAGTCAAGGTAGGAAAAGAGACTGAACAAGCCAGTCCAACCCCAACACCATCCAGGAATAATTATTAATGACGAGACAACAGGACTGGTTATAAGTTGTTGTTAATGTCCTGGAACCTAGGGGAAAAAAATAATCAGATTAAGTCTGCCACCAAATGCTCTAAGACCCTGAGGAAGAAATAGATATTTCTGTTCAGCAAATACCCCAGTAGGGATAGATGAAAGGCCATCACCAGCACTAACCTCCACCCTACTCCCTAAATGACTAACAGGGAAAGCAACTGTCTAGGGTATACCTTAGAATCTCTTAGAGGCTTTTCTATGCATTCCTAGCAAAACCGTACATAACTGTACCAAGGCCTGCCATTAGCTACATGTTCAAGTGTCCTTCAGGACATAGGGGTCCTCGCATAATCCCAATATAACCCAGAAGCTCTTGGAAGCCAGGTCAGATCAACCCACAGGCTTCCTCTAATGCAGAAGTCACCAGAGTGCCTGCTCTAACTTCAACTAGAGCAATGGGCCAAAGCTAAAATCCACCCTATCTTGGCCAGCAAAGGTAAAAGAAACCCAGGAGTCCCAACTCTAATCTGGCCTGCCCAGACACAAAGGAAGGAAACGTGTTCTTCTCTTGAGGGGACCACCTTAAGGTGCTGTCTGGGAAGAGGTGGGCCGCTAGGCTGTTGATATTCAATCATCACTAAATGACTCAACTTTCCAAAAATAAAAAGTGTCATAGTGAGAAGTTCTCCATCTTGACTTTTCTTTCTGGCTTCAGCAAAAGAAAGCTGACTGTGCTGCAGAGAACCCATTAATTTTTTAAGTATTTTTTAAAAATTGCAAACATCACCCTCACCCAGTGCAGTCATTGCTAATTTCCTGCTTTCCACACCCTGATCTTTAACACCACCCTGTGAAACAAACTGCTGAGTGCCCAGGAGGGCTGGAGTAGAGAGAACAGCTTAAGAGAAGGCCTGGGAGGAACCCTTCTGGCCAGAATGCAACCTGAGGGCCCCATCCAAATTCAGTCCTCACAGAGCAGGAAGAGACAGAAAAACCCTGACAGAAGGATATGACTCCTCAAGGCCCAGTAGCAGGTGAAATCAAGTCACAATCCTACAGGGCTCTCTGACTCTCCTTCCCACTTTGCCCTTGGTCTCTCAGCCAGGATTCCTCAACAACTGACAATCACAGGCTACGTAGAAGAACAAGAGATTCCATGCTTGCTGTCTCTGTGGGCAAGGCAAGCATGAAGAATCCTACTAAGAATGAGGGACTCTATGGTATTGCTAGGCTTTCTGCATTCTGGAGGTACTCCATGTATCTTCTATTCTGTTAGAAATATTTCTGCTTGGGCCGGGAGTTTGGCCTAGTGGTTAAAGTGCTTGCCTAGCATGCATGAAGACCCGGGTTCGATTCCTCGGTACCACATACATAGAAAAAAGCCAGAAGTTGTGCTGAGGCTCAAGTGGTAGAGCTCTAGTCTTGAGAAAGTCCAAGGACAGTGCTCAGGCCCTGAGCTCAAGCCCAGGACTGGCAAAAAAATAAAAATAAAAAAAAATAAAAAAAGAAATATTTCTGCTACTTCATGTGTTTATGTGTTTATAACACATACTTATTAAAGAATGGATGCTGAAATTTAAAAGCAACAACACAAATTGAGGGGCTCATGTCTACCACCTAGGAGCCCATTTACCTGATTTCATTCTATTCCTCCAAGGTCCAGGTCCTGTTTCTCTCCTATCTATCTCCTCTCTGCCTCTGTTCAGAATTGTGAACTCCAGAAATGTAAAGAACATGGATAGTATCCTTCCCTATCCATGCTTTTACTGTTCTACAGGTAACCCTGATCCAAAAATATTACTTGGAAAATTCAAGAAAGAATTCATTTATTATAGTACACAGTTAAAATTGTTCCATATCATTATTATTAAACTTATTGCAACTAATTTATTTAATTGTATAAGTATATATAGGAAGAATATACTGTATAACACTTAATACTGGGCCGGGAGTTTGGCCCAGTGGTAGAGTGCTTGCCTTGCATGTATGAAGACCCAGGTTTGATTCCTCGGTACCACATACATAGAAAAAAGCTGGAAATGGTGCTGAGGCTCAAGTGGTAGAGCTCTAGCCTTGAGAAAGTCCAAGGACAGTGCTCAGGCCCTGAGCTCAAGCCCAGGACTGGGGGGAAAAAAAAAAAAAAAAAAAAAACAAAAAAAAACCTTAATACTATCCATTCTCTGGTGCATCCAAGTTTCCTAAGATAACGAGGACTACTGCAAACAGGGCTAATAGCCACAGATTTCTCTACTTGGACAGGGGAAGTGCCAAAGTAGATCCAGGTCTCAAAACAGAGTGGTGGCACAAGACTCCATACAAGGATGATTCTCAGGGAAGCCTGCTAAAAAAAAAAGTCACTATCTGGATTCGTGGCTTCATTGGGCCAAAATCTGCTGATGGCTCCTATATGCTGACACTATACTCCGGGGGTGAGAGAAAAGCCCTACCTTCCTAAGGCTCCTTTGGAGGCTTCCCAACGCCTCTTGGGTTTTAAAGGGGCACAAAATGAACAGGTGGCTCACCCTGTACCTTCCTCTCATTCGTTGCCCACTCACTGGTTGTCACTTTCAGCTCTCAACCATTCAGTCCATCAATACAAACTGTGTGGTCAGGCCCTGCACCTGGGCCGGGGGGCGGGGGGGAACGACTCAGGATTCCATGCAGAAGAGGCTGAGGAACAGCAGACCCTGAAGTGGGAAGCCTTCCTACAAGAACTCTAACTCTGCTTAGATGGTGTGTCAATCATTGGCTGAGGACAATGGAGAGTAGAGTACGACAAGCCCATGTACCCATACTCTATGACAGGCCATGAGGACATGGAGTAAGGCGTGGCTGTCCTTGCTGACACTGCCCTTCCACAGCGAAGTTATGGAAACTCTCCCCTACCCTACCTCCCAGCCACATCTGCTCTGCTCTTCTCTGTTCCTGTGCCTTATAAGCCCACCCTGCTAGAATGCAACCCCTGGGCATCCTCTCTCCAGCTTCTGGGTGGAGCTGACCAGTGAAAGTCAGCACTGGGAGAAGAGAGGAGGAGAGAAGTTGGGGCATTAAAGTCTAGTTTCCTCTTGTTGAGGTACATTCCTCATCTACAGCTCCCATGAGAGACCTTCCTCACAGTCCAGGCCCAGTCAGTGGCCCTCTTCAAGCTCCTTTGGCCCTATGAGCGGTGACTGCTTAGCACCATTGGGCCCATTATCACTCCTTGTTGAATTGCTACCCCTGTGCACACTTTTGAGTCCTTGCAATGATTGAGATGTCACCTGGCTGACATGTGGCAGTGGGTATGGAGTCTCAGAAGTACCGTGGGCAATGACAGAGACAAACAGAGCAAACACAAGCGGGCACCGGAAACTAGGACAGTGTTAGGAGGGGACACCTATGCTGACTAAGCAAGATGGAGGGAAGGGCATCTGAGGTCAGGGAGCCCTCTCAGCACGGGCAGCTGGCAGAGCAGGCCCTGCCAGCAGAGCAGAAGGATGGGTGAGGAGAGATTCAGACAGGGCCGGGGATGAGGACACATGTGACGGCAGCAGTTGGACTCAATTCTGAAGCAACAGCAATCTCTGGGGCCAATCCTAGGGTGACTGTATCCAGTACCTCATGTGTTTCCAGGCACAACCCTCCCCTAGGCAAACTGGAAACTGGCATTTGCTTAGGACAAATAAACATAATCCCTAAAATGGTTATTCCAGAGCACCATGTCTGGAATGTAAGGCAGAAAAATAAAAGCTATCAGACCATGAAATATGGCTCACAGTATTATCCTCCTGTCAATACACACACACACACACACACACACACACACACACACACACACACACACACACACACATGCGCGCGCACATTGTGGCACTGTTAACAGGATGGGAGTATTAACAGCCTCAGGTGAAAACACACTAGTCATTAACAACAGATTTTTTAGAAGATTACAACCAAAATAACTATCATTGGAAAACTTGAGTTACTTAATATAAAGTGGCTCCATATGGTTCATTTATAATTCACGCGGTCTCAGTCAGCAAGAAACCTCTAAGACAGCATCTACTACAGTCACTAGATGTGCTTTAATTCTTCTAGAAAAGGGCAGCAGAGGCAGGAAATACTCAAGAGATGAATTCTGAAATGTTCTTTGGCTTAAAATTTAACCTCTTAGCTGGGCGCTGGTGGCTTTTATCTCTAATCCTAGCTACTCAGAAGCTGAGATCTGAGGATCATGGTTCAGAGTCAGCCCAGACAGGAAAGTCTGTGAGACTCTTATCTCCATTCAACGAAATATTCAGAAAAAGCCAGAAGTAGTGCTGTGGCTCAAGTGGTAGAGTACTGGTCTTGAGCAAAAAACTCAGGGACAGAGCCCAGAAACAGCACCACAAAAGGGGAGGGGGAAGGGGAAGGGGGGGAAGGGGGGGAAGGGGGAAGGGAGAGAGGGAGGGAAGGAGGGAAAGAAGGAAGGAAGGAAGGAAGGAAGGAAGGAAGGAAGGAAGGAAGGAAGGAAGGAAGGAAGGAAGGAAGGAAACAAATTAGCTAGCTTGCTCTTGGCTTCCTACCCACTTCTTGGGGTTTTTAGATAGATATACTCTAGAGGATGGCTCTACAATTAGTTTCTAACATGCATCTTTTTTTTTTTTTTTTTTTTTTTTTTTTTTGCCAGTCCTGGGCTTGAGCTCAGGGCCTGAGCACTGTCCTTGGACTTTCTCAAGGCTAGAGCTCTACCACTTGAGCCTCAGCACCACTTCCGGCTTTTTTCTATGCATGTGGTACCGAGGAATTGAACCCGGGTCTTCATGCATGCTAGGCAAGCACTTTAACCACTAGGCCAAACTCCTGGCCCCAACATGCATCTTTTTGATGAGCTCATCATGACCAGTGTCACAAACAGTTCCTTGTGTTTCTTTGCTGCTGGCAGATAGGTTAGGACACAAGTATGTGCCCCAACCAATATGATAAATGATGGAAGGGATCTATTCATCCATTTACTTTATAGATCTTACACAGGAATGGATACCATTCATCCATCTAGGGCCCATCATCCCAGCATTTCATTTTACTAACTCTTCTATATTCTTCCCCCAGCACACTTAAGGGACACACATGTAAAGAACATCCTTGTATTCTTTAATTGCTGTCAGGATCCCTTGTAAATGTTAATTAAGGAGCTGATTTAAATGTTACTCAAGGACTATGTCCAATGTGTTTGCTGTGATCTTGCTATGAGTTCTCTCTGTCCCCCACTACCAGCTGTGCCCCCTTTTAATGAGCTCACGACACAGTCATGCTCACACACATGTAGCACCTACATTCCCCACACCTTCCAAATCCCCAGGCTGCTGAGTCAGGATTCAGACAGCATTGACCACAAAAAGGAAAAGACAGTGGGCAGAGGAGAATGACATCAGTAGGAAAGGGAGGATATTCAGTGGAGGCATCAAGGAACCACAGTGGAAGGTCAGCCTGAGACTGCTCTACTCAGAAACTTCAGGAAGGCTTCTCAGAGTCCCCAACTATCTCCTTGGCCTACTGACCAGGACTGGAAGCGAATGAACTTCTTAGTCTCTAATTTGAAATAGAAGGCTTAGAGGCAAAGGCATCTCAGAGAACTGAGACTAACCAGCATAAAAACACCAGATCTTTCCTAATTCTAACAATTCCAGAAGCTAAGAAGCCAGAGCTGAGAAAGAGGAAGGGATGTGACTTGAGGCAATTAGGATACTAACTACATTACCATTTCTCCCATGAGGTATCTTCCCCAGGTTCAAAAGGGACCTGGACCTTATCTTTCCAGTGTTTGTGCAGTGGCCCCTGTCCCAGGGTACAACCCCTAGCATCACCTCCTGTATCACCTCACACTCAGTATCACAGGGGTACAACCAAGCAAGAAGACTAATGGAGTGGATTCAATTCTTCCTGCAGCAGTGTTACTCTCTCCCCTTTCTGCTGTAATGCATGCATCCACAAGTCAGTGAGAAAGGGCTGAGGAGCTTTAAAGCAAAAAGGAAACTATGCACAGCCTTATGAAAATGAGCTGTGAGCTCCCGGAAAGCAGAGGCCAAATGTACTGCTAGACCAAATCCCCAGGCCTGGCAGAGGGTGTGGCCTGTGATGGTTCAATGAACAAAAGAAGGAACTGTCAGGAAGGTAGAAAAAGACTGAAAATTGCTGAGCCTGGTGGCTCAGGACTTGGAGATGGGTTAGGGAAACGGAAGGATCCCTTAAACAATATGAAAAGAAACTGATAACCATGTCAACTTATATTTCCTAATATTAGGAAAGTAGACACAACAACCCTATCCTTATCCTGCCAAAAAAGAAACCCTAGGACAAAATTACATTTTTCTACTATGGGGGTGCTATGGGCACTTGTGGGAAGTCACCACCACCGTCATGAAGACAAAACAGCCATAAGGATGGATGATAACACTGTAAGTGGGAAAAACTCTACACTAATGTCAGAAAACAACATGGTCATGTGACCCACAGGTAGATGCTCAGTAGCCCCAATCTTCCTCCTTTGAAACAGCTAGAGTGTTAAAATCATTCTTTAAAAACAGTGGTTAGCACTCCCCTCCCTAGTTAAGATCATCTTTAAAGAGCTACACAGAACTGAGGGAAGATGAAGGGGAGAAAAGGTAGGGGGGGTGATACTGTTTAAAAAGAAATGTACTCATTACCTCATTTATATAACTGTAACCCTTCTGTACATTACCTTTACAATAAAAAAAAACATTTTTAAAGAACTGTTCAGGAATCTTAACTAGGATTGTGATAGGATGATGTACTAAGTTCATTCCAATTTCTTTTTCTGCTATTCGAGAGTACACCGAATCCTTATTATCTATGGCCACAGAAGAACAGTGGAAAGAGCCAGGATTGCCACAGCTCACTGCCAGGAACAATAGTGATGAGGAACATTGATTACTGGCTGTTTGATTGAGAAATCTGCCACAGGAAGAAACTGGCAAACTTTCTCTAAGGAACTCTATGGTACAGCACAATTCATACTTGTTAGAAACAACTAAGATATGGCCTGAATCTTTATGGTATTAGATAACTTAAGTAAATTCAAAATATGCACGCATGCACACTCATACACCACACACACACACATCACATACCTAACATGACTCCTATTGTTTATTTCTGTAAATAAGACACTTTTGTATCTGTTTTATTAATGATTCAAACAATAACCAAAAAATATTCCTTGGTCTCCAAAGCATTTAAGTTCTCCAGTCAGAACTATGGTCATGCACACTTTCATTCTCCTGTAAGATACAGCTCTTTGCCAAATCCTCTACGAGGCCTAGACCAGTTTACTGTTCACACTTGATCAATGGGTTGGGTCAAGGAGTTCAATAAGTTACATACAATAAATTTTCATTTTCATGGAGGAAAAAAACTCAGGCTTCCCACAACAACAAAAACTATTATTTACATGTTTCAAACTCTGCTAAGAACAAACCTCCAAGGGGCCACTTACTGCTGAAGCTTCTTCTTTTTTTTAATTTTATTTTTTTGGCTAGTCCTGGGGTTTGAACTCAGAGTCTGAGCACTGTCCTTGAGCTTTCTCAAACCTAGAGCTCTACCACTTGAGCCACTTGCTGAAGCATCTTAAGCTTCAAAAATTGCAATCCTTATGCAATTCTAAAACAATTTAATTTAACAACAGTCATAGTTTGTCATTTTTTAGTAGTTATGTAAAGTTTTTGTTTTGTTTTGAGTGTTCTGATGAGCTGGTCACTGGTAACTTACGCCTATAATCCTAGCTACTCAGGAGGCTGAGACTTGAGGATCCAGGTTCAAAGTCAGCCCGGGCACTAAAGACTATGAAACTTTTATCTCCAATTAACCACTAGAAAACCGGGAGTGGTGCTGTGGCGCCAGGGGAAGGGGGTAGCCTTGAGCTGAAGAGCTCAGGGACAATGCCCAGACCCAGGGGCAGGGCAGTAACCTTGAGCTGAGGAGACAGCCTAGACCCAGAGTTTAAGCCCCAAGACTGGGGGTGGGGGGCGGGGAAACAAAAACAAAAAACATCAAAAGAATTAATATATAACACTTAAACACTTGAGGATATGATGAAAAATCACAAACATGATAGAGATCCAGAGGATCAAGGTTCAATGCCAGCCAGGTCAGAAATGTCTGTAGGATTCCCCACTGCCCTAAAAAAAGAAATAACAGCAAAAGACTAGGCTAGAGGTATGGCTCAGCTGCAGAGTACCAGCCAGCATGTTTAAGGCCTCAAGGTCAAACCTCAGTTCCTGAAAAAAGGAGGAGGAGAAGGAGGAGGAGGAGAACGAGAAGGAGAAGGAGGAGAAGCAGCAGCAGCAGCAGCAGAAGCAGCGCCAGCAAAAGCAGCACCAGCAAAACAAATCAAAAAGACTAAAAACATGGTTATTTCTGCAGATAGGGAAGGAAGGAGTCAACTTTTAAGCCCGTGTTAATCTCCCATATATGAAGTACGATTAACAAGGAGAAGAGGAGAAACCTGTAGCTGAAGGTGAACCATAGCCCCACTGAAGAAAGAGTGAGTGGGAAGGGAAAGGCTTCTACTAGACTCTATAATGGCAGCATCTGAATGTGTACCCTCAGTGTCCCTTGGATAGGTGGGGCAGGGCAAACAAGCCCTGAACACTGTTCAACAGTAGCCTTTTAGAGCAGCATGGGCAGCCACACTGGTTCTATTTTAGATATGTTGCAGGCTTGTACAAACTAGCAAATTACTGAAGTGGCAACCTGACTTCTCAGTAGGGAGGAATGCCACACAGACACATGAAAGGATCCAGTGTGAAAGAACTAGAGCTGGAGGTACAGGGTGAACTTATAGTTTCCAAATCTATATGTGCTTTATACATGTGCATGCCCACATGTATGTGCATGTATGCACGTGCATGAACGTGTACATTTACACTCATGTCTTTCCTAGATCTCCCCCCAGCTTCTACTAGCAAACAAGCAAAGGCATTCTAGTAATGTATATCCTGATAGCTAAACCCATTCCTCAGTCCAAAAAAAAAATAGTTCTTAAGAGAAATGGCCAACTCCAGCTCTGGGGTACAGTAGACACAAGATGTGCCTAGAATATCTTATTATGCCAGAAACTAAAGAAATGTTTTCAAAAAATTGGGGTGGGTAGAATCTGAATGACAGGCCTCCCTCCCATTTAAATTGTGGGACAATTTAAGCACTGATATGATTTGGTATAGTAATGATCTTAAGCCACTGAAATAACAGGACTCCCCAAGTTCACATATATAATAAACAGATTGGGAAGGGAAGAGGGAAAGATGGGCCCTGGCTTATGGCAGAAGGCAAAATGCTAACTAGTAACCTGGTGAAGGAGGTGCAGAGTTTGGAGATTGTTTTGTAACCATCACAGTAAAGACTGGATTTGGGGGAGGGATGTATGAGAATGGTCAAGGGGGTGATGTTGATGAAAATGCACTGTAATAATAAACGGCTTTATTGAACGACAACTCCTTTGTGCAACTATGTAAAGATAATGATAATACTTAAATAAGACTTAAATTAAAAAATGAGAAGTTTGGTCTAGTGGTAGAGTGCTTGCCTACTATGCACAAAGACCCAGGTGTCACATACATAGAAAAATGCCAGAAGTGGTGCTTAGGCAAGTGGTAGAGCTCTAGCCTTGAGAAAGTCCAAGGACAGTGCTCAGGCCCCGAGCTCAAGCTCAGGACTGGCGGGGGGGGGGGAGGGGGGAGAGAGAAAGAGGAAGGAAGGAAGGAAGGAAGGAAGGAAGGAAGGAAGGAAGGAAGGAAGGAAGGAAGGAAAAGAAAGAGCTGGAAATGGTGCTGTGGCTTAAGTGGTAGAGCTCGGGCCTTGAGAAAGTCCAAGGACAGTGCTCAGGTCCTGAGTTCAAGCCTGAACTGGCAAAAAAAAAAAAAAAAATGAGGACAAAAGTATAAAAAAATAGACCAGGCACAGTGGCTCATGCCTGTAATCCTAGTTACTCAGGAGACTGAGATCTGAGTATCAAGGTTCAAAGCCAGCCTGGGCACTAAAAGACTGAGACTCTTATCTCCAATTAACCACTAGAAAACCAGAATTGGCGCTGTGGGTCAAGGAATAGGAGATCAGGGACAGCACCCAGGTCCAGAGTTCAAGCCCCAAAACCAACAACAACATGTATATGCACTAGCCAATAAAAAAAAATTTTTTTTAGAAGGGAGGCTAGATTAGATAAAAATCCCCAGTGAATGGAAATTAAGACAAGGAGCAAGATTTCTAGTGCCTCCCAGAAGACTGCTTAGTAGCTCCAAGAAAAAGCATAATGATCGTGCAGTGGAAAAGTGTAAAACAAAATAAAACACCTCAGCCAGGAGATCAGAGAGGGGCAGATGGACTCTGAGTGCCTCCAGATATAATACCTCAAGGAGGATACAAAAACACCTACATTAAGTTCTGGCCAACAATGCAGAACTCAAATCCAATCATAAGGCAATATTAGACAAGAATATTCATATGGAGAAGGGGGTCAGGAAAATACCCTTTACAAATAGCAATGTCATAAAGGCAAAAAAAAAAAAGGCTGCGCAAATGTTCCAGATTAAAGCAGAATAAAGAGACACTAGAACTAAATGTCGCATCTGATCCTCTATTACAGTCTGTGCTGGAAGGGAAAAAAGTCTAAGAAGAATGTTGTGTAGTTCACAAAGCTAGCAATCGAAAGGTAAAGTACATGAAAGTATGGCATCTATATTAACTTCCTCAAGTTTGTATTTGTTAAGGGAATATTCTTATTCGTAACAATATTGTGAATTGAGGTGAATAGAGAAGATAAAGTTGTGCTTTGTACGTAACTATTTGGGGTTTGAACTCTTGTGCTTGCTTGGCAGATGCTCTGCCACTTTAAGCCATACCCTTGGCCCTTTTAGCTTCAGATCTTTCTCCTAGTTACACATGCCATGTAGGTAGGATTACAAGTATGTGCCACCACACAGCTTTTTTGTTGAGATGGGAAATCTCACAAATTCTTACCTAGGCTAGCCTCAAACTACCCCAATCTCTACCTCCCAAGTAGCTGTAATTACTTGTATGAGCACCTGCATCTGCCTCTTAAGTTTTCAATCATTTCTTCAGAAGGAAGGAAGGAAGAAAAGGAGGTGGGGAGGGGAAGGGGGAGGGGGAGGGGGAAAGGGAAGAGGAAGGGGAAGGGAAATAACACTAGGGCTGCATTTGCAGGTCTAAAACTTGCTTATCCAGACTCACTCCCACTTTCTACTCTTGCCTCCATTTGTTCATCTGTAAAGTAGATCAGGTAGCTCAAACCTTCCCTACCTCACAGTTTGAAGAAACATACAACAGTAAAATTTATTCCAATCACATTTTCTGAGGGAAATCATCACACAATCTTTCTTACTGGCATCCGATTTTGCAAAATATTGAACTGCAGTAAATTTGGGTAACCTCAAAAAAGGAATCAAGGTCACAGAACTCTCTTAACTGGCATTACTAAATAAATGTTTGCTTAAACACAGTCCTCAGAGTGAGCCATGCATTCCAGGGTCATTTCAAATGCGTGTATAGAATCTGGAATTACAATAGCTAAAAGGCCAGGTGACATTCTACAATTAGAGAGACAGAATTCATTTTCCTCTCCTATTTTTCAACATTTATGCAGCAGTGCTTTAATTTCTAATTTGTCAGGAGAAATCTATAGCCCAAAACTTCATCCTACCTTCAGCAACGATAAAGTGCAAAAGAGGAGTGAGGGGACACAGGAGCTGGTGAAGGGATTTCTGTGCTTTAAAAAAAACAAGAATGGGAAGCCCATGATTTTCAACAGGTACTCTGCCAACTTCCTACTCCAGATATGGACCACCTTCCTCTGGATAAAGGGGGAAGAATTATTTTGTTTTCGGTGCAGGTAATGGGGCTTGAATTCAGGGCCTTATGCCCTCACGTGGTTGTGGAGTTTGTTTGTTTCGCTCAAATTTGGCACTCTACCACTTGAGCCATACCTGTACTGACTTTTTTCTGGTTAACTGGAGATGAGAGTCTCACAGACTTTTCTGTCCATGGCTTCAAACCATGATCCTCACATCTCAGCCTTCCGAGTGGCAAGAGCCACCAGTGCCAGGTCAAAAACAAACAAAAAAAATTTTTTTGAATCTCATGTCCTTGCTAAATTCATACAAATTAAAAATGAGATATTTTTTTCAACAGAAGTCAAATCACCTGCCCTCCAGGGCTGGCAGCCACTATACCCAAGACTTCCTTCATTACGACAGAGTAACCTGAAGATTTGGAAAAGGCTAGTCCCTCGGCTAAGAAATCAACAGTTTCAACAAGACCCCCATCCTCCCACCTGTGTGGGAACAATGCCCATGTAGTGATAGAATGCCCATGTCCCAATGAGGTATTTTGTCAACAACCCTCAAAATCCACATTAAATATAATATCCAAAGCAATTAGCTCCAACAGCACGGCAAGCAAGCAAGCAGCATCTTTCCCATTCCCATTACAGGGCCATCCTATTCACTTCCTGAGGAGAGGACAGACAAAGGCAGTCCATGCAATAGGGTCTACTTCAAAATTTCTTTTTCTCCTAGAAAACAGATCCTCTTTTGTTCCGGTTAAAACACCAATTACTCTGCTCTCTCTAACATGCAAATAAGGCAATAAAAAAAATAGGGCAACATATAGTCCACTTTGATTCCACTGCAAGTTTAAATGAAGAAAAGAGAATAAGGGACAGGGAGGGAGGTTGGAAAGAGAAAGAAGAGGGAGAACAGAGAGGAAAGATGAGCGATAGAGGCAAGTCCCTGGGGGTCTTCAATTCCAAGTACTTTGTGCTCAGATAAAGCTCTTTTCAAAGAGCTTTTTTGTATTATCTGTGCAGGTGCCCACAAGCGGTGATTTTACCATTATCCAAAAAAATAAAGCCACAGAAGAAAAAGCACATTAAAGTGCACAATACAAGCAAGAAAAGCGAAAGTGGCCAACAAAGCTATTTACCCAAAGCTCCTACTTGCTACAAATAGTCTCCCAAAAAGTAATGCCACTGGCTTCATGAAGCAAAGGGGAAGAGAACAGAAAAGAAAGAAGGCTCATTCTGGACGGCAGACAACAGGAGCCTCTAGTGCTCTTGGCCTGGCCACATATTCTGCAGAGTTCTCAAATAGGTGGCCAGGTAAGGACCAATCCAGGCAGGAAACCTATCAGCTCAATTTCATGTTCAGACATTCCAGGTGCTTGTTTTGGTTTGGTTTTTACTATTTTGGTGAAGCTTTACTTTATGTCCATCACCATACATTATTGGCTTTTCTTTTTAAATGCAGGTGGGAATGTGGAAGGGTATATCCCAGGTCCTCTCAGCTGCAAAGGAAGCAAAAGATAAGTGCTTCTCAGTCTTCCTTGGGCACCTGCCACAGCACCAGAGAAAATACAAAACTTACTCCAAGATCTGCCTGCAAGCAGTAAGGGCTCACCTTAAGATGCCATTGTCATCTTTTCCAAACCTTTTGACTCTGGTTTCCACATCCTTCCAGACTCTGACATGACTTTATTTCCATTCCTCACCCACACTGGCCCCTGTTTTGGGGAGAGGAGCCCCCTCTCTGCACATTCCTACCCTAAAAAGTTCACCTGTTATTTCACACCAGGATTGGAATGGACACCACCTAAATATTGGGAAGAGATAGAAGTTTAAAGAACGTAAATCCAGTTCACAAGTGAACCTATATTCCTGCTGAAGCTCCATCCAGGGACATGCATACAAGACTTCAAACAAGAAGGTGCAGCCAAGATGGGTAGACTATGACCAGAGATGCAACCTCCTAACTGGTGACTTCAAATACACAAAAGAGACCACAAGGGAGAAAGTTTGCACCCTCAAAAATCTCAGCAGTGCACATGCAGGGCTCAAACCCACATAGTCCCCAGAGTTAAAATAAGTATTAAGTATTGGACAAGTATGTTCAATCAGGACTCAACTGTCTACCTGACAACATTTGCCACAAGAAGTCCCTTTCTTGCCACCCATCCTAGGCCTGGTGAGGAAAACTTAAGTGATGAAATGAGAGCCATAATGAGGGGGATTCTCCACATTTTCCCTTTGGCCTTGTCTTCCTTTGAGGGAGGCTGCTAAGCAAGGTCCCTCTGTTTCTCATGCCCATCCTGGCTCCAGGAGAGCAAATGAAAGAAACATTTGCTGGGGTCTTGTGTGTGCCAACACCATATCCACTACATTTCATCTGATTCAGGCTTCCAAAGAACCCTACAGTGTGGAACCTATTTCTTCTTTGGCAGGAGGGGAAAGAGATGCTAAAGGTGGCCCTTGGGTGGTGCTGGCAAGTTATAGCACCACAATGCAGACAGCAGGATAGTGGCTGGCAGGGAGACCCCGGAGGTCAACTCCACAGGTTTGCATCATAGCCTATCACTTGCTAGCTGCAGAGAGATCTAAGCCCTTTTTAACTCTAGTAAAAAGAGGTAAGAATGGCATCTTTCTCAAAGAGTTACTATGAGGACCCATTGAGAAATCCTGGAATAAAGGTGAGCCAGCCTATAGCAAAGGGTCAAAAAAGGCTGGTTTATCATTCAAAGCCAACAACCTCTAGAGCTGGAACTCACCTCTGAACCTAGGTGTGGAACGTTCTAACACCTCTGTTCGTCAAATCACAAAGGCTGACAGCTGTAAAGGGGACACTCCCATTCCTGTCCTCTGCAGGACCTTTACAGGACCACCACCCAGAGGTCCTAGGGAAGCAACCTCAACAGGGAAACCCCTTAGCAGAGATCATGGTCCAGAGCACACACTGAGCGCAAACCATGGGAAGCACTGGAAATGTTTCCAGGAGTCATAAAGAAAATCCAAGGAACCTCCAGGGGCAAAAGAGAATCACTTGAACAGGAAAATACAAACAGCCTCACTTTGCTTGGGGGTCAAATCCTCAGGAGGAAGGATCAGCATTGTGGTAGAGTTCAAAGACAAAGACAGAGAACAAGCTGTGAGGAGCAAAGGAAACCACACCTGACCACCAGCCCCAATGTCATAGCAGGTCCAATGAGCATTAGACACCAGGGCAGGAAGAGACAGAGCATAGCTAACTAGCCCATCCTTAACTCACAAGAGAAAGAATCATACACATGGAAGAAGGAAGCTGAGGCCCAGTGTTGATCAAACAGGAAAAGAGAGAAATGTACTTGATTCCTGAAGTGTGTAAGACAAGAGGTGTGGAAAACTAGCAGCTGGCTTTTAAGACAATCCTGAATCAGTTCTTAAAACAATGACCTAAATCCGCCGACCCCCTGGAGGCTGCCCAAAAGCGAAGCCACTGCTGAAGGACAGCAATGGCCCGCCTGGCTTGCTTGGCTTGCACATGCCTCCCCCAGGAGCTCTGCATGATGGACAGTTCTAAGGAATACCCTATAATCTGCATTTATGTCATTTGTCTCTGATACATCAAATGCAGATATTTGCATCATTTACTTTAACGTGAGACATTTTTTTTTTCCTTCTGAAAACCACAAAGGAAGTCTGATCCCTGGTCCACCCCTCCTCCCACTTCTTTAAAGCTTGAGAACTTAAGCCTGGCAACCCTGACAGGCCACATGGATCTGGAAAGATCTTCAGAGACCATTGCATTAGAGTACAAATACAGGATTCTCTCCAGTGAAGGAGACAAGGAAGACAAAGGAAAGCTAAGGAGCAGGTCCCAGTCATCATTTCAACAACTCCTGAGATGAAAATGAAGGAAGAAGGAAAGAGAAGGGAGGAAAGAAAGGAGGGAGGGCAAGGCCATAGTCAGAACTGATATAGAACTACTGTATCACTTACCTTTTATCTGTGATAGAACTCTGGCAGCACAGGCTTGAATAAAAGCCTGTGCATGACAAAGAGGATTTGGTGAGGCCTATAGGAGGGCTGGCTGTCCTACATCAGAATACTAACATCAGCCTGGTCCATGACACAGTCCAACTATGAGTTATGCAGCCTTCAGGTCCCAGAGCAAGTGGGGTGCAACAAGTCAGCACAGAGCCTGCCAGGCTACTACTTATCTTATATTTATGCTCTCACTGACACCTGGGCAGAAATATAGACATACAACAGCCATGTACCCCATACTTTACTGCCAGTGAACTCCAAAGGCATTATCTTCCCAGCCTTTCCTTCTGTTTGCTAAGTAAAGTCGGCTCTGTGGCTGTGAGCCTGCTCTGCACATGTGTGCTGTGTCCCAGGCCTTGTGCTCAGCACACTACACATCTGTTCTCATAAGTTCCTCCAACCCCCAATGGCAGTGTACCATCTCCACTTGAAGAGGCGAAATGTGACTGAAAGTAGGTGAACACAGCTAGAAAGAAGCTAGAACCCATACTCCACCTAATTCTTACTGACAGGTATGCTCTTGCTCTGAATCTTCTTTACACACGTTTATGGTGAGCTTCAGGTCTAGCTGAGGTGAGGGTTCCACTGGAAATTTTGCCTTCCTTTCACAACAGTTTATCAAGTACCTGCTACAAGCACAACATGAATAAGACCAGCGAAGTGGCTAAGATCAAAACAAAGTTGTTTGGGGGCTGCTGCTTAAGCAGGAGTTCACACAGGTAGATGCAGCCAGATCCTGTGCAGCAGAGTGGGGAGGAAAGCTCTAAACTCTCCTCATTTCTCTTAACTCAGAATGGGCACCTCATCTCATTTTCCTCCCCAACCAACTCCAACATAGGAATGGCAGTGGAACAAACTGGCAAGACACTGCCCCTTGCAAAGTGGACCTCTCACACAGTTCCTACCCACAGATCTGGAAATCCTGCAAAGAAAGAATCTTGCCCTAGGTTTCCTCCATTCCACACCACAGGTGGGTCTAGAACAGACCTTTCTCCCATGTGATCCCAGAGCTAACAACACCCCAAACTCTAGTCAACATTTAATTTCAGTACCTTCTCCCATACCAGTGCCAACCTCTGTTCTCCATACCTCAATGACTGTGCAGGGCTTCAGAATATTCTGGAGCCACTTTCACCATGCTAAGCTCTCAGCCATCTAAGTGAACAGCTATCCAATCTATCCATCCAAGCCCTTTCCTACACATAACATCCTTAAAGGGGCTCCTAAGGAAAAATGCCCAGAGCAAACATGTAAACACCACAACATCAAAGGTTTGATTATAGAGCTTCTATCCAGAAGACAAATGGAAGCAAAGTCTCTAACACAAGTCAACCAGCTTGTAGTTTATAAGAAATCAACACAGGCTGGGTACAGGTGGCTCACACCTGTAATCCTAGCTACTCAAGAGGCTGAGATCTGAGGATCATAGTTCAAAGTCATCCTGGGCACAAAAGTCCATGCAACTCTTATCTCCAACTAACCACCAGAAAACTGAAGTATCACTGTGGTTCAAGGGGTAGAGCACTAGTCTTGAGCTGACGAGCCCAGGGACAATGCCCAGGCCCAGAATACAAGCCCTATGACCAACAACAACAACAACAAAAAGAAATCAACACAGGTATCTCAATTAATTATCAACTCTTACAACTACAAAATATATAGGATTATCCACATGTTGCAGATAAAAAAAAATTTTGGACAGAAATTTGTGGCAAAATTAGGAGCCAAACTCAGGTCTTACAGAGTTAAGCTGCACCCTGTACCTCTCTGCCTGCCATGTGTTTTTATCTTGTGTGGAACAGAACTGAATTCCTGGATTGCCTTTGGTGAGAAAGTGAATTTAAGATTTTTCTATATTTTACATAGGAATGCTGGGGTTTTACACAACAATTAGAAAACATGGTGCTAAAACCATCTAGTGACATGAAAATTATTACAAAGTACCACTCAGTAAAGACACTGAAAACACAAATATACATAAATACAAACACCACAGTGTATTCCAATTCTGGTTTTATTCCCAATTGTGTTTTTAAATATACGTGTGCACAAAAATGAAAACATACCAAAGCATTAATTTTTGTGCTTTTCAAAATTTTTTCTGGAAGATTACTTGTCTAATTTAGAAAAAAAATATTAATAACCTTAACTTCTAAAAGAAAGGAGCTACTGTTGTGACTGTCTGGCAATACACCAACTCACAACATGGAGCCACCGCCGCCCCCCACCCCCACCCAAATCACTGCCTGGCCAAGAGCTCAGTGGTGGTGCCAACACCAGCTGCTTGTCGCCAAGGTGGTAAACACAACAGCAAAGACAGCCAGGGATCCTAGATATCCTGGAGCTCTGGGGCTAGCTGGCAACACAGAGGCAAGAAAGAGCCTGTCCAGCAAGAGGCCAGTCTCAGAAGTCCAGACTCATGCGCAGGAGACAGAGGAAAGGAAGAGCTTGATTGGTCAAGGACTAGGGACTGAGGCAAAATGAATCTCAAGAAAAGGAGATGACTGCAGTGTGGACCCTACCAATACCATTCAACAAGCTGGAGTGAAATTAAACCCCAGAGAGGCTTCTGGGATCAACTATATTAGAAAAACATGAGCAATGCTGTAGGTCCCCAGAAGACAAGAATGATTGCGTCTTAAATGTGATGGTGCACTAGCCTGTCAATACTGGCTTCTGTGTAACTCGTACTAAGTTAACTACTCTCACCAGAAAATCTCGACTAAGAGGCCAAACTTAGGAAAGCATAAAAGCAAATGGTAGAATTTCAATTTCAGGGAGAAACCAACTGTATTGTATGATCTCTGGAGAAGCCCCATGCATGCATGAGCTGGGAAGCAAATTTGGTAGTCCATGAAGACTTCAAATAGCTGTAGCCCAGAACATCAGTGATCTCAGCCTCCAGATAGACCCTGAACCTCCTAGCTAATAATATATCCACTCCCTCCTGCCCTTGGCTACTGGGTAAGATAATAAGGTACCTTTGCTGTTTTAAGTTGTCAAATTCTGGGCTTATTTGTTACAAAGGAGTAACTATCAGAAGATGTAGTGCTTAATTCCTTTTCTTACTGCTCTTCAAAAAGAAAGAAAGAAATACCACTATATTAAACATCCAAATTAAATGCATCTAGACTTGGCAAGCATTAAAGTAACAATAAATAACAATGGAAACAGTGTATTTCAAAAAGCTGGAAGAGGGCAGGGGCCGGTGGCTCATATCTGTAATACTTAGCAACTCAGATAGTTGAAATCTGTGGACTGAGGACCAAAGCCAGCTGGGGAAGACATTCTGTGAGATGCTCACCTCTAATAAGTCACCAAAAAGGTGGAACTGGACATGTAGCTCAAGTGACAGAACACAAGGCTTGAGCAAAAAAACTAAGGGACAGCATCTAAGCACTGAGTTCAAGCCCTAGTAACCGCACTCAAAAAAAAAAAAGTGGTGGTAAATACAATCTGGCCCATGAGTCCCTGACACATTTGATTAACTAAAGCTTATGTTCTTCTCACAAATGCAAAGTACAAAAGAAATAAGAATGTAAGAGGATAAGTGCCTCCACAATGAAATGCTGGTGAACACCCACAAGGAGCCAGGATGGCCAAGAATGAGTTTCAGGGATTCCAAGCACAAAGAAGAGGCTCCGTTGACTGTTGTTAGTAGGGTAGTGCCTGACTCATTTTCTGTTCCTGAGGACTGGGTCAGGTCTAGGATTCTAGTGAGTCCCAACTCTGCTAGGACAGTATCACTGGGTCATGAGGCTACCTACCTGAGAAGATAATCCAACAACTCACACTTGCTGGTCTCTCAAAAAAAAAAATGCAGATAGGGGTTGAACAGAGGTCAAATATACGTAGAGAAAAACTCTGGTGGACTGTTGCGCAATCCAAAGAACAGTCCTGAAAACAAATACCTGCAGCTTCAGTCCCAGCAGCCAGCAAGCAGATGAGGACTATGCTTAAATTAACTACTAAGAAACAAGGGTAACTAACTACAGGGCATTCCTTTAATTAAAAAAAAAAAAAAAACACTGGCCCAAAACTTAATGCTTTTAATTAGGGATAAATTCCTAGTTGGGTGTCTCTTACCAGCCTTAAGTTTGTTTCCTTTTCCAAATCCTTTTGCTGTGCTCGGCCCAGTGGAAGAAATACTAAAGCGTGCTGCTTTCCTGGGCCCTGCCAGGCCCTGGGCCTATAGCACCTCTGGCATCCATCATGGATGCCACAGGCACTTTTAGTTCCTATCTCGCCGGATAGCAAGGCCTCTGATTTCATTACATCTTGCTTCTGTCAGAGAAGAAAGACTAAAACTCCTTCCATCTGAGGGCACGTGTCACTCTCCAACCCCACTCTCATTCTGCAGGAGGCAGCAGAGCAAAGGCTTCATTCTCCTCCTAGGGCAAAGAGAACCTGGAACACAATCATGGAGTAAAGGGGATCTCTTGGTGCTGTAGAGAAACTGAGGAACCGAGCAAGAGTGGCCTTCCAAGATGGAGTGAAGTCTGTCAAGTCACATAGATCGCATGTGTGAGCCAAGCTCCATCTAGATCAAGACAAGGAAAAAGAAAATCCTTCATCTTTTCCTTCCTTGATCTTCTGGGACAAATCATTATTTTGCTTCCTTATTTAAAAAAAATTTTTTTCTGTAAAGAATTAGACCTGTTTATGTCCAGAGAAAGTTGACTTGGCAGATCAAGAATTTAGTCTGCAGTATCAAATGCAGATGGCTCACACCTGTAATCCTAGCTACTTTTTGGAAGCTGAGATCTGAGGATTATGGCTCAAAGCCAGCCCAGGCAAAAAAATCCCATGAAACTCTTATCCCTAATTGACTTGAAGTAGCAAAAAAGAAAAGCTGAAAATACCAGCTTGAGGAAAAATACTAAGTGCCTAGGCCCTGAGACTAAGCCCCAGTACTGGCACACATGCATGCGCACACATGTGCACGCGCGCGCGCATACACACACACACATACAACCATATCAGTTCCTCAAAAGAAAATGAAACTAAATTCCCACAGGAAAAAAAAATACAATGAAGTAGTGGAAGAAATCCATTTCTGAGCATGATTTTAAAATTAAGGCTGTAATATTCTTTAATATTACAACTCAAAAAAAGCAATCCCACTCAACTCAAAAGAAAGCAATATCCACTACTGAGTGGATAGCCTTCCAGCGAGATGTTGCTTTCCTTAACAGGCAGGGCCTGCTGGGATAGCTGACCGGCCCTCTCTGCTGTGAGACAGCCATGAGAGGCACAGGACACTGGCATGAATATGGAGGTGAGTACCTTTCACATGATCAGGTATTCTCTGTTCACATTTGGGGTTTAACTGGAGAAGAAATCCTGTACAGCTAGTCCACAAACCAATCCCAATGTTAACAAACCTGTGAGACTGTTCGCCCAGAATCTTTTTTTTTTGGGGGGGGGAGGGGGTATTCTGCTGCTTCCCTGACTCCAAAGCCTCCAAAGCAGAGGTCTGTATGTGGCTAATGGTTTGTCAGAAAAGCCGGTGGAGGGGCCGGGAGTTTGGCCTACTGCTAAGAGTGCTTGCCTAGCATGCATGAAGACCCAGATTCAATTCCTTGGTACCACATACATAGAAAAAGCTGGAAGTAGTGCTGTGGCTCAAGTGGTAGAGCTCTAACCTTGAGAAGGCCAACGACAGTTCTCAGGCCCTGGAATTTAAGCCCCAGGACTGGGGAAAAGAAAAAAAGAAAGAAAAGCCAGCAGAAACCCAGCTGTGCAGACTGCACAGCGTGTTCTGGGTTGCCTCAAAGAAGTTTCATTATTTAGTTTGAGCCACTCTGGAACACAACAGAACAAAACCTCTTTGGGCAAGGCAAGGAATATAATCTGATCCTTCCTCTGACCAAAAACAGAAACCACAGTCTTGTTCAAGGTCACATGCACCAGAAACTTGAACTGAAAGGATCCACCCCAGCCAGTTTTCCTTCTTCCACACTGGGATAGTCCCTTCAAATAGAATGAAACTCATGTATTCTGGAAACTGTCCATCCCCTTGCACACTCTACCGCCTGTGGTTGAGAAGGCCTAGGGTTAAGGATCATGCAGATATTCTTTATGTGTTTACCAGTGAAGACTTAATTAGAGGCTCTGGGGGAACGAGGTCAGATGAGAGAGACAGTGCTGTGTTTTACACTCCCTAGACCCCCAACCAACAGCAAACAGAAGCCCAAACGTTAAGTGCCACCAAGCCCCTCTGGATGAGATGCCTTCTGTCCAGTTTGCTGACTGAAAGAACTTGGAAACCCTATCATCCGTCCTCTCCAGTATTATTCAACAACAGAAGCTATATTTAGAACTATTTCCATGAAGGTGCCATAGGCAAAGGCCACCAACCTCTGAGATGCAGAAAGGTTAATTAAGGCTATCAGACACATATGCCCCCCCCCAAAAAAAAACTTTCAATAGGCAAGTTCCATTTCTGCATTTGTCTGTTTAACACAGCTTCTAATTTTATAAATCGGCCTTAAAATTAACAAGAGGACAGAAGTTTTTCCCAGGAGCCTCTAGTCCACTCTGCAAAATTACGTAACCCAGAAAACCAGGATTCTGATTTAATTATGCTTCAACAGTCTTCTGGCTGAGACAGAGTCACTGTGTACCTTGGCCCCTTGTAGGGGATTCAAAGGAGAAGGATGAGAAAGCAAAGACAAGCACTTTTTCACTCACATAAGTAAGTCTTTGAGAAAACCTCTGTTACTCCCTCATTGACCCTCCTCCTCCTGGTAAAAACTCACTAGCCGGGTTAGAAATTACATATTTCTGGCTTGGAGTTTGCCCATAATGGAAGTTTATACGCATCTCTCACATAGGGGTATTGTTTAAAGGAATCAAAAAATTTACTGAACATTCCAACTTTAAAGGACAGAACATGCTCTTGGGAATGCAAAATATGACCATTTACCTTTAAAATAAGAAAGAAAGAAAAGTGCTTGTCTTTTACAATCAAGCCAAAGGAAATATGGCCTTTTCCAAAGGTAGTTGGAGGTGCTGAAAACCTCTTCTAATTATCCTATTTTTGCAAAAATGCTGTTTTACAGAAAGAAAATCAAGACCTGGAACAAATTTCTGAGAGGAGAACTAAGCTATATTCCAGTGTCCTGCGGGAACCAGGCATGGACACCCCACCCACAGATATTATAATCATATATTAATTTAATTAAAATGTTTATAATCCTATCTGTCCTTTTGCTCTGTACCTCTGTGAGCTTTGAGTAGACAAAACTATGGGTTAATTATGTCTATTCTATCATTAGAGTAGAGGCTGCAAAAACTGAGCAACTGGTTTGTATCTTTCTGTGCAGGATGAAATATTTGCCCTTGGCCACTATTCGTGCCTGTGAGCTCAAGATCTAAAGTGGTTGGTGCTTTCCCTCTCCACCTGTGACCAACCTTTCCCTGGGACAGATCAGATGTCTCTCCTCTCTCACTATGCCACAGCACTGAACTGGAAGGAGAAGGTACAGGGAACACACATGATTTTCTTGCTAATTTTTAAATTATTGTTTCTGGTATTCTCAGCAAGGTTTAGGGGAGTCAGAGGTAATGTAACTACTTTTTGATGACAAAATCTTCCTAAATGAGAAGGGGGGGAACAAGATGATTAGGAGAGGGTGGGGGAGGGAAATGGGGACAAAAACATGAGAAGAATTAATGTACCTACTACCTGACGAATGTAACTGTAACCCCTCTATACATTATCCCAACAATAAAATTTTTTTAAAACCTTCCCAAATGGCAACACTCGATCCTTTCCATCCATCTATCCATCCATCTACCAAATTATTGAGCTCACCCTCTTTCTAGGTTTTCCTATGTGAATACAGACATCATTTTGTACTTTTCTTTCAAAAAAAAAAACCCCCAAATCTGGATCCCATTATTTGTTCAGATTATATTATAAAATAAGAATTCAGACTGGAAAATCCAGCAAAACTTTCTAACTGAATCCAATGTCATACATCCTCCTTCCCATGCCACTACCACTACCTGCATGTCCATACTGGGGCAGTTGCCCCTTTAGAACTGAACAAGCTTAGCAGAACTTCATTTAGCTCAGCCTCTGTGGCTGGGCAGTCAAACCATGGGCTCAACTTTGCCAGTAATAAGTATGATAATAAAGGAAGAGAAGGAAGGAGAAAGGGAGGAGGGAGAGAGATAAAGGAGGGAGGGAAGTCAGCCATTGATGACTCATGTCTGTAATCCTAGCTACTCAGGAAACTAAGGGTTACAGTTCAAAGCCAGGCCAAGCAGGGAAGTCTGTAAGACTCATCTTTAATCACCAGAAAATTGGAAGTGGATCCGTGGCTCAAAGTGGTAGAGCACTAGCCTTGAGCAAAAGAGCTCAGCAACAGTGCAGAGACCCTGGGTTCAAGCCCCATGACTGACCAAAGAGATAGAGATAGAGACAGAGATAGAGATAGAGATAGAGATAGAGATAGAGATAGAGATAGAGAGAGAGAGAGAGAGAGAGAGAGAGAGGAAGATAAAACGAAGAGAGACTACAAAGCCACTTGTTTGAATGGCTGAGTCAAGATTCTATGCTTGTTTTTATGGCAAGGAAGAAAGACAAGGATAAGGGTTGTTGGTATATTTTATTGGCTTAAGTGGCTGAACTTTCATTATTTCATTGATAACCTCCATCTGGAGCTCATCCATGACGCCATGAAGAAGGCCTGTGTTGAACAGAACACTTCTAGTGTCAGACACCTAATCACAAGTCAGGTGGTCATTTGAAAAGCTTAGCAGGGGTCAGGTTTCCAGAGTCAGACTGAAACCAAAGAGCGCTTCTGCCCTCATTCCAGGTGTTATCCTGGAAGGGGAAAAGGACCACTGAGGACTCCTAGGTTTGGTTATGTACTACATACATGGGCTGTGTAACCTAAGCCTAGTCACTTGATGTGTCTGAGCTTGGGTTTTGCCACTGGTGAGACATATAAGGCCAAGGCTGCCATAGGAGAGACTATTTCTGAGCACTGAGTTCTATTGGCATTCTGTGAAACCCTTACAGTAGAAATTTTCTTAACTCTCACATTTGATTACTTTATCAAATTATCAAAACTGATCTGTTATGAGCAACACTGTCCCAGCTAGAGCATATAGTCACTGCAGTGAGGCAGGACACAGTCCTATACAGCACCTTTCATGTCCACCAAGTGCAACCCATGCATTCCTTCTCTGAGAGAGTAGTTGGCAGTCTACTCTCAGGCTTTCTGAATTCAAATCTTATTATCTACTTCTAGGCACTACAATCTTCCCATCCTCTAGTCCATCTTAGAGGACCAACGTAAAGAATGAATGAGTACAAAGAGGCAGAGCTTTCAGAATGGAGCCTGGCACATACTGAGTGCTTAATAGTGTTAATAAGTGTGGGCTATTATTATCCAGTCATCCAACCAAGTCTTACAGGGTATTTGTTCTCCCAGTGCCAGTTACTCCTGAACACTCCAAGGAAACACAAAAATATTGCCGAGGATGTGGTCCAAGGCCCTCACTGTCTAATGGTAAGAGGCCAAATTGAACCAATAAATAGAAGCCTATGATCCCTTATCCAAGGCCCATGGGCCAAATGTCTTGGCATTAGAGGTTTCTGACTTCACACAAGTAATAGGGTACATGACATTATTATAGCACACATATCTCCCTACTGTCCACCTGGGCTCAAAAATGTTAGGATTTCCTCAGCAAAATCCATATAGTCACACTAAGTGAGATCAAGAAGATTTGCAGCACCTCAAGATAGATAAAGTGGGGGCCGGGAGTTTGGCCTAATGGTAGAGTGCTTGCCTAGCATCCACGAAGACCTGGGTTTGATTCCTCAATACTACATGCATAGAAAAAAAAAAGCAAGAAGTGGTGCTGTGGTTCAGGTGGTGAAGCTCTATCCTTAAGAAAAGTCCAAGGACAGTGCTCAGGCTCTGAGTTCAAGCCCCACAACTGGGGGGAAAAAAAAAAAAAGAAAAAGTAGGGCAGATTTTTGCAGCCAAATGAGATACAAAAGCACCTTTTTGGGTTTCAGGACATTCTGGGTATCAGAATTGCAGGTAAGAGTCTGGAGCTCTGTGTGGAGATCACAGTAGAGGTAACAGGAAGAGCATAGGTGGGCTGAGTCTTGAAAGAGAAGCAAGAGGCACAAGAGCCACATGAACTAGGCAACAAAGCCACAGTGAAGAATCTCCACCTGGTGCTGCAGGCCATGTGGGTCCTTAAATGAGAAGCAGGGGAGTATGATCAGACTGGCACATTCATGAAATCCCTCCAGGCAGCCTGCCGGGTAAATGGAAAATAAGAGGAAGAGAGAGTAGAGGCAATTAGGGTGGGAGACCCATGAAGGCTCAAAGGAGGAGATGAATACAAAACTAAACCAAGCAGGAGAGAGACACTATCTCATACCAGTATGGTGCACAGCCACACTCTCATCAAGGTGCTAAGAAGGTAATGGGTTCTGGAAGGCAGCCACCCCCCGTAGGGCAACCTCCTAGACACTCATTCCCTTCACCCCTCTTCTGACATATCACATCACACGGCTAGTGAAGCAGCTTTGGACCATGAACAGTAGCAGCCTTGTTCTCAATAATCTCCCCTTCTCTCCTCCAGGTGGGTCAGTAAAGTACTGATCAGGTCCTTTGCTGGCCCAGGTCAGTCCCAGTCCTAAAAGTCAGTCAGAGAAGTAAGGACAGTAGCTATCACACATCCTCCTGAACCACAGGCCAACCAAGGTAGCAGAAGAATCCGGGAAGACAAAGATGAGAAGGTCCTAGACTATAGTGGAATTGGACTCCATTCCGTTCAGGCATGAGGATCTACAACCATCCAACTTAGAAATGGCCACAACTCCCCAATTAAGACACAGGAAAAGTGAAACAGAACACCAGCAAGACAAAGCCACCAACCTAAGGCCACAAGGAGCAGCCACTTGAGACTGGGAACAACTTCTGCCATTAGCTTCCTCCATGAAAAACCAAAGGGTGAAAAGAAATGTGGATACCTGCACTAGGCAAAGGGAACCACAACTGACCAGGAGAGAATATGACGAGCAGGAACATTTAGAACTCAAAGACTCCCAGGCCTCAGACTCCACCTACAAAAAACCTTCTGAAAACTTCCTGCTGCCAAAAAAAAAAAACCTTCTGACCCTTAAGCACACAGACTGCCAGTTCCTCTTATCATCATCAAACAATACCCCTGAACAGAACAGCCACAGCACAATTACCTGGTAAATTGAGCCATCACCAAAAAGAAAACCATTTCACAAGAGCCCGTGAGAAGAACACTCCTCACAGAGCAGGAGGAGTTGAGGGCAATGAGGAAATGATGAATTCATGGAAGAATACAAAAACTTTCCAACTAGGAAACACTTATGGTGTGAACCACCATGCATGGCCCATGTGGAACGTGTGTGTGTCCACCTACCTTGTTCTGTCCACACCTCACAACTGGAAACAAGCCCTTCCCACTGCAACCACAGGACACTAGCTTGAGCAACTCATAGTCCCAACTCAAATCTGGCACTGCCAGGGGGACAGAAACAAGCCCTTCTCACTAAAAGTGAGCTCCCTACAGAGCGTCTGGGGGAAGGGACAGCAGAAGCCTCCCCTGGCCTTGGGGTACTTTTGAGTTTTAGCAAGAACCTGACATGTGTCCAGCTGGCTTCTGTGTATCCCTGAACATTCACTGAGAACATCAAGAGTGAATACATGAACCCATGTATTCATCACCCACAACCTTCCTTCATCTATGTTGCTTCTTCCTTCCCCATCTCTGAATTATTCTAACCTAATTTCACCAACAAACCAACACAACAGTTACTCCCAAATGACCTTTGCCCCCAGCCAGGAGCCCCTTACACATTTACCTGAAAGTTCTCCATGTGTCAAAGTAATGCAGAGATTTGGAACCAGCCCAACTGGGCTCTCCCACAGGAAAAGGGAAGGGGGGGTGCCCTCGGTGGTGAGAGCTGAGAAGTCAGCCGATGCTGACAAAGACCTTTCAAGGAGAAAGAAGAAGGCACTGGCAAGACACCTCCCTGGTGGCTAAGTCCTCATGCATAGCCCCTCAAACCAACAGTCAAGCACAAACCTAATAGCCTGCCATGGAGCAAAAGGAGTAGAATGCCATTTGTTGCTTATGTTTGATTAAAGGTTGGTTTATATTTCCTCAGGGAGTTTTTATCTATACACTGTTATTTCACCCCTAAAGTTTAAAGTGCCTGAATCTTTCCTTCCTGTTTAAATCAAGCCACCTCTTCCTCTCTTGTCTGCAAATGGTCAGGAGGAGTTTCCACTGTCTCTAACTTAAATTTCCACTTTAATAATAGGAATGATTATTATTTTCTTGCCCCTTCCTGAAACAGGAGTAAACTTGTCCAAAAGGTTCTTCTAATCAGAGTCTGAGAGCCAAATCCTGACCAAAAGGTGCAGAAAATACCTGAAGAGACATCTCCTTCCTGTCTTTGGGAGCAAAGGAGCTAGCACTGGCTCCCTATAACCACACGTGAACATTCACTTGTTTTACCTCCACA
Source organism: Megascapheus bottae (assembly GCF_031878675.1). NCBI lineage: Eukaryota > Metazoa > Chordata > Mammalia > Rodentia > Geomyidae > Megascapheus > Megascapheus bottae. The sequence continues at coordinate 41,466,145 of NC_143525.1, read as the reverse complement.
AATTAAGCATTCAGTGATACAGGAGCAGCTCTGTGCAGCCCCTGCTCCTCTACCCTCCAGGAGCCAGAAGCTCTCCAGGTGAACAGATAGGAGCTACATAAGACAGATCACCTCCCTCCACCACAGGGAACTTTGTGGCCTCATCTAGAAGAAAGCTCAGCATGAGATTTGGTGTAACAAAGCTCTGTTTCCACAAAGGCCAGGGTGTTTCCAGAACTAATATTTAGACGGAATGTTAGAGTGCTGGGATATTACAGGCGGCAAGGGTGAGGACTCCTATGATTGCTCTTTTCTCTTCTAGTTCTGATGTAATGCTTTGAACCACCTTGCCAAGCCAGTGAAATGGCAGCTCCCAAAGTGTTCAAAATTACCATCTCTATCTGCTTGATGGTGGCCCAGTAATAACTAAGAGATTTGGCTTCGGAAGCCCTGGCAGGACCTAGTTGCTTTGGCCAAACCATGTACAAAGTACTCAAGAGTCCAATGAGAAGCTGTTAGAACCACCCCCAATCAGACCCCAAATCCAAGATGTTCCACAGTATGACAATGAGATGTTCTTACTCCTCCTCACCTTGACTCAGGTGGGCAATGTAGAGGCTGAAAAGCTGGATGAGAGCCAGGAAGGCTGAGAGACAGGAGGACAGATAGAAAGTCGGCTTAGATGTCTACCTCAATTTCTATCATATAGTTACATGGCTCAGACATCAGTCTATGCCTCTGTGCCCAATGTCTCTCTGTCTCGTCCTCCCTGTAGGAGTCCCTTCTTGGCTGCTCTTCCTTTTCTCTGCACCTTAAGGTAAGTAAGATTTTGAGGCATCCTGCAACCAGCCTACCAAATTCAATGAGAAGGCAAAAGAAGAGCTGAGGACTCAAAATTCCAGGAGAATTATTCATCCTCACTGGGCATCACTCAGTTCTTTGATGAGACACTAAGGATAGGAACCTCTGACCCTCCCCAACTGTCTCAAAATATTGCCTCCGAGTGCTGTGCAAACTGGCAGCGAACATCTAAACGGGCCTCCCCCTTGAGTCTTCTCCCTGGAGGATCCCCAAAACAACCCAGCATGCCTAACCATCCTATTATCCTTCTACAAATTGGCTTGTACCTCAAAGAGGCCAGACATCATCTCTGCCCCAATTCAAGTCCCCACACAAAGGGCTAAATAAAAGTACTTCCCTCAAAAACTAACCATTCCCCAACCCAGCAGCAGAGTCAACCACCCAGAGAGATCATCCTCCATCCAAGATGTCTTTCTAACCCTCTCAGAAAGACACTCCAAGCAAGTATTGAACAAGGAGGCAGACTGCAAGTGTTCACAATTGCCCTCAAGTCGCAGAGAGTAATTGTGTGACTTTCGATCAGAACACAGTTCAGCAGCAAGTATCCAGAAAACTCGCAGGCAACAGCTTGGTGACCACTCAAAACAAAAAGGCATTGTCATTGTAGAGAGTTGAAAATGACACGATGCACAGGGAAGGACTGGCGGTAAGGGGCAGGCAGGGGACTCTCAACAGCAAACTCACTTGAGGCTGGCACTGCCAAGAAATAATCCTGAGGTCCCAGAGCTATAAGCCCCTCTCTTTGGGAAAGGAGGCACAGGGAAGAACACTTTAGCAATGCAAGTCAGCTCTGCCACTCACCAGTAATGTCTACAGAGGTGAGCTGAGTTTGCTTTGCCAGCAGACATAGGAATTAAAAAAAAAAAATCTCTGAGCCAACAGAATTTTATTTCATTTAGAAGTACACTGAGCAAATGTAACAAAGCAACTGCACAAATGGGCCACAAGGGTTTTTTTGTTGTTTTGTTTTGTTATGTTTAAATCAACGGTCACTATCATACTGATTAAATGTAAGGCCTTATAGATTTTACGTTTACCTACTGTAATAACCCAATGTACCTCCCATTTGGAAGATGTGTCCTGATTTTCTAGTCAAACATGAACAAAAATGTATCTTGAATTAAAGAAATACAAGCACAGGTGGTAGTTCACACCTGTAATTCCAGCTACTCAGGAGGCTGAGATCTGAGGATCAAGGTTCAAAGCCAGCCCAGGCACAAAAGGACCTGAGACTCTTATCTCCAATTAACCTCTAGAAAACGGGAAGTGGGGCTTGGCTCAAGAGTCGGGTGGTAGCCTTGGGCTGAAGAGCTCAGGGACAATGCCCAGACCCAGGGGTAGGGTGGTAGCCTTGAGCTGAAGGGCTCAGGGACAGCGCCCAGGCAAAGTGCAAGCCCCATGACCCACAAAAAACAAACAAAAACAAACATATTTCTGGTAGGAATCAGGCATTCACATTCCTATCCTGACAGGGTCATCAGACTACTTGTGTGACTTTAAGGAGGTCATTTTACTTCTCAGAGGAACCTGTTTCCCCAGCAGGAAGTGAGGGAATGGAAAATTGCTAACAAGATCACCAGTGACAAACATGGGCTTCATCCTCCCCATTACTTCTGAATACCTTTTTTCACCACCATTCAAGCAGCTATGTCAGCACTTCCAGGGGCAGAAGGCCCCAATTAGCATCATCTCTATCTGCTCCCCCTGACCTACAGGTTCCAAAAGCAGCAAAGCCAATGTTGCAGCTCTTTGCTGGGGACACAGTGTCCTTTCACAACTATGAGAGCAGAAAGCGGCATCTCCCCAGCCAGTCTCCTGTATCCCTTTTGCAACAGCAGCGCCATAACCTACATTAGGAAATTTTCATTTAACAAACCAGCCCCAGCATCCTGAGGAGCACAGATGTTCCTGCAGAGCCACATCTCCGCTGCATTTAACAGGCAAGGAAATAGGAAAGAAGAAGCTTGCTGCAGAGAGATCTCCTTTACATATGGAAGACCCAGTCAAAACCCAGTCTTTGGAATGAAGGAAAATTCTAGTCAGAGAAGGACCACAGCAGATGGCCACTGAGAAGCAATGGATGCCCTCAGTGTAGCCTTAGGTTATTTTCAAAGTTCTCATCCCCCACTGCAGACACTCCTCATCTTTCTCATCCTGCTGTACACACTCCTAGGTATCTTTCCTAGAGGTACCATACCAGTCCCGGGCTCCCTGATCTCAGTCTTGACTTCTTCACCTGCCACATTTGTTCATTTCTATGTAATCTACTCCATGTGTCAAGACAATAAAATGGGATACACTGGAACAGAGGAGTTATTACTAAATTATGCTAATAATGCTAATTGAGAATACTGAGACTCAAGATATTAAGTCATCTCTGTGCATATATTCTGCCTTTCTGGTGGGACTATAATTTTCCCAAGGACAGAGGCTATATCTCTTTCTTTTTTCAAAATGCCTAAAATAAGATTCTCCACACATCACCCTCTTCAGTTGATGGTAACAACAGGTACTCTGCAACCACCCACCTCCAACAGGATGGCTCCTGAGCACTCCTGAGCAGTGGAGACAGTCTGATCTTTATCTCCATAGGCCCAATCCCCCTACCTCCAGTGCTACTTTTGCTGCCTCAAAGCCTTTTGAGAAGATCAGCAGGATATAAATTATTAAATTATGAGCCCTGGTGTCATATCACTAACACACAGTCTATAATCTCTGACACTGGAGAAGGGGAACAAAGGACAGAATTTATGATAAATCCATAAAACTGGACCCCCTGCCTTCATTCAGTTCCTGGAGTCACCTCTCAAGTATCCATGTGATCAAATTACCCTGCCCCAGACTTCATGTTCACCCAGAGCAGGGAGGGTGGGGGGCAAGGAAGGGAATACACAGGCCTTCCCAAACTCCAGGGTAGGAATGACTCAAGGCCTTGGCTTCTTGGCTGCCTAAGATAGCACCAAAGGGGTTTAAGAATTATAAATTTATTATTCCTATTTTATTGTTGTCATATTTCTTTGCATTATCTATTGCCTTGTCCCCTTCCCCTTTGTTCCCTTTGCATTTATGTTGACAGTGCAAGCAGGACTTGGTGACAAGACTAACCCACAGTCACATGATACCCTTCCACCGACAAGACACGTCTGCTCCCTCAATGGGACTGCAGATATTCCATGCTAATGATGATGATGACAAGTGGTGATTTCGAAGGCCTCTCCTGTTTTCTGTCTAACGGCCTCTCCATGCCCCGTGTGGATCTATATTCACGCATTCCATGTACGCCCTCCGCCATAGCAAAGACCTAATTTAGACAGAGGCAAATTAGCTCTGTGGGGTGAAATGCATTAACCAAGTCTCCCAAACAGCACAAATCTAATTAACTGAAAATCAAAATTGCAAAGCTGAAAAAGATTTCCATGGAAGAAGTCTCCCAAGGATTGAGGGAAAGTTGTGGGCCATGTGACCTGCCTAATCCAAGTCCCAGAGCTAAACTGGGATAAACGGCTGTTTGGGTGTTTGGGTTTGTTTGCCTTTTCACTGATGTTTGTTTTCTCTAGATCACCTTTATCACCAGTGGGCTACAGAGAGCTTATCTGCTACATGCAATAACCATGAAAAACATCCTTCCCAAGGAGTGGGCCCAGCCTTCAAGAACCTTTGAGGCTGTGAGAAATAAGAATAGTGCTTACAGAAAATCAGCCTGGGAACAACTCTCCTACTCCTACATATCAGTCTCCTATACAGAGCCCTTGAGATGACAAGAGATACATTCAAGCCACAGCCTCAGGGATATAAAAGGACAAGCCTCTGACCTCCCCAGATCAAGGCCAGCAGGACAACCACTGAAGCTAGGCAGAGATGTTTTGCCTCCAAAGAAAGTCAAGGAACCCCTGCTCCTGGTAAAGAGAGGGCAGAAAATGGTTTCCAAACCACCCACTTGACGCTACCTTCTTCACTGGCCCAAACAGTAGTTCTCAACCCTGGCTACATGTCAGAATCACATGGGAAGCTTTCAAAAATCAAAGACCAAGTACAATAGCTCATACCAGCTACCTTGGGGGGTGGGAAGGAGAGGTAGAAAGATCACAGTTTGAAGCCAGCCCCAGGCAAAAACACAATACTTTATCTAAAAAATAACTAGGGATATGGTTCAAGTGGTAGAGTGCTTGCCTAACAAGCATGAGGCCCTCAGTTCAAACCCTAGTGCCACCAAAAAAAAAAAAAAAAAAAAAAGGTAAAATAACTCCCAAAGTCTGAACCAATGGCTCTTGCCTATAAATCCTAGCTACTCAGGGAAGCTGAGAAATGAGAGTCATGGTTCAACATCAGCCTGAGAGACAAATTTGAAAGATTCTTATCTCCAATTAACCATCAAAAAAAAAAAAAAGCGCCAGAACTAGGGGTCTGGCTCAAGCATAGAATACCAGACATGAAGAAAAACAACTGAGCAAGTATATAAGGCTCACTCAGAGTTCAAGTCCTAGTACCAACACAAAAGAAAGGGTGGGAGAGCTAATGCTTCTGCAGTCAAAACAACAGACCACCACTTTCCAACCTATAGTGTGCCACAATTTACTTGGGGAATCTGGGTGAGGACCTGGGACTCTGCACCTCAGCCAAGCTCAGGGCCAATGCCCTGAACGCTGAGACCAACCACCAACCACACTCTGAGTTTCAAGACTCTATATTAAAAAAAAAAAAAAAAAAAAAGCCTCAACTCCCCAGAGCTTAAGGCTCAAGGGACATATGATCTATTTTCTATTTTCCCATTTCCATCTCTTACTAGAGCTCAACTTATGTACCCCATGATGCATGCAGGGCCCCAAATGCACACTGCTATCTGTCCTCAGTAGTCCTTAGGTGGAAAAACTCCTCCTACATTAATTACTTAAATCTCCATCCATCCCCTCCTGCCTGGCTTACTGTCTATTATGGACTTAGCTATATCCCCCACAAAAGCTTGTATGTGGAATTCCTAATCCCCAAGACCTCAAAACGTGACCATTTTAGAAAGGAGCTTTGCAGATATAACTAGGGTAAAATAAGAGTTAGTAGGGTGAACCCTAATCTAATATGATGGTCATTCTTACATGCATATACAAAGAGAAGGCTAGGTGCAGATACAGAGGGCAAGTGACCCTCTTAAGCCAAGAAGCATAGAACCTTCTCCGCAGCCTCTTGGAAGGAACCAACCTTCTTGCCACTTTGACCTTGTACTCCCTGGTCTCCATAATGTGAGACGACATTATTTCTGTGGTACTCTGTTACCATGGCCCTAAGAAACTAACACCTTGTTTTCAGGATCCAGTGTCCAGGCTCTGCCAACCCAAGAGGTTGTCCTGTCCTGACCATGAAGGTCCATCCCTTTACTTTGGGTCTCTAGGCTTTCCTGACCAGCTCATCTGATTCCTCAGTACTTTGAGCTCCCCCTGGCAGAGATCTTGTCCCACCTTTATGCCCAGTAGCCCAGTACATGCAACATGAGGAATATGAACCAGGCTGAAGTGAAAGGAAGCAGCCTCACTTGCCAGCAGTAACTTTCCAAGTAAATCCCTGCTTCATCCTGCAGTCTACTGCCTCCCCTACTCTAGTCTCCTTTCCCTCTAAGGCAGTCAAGAAGGATCTAGGTTTTGTTTTGAGGGAGGGGGGAAGAGAGGGGGGGGGGAGAGAGGGGGAGAGAGAGAGGGGGAGAGAGAGAGGGGGAGAGAGAGGGGGGGAGAGAGAGAGAGGGAGAGAGAGCAAGAGCATGTGGGTTTTAAGCCACCATATTGAAATGCAAACTGCCAGGTGTTAAAAATGCTGCCCCTAAGCCATAAGGGGCAGCTGGTTTCTCCAGACTAGCATTTATCACATTTGCAGTAAATACACAAAAGGTCTTCCATTCAAAACCAGGAAGAGAACATAATTCTTTTGTCAAAAGGCAGCAGTAACTAAAGCTGGGCAGAGAGGGAAAGATGATTCACATTGTGGTTTTCCCATCCTGGGATACAGATGAGTTAGATCAGAAATGGAGACAAAAGTGAGCCAGAGAGACACATTTTGCCCTGTGTGCACTGCACAGCCAAGCTTTGTTACAGTCCTGAAGAGGGAAGGAGACACAGGGAGGGATTGAGAAAGGAAGGTCCTCCTTCACAAGTGGAAACTTTGACCTTCCTTAGAATTAAGGCAGTGCAGGGGCTGGGAGTTTGGCCTAGTGGTTAAAGTGCTTGCCTAGCATGCATGAAGACCTGGGTTCGATTCCTCGGTACCACATATAGAAAAAAGCCGGAAGTGGTGCTGAGGCTCAAGTGGTAGAGTTCTAGTCTTGAGAAAGTCCAAGGACAGTGGCTCAGGCCCTGAGCTCAAGCCCAGGACTGGCAAAAAAAAAAAAAAGAATTAAGGCAGTGCCTAAAAACCAGAATTTAAGGAAGATGGATCCAAAGCAGGTCCATTAATCCTTATGAATATGAAATCCTGAAATCATTCCTGTTCAAGGAGCAGAGAAGAGAGCCATGATCAAAGTTAGGATGCCCTCCATGTCAGAAAAGAACAGCCCAGGCACCTTCATCGAATTTATTTCACACAAGACCTAAAATATGAAAGGGTCACTTTCTCTTTGGGGGTCAATTTATGCTCTGAAGACTGCACAGTCTGCTCTTTTGAAGGTTAAAAGGCTGGCCAGCCTTGAAACTCTGGCAGGATGCACAGCATTTTATCTCTCACCAGGCACCTCCCTGGGGATCCCTCCCTAGTGGCCTTGAATCAGAGGCCCTCACCAGCCTGGCTCTCAGGGGCCCCAACACTACACTGGCTTGCCTCCACTAGCAATTTTGAAAAGGAAAAGTTGGGCAGGCAATGTAGAAAGAGGCAGGAACCACACACAAACTTTCCACAAGAGATATTTTCTGCCTTGGAAAGTTGCATACAGGCAAGTGCTCTTGCTCCCCCGGCCCACCCCTCTCTCTCACACAGCTTCCTCTGCCTATGTCAGGCTGCTAGAAAAGGATTAGGCTCAACCGAAGCTATGGTAGGTTAGAGCAGATGTAAGCACTACCGCTTGTCTAAGACAAGTGTCAAAGACACCACTTGCCTTCTCTCCTTGAGATTCCCAACCACTTAGGGTCAATAGCAGCAACTCCAGCACCTGGGGTTTTTTCTAAACACACACACACACACACACACACACACACACGCACACGCACATGCACACGCACACATGCACGCACGCACACATATTCCCAAACAGCATAACTCTTACTGCCTGCAGAACCACCTTTTGTTCATTCTCCATTTTGAAATGAATTATTTCAAAATCCAAGTTACCTTGCTCCAGGCAAAGAAATAGCTCTGACCCCAGATTGCTGTTCAAGAAAGACTCAGTACCCCTATATTATCTGCTGAGACATCTCCAAAGACCTGGCACCTCCCATACCTCCCAACTGGCCTCTGTAGTCTGAGTCTTCTATAGTTAACAGACGAGTGTCAAAAGTCCCAGGCACATGTCACAAGTGACACCTAACCACAAACAAAGCACTAGGTCCTACAGACAACCACACCACAGTAATAAGAGCCACCAATTAACCAGCATCTACTTACTCTAGATGCTACAGACACTTGATGTGTGACAGAAAAATTCACTTAAACCTTTACAACAGTGTCACCACATAGCTGTTGCCATTCATTCAAGGTATTTCACTATTCCTTTTATGTGAATGAGAAAAGTGAAGCCAGAGAACAAGTAACTTTCCTAAGATCCCCAAATAGGAAGAAGCAGAAAAGAACTTGAACTGAGCCAGGCACCTGTAGCTCATGCCTGTAATCCTAGCTACTCCAGGAGGCTGAGACAAGAGGATCACAGCTTGAAGTCAGCCAAGGTAGGAGAATCCCTATGAGATTCTTATCTCCAATTAACCACTGAAAATCCAGAAGTGGCATTGTGGCTTGAACACAGAAAGTCTCTACATTCAAGCCTCACAACCACCACCAACAACAACCAAAAAAAAAGTTTGAAATGAAACTCTGTCAGCTCTGCCTCCCCCAACATTATAGGCCCAACGCCTTCCTTCAGCCTCAACCTATATAACATGGTGGGGAGGGAGGCAGGGAGAAAAGGCTCATGTTGGCATTCCCACAGTACAGAGGATAAACCAAAGGATAAAGGATCCTCCCTTTCCTTGGGAGGAACACTTGTACTACCAGTGAAGACTCAGCTCCAGAGATCTTGTGTTCACAGCACTGTTCTCAGGCTGCTGACTTCCCTGGGTGTTTTGCTCACACACAGGAAGCAGTGCAGTGATTCCCATAGGGGCTGCAGAAGTGAGAGGTCTAGACATGCCAGGACGAGGACCAGCAGAGAGGAAAGAAATGCTTGTCCTTTCCTACCCTGACTTCTATATCTCAAAGGACATAAAGGCTCATTGGTTCGTGCACCAAGCCCAAATTCCTCCCACCCCTGTCTCCATCAGTAACATCTGCCTGTAGGAGGCTGGAACCAGGAGGAAGGCATCAACCCTGTCTATGTCTCTGGCTGCTCAGGCTGCTTCTGAACCCATTGATGACTAACAGCTCTTCACTGGGCCTCAAGAACCCTCCTGCCACTGAGCCGTGACTTCTCTTTCCTCTGTTCTGGCTGTCATCCATACAGATTCCCAGGCAGGGCCCCCCACACCCTCTTTCCCCCTCCCCCACCTCCTCTTCTTCAAGTGCCAAAGGAACATGATCATTTAGAATTCCCCTCAAAAATGATCAAGTCACAAAGACAGAATCCATACTTATTTGTGCAAGCAATCCTAATAACCGTAGCACACACCTTCCTTTCAATTTCACACACACTTAAAATAAATGTAACTTGTACAATTCTCCATACATATATTCATATTGTATTTTTTGCCAGTCCTGGGGCTTGAACTCAGGGCCTGGGCACTGTCCTTGAGCTGTTTTTGCTCACGGCTAGCACTCTACCACTTGAGCTACAGCACCATTTCAGGCTTTTTCTGTTTATGTGATGCTGAAGAATTGAACCCAGGGCTTCATGCATGCTAGGCAAGCACTCTACCACTAAGCTACATTCCTAGCCCTTCTTGTTGTATTATACACTTTTCCCCATAATAGAATATCTAACAAGCGGCTGACTAAGACTTAAAACCACTTATTCTGCAAGCCCATTCTGGAAGCTGACTGGTGGCACAGGGGGAACATGGGCTGTCAGAAAGCCCAAAGCAATTTCAGAATACAAGGGGCACCGGGGGGTGTGATCCAAAGAATAAGAGGAGCCGGCTCTGAACACAGCTTCCACCTTGTAGGCAAGACAGAAGCACTTGAAAGTTGCTTGGCCCCAAACTTGAGGCTAAAATTCCCTATGATTATTAAACCCAGAACAGAGGATCTATAGAATTGCTTATGTTCAAAGAGTCTCAGTAGTGCATTCTGACTTATTAAAGAATATTAACATTTCTTTCCAAAGGTCCACAGAAAACCTGGCTTTCTACAGACTCAGTCCAGCCTGCAGGATCTCAAAAGTTAATAGCTGAGGAGGTGGATATCAAAAATAAAGGCAGTCTCACCTGGGAAATCCTCCAGGGGGACAGCTCTATGACCTTGGACTAGTAACTCAGCTCAAAGGGTAGGTTTCTCCATCAATCACAAGAAAACCACCCAACTGTACTGTACCCCCAGCCCCTGTCATTGTAATTAACTCTTTCTGGTTAATTAAAACATATCCGGAAAAGAGGGCTTATACTCAAGGTGAGAAAGATACGAGAAAGAATTGGAGAGCAGGATTATGCCCTCCTTAGGAGCCTTTTACAGACAAACACAAGGACTGTAATGTGCAGTGGTGGTGTCTGAAGAAAGGAAGAGCATGTGGAGGCTCTGCTGCCACATCACAGACAGAAGTCCAGAAGAGAAAGACTCATAATAAGTACCCCTCCCCCGCACCCTGTCTGCTCACCCTATCACCCATCTCACACCCCACCTCCCACCAGCCAACAAATAGCTTGTACAAGGAGACAGACTTGAGAAGAACTATCTTCCTTCAGCAAGAACTATAACATTCATTATTATAGTGTTTCCATGGTGGTCATTACCACTTCCCAACCACCAACTTTAAAAAAAAAAATAGCCACTTTTCAGGGAGAGTGGGGGAAGGAAATTGTCAGGGAAGAATGCAGTTGAGTAGGTGAATGAAAGGCCATGTGAACTCACAGAGCTGTAGGAAAATCCATCCCTACCCATACTAAGCAAAAGCCAATTTCTGAAACCAGGTCAGAGAAAAACCCGATGGTCACAGATCACACAGGCATCCAGAAGCACATGCTGCTTCTGAAAAGAGTGTGGGAACTGGAGTTGGCCCAACAAGTATCTAAGTCCCAATCATTAAAAAGACAAACAACAAAAAGGTGCCTGTTGAATTGTGGGTGATTTAGTTAAGTTAGCTCTAAGGATTTGTTTCCTTGCCATTACATGGATAGGTAAAACTACTTTGTAGGAATTAATAAAAATCACATCAGGAAGAAAATCTTCATATATATAAGAAGAGTATGGCTCTCAGAAGGGAACTCTAAGTTATGGCACTGTAAGTTACAGGCTAGGATAGTCTATTTCAATGAATCCTTAAAGCAACATTATAAAATGATGATGATAGTGGTGATAGTGATTTGCAGGACAAACTGAGTATCCTTCACCCCAATGCTGGGAACACAAGCTTTTCTGGGCTTTTTCCCCCACAACTGTGGGATATTTAAAGATACAGGAGGTATCTTAGGGATGAGACCGAAATCTAAACACAAAATTCATTTATGTTCCATGAACACCTCACAAAATGATAGCTTAAAGGTAACAGATGGCATTTTTGCACACCTGCTATTTAACTTCAACCTCTCACATAAGATCTGTCAGGCCGGGCACAGTGGCTCACCTCTGTAATCCTAGCTACTCAAGAGGCTGAGATCTGAGGATCACAGTTCAAAGCCAAACCCAGGCACTATAAAGTCCATGAGACTCTCATCTTCAATTAACCACTAAAAACCTGGAAGTGGCACTGTGGCTCAAGGGGTAGGGCGGTAGCCTTGAGCTGAAGAGATCACGACAGAGCCCAGGCCCAGAGTTTAAGCCCTATGACCAACCAAAAAAAGATCTGTCAGGTATGAAATCTTTCACTAGAGGTGGAGCTCAGAAAGTTTCACATTTTGGAGCATGTCAGTTTGCAGATTTTCAGATTAGGGATGTGTATATGACCTGTAGCACAGCACCTCTCATATTTGATTTACTCCACACAATTCACTCCCTGGTCAACATATCATCTTTAATCCCTCCACTAAAGGGGAGACAGATAACATTCAACCTGGCACAAATGGAGAACTTGGGATCCAGAAGCCAGTAAATAGCAAATAGTAAATAGTAAATAGGTTGGCCTGACAAAAAGGAGTGATATCCACTGCCTCTCAGTGAGTGCTGATACCATTATTTGTTTTTATATACGTGTGGTCCACCTCTGTGGAGCACATAACAGACAATGTCCCTGTTCTCATACTAACAAGCAAATGCTTTCATAGGATGTGATTAGTCAGGGTTTTCCAGAGAACCAGAACAAATGAGAGAGAGAGAGACAAGAGAAACTGATTGGCTTTATGGAATTGGTTTGCAATTATAAGAACTTAAAAGGCTGTTCTCAGGGCAGGCAAGAAACTTAGGTAAGAGTTAACATTAAGATCTTAAATCTGAAGTCTGCAGGACAGACTAGCAGCCTGGAAACAAGATCCGAAGAGGGTTTCCATGCTGAAAACCAGTCTATTCCTAGGCATGTAACAGATTTGATAAGGTCCAGCCACATTATGGAGAGTAAGCTGCTTTACTTAACGTCAACTGATTGTAAATGTTAATCACTTCTACAAATGCCTCCATGGAAATACACAGACTAGGGTTGCATCAAACAAAAGGGGACCATAAACTGAGCCAGGCTGAAACACCTGAAATGAACCATCACAGGGGTTACAGTCTTAAGAAATAGGAAGAAAAGGCCTAAGGACTTGGGAAATACTGGAAGGCCCAGGAATAAGTAAGTATTGGAAACTTAGAACATTCTACAGAATGATGTAAACTTATTTCTCAGAGATGGAATTTTCACCTACAGAATGAAGAAGTCTGGTGAATCCTGAGAACCCAAAAATCACATGGTCTATGAACTGCCTTTTGGTAAATATTGTAGCCCCATACCACATTTTCACAAAGTGAGAGGTATCTGTGTAGACCTAACAATGTTCCAGCTGCAGTGGAGCACCTGAACAGACTGCATACATCTAACCAGGTACCTCCAGCTCCCAGAAACAAGGAGAGGTCAGAGAGTTACCCCTAGATCTTCTACCTTCCTCCTCATTTGAGACAATTGCATCACCTAGACCTGAATTCTGGGTACTAAAGAGACATAGGATGGAGGTTTACGGGACAAAGAGGCTTTACAAAGGACACCTACACAAAAAAACAGGCCAGGACTGTTTTGTTACTCAGTCACTGTAAGGTCATGTGTGGTGAAACTGCAGGTAAGTCTAACTTTTTTAACAAGCAGATCTCAGTGGGAATCTCTTGCTTACTTTCATTAATAGGCAGGAAGGGTTCCTCTCAATAATCAGCAGTAAACTCCAAACCCCAGAAGGCCCATGGGTGGTAAGGGACAGGCAGAAGGAAACACAGAGATTTTACATCAACTCTTCCTCATCAGCCAGAGGAAAGAATAGGGTAGGACATCATCCAGAGGCTCCAAAGACCAGTGTTACTCCCCAGTCTTGGGAGAGACAAAAACCAGGAGTCTCTCTGCCCTGTGCAAATGGCAAAAGGGAAATGGATCCAGGCCAGGGCTCCTTGATGATTTCACTCCCAACACACAACAGGTGCCCAAATGAACTGTGTTAAAAAAGGGAGTATGGAGTATGTCTAAACTTTAATGTAGTGCCAACAACACATCCTTTTTAAATTCAGACAATGTTAATGGTTTGAAATACTTTCTGATTAGAAGTGACAGTGTGCCCAGGGCCTTTCTACCATCACATGGGTCATTCTCCCTGTTAGAAGCCAGAAGAAAAGTACTGAGGGAAAGACAATATTAGAGATCAGAACCCATAACCATAGCCTCCACAGAATTGTAGCCCTGATTGCAAGTCAATTTCAACCTGTATGTCAGATTCCCTTCTGTGAAATGGGAGTATATCCTCCAGGGGTGCTGTGAGCACCCCATTTAACACACTCTGACTTCCTGTCCCCTGGTGGGGCCACACACTAACAATAAAGGCCAGATGTCTATGGCATGAAGCCAGATGTCCAAAACCTTGTGGGTACAATGATCAAAACATGATAATGTGTTTTGACTACGTTAGTTGCCTCTGGCCCTGGCTGTTCAAGGTCTCACTGGCACTGTGACAGATGTTTTTTCCCATAGATTAATTTATTAACTCTTCCTAAAGGCTGTTTGTTTGGGAGAAGAATGCACAACCAACTCCAGGTAGCATGTGCTGCTAAGGGAAAGAGTCCCAGAACACAATTCCTTTCTTATCTTTATCCTCGACTCCAAGACGCCAAGGATTCCACACTTGGCCTTCTCTGAAGCTTTGGCTAGCGGGCTCAGAGGAGGGACCTCTGAGCACTGAGAAGGTACTGAAGGTACCACTATTCGGATGCAAGGTCCCTGATGAGGAGTTCCCACTGGAGGTTCTGTCTTCCCTGACTCCCAGACCCCAGACCTGGAATCCTGACCAAGGACTAGAGCTACAGGAAAGCACTGCTGATTGCTCCTCTCCAATGGGCTTTGGTCTGAAACTGCCTCTTATAACCTATCCTCTCTGTTACACTGAAAGCAACCTGGGGGCAAAAACCTAACTGGTCTTTCCATATACTCTCTGCATTTCCAAAATGTCTGGTACATTGTAGCTTTCCACATATATTTCTTTATGCATTTCTTTCATCCCCAAGGATGGACTGTATAGAGGCCTCTGTATACAAAATCCCCTGTGCAGAGCCTCTAGCGGCCTCAAGCACTGTGTATGTCACCTTTCCTGGGAAAAATCCCCAGATCTCATGATGACTCTGGAGGACCTAACCAAAAAGACAGCTTAAGCCTTCTGATAGGCAGTGAACACTGGGCAAGAAGTCTGGATGGAAACCTCATGAGTCACTCTTTATCCTGGCCACCAAGGTGTGCTTAATCCAGCCAACCTTCTACCTGATGTCCCTTTGGATGAAGTTCCCTCCCCATCTCCTGGATGGATCCCCTCATGTTTCAGGAACCCCACTCAAGGCCACCCCTTTAAAGATATCCTCCTGAAAACAAAGACAGCTTTCAGTGCTGTCCACTTCCTTTGATAATTAATGGGTGCCATCTCATATGACATGTGACACTCGTGACTCTATGGGTCTTTATGTTCTTCTATCCTATAATAAATAGCACATAGGCTTCTGGAAGGCAGGGAGCAGAATGTTCCTCATCAAAGTGCCTAGCACACTAGAACACAATGAATAAATGTGCTTTCAGGCACTCAGAGTAGTCTAATCAAGTCACAGGCTGCCCAGACCAGAATGATTTTAGTAAAGACATTTTCCCAGACAATAATGATCGTACAGAATTTTCTGAATAAAACATCTGCCATCCCATCACGCAAACAAAATCAGCTACTCTTACATATCCCAGTTCCCTTCTGGATCTTGTTCCTAAGCACAGGTAATATTTATATACCTGCATTCCTACAACAAACACAACCGTGAGCTTCTCAGAACACCGTATTTCTAAACACACTTTCCTGTGGGGCTCAATGCCTACATTTTGTCCTGTAGTCCTCCTCACGGGGTTACAAGAACAACGGACCCAGCATACCGTATGAAGCTCCATTCTGTCATAACAGAACTTTTTTTTATTTTTTATTTTTTGTCCCCATAGGCAGCTTCCCTTCCCCAGGTGTCAAAGCAGATTTTCTTTTTCAGTTCCCAGTACATCAAAGGTCTATTTTCACATGAAAGTATTCGACTGAACATGTAGTAAAACAAGACAGCTCTCCCCATAGACAGCCATAGCAAAGATCCTTCCCTGGCCAACAGGTACTCAATTCACACTCAGGCCCAACCCCTTGAAAACTAAGGGAATATGGTACCTTCTGCCACTCTACCCCATCCTCCTTCAGGCCCGGGAGCCCATCACCCCAGTCCCTATTTCTCCTCACTATATAGTATTTCCCCTCCCCCCACTGGAGATCCAGCCAACACCACCACTGGTGGCAATGTTTGCTCAAAGCTGTCCCCAGTACCTCCCCAGAGCCACTCTCTCCACCAAGATCTGCTGCCACCAATCCCGAGGGACCATGCCTAAACTCACATTTATTTGTCTATTTACATTAAAAGAAACAACATGGTCTCATTACACTAGGAAGGGTAGAGCTAAAGCTGGCTTGCTGTCATCAAGGGGCTTTTAATAAATTGAGGGGTTAAGAGAAGCTAGCAACAGCAAGATTTTTAAAATTCTGACACTCAGAACCCAAGAAAAGTGTCACAAAACGATGAACACCATCTTTGAGATTCTCACAGTAATAAAACTGTGTCTGCTTCTGTCCCAAGGCAAGAAAGCAGAGCCGAGAAGACATATCCATCCAGGAAAGCAGTTGTTTGGGGGTTATTTAGTGGGTGCTTTAGTGTCCAGACTGAGGGGCCAGGAGTTTGGCCTAGTGGTAGAATGCTTGCCCAGCATGCATGAAGACCCAGGTTCGATTCCTCAGCACCACATACATAGGAAAAAAGCCAGAAATGTGGCTCAAGTGGCAGAGCTCTAGCTTTGAGTTCAAACCCCAGGACTGGCAAAAAAAAAAAAAAGCAGGCCCAGAGTTTGGCCTAGTGGTAGAGTGCTTGCCTAGCATGCACGAAGACCCAGGTTTGATTCCTCAGTACCACATACTTAGAAAAAAGCTGGAAATGGTGCTATGGCTCAAGTGGTAGAGATCTAGCCTTGAGAAAGCCCAAGGACAGAGCTCAAGCTGTGAGTTCAAGCCCCAGGACTGGCAAAAAAAAAAAAAATACAATGAGGTTAGGCACAGAGGTTCACACTTGTAACCATCCTAGCTACTCGGGAGGCTGAGAGATGAGGATCACAATTTGAAGCCAGTGTGGCATGGATAGGAAAGTCCACGAGACTCTTTATCTCCAATTAACCACCAAAAAGCCAGAAATGGATCTGTGACTCAAGTGGTAGAAGACTAACTAGCCTTAGGGAAAAGGCTAAGGGGCAGCACCAGGCAGCTGAGTTCAAGCCCTAGTTACCAGCATTTAGGGAGGGGAAAAAAATGAGCTAGGATAGGCAAAACTATGCAAGTCTGAGAATACCACAGACCAATGATCAGTGGTGAAACAGAGCAATGGAAGCCACAATGGACCAACCTGAAGTTGTACTACTCTGTAGCCCAGCTGGCCCACTATTTTTTTTTATTATTATTATTTTCAGTGCCAGTCCTGGAACTTGAACTCAGGGCCTGGGCACTGTCCCTGAGCTTTTTTGTTCAATGCTAGAGCTCTACCACTTGAGCCACAGTTCCACTTCTTGTTTTTAGGTGGTTACTTGGAGGTAAAAATCTAACAGTTTCCTGCCCCCACTGGCTTTAAACCATGATCCTAAGATCTTGGCTCCTGAGTAGCAAGGGTTACAGGTACGAGCCACCAATGCCTGAATAGTCATCCCATTCTTCAGACGTTCTGATACACTCTGTAAGCCAAAAAGTAAAACCAGCAACTAAAAGCCCACTAAAAGGAGAAAAGGTAAAGCAGTTGTCCATTCATACAATGAACCAGAGTTACATCCATCCACATGAATGGATTCCACAAATGTCAAGAGAATGAAAAGTGATCTTATGTAAGGGTGAAATGCAGGCAAACCTAAGCTACAGGGCAAGGTGATGTTTGGCTTCTAAGCCACGTGGCTCATGTGTATTTTCTATGTATACATGCATTATGTTCTATGTGAGAAAGGAATAATAAACACAAATCACATTACTTCCCTCCCCTTTCCACCTCTTACCACCATTCTTCCTCTGGGACCTCAAACTCAAGAAACTCACTTGTTAAGGGCTTACAATAATGCCTTCCACCTTTTCCCCAGAGTCACGTTTAACTTTTATAGGAGAGATGCAAACTCAAAGGGGAAATGTATCTCTAGATACATCTCTAGAGACACGAGGACTCTAAAAGAGTCCCTGGGGGCCAGAAGCTTAGCCTAGTGGTAAGAGTGCTTATCTAGAAGAGTCCTTATCTAGAAGAGTCCCTGTGTCCACATACACTGCTAAGTGGGGTTGTCATAACACAGATGTTTCTAGGACATGTTTCCTTAGTGTTATTACTGGGGGTCCCTTGTCTGAGTACCCACAAAGCCGTACCTCCCTAGGACAAAGTAAGTTAGAAACAGAGACTGCTCTCACCCCATGAACACATCTGAAAGGATATGCTCCTAATCTTCTTCAACAAGATTAGAAAGATTAGAAGTACACATAGATGCTTTTGAATGTCTCCAAAAGGGCAATGTGTTTGTTAAAAATAAACAAACACTGGTACCCTGGGTATTACTATTGGAAGGTGGGAAGTGTTTAGACCACTGGGGGTGTGCTCTAAGGATCCCAGTCTTTCCATTTTTTTTCTTTTCTTCCTGGCAATGACATGAGCAGTGTTAGTGTACCACATATTCCTGACATAATGTGCCATCTCACCACAGGGCTATGAGCCTAAACAAACCTTTTCTCTTTGCAAGTTGATGGGCTCAGTTATTTTGTTATATCAGCAGTAATCTAATGCAGATTCCTTCTCAAAGAAACTCTTCAAAAGACTTTACCTGTCAAATGTCTAGTTCTATCAGTGTTCAACTCAGTTTCTGTACAATACTATATTACTAGTTTCTCCTCCACTTCAATAAACCCTAAAAGCTACACATAGCCAACTATTCTCTGGCCCTTGCTCAAACTGCTCCCCTTTCTCCTCTACTTCCACTCCTTTCCCTCCACCTGTGTGGTTAATTAATTCATACTACAGCTAAGGACATTGTAAGACCTCAAGTTACTTCCTGAACTGCAATGAAGTAATCCCTAACCCCTTCACTGCCTTCATTCACATGGCATACTCGCTCACAAGTCTGCCCTGAAATCTTAAGGCTGCATCCATCCCCAAAGTACTCAGCAGAGCAACATGGTTCCCTGCATCCCAGCACCACCTTCATGGCACACCACCCTGCACCTTCTCTCCTCAACACAGCACACATGACTTGGCTCCATCAAGTCATCTGGCCTAAAAAAAAAACATAAGCAGTAACAATAATAATTCAGTTGTTTGTATAGTGCTTACCACTAGTAGAATAATGGGGTGCACAAAAGAGACAGTCATGTCTCAGGAGCACAGCCATGTCAAGGCAGCGAAATTATACGAACTGAAATAAGCATAATGTAAAACAATACCCACAAAAAGTTCACACATTTGAATATCACATGTATACAGTTATATCATTTGCTGGATTTGAATTGTGATCCTCAAGATCTCAGCCTCCTAAGTAGGCTAGGATTACAGGCATGAGCCATCAGCACCTGGCTCCAAATATAATCCTAAACAAGCTAAAAGAATATCCCAGGGGCTGGGAATGTGGCTTAGTGGCTGAGTGCTTGCCTAGCATGCATGAAGCCCTGGGTTCAATTTCTCAGTACCACATATGCAGAAAAGGTCAGAAGTGGTGCTGTGGCTCAAGTGGTAGAACTCTATCTAGCCTTGAGCACAGAGAGGCTCAGGCACAGAGATCAAGGACCACAACCAGCAAAAAATACACATATAAATAAATAAAGGTTGTGCCCTAAGCATTAAAAAAAGAATACCCCAAATATGCCTTCAAAAAAATTGCCAGGCATGGTGGCTCATGTTTATAGCTAGCTGTGTGCAAGGTTGAAATCAGGAGAATTAGCAGTCTAGCCCAGGCAAAAAGTTCACAAGACCTCCTGTCAACCAATAAAAAGCTGGGTGTGATAATATGAACCTGTTATCCCAGCTATGTAAGGTATAAATAGGAAAACTGCCGTCCAGGCCTGCCTGGGCAAAGAGAAAGACTCTATTCAAAAAAATAGAAATTAATGCACCTTCTATCTGGCAAATATCATGTAACCCTTTTACTAATTACAATAAAAAATGCAAAAATAAAAAAATAAAAAATAAATAGAAATAAAAAAAGCAAAAAGAACTGAGGACATGGCTTCAGTAGGACAGTACTTTCCTAGCAAGTACAAGTATTGAATCTGAACTCAAACCCCAGTACTTAACCCACACATACAACGTGTTGAAATATTTGGGGACAGAAGAAATATGAAGATAGTTAGAAGGTGCCCCTTACCTTTTACTCAACTTGCCCTGATGTTCATCACTTACATAGCCATGGCACATTGGTCACACTAGGAAATGCATGGCCTCAAAGCTATTATTTGGACTTTATTTGGATTTCATCCATTTTCCACTGATACTCAGATTCTGTTGCCAAATCCCAGCCAGGGTACTACACTGCATTTGACAAGACTTGCTTTGAAACAAGCAAATATTTTATGATTATCTATTCTTCCCTGGTAAGAAAATGTTCTGGGACTGAGGGCAAAGCCTTAATCCTTGTCCTCTCTGCATCAAGCCAGCAATCTTTGACACAATCTGCTGCTTCCAAGGGAACAAAATCTGATCCACAGTGAGATTAAAAACCCAGACAATGACCAAACCTCTTAACCCTCCATAAGCAGCCCCAGCCCTGGCCTCTCTCCACAGCAACTAACTGGTATTTTAAAGTAATTTATGTTAATTGCACTGGGGCATCTAGGAACACTACAAAGCAAACTGGCTTCAAACAAAAAGGCTCGAGAGGAGCCAAACAAAAAAATTAATTTTGTTAAAGACCTATTTCTATTGCAACTTGTTTTTAAATATATGTTCTGAGTCACACACCATTAGCCATCTCAATTTATTAATAATCTCGGGGCAAGCAACAATCTAAGATCACGAAATGATGAAATCTTGCATTAAAAAAGAAAATGAAATGTCTATACACAAACATTAAGCAGGTAGTCAGCTGTGATGACCACAGAAGATTGGGACTTTTTAACTAGAACACAAGGTAAAATAAACAAGGAGAAAGTCTCATGAACCCATAACTCAAACTCTTGTCAAGAAGAATGTTCTCTGCTTAACATGAGGTTATTATAGAACCACTGGTTCAAAGAAAGTTCTCTGGAATTCCTTCCTCTTCTCCCTCCCACCCCCAATCAAAGGCTTGAGATGGGAGAAGGCCCCTATATTCTCAAAGACCCTTCTTTCAGCTCAGGAAATGACGGTGCTGCTTTGGCATTTTAAAGCAAGAACAAATACTTTAGCTATAAAATCCACTTTGTAGATGGACTCAGCAAGACAGCTGTTTATACAGAAACCTTTTCCTCTCTCCCTCCAAGCCCCTCAGTGACTCCTATCAGTAATAAAACATGGACTAGAACAAAGAAAAAAGGAGTTTACAAACCAGAGAGGCTAGCCACCTAAATATTAGTTTATCCTGGTTCTAAGGGACCCTCTCTCAACCTTCCCCACTTATGCAAGAAGGGGAAGCAAATCTTCCCAAAAGCTCAGTGACTTTTTGCTGAAGCACCAGCAAAATGATTTTCTTTGGGTGGGGATAATAGTGGAGCTTGAACTCAGGGCCTAAGTCCTCGAGCTCCTTGACCTGGAGCTTGAACTCAGGGCCTAGGCTCTATCCTTGCACATTCCCCACCCCCGAAGGCTATCGCTCTACTACTTGAGCCACAGCTCCACTTCTGATTTTTGGTGGTTAATTGGAGGTGTCTCATACTTCCCTTTCCCAAGGTTATCTTCAAACCATGAACCTCAAATATCAGCCTCCTGTGCAACTAGGGTTATAGACATGAGCCACTGGTGCTGGGGTTCCAAGTGGTTCTTTGCCATGGCTATGTGGCCATGGCAAAGCTCTATGGCCCTGACACAGTTATCTTTGCCATGCTGGAGACTCTGGTGCTTGCTTTCTTTTTCAGGTTCACAAAGTATATACCCTTCTCTTTTACTTTCTTGCCAACCACGGAAAAACAGGGTGGCAGGGCCATCAGATGCTAGGCAGATGTATTCCTATGTCCAGAGTGACAAGACACTTGAGAAGGGAGGATTGCTCTCCTCAATATTCACCGTGGGAGCCAAACCCAACCCAATTCGTTCCCCTTTCCTCTTCCTAAGGCCCAAGTCAAAGGTCACTACTTCTAGAAACTCACTCAACTTTCCAGACTCCTTCAGCATCTTTCACCTATTGATTTAACTCTCACCTAGTCCATCACTAGTCTTCCTATGCAGACTGCACATTCAAAGGCAAATGAATCTCTGTACAAGTCTGGAAAATCCTAAGAATCACACCCCGCATCCAGCCCAAGGCAGGAGTTCAACAAATGTTTGTTCAATGAGTGAGCAAAACTCAACTACCCCCCAGAAACCACATCACTAAATGCTAATTACCACTAGCTGCATGAATAATAAATGAAGAAACCAACTAACAAATGCCTCCTTGTCTGCCAAGTTGCCATGTCCTTTGGGAGCACAAAGAAGGGATCAACTGACTTGTGGCTGTGGCAGAATGGTATGTGACAGGCAGAGAAGGAAGACAGAGCCACCCATATCCTGCAGCTAGCAGGACCTGGATAATGGAGCTCACTCCTTCACCTAGCAAGCAGGAAAGCTGATCTCACTTACACATTCACAGTCAGCACCACAGTACAGTTGGCTAAGAATAAAACTCCATTCTGTCTCCCATAATACCTGCTTCAATGGCACTCTCCACTAGTTCATCTGCTATGGTCAGGAGCATGGCAGGACTTACACCAGCTAGTATTTTAAAATCAGGGCAGGGGGTATGACTCAAGTGGTAAAACACCTGTCTAGCAAGCTTAAATCCCAATACTACCACCAAGGACCTCCCCCCCCCCAAAAAAAAACAGATGCTCTCTAGGACCCATTGAAGGGCTATACTGAGCAAACAGAGGCCAAGACTGATGATCAGTGAAGCATCTCTCTCTTCCTGATCAGTGGAATAAAAAGGTCAAATGAGTATCCAATTTGTTGTCCACAGGAGCTACATACTCCTGGGTCTAGCATTCATTCTATACATCAAAAATAAGTAAGTCTGGAGACAGGAGTTTGGCCTAATGGTAGAGTGCTTGCCTAGTATGCACAAATACCCAGGTTTGATTCCTCAGTACCACATACATAGAAAAAGCCAGAAGTGGTCCAGTAGTTCAAGTGGTAGGGCTCTAGCCTAGAGAAAGCCCAAAGACAATGCATAGGCTCTGAGTTCAAAACCCAGGACTGGCAAAAAATTTTAAAAAATCCATCTTTCCCATCACTGCCAGGTGGTATCCACCTTTTATACCCCAAATCCTACACACCTTGGAAGACAGAATTACACACACCTGCACACAGGCACGCACAGAGGTTAGACAGAGAAAGTCCACGCATACTGTCTACCCATCTTCAACATCTAACAGATTGTTTTCCTTTAAGATAAATAAATAAATGCCCTGATTATATATTTAAAGGATGTGCTATATATCCAGAGGGAAATTTCTGATCAGATAGTGGAGCCTCTTCTTATTCTTCAAATCATCAAGTACTGGCAAAGCACAAGCATGCACTTGCGGGGGGGGGGCAGCACTGGATGGAGGGGCTCCAACACTGGCTCTCAGAGAACTCAGCAGCCCCAGGGCCAGGAACCTCACTACTGGCACAGTGAGAACATAGGCTTCACATATCTTTGAAGCAGGAAGCAGAAAGTGTCACAGCTGTGTCATAGGAAGGCCCTTCTTTAAACACCAGGGCCCTAAAGAAGGCCCCTATCTAGCCTCACCTGCAGCCCCAAGCAATGGCTTCCTCCAGAAGTGGTTCTGTAAACTATTGGTACTCAATACCTCTCGCCAAGTAGACTAGCTTTTGCTTATAACTTTAACCGAGGATAAAACAATGAACTTTTCAAACATTCAAGATTTTTCCATTAGAGGACCCCAAGGACAGCACAGTATCCTATTTGGAGGGATCAAAGATCAGATCATTACTGAAAAGGATCTCATTCTAAAACCTTTGGTACTGAGATGTCTTCAGCCCTGGCAGTCAGGGTATTGTCTGGTGGGCTTTCTTAAACCGGGGCACACTTAGAAGGGGAAGGTCTATTTCTAGGAAGGTTGTGGTACACACTGGGACTTCCATCAGCAACCCAGTAAGTTCCTAAGACAAATCATAGAAAGGCTCCATTTCTAGAAAGCCCCTCCAGCTACCAATACATTGATCTCGGTCATTTTCTGAGGTGTACTTTTCTCTGTGACTGCATCCTTCTCTACTCTGTCTCAGCTCATTGATATTCTCAACTCATTTCTCGGCAATTGTACACTAAGGCTCCCCTCCTCAAGAACTGGGACTGGTTTTTTGTTGTTGTTTACTTCCCTGTCCCCATTGCTAGTCAGTGCTTGGCAGAGACTCAATCTTTATTCCATAAAGAAATCCCTTCTTGCTTAGGCCTGTGAGTTAGAATGTGATGCTAATGAGGCCAGGATCTTGAGTCCCATAGCCCTTTCACTCCCTTCCTCTGCACTTAGAGAAAGTTGCTCAATGGCCAACCACTGGATGGCTGTCCACAAGAGGAACAAGGCCAAACTGTAGACAGCACAAGAGAATTCATCGTCCTGCAGGGAAAAACCATTCAAGTGCAAAGTCCAACTGACAACGGGTCAGGTGTGTTGTTCCACACAGGAGAAGCAGCAGAGCCAATCCATCTTTCAGCATCCCCTAATAGTACTAAGCAGCATGTTTAGCTGTTATTTCAATAGCCTTATTAAGACCCAATTTTCTTGGGTCTTCTTTCAGATTCTGCAGCATTAAAAGCCTTGCTGCTTAATTACATTAGGAGCACCTGTATATATTATGTGCAATAAATCAACTTTAATTTACCACCACACAAGGCTATTCATCTTCTCTGGGTTATTTATTGCTCAGTATTATTGGTGTTGAATTGTATCCTCTCCGCTGTTAAGAAAGAACAGTTGGGGTAAGAAAAGCCAAAGCTGTATTTCAGCACACTCCAGGGTGCAGATCACACATGTACATGGCAAAAGAAAAGAAAGGGAAACATATAAGCAATCTTGGCAATCTGCTCCTTGCTATTTTCCCAAAACACTCCCCAAACATTGTGATGTTTTCTTTTGCATGCATGCACACACATACCAGTTACCCGCTAAAAAGACCCAACCTGTAAAACAGGCACACAGCTCCTGCCAGCCGAGCAAGAACTGGGTGTGGGATGCTGGCTCAAAAGGAAGCAGAGACAGGGGGACTCCACAGATCACAGGATCACAGGAGATAGTACTCTTTCCCCTGATGCTGGCCCAATTCCATGGACCAGACACAATCAGGACCTGATCCTGGGGAAGTCATGAGCAGGGCAACACACACACATACACACACACACACACACACACACACACACACGATCCAAGGCCAAAATGATGGCCCCAGAATAGAAGTATTTCCAGGTAAGGAGAGATGAAGAAAATATACTTCTCCTTGTGATGACATGACCTTCTCATCCTTACAGAATCTGAAAAATACTGCCATCTGCAGACCCCAGGCACTAATGTTGCTTTAGGTGCTCAACAGATTCTTAGACCCCATCCACCCCCATACCCAAAAAGACTCTGATTTCAACCAAGCCAGGAAAGGGATAGTAGGGACAGGAACAGTGGCTCACGCCTGTAATCCTCATCTGAGGATGATGGTTCAAAGCCAGCCCAGGCACTAAAGACCAATTAATCACCAGAAAAACCGGAAGTGTTGCTGTGGCTCAAGGAGTAAGGAGGTAGCCTTGAGCTGAAGAGCTCAGGGACAATGCCCAGGCCCAGAGTTCAAGCCCCACGACAGACAGATAGACAGACAGACAGACAAAGACACACACATACACACACACACACACGAAAGGGCCAGTAGATCTTTTTATCTTTTTGGATAATAAGGTTTAAGAAACCAGCACTGGGCCGTGAGTTTGGTCTAGTGGTAGAGTGCTTGCCTTGCATGCACGAAGACCTGGGTTCAATTCCTCAGTACCAAATACATTGAAAAAAGCTGGAAGTGGTGCTGAGGCTCAAGTGGTAGAGCCTTGAGAAAGTCCAAGGACAGTGCTTAGACCCTGAGTACAAGACCCAGGACTGGCAAAAAAAAAAAAAAAGAAATCAGCACTGTCACCTAACCTCAGCATTCACACACTAATATCTCCCTTACTCCTATCTTAAAGAGAAAACTGAGATACACAGATTGTTAACTAAGGCCCGGGGTCCCATCTTCCAAACTAGCTGGGCAGTCTGGTCCCTGTCGGTGCTATCACTAGACTACTCTGTCTGCCCAAGGCCAGATTCCCCAAGCCTATTCTAGCTAGGCAAGTCTTTTCTTCGAATAAAAGCAAGGTAAAGTCACCAGGACATCAGGTTCCCATTTCTTTTTTCTTTTCTTTCTTTTTTTTTAAATTGTAATGTATAGATGGGTTGCAGTTACATTCTCCAGATACTAGGTGCATTACTTCTCACACATTGATATCCCTTCTCATGTTTTTTTCCCCATTTCCCTTCCTCCTGCCCCATTCCAATCATCTTGTTTTACCCCCTTCTTCTTTCTTTCTTTCCTTTTCTTTTCTTTTTTGTCTGTTATGGGGCTCAAACTCTGGGCCTAGGTGCTATCCCTGAGCTCTTCAACTCAAGGCTACCGCTCTATCCCTTCAGCCACAGTGCCACTTCCAATTTTCTAGTGGTTAACTAGAGATAAGAGTCTCATGGACTTTATTGCCAGGACTGGTTTTGAACCACGATCCTCAGATCTCAGCCTCCTGAGTAGCTCAGATTACACGCCTGCACCACTGTGCCCAGCTCAGGGTCCCATTTCTATCCCCCAGAGCCCTCCAGGTCCCCTAAGTTCAACATCCAAAATCCCTACGTGGCAATTTAGGGTATGAGCTTCCCACTGATTTAATTCACTGGCTTCTTACTCACTTGCTTACCAAAAGCTGGAGAATAAGCTGGAGAATGGTACTCTGGGCTGCATTCCTGCATCGGGGAAGCCAGACTACTGGGAAGAAAGTAGTATCACCTCCTCTAACTGACATTGCACCTCTTCCTTTAAGCCAGGCCACTGGGGTGGATTTCATGGCATGCATTTCAAGTTTGTTGTTGTTGTTTTGTTTTGTTTTTTTAAAGCAAGCACAGCACACATTCAACTTTAACTGGCTAATTTACCTTTAATCAGAGCCTAAGGAAATCTCTGCTCAACAAACTAAAATCTCTAGCAGCTCCTTCTAGTCTCATCTGACCACGAGACAGGGTGAAGGTAAGACTCAGAAAAGCAAACCAGAGAGTTATGACAAGCAAAACTTTTATTATTACTTTTTTTTTTTTTTGCCAGTCCTGGGCTTGAGCTCAGGGCCTGAGCACTGTCCTGGACTTTTTCAAGGCTAGCACTCTACCATTTGAGCCTCAGCACCACTTCCGGCTTTTTTCTATGTATGTGGTACCGAGGAATCGAACCCGGGTCTTCGTGCATGCTAGGCAAGCACTCTACCACTAGGCAAAACTCCCAGCCCCAACTTTTATTATTTTTAAAAGAATTCAAATTAAAAGTCCATTGAGTGCACGCAGAAAAGCCAGTTCCTGAGTGACAAATGTAAGCAGAGGGCAAATCAAACTTCGCAAGCATGTAACCAAACTCCTGAAGCCCAAACATGACAGCCCAGAGATCTTGTGTGCCTAGTGACTCTTTAAAGTTCTAGCTCTGAAGGGCTAGACAAAGAAGCTGGCCCAGAGACAGGGAAACAACCAACAGAAGGCTACTGAAGACAGAGGTACCAAGACCAAAGCATTTGACTGGTCACCTGAAGCAGCCTAGGCCTGGGTCTGGTAACATTTTTCAATCATCTTCCTTCTGATGAAATCTGAATACTTCATTGACCAGGATCCAATCTATGTGTTACAGAATGGCAAAATATTCGTGACCCCTCTCCCCCACTGGATGTAAAGCCACATATGGTGCTCCCTTAGTGCCTGTCAATCAGGGAGGCTCCTTCCACCCCTCCTCCTAGGACATTGCTCCTACTAGCAGGGAGACCATGACTGATGTCTACCAGGTAGAGGCCAGGGATGCTCCTAAATATCCTACAACAAAGCACCCGGTATACTACCAAACCTATTCACACACAAATGTGTGTGGCCCAAGAGATCACTAGTGAAAGGTTGAAAAACTCAGGATCAGAGCACTGAAAATAATTAAACATCAACATATGCATTCTTCCACAGCCTCTGGTCCTCCTGTCACCCCATTCTCACCTTACTAAATCAAGCAAGAAGTAGAACCCACACCAATACCATGTGTAGTCTGGACATGGATCCAGCCTTGACTCAGAGCTGAGGAGCTGCACTCTCAATCTCTAGTGCTCTGGGAGGAGTTATGGGAGGTGACATAGGAGAAGTAAGGACATTGTGAGGTCATCCCTCAATTCTGAAGAGCCTCACTTTCTGAAGAGGACATAAATAACCCTCCTAATAATGGTACACTGTGACATCTAGCCCCAGTCA
Organism: Megascapheus bottae; assembly: GCF_031878675.1. Taxonomy (NCBI): domain Eukaryota; kingdom Metazoa; phylum Chordata; class Mammalia; order Rodentia; family Geomyidae; genus Megascapheus; species Megascapheus bottae. Next base: position 41,437,661 of record NC_143525.1, on the reverse strand, counting down.
GCAGAAGGAACAGACTGGTAAAAGTTTGGTAGCAACATACAATCTCCTCCCTGTTCTAAGACCAGGTTAGATGCTCTATAGGATGCCCATTGCTTCCCACAGCCACCAGGCAAGTCTCCGCAGCCTTTTTTTTTTTTTTTGTGGGGGGGGTGGGGAGGAGAGGGGCCTAGGGCTTGAATTTCAGGGCCTGCGCTCTATCCCTGAGCCTTTCAGTACTCAAGGCTAGTAAAGCTAGTGCTCTACCACTTGAGCACAGCGCCACGTCTGACTTTTTCTGTTCAAGTGGTACCAAGGAATTGAACCCAGGGCTTCAAGCACTCTACCACTAAGCCACATTCCCAACTCTCCATGAGACTGTCACCTCCAACGAACTACCCAAAACCCAGAAACCGAGGGGTGGCACAACTTATAGAGCACTGGCTTTAGTCAAAAAAGCTCAGTTAGTGCCCAAATCCTTGATTTCAAGGACCAGGAACAGCACTAAAAACCAAAAGGTTTCACAGAAGAAAAAAAAAAAAGACAAAAGAAAGAGAAGAACAGAGTTTTTCGAGACCAGCTCTTTGCAGTGTATGGAGACAATGGCTAGGGAGGAAAAAAAAAAAAGATACTTTTTTCTTAATGTCCAACACCAAGAAAAATAGCTCTTCACTAATCTCAGCCATGGAGGCCTGCCCCTCTCCTGGGCCTCTCCTATGCCTAGGTCAGCTAGCTGTACTCTGGGCTTCCCACACTAATTTCTCAAGAAGCCTAGCCCATTTTAACAAGCACGGCTGGGTGGCTCCCTCACGTGCCCCAACAGAACACACTTTTCTCCATTCCATTTGTGGGGGGTAGAGGGGGGGGGGAAGAGAGAAGGCAGGTTTACTGGGAGGTCATTTTGCCTTAGGAAAAGAACAAATTAAGTTGAGGTCCTCCAAGGGCTGGAAAATACACTGTCAGAGCATCGACCTTGAGCCCTGCAGTTTAAGACAGGAAAGGTCACAGGCCTGGCAGCCCCTGGCAGATTCTGGTGATGCGGTCACCTCTGAGAAGCAGCACAATTAGCAATAGTGGCACACCAAACCCTTTTATTGGTTACCTCTTAAACACACCAGAAATCTGTCAAATTCCTCACAGAAGAGCCAGGACAAAAGTGCTCTCAGCAGGAGGGGGAAGCCAGGACTAGCTCATGAGCAATTAGTGAATCAATGATTCTCAGAAACTGATTTAGACCAGCAGCTCTTATTAGGACCCTCGAGGAAACAAACATGAGGACACAGCTTCCATGAGAAACTAAAGCTTTAAAAGAAAATCTCCACCAAGCATCATTATTTTCCCACTTTAAACAGTAAATGCTTAGTTTGAAATTTTTAAAGATCTACCTGTGAGCTACTTCAGAAAGGAAGGAAGTGAGGAAAGGAGGGAAGAAAAAGAGGAAGGGAAAAAAGAAAAGAAAAGAAAGATAGGGAGGGAAAGAGAGACAGAGAAAAGAGAAGAGAGAGAGAGAGACAGGAAGAGGGGCAGGAGTTTGGCCTAGTAGTACAGTGCTTACCTAGCATGCACGAAGACCCAGGTTTGACTCCTGGAGGGGGGAGGTGCTATGGCTCAAGTGGTAGAGCCTTGAGGGAAGCCCAAGGACAGTGCTCAGGCCCTGAGTTCAAGCCCCAAGACTGGACAAAAAAGAAATAAAGGAAAAAGAGAGAGAGAGAAAGTAAGTCAGGCAAGCAGGAACAAAGAAAGGAAAGAAAGAAGGAAAAAGAGAGGGGGAAGGAAGGAAGGAAGGAAGGAAGGAAGGAAGGAAGGAAGGAAGGAAGGAAGGAAGGAAGGAAGGAAAGGAAGGAAGGAAGGAAGGAAGGAAGGAAGGAAGGAAGGAAAGAAGGAAGTTATCTCTCAAAATCGTATCAGAAGGCAGGAATAGACAGAGACACAGATACAGAGAGTGTGCACATTTGCTCACTGGTGAGCAAGCAGGCTAGCTAATCTGAACAGCATGACCCTGCCCTGGCCCTCATCACAAAAGGTGGGGTATGAAACAGATGGAGAATGAAGGGCCTCTCCCACTCCATCCACCTTGGATGAAAAGGTATTGATCCAATACCCTGAATCACATGATTCATATGACAAGGAATATCTTTCGATTTTCTTTTCCTCCCTATGGCCAACCAAACACTTGTTCGGGGAAATCAAAACTGCACAAGAGAAAATACTCAGAGCCTCTGCTATCTGACACGCAATGTGAAAAGAAAACATTTCTAAAAATATAATAATGCTTGCTGGGAAAACAGGGTTCCAGTGACACAGAAATATGCAGGAATACTTCTTTAGGGTGATGTTCCTGTAACTGCTTTTAAACAACCAGTTTCAAGACCACAGAATTCAAAACAACTACTAAGAACACAAAAGCTTCCCAGACACAACTGTGGGTCCCACGGACTAAAAGAAATTTACTGAAATGTCATTGAACAGCACACAACTATTCTCCCTGGCCTCCCTGAAAGATCCTCACCATCATCAGTTTTGTTTTTTCCTCTCCCTGATTCTGTGAGTACTAAGAGCAGCAGAGATGATGGAGTTTAATGTGGTATTCACACTCACCACAAACTTCTGTGTTCATTCCACTGGTTTGTGTTTTGCCAAGCTGCTAATCTATTTACTTTATTGCTATTGAAAGACAATGGCAAAAGAAGACAAAAAAAGGAAAGCTTTCTTCCAAGGACAAAAATATGGGTAACTTTGAACTCCTCCCTATAGCATATACGGCTGGCTCACCTTCAAGTTGCACATGGACCAGCACCTAAGCACTTGTTGAGCACCCCACTTTCCCCAGCTCAACAACCACACTGCTTCATCCTTAGCTATCTTTAAAAAAAAAAATCGGAGTAGGGGGGCGGAACTGTAGCAGACAGATGCAACTTTTTTCAAAAGTTGTAAAGAAATTCCTGAAAAACTAAAACTAGTCCACACACCATTTCCCCTTCCTATAAGGTTTCCAGAAAGAGGAGAGCTTATAGAGAAAAATCAGAAAACAAATCTCTGTTTAGCTAAGCTTGCTTTCCCAGGGCAACAACAACAACAAAAAAGACAGTTTTAATTCCAATTGATTGAGAGCACAGTTTGGTAAACTTTTGGCCAATTTGAACTTCTTTTCATCTCCCCTGCCCCCACCCCCCCAACAGTAGTAGCCTGGAAAAAAGAGAAAAAATAAACTTTTTAAAAACTTTCATTACTATCTCCTACAATATTTTAATGAATTTTTAATTGACATGAATGTTTTACATGTGTTAACAGTCAAACTGTACCTCTCCTCGTCCTTGGCCCCATCACTTAAATAAAATGTTTTTACAGATTTCAAAGTGGGCTGTGACTGCACAGCTGTAGAGAACAAACTTGTCAAGAGGCAAAACCACACATATGCACCACTAAAATACATAAAGCACCCAGGCTTATTTTTTGTTTGGAGTGTGAGATACAGCAGTTGAACGGGTTCAGCAGCTGAGGGTGCAGATAAACACAAGGCCTGAGCCCCAAGGACAGCTCAATGGAGGGCCACCTAGGAAACTGCAGCCAGGAATCACCGAGACAACCAGGGCAGGTGGAAAGCCCAGCACAGCCAACTCATATGACTCTTATAGTAAAGAAGAGGGGTGGCGTGGGGGGGTTGGAATCGACAGTGATGAAACGAAACCAATACTTGGACACTGCTCAACTCTGTGGGTTTCTTTTTAGAAGTGAAAAGAAAAAATGTATCTCGGGGCTATGCTGATCTAGAAAATCCAAAGCAATGGGAACCTGCTCTTCATTCCCCTCAAGCTGGCTATTTTTGTTGGCACTGGATCCTTTCAAAGATTGTTACAAATCCAGAGCAGTTAATAGTACCTAACTCAAAGGTCTCTTAGATAGAAACACAGTCATGTTGGACACCAGTAAAGTTCCTTTTGAATCCACACCAGTCTGCCACCCTCCACTGTGGGGATTGAAACACACAGGTCCCTAGACTAAGGGAGTCAAGTCACCACCTGAAGGCTAAGATCCCTGGAAGGGCACTGTGTCCTTGTCCTTCTGACACCCTTCACTGGGCAGGTCCTCCCCCATGGGCCAGGCAACACTGGCTTTGCAAGCTCTGGAACCAAATGTTCAGTGCTGAATTGAGTATCTGTGTTGTGTGTTTAGGGCTGTTTCTGGTTTAGGGGATTTGAAAGTGGTTATTTCCCTCCCCCTCTATTTCCCCCACACACACCTTTCTTCCTCTCTATCCTCTTTCACCCCCCCACCTCTCTCCCTCTCTGCCTCAGCCTCTCTCTCTGTCTTCTCTTTTTCTCTGTCAGCCCTCTCCCTCCCTCTCCCTCCCTCTCCCCCACTCTTCTTCTCCCTCTCCCTCCCCCCTTTCTTTCTTTCTCTCTCTCTCTCTCTCTCTCTCTCTCTCTCTCTCTCTCTCTCTCTCTCTCTCTCTCTCTCTCTCTCTCTCTCTCTCGTCCCTTTTGTAACTAAATATAATTCCGTATACTCTTTAAGTGGCTTCAGGCTTGGCATTCGTCTCAAACACGTCCCTAATGGTTCAGGAGTCCAAAATCTGTTTCTGATTATAACAGACAAATCAAGCCCCCCTGAAGCGAGAGCAGAGGGATTGGGGAGAGCTGTTACGGACTCTCTAAAGGGCCTGCCATACAAATCAACTTCTGGGTTCTGCCCACAAAGGAAACACTTCAGTCCAGGGGCTGACATTACTGACTGACCTGTGTGGCCTCTGCTTATAACTTCCCAACCACTCATTCCAGAGAGTTTTATGGGAGGGAATGCCACCCCTCACCAAATAATGCTTGCTAGAAGTCCTGGTGATTTTGAAAGGGAAAAGGAAATATGGAAAGGACACACAATGCCCCCGCCCCAAGCTCCCCAAAAAGGCAAGCTCCCACACAGAGAACACAGATGCTAGAAGATTAAAAACATTTGATTGTTTAAAGAGTAACAGAGAGCAGCAGGACATGGGCAATTTAAAATTAAACACAACTCCATACAGACATTTGCAGTTAAAGGTGAACCTTGTTCTTTTAATAGCATAACACTCCACCCCCAGGTACCCAGACGCCTTCTCAATTATCAGTTGTTAGCTATCCATCCAACTGTCCCGTATGAAGTGTGCCTTCCACAGATTTCTCTAGGAGAAAAGTCTTCCCCACCTCACAGCCTAACTTAGAGGTTTTAGCATGAGTGGGAAACATCAAGCCCATGAAATCATTCAGTAAATGACAGACACATATACTGCTCATCGGCTGCCCTCAGCCTTCTGCCTGTGCTCGTAATTTTGTACGGCCCAAGTATGATGTTATAAATATCCAAATAGTTTCTGGCAGAAAAAAGATTCCCCACCCCTGCTTCAGAGAAAGTGACTAATGTCTCATTACCAAGGTAAAAGACTCAATTATAAAACCTTCCAAAAGATCCTCAAAGACTATCTACCTACGTGACACACCCAGAAGCTAAGCTACAATATTTTCCCTCTATCCACCCTCTCTCTACTCCTACCCTTCCATGACAGGAGGAGAGGGAGGGAGGGACACAGGGTGACGAGGAAAGGTTGTCATACAAAATTGATTTTTGAGACCTGGACACTTATCTGACACAAAGTAATGTCCCACAATCCTGAAAGACAAGCTAGTCACACGTACATACACACACATACATACACACACACACACACACACACACACACATCTTTAGCATCTCAGCAAGAATGACAGCAGAGGAGGCCCACACTAATTTTAGTATCAGATTTACTATGCAGTAGGGGGCAGGGATTCTTCAGGCCTGTCCTCTATCTCTGTGGGGAGAACTAAAAGCTACCTTCAGGATTGGCCCTCCAAGGAACAGTTCAGAGAGGCTGACACACAAAAATTTCTAGATTTCATGGGGCCAGGAGTTTGGCCTAGTGGTTAAAGTGCTTGCCTAGCATGCATGAAGACCCGGGTTCAATTCCTCGGTACCACATACATAGATAAAAGCCAGAAGTGGTGCTGAAGCTCAAGAGCTAGAGCTCTAGCCTTGAGAAAGTCCAAGGACAGTGCTCAGGCCCTGAGCTCAAGCCCAGGACTGGCAAAAAAAAAAAAAAAAAAATTTCTAGATTTCTGATATTCTAGAATCCTTGAGAAATAAAGCACTGGACAACCAGCACACTTTCTAAGGCCTTTCCAAGCCTTTTCTGTGTTTCTGTCTAAGAGAGCTCCCACTGACTAAAAAAGAACAACACATACCTCACTCTCGTTTCAAATGACCCTGTCACCCCAAGCAAAGACAGGAAAACCTCAAGATCCTAAAGCAAAGGTATACTAACATGTTCAGAAACCAAATCCAGGAGTGACAACTCCCAGTCTCCCTGCGCTGATCTCAGGTGAGTCACATTTTAAACGTCAGTGCCACAGTTGGCCACTTCAACCTTGCTCCACAGAACAAGCTAAAATGGACAGGAGATATATATTCAGATTGTTTTATCTCACTCAGGCTTTCTCCATCAGTTTCTGGACATCCTTTTGTGTGTGTGCTTGGCCTTGACTTTTCACTGAATTATCCTACAGAGTTGGACTGTCACCAGTAGCTGTGACATTTGTCAGTCAGCCTGACTGTTACACTACAGAAGGTCCTTTTTACACAGAAGGCTTGGTGAAAGCCATGTACCCATCTTCAATAGACACGCCTCTCAAATGCAACTTGTATCTACAAAGCACTGTTCATTCATGAAAAAGCAAGGTGCAGTACATTGGAAACAAGACTTCAAACATTTTCTGGAAGGCCAGTAGGAAGAACTAGATGAAATAGGCTGCAGTGGAGCTGGCTTCCAAGAACCCTGGGACAGAGGAAAGGCAGCAACACTAAGCTGCACAAGAGCAAACAGGGTTCTCTTGGTATGCAAGGGTAGACACAGCTCACTGTGCATCCTGCTCATCTGTGACAGTCTTTAGAGTTCAGTAGGAAAGTAATGTTAGCCCATCAGACAAAGGGGAAGAGTGGCCCAGAATTAGAAGGAGGGATTGTATCCAGCAGAGGTACCAAGAACTAATCCAGCCTCTGTCCATCTCCTAGACTCACTGCTCACCTCCTGCCTCCACATCACTGATACCCTGGCTGCCCTCAGCCTCTGAGGTGAACCTGACACCACTCCCCTCCCCAAGTTCAAGCACAGCCCTGGTATACTTCTCCAAAAAGCCCCTCCCAAACCCCTTTGGGTAGCATGGTTTCCCAATTACCACAACCCCTTTAACACTCAACCTATTTTTGTAGCATTGTACTTCAATAATCATTGGTAAGCTGGTTAATGAACGTGCCTCACCAAACACAAACTTTTCAAGGATAGATTCTGGGTCATCCTTGTCGTGGCTGTATTCCTACTCCCCAGCTCTGGGCCCAAGTCGTAATAGGAGTTCCTGACACGTACCACATAAGGAGCAAATCAATCTTCCCTGTGCATGTCCTCCTGTACATGTCACACTCCAGTCCATGAGGAACAGTATATTGCACTCCCCTAGAGCTATGCTGCTCTAACTACTACCAAGCTTGCTAGACTAGCACGAATCAGCTCATGAGGCCTGATATGTAAAACCTGGCCTGCCCATGTACCCCTACTGCATACGGCCACTCTTCCCTCCAGAATACTTCCTGGTTTATACATCTACTTCCCTGCTTATGGATGAGCAGCTTTATCATTTCAGGCTCTATACACGGCCTATACAATTTTATATCCTGGTTCCAGAACCCCCAGGAATACCAAAATCCAAGGATGATCAAGGCCCTTATAGAAATAACATGTTTCTTAATTTCACCTAAGCATGTCCTCCCATATTTTTTTTCTTTTTTTCTTTCTTTCTTTTCTTTCTTTTTTTTTTTTGCTAGTCCTGGGCTTGAACTCAGGACCTGGGTACTATCCTTGAGCCTGAGTTTTCTCAAGGCTCTACCACTTGAGCCACAGCACCACTTCCAGCTTTTTCTCTGTATGTGGTACTGAGGAATCGAACCCAGGGCTCTGTGCATGCTAGGGAAGCACTCTACCACTAGGCCACACTCCCAGCCCCCTGCCATTTGCTTTCAATCATCTCTAGATTACTTGTAATATCTAATGCAATGTAGATACTGTACAGTTCCCCCTTTCCCCGCCTAGTTCTGGGGCTTGAACTCAGGGCCTGAGCACTGTCCTTGGGCTTTCTCAAGGCTAATGCTCTACCACTTTAACCACAGCACACTTCCAGCTTTTTCTATGTATGTGGCACTGAGAAATTGAACCCAGGGCTTCGTGCATGCTAGGCAAGTACTCTACCACTAGGCCATGGCTCCCAGCCCATGTGTAATTTTTATAGTGTATTGTTTAAGAAACAGTGACAAGAAAAATGTTTTTTTCTGGCTGGGTGCCAGTAGCCCATGTCTGTAATCCTAGTTACTCAGGAAGCTGAGATCTGAAGATCGAGGTTCAAAGGCTTTGCAGTCCGTGAGACTCATCTCCAATGTAACCACCAGAAAACCAAAGTGGCACTGTGGCTCAAGTGGTAGAGCGTTAACTTTGAGCTAAAGAGCACAGAGACAACACCCAGGCCCAAAGTTCAAGCCCCCCTTTCTTTCTTTGTTGGTTGGGGGGATTGAACTCTGAAAAAAAAAAAAAAGAAAAATTCTATCTGCATTTGACTAAACACTTGAAGGCAGAGCCCAGGATACAGGGCTGACTAGGCATGGACTGTGCTATGCTCATTGGCATGTAACCCCTTGTATTTCAACCTGCACTATACTTGCTCTTCCCACCGCCCTTCAAGAGAGTGACTGCAACAATGTGGCAACACATCCAGTGCTCAAGTCTGCCCATGGACCAGAAGCCCATTGCAGCAGGTAGGACAAGCTCCACAGGAGCAACACCACCAACGGCACAGCCTCTACCCCCAGTTGAAATGGTCCCTGTGTCCCACACAAGACATTAGTAGAACTGGCAGTAGGGTGGCTTTTAAGTCAGCTCACCAACAGGAGGGATAGTGGGACAAAAAGTAATGAAAAGCAGAACCTGCACACACTACAAAGCACTCCAAATAATAAGCAACCTTCTATTAGTTAAGCAAGGTTCTTAAACCTGATAGGTGTCTCCCTGTCACTTGAGGTTGGGCCTTCTGGATCCTTCCTCTTCTCCTGAAGTGAACTGGTTTTAATGTTATATGCAAGAAAAGCCCCAAGTTCCAGTCCCCATCCTCTGAAAGCTGGTTGGTACCAAAGCAGTTGCAGTGTCTAAGGATGGTCAACTCCTTCTCCAACCAGAGCAAACAAGCCATCAGCAGCAAGCACCAGGTCACCACTCATGGCTCATCCTTCCTGAAGTTCCACACTGTGCATCTCCGGCAGGCTTTATCTCTTGAACCCTTAATCTCCCTCTGTAGAAAGGGATCAGAAAGCCCATCTATATAACTGAAATTATTTCTTTATATAGCTATATCTGGTCCATGGTTGGACTAAAGTCTCAAAAAGCCACCTATAGCACTATGCTGTGGATTAAAAGCAGTGCCCATGCAGAGGCTACCCACCTCTCAAGACTCTACCAAGCGCCTAAACTTACAGGGCAGCTACCAGCACAGTAGCATCCCAAAAAAACTGAGCAAACAAAGAAACTGAGAACTAGTAAAGGTAAGTGAGCATCCCAAGGTAACACAGCCACGAAATTTCTTTCTCTTCTCTTTTCCCTTTTTCCAGTGCTGAGAGATCAAATCCAAAGCCTTGTGCAGGCCAGGCAAGCATTCTACTACTGAGCTCTACCGCTAGCCCTGTATACAGCTAAAAATTCTTAGTCTAAGATGGGCAGTACTTGAAATTCACACCTGAAATCCTACTCAGGAGGCTGAGATCTGAGGATCACATTTTGAAGCCATACAGAAAAGTTTTCAAGACTCTCGCCAATTAACCAGCAAAAAGGCTGGATTTGAGTCATGGCTCAAGTGTTAAAAGCACCAACCATAAGCAATAAGCAAGAACATAAGGCCTCAAGTTCAAGACCAGAAAGAAATAAGGCCTGTTTCCTAAGCCTCTTCTTTTCTTCCCTAAACAAGGCTGCTTGCCACCATCTGCCCTCTCATTCTTCCTTTCTTAACAGATGGGGAAACAGGCAGCAAGATGCAGAAGAATTTGCCCAAGATTACATTCAGCTAATCAGCACCAAGCTAAGAAGCAGAAGTCTCTTCAACTATGCTTGAAACTTGCACACCTATCCAGGCCTCCCTTCACTGTAGAGCAAGCTGGCTCCTCTACATCTTTGTCCTCACCCAAAAGGCCAAGTCAGCACTGGCAAAGCTTGGGGCAAGGGCCTGGAGCCTCAGCACAAAATGAGGCGCCTCCCTGTCACCTGGTACTCACAAGGGACTTGCCTTGGAGAAATTCAAACATTATCCGATTTGGAAACAATAGAAATGAGTCATGCCTCTTTCCAGAAGCTAGAGAGATGACTTCCACTTGCAGAAAAGGAAACTAAGGTGAAGAGCAGCAATGGCCAGCAGGAGAGGGTGGCAGCTCAGAGCCCAGCCCACCCTTGGAATGCTGGCCCTGTTCTTCTCTCCACACTAGGGAGAACTGGTGGCACTGCTTTAGCAGCCAACCCTCTATTTCCTCATTTCCTTGTACTTTGATTCCTTTGATTTCTAAACCCAGAAACTTGCGCAGACGCGTGCGCGTGTGTGTGCACACGCACATGCGCACGCACACACACACACACACACACAAAGCAGAGATGTAAAAAAGGAACCACAATTGTCACAAAAGTTGAAGCCACCTCATCAAGTAACCGAGGTCTAACCCAGCTCCTAATTAATATTAACCCTCCAAATCAGAGTCATGCTCAGAAAATCTTGGATGAAGAGACACGGGGCGGGAGGGGAGTCTCCAATTTTCTTTTTACTTCATCTGGAAAATTAAGAGCACCGCTGATTTGAACAAGAAATCATCAAGGAAAGCAATCACAACTCCACACAGCCCGTAACTCATGGACTTGGGACGTGTAACCTGCCACTTTCATGTGCTGAAATTAAAATGATTGTGGTGAGAATAGCAATGATGGCATGGGTTTGTCTCTCCTCCTTCATCCTTAGAAAACATAATAGTCCCTACTGAGGATTAAGGGAAAAAAAAAATCAAGCAAAGGATCATCCTTTTTTGTCACAATATACTAGCAGAAAACTGGCCAACACCTTCCCAAAGGACAGTGCAGGGGACAATGAACGTAGAGAACAGAGGAGGGACTGCCAGAGACCCCTTACTCCAAACCCAACACTTGGTTGCTGGTTCGGCATTAATTACAATAAAGTGCTTCATAGCCTAGCGACCACTTAATGGAGCAGCAAATATGGCTTTTTCCCTATAATTAGTCAATGTAATCCACCACCATTTCCATCCTCCTGGCCACCCTACTGTTCTTCCCATCCCACCCTCCACACATTAACTTCCACATGTGCCCTACTCCCTGCCACCAGTATACTTACTATAAGAATCATATCCCTGGTCCAGGCAGCACCTGAAAAAGTCCACCCAGGCAGGATGGGGAGACCCACATTCTGAGGAGGCTCTACGGTATGTGGGCTTGTCCAGCCTGACAACAGTTCTAGAGGTCAGGACCTCCTAAGCAGGATACTCTGGTCATTCCCTGGAGTTCTACAAAAATTACTCCCTATTCATACCATAAGATCAAAATTTAATGTTCCACGCTAAGTGCCAATGGCTCACACCTGTAACCATAGCTACACAAGAGGGTAAGATCTGAGGATCATGATTCAAAGCCAGCCTGAGAAGGAAAGTCTGTAAACCTCTTTTCTCCAGTTAACTACCAAAAAGCCAGAAGAGGAGCTGTTACTTGAGAGCTAGCCTTGAACAAAAAAGCTCAGGGCCAGAGACCAGGCCTTGCTCAGGACCAGCGTGTACACACATACACACGTGTGCACACACACACACACACGCACGCACGTGGCCTGTGTATGTATGTATATAGTTTTTTCTCCTGGAGTGTAGCTCAAGTAGTATTTTGCTTATTTGTGTGTACACACAATATGCTGGTTACAGATGCAAAGGACAACTTTTCCCCCCCTGAGGTGTGGGATTTGAACTCAAGGATTCATACGTACTATGCTCTAACATTCAGCCATCTGCCTTGGCACATTTATGATTTAGTTGTTTTTTCAGTGATGTCTCACATCTGTGCCCAGGACCAGCCTCAGACCATAATTCTCCTACCTAGGTCTCCTACCTAGGTAACTAGGACCCCAGGCAATTATGACCATGTCCAGCTTACTGATTTGAGGCAAGGATCTTACTAACTTCTACCCAAGCTAGCCTCAAATTGTGATCTTCCCAGTGCCTCCAAATAGCTGGAATTACAAGTACAAGCCACATCCAGTCCCAGGATTTTTTTTTTGTTTGTTTCCCTTAGGGCTTGAAATCAGGGCCTGGCCTCCTTGTGCTCAAGGCTAGCATGCTACCACTGAGTTACAACACCACTTCCAATTTTTTTCTGAGTAGTTTATTGGCAATAAGAGTCTCATACACTTTCCTGCCTAGGATAGCTACGAACTACAATCCTGAGATCTCAGCCTCCTGAGTAGCAAGGATTGGTGTGAGCCACTGGCTTAACATTTTAAGTGTCAATCACACACTAGATAATTTTCATTGTCTTATTTAACTTATACAAGTCTCCTAGCCTCAATTCTTTCTGGTGCACAATTGAAGCTCAGTAAGATTTAGACATCTCCCTAATGTCATAATTAGTAGCAATAGCAAATTTCAAACTAGGGCACACTGAGTCCAAACCCATGCTTCCAGAAAAATCACATGCCTGTCTGACACAACACAATACCTTTGTTTGAATTCAATTTACACCCCAACCCTGCCCAAGTTGTATATATTCACACACATAGTCATGTGTGCATATATTCATTTATATTTATTTCTCCAACAATACACAAGAAAACACCTGTAAGGCTGAGGCACTTATAATTCAGCAAGCTGACAACATTCATCCAAACTTGCCAACAATGCTGTAAAGTAGCTAACTCACAAGCAATTTAATATGTCAACTCTAATCCTTACCACAACCTCATAAAGTAAACACTACCCTTCTGTCCATTTCATGGATGATAAAATCAAGACACAGAAGACTTACAAAACTTGCTCAAAACCAAACTTTGCTGATGAGTAGCAGAGCATGGATCTGAATTCAGGAAGCCAGTGTAGGAGGTTAAGTTTTATCACCCAATTAAAGTAATAAATAGTCAAGCATAATAGCTCTCTCCTAGCTACTCAGGAGGCTAAGATGTGGAGGAATGAGTTTGAGGCAAGTCCAGGCATAGAAGTTAAGATTCCATCCCCAGAATAAGTAGCAAAAAGGATAAAGGCATGGCTCAAGCAATAGAGCACCAGCCTAGCAAACACAAGACGCTAAGTTAAAACCCCAATATGTTTGAAATACAGGGGGTGAGAGATGAGATGGTGGAACTGTATGTGGAACTTTGTTTTCCCATATTATCAACTTACCTGACACTGAATCATTTACCACCTGGTTTCATGATTTCTCCATCACAAACAACTGTTCCATTCAGTCTCTCCTATCAATATCTGTGCCAAGAACCCAAAAGGCCTAAGCTGCTCTTTATCTTCAACAAACCAAGCACAGGGGGAGATGTCTGAGGATGCTTGAGTTGCAACCCACAAAGCACTTTCCTGATACTTGGAGGTTTGTCTGAATAGCCCTGAAGATACAGCTCATTTCCCATTAACACAATTAGACCTTCTTTTCTGAGGTCCAGCTCCCGCCTTCCCCCCATCATCTCTCCAGGAAGTGGAGAAGAGCTCCAATGACTATCTCCACATCACCTTCTACTCCAACCCAACGGAGTCCTACTGAAAAGGGACCACCAGAAGAGCTTATACTGGGGACAGCCAGGCTTTGAGCAAACCAGGATAATTTGGTGATAAAGACAATCACAACAAGCTAACTTGGCAGTGTGCCAAACATAAACTGCCTGGGCAAGATTTGCACTCAGAGGAACTTTAGTTGAATTCTTTCAGCAAGTACAGCAGAAAAATTCATAATGAGGTCCCCACCTCCACCCCTACAACGTGGATCTGCTCTAAATGTGGATTCAAGGCAAACTCATTGTTAACAAGCAGAAGGAACACATATGGACCTTAACCTGAACATCATGTACTATGTGGAAAATGACCGTCTGATCCAAGGCTTTTTTTTTTTCAAAGCAATCTGAGGAAGGCATTCTGCCATAATCAGCTTTACTACCCCTAATAGGAAAACAAGTTCTGAACCTGGCTCCCTAGTGAAAAATGCAAAATTTGTGTAATTAAAATTATACTTGTGAAATTCAAACACACTTTAATTTCCTAAGGGCTCCCTAATCAAGTCAGAAGTTCTCACTAAAACCAATTATCTGCTTTGAAAACAGAAGAGGAAACATATACATATAGGAGTCTTGCAGAGATTCACAACCCAATTCTTTCCTAGGATACAACATGCTAATTTGATTCTTTTTTTCCCCCAGGAGGTAGAGGAGACCATGAACCCACTAATGGCTTCTTTTCCTTTCTTTCTTTTTTTGTAGTGTATCTGGTCGGGGGGGGGGGGGGGGGGGGAAGAGTACTGGGGTTTGAACTCAGAACCAGAGTGCTGTGCTTTAGCTTTTTCACTCGTGACTACTGCTCCATCACTTGAGCCACAGTTCCTCTTTCAGTTTTTTGGTGGTTAATGGGAAGTTGAGTCTCATAGACTTTGCTTGCTCAGGCTGGCTTTGAGCCATGGTCCTCAGATGTCAACATGTTAGGTGAATAGGATTACAGGCCTAAACTGCTGTTACCTGGGTTCCACTGGTTGGTTTCTGTTAAGTGTTAAAAACAGGTTAAAACATTTTTGTTTCTTGGCCTCTAATTACAGAAATGACATATTTGAGAGCTCCCCCAAAGGAACTGAGTGGAAAGTCTGCATCAGCAATTGCAGTTTTTCCACTAATCACACCCTAGACCCCAGCCAGCTTTCTTCCTGGAGATCTCACAGCCATTTTTCAAACCCTTGCCCAGCATCTGAAGGAAGTTCAACCCATTGCCATGATAAAGGAGAAGGTAAAGGCCCAAGCTCCCATGCAAGAGGTTGACAACAGAGTCCAACAACTCCAGAGAGCCTACCCTGAAAGTCAGCATTCCTCAGGCTTCTCAACTTACCAGATAAGCTAGCCCAAGTGTCAAGCTAGCTTTAACTGGAAATCCTTGCCCCTACGGCATGAACATGGAAATACAGAATACTCCCCAAGACAGTAAAATATTTAAGAAGTAGTTGTTCCAATAACCTCATTTATACCACCAATATAGTGTTATCAGCCTAGTGATAGATTGAGGGTATTTTTTTTGGGGGGGAGGGGTTGTAGGACTTGAACTCTGGGCCTGGATGCTGTCCCTGAGATCTTCAGCTCAAGGTTACAACACTACCCCTTCTGGTTTTCTGGTGGCTAACTGGAGATAAGAATCTCACAGACTTGGGGCCAGGAGTTTGGTCTAGTGGTAGAGTGCTTGCCTCACATGCATGAAGACCAGGATTCAATTTCTCGGTACCATATACATAGAAAAAGAAGCCAGAAGTGGTTCTGTGACTCAAGTAGTAGAGCTCTACTCTTGAGAAAGCCCAAGGACTGCTCAGGCCCTGAATTCAAGGCCCAGGATTGGCAAAAAATAAAAATAAAAATAAAAATCTCATGAACTTTAGTGCCCAGGCTGTCCTCAGATCTCAGCCTCCTGAGTAGCTAGGATTACATGCATGAGCCACAGAGCCCTGCTAGAGATTTTAAGCAAAAAAACAAAACTCTACACCAAAAAGTTTTCTCTTTTCCTCTACCTAAAATCCATTTCAGAAATGAGTGTGAGTACTCCCAAGTATGCCAAGAGTATCCAGTTCTATGATGTTGGCCTACACATAACCCTGCCTCCAGAGGCCCCAGGGAGTAGAGCAAAACTCCTCCTTGATTAACATGCTTCCTCGTTGCTACATGCAGAAACAGAGGACTTGATGTACACACAGAGCTTGTGTACAACAGAGGACACTGAAGTGCACCCAATAGGACTCAGTGGTGAAGTTTTCACAAGAAGATGTGAGAGGCAAAGTGCTTGCGTATATGCATATACACACACAAACATGAGCATGCAGAGACACACTCAGCCAGGAACAAGTCATGAGAAAGGTGACTAGGCTGGTTCCTTGTCTCCCTCCCACTAGATGGTCACCTCATTAATGTCACTCAGCATCACATTTTGCCACACTAGGCCTTTCTGCACGCCATTCCCATAGACAGCCTCTAAAGAGCTTCCATTGTAAACTTCTGTTCTTTAAGAAACTATCAAAGGCTTTGATTGGAGAAAAGAAAAAATACTCTTACAGGGCCCCCTGCCCACTCTTCGCCTGCTCTGGTGGCTTCTCTTCAGTGCTTTATTCAACATCACTACACACACAAATCAGGCTCTGAAAGTCGTTTACAATATGTCAGCTTTAAAAAAAAAAAATGCAGTGCCCCATCTATTTGCAATTGCCCAAAGAGAATAATTCATTTCAGTGGAGGCTATGGATGAACCCTGAATGCATTCCTACACCGCTTCCTGCCCTTCAAAACAATAAAAATGTAAAAACCCAGACGAAAGAAGGCCTGAGGTGGAAGAAATGAGAATCTCTTGACCCCCAAGGAATTTATTCTCCTGCATCTTCTGAAGCGCTGTCCCCAGAATGCATCATCAAGACCATTTTATTAGATTTTTCTAAACCCTTGAAATTGTCACATAATTGAAACAGAAACATCAATTTAGAGCTCCAAATGAATTTCTTAAAAAGAACCCCATTCTTGCCCACCCTCACCCACCCCTTGACTAGCTGCTCTTGCCCCTAACTTAAATGTAAGGCCCTTACACATAAAACCCTATTTATCTTTTAAATCCTCCTCTACGATAAAAGTTACACATTCCCCTAATGCCTTACATTTCAGGACGTTTGGGAGAAACTCATCCCAGACAACAGGCTAAAAAAAGAATCCATTAGCATTAACTTGCCTGTCACAGCCAGTGACAAATAAATGAATGTGATGCTTTCAAATCAGTCATTGGTAGAACTACCCCCAGGCAGATAAAGACTAGGACTGGGAGAGAAGAGGGCTCTCACACAGTGGGGGTCTCAGCTCTTCCCTAGCTGTGTCCTAGAGCCGCAGAAACACAGGCATTCCAGACAGAAAAGGAAATGAACTCCTAATGCCCCTAAAGCAAGGGAGAGATAAAGGGTGCATGCCACCCACATAGCATTTCCCGATCTCAGTGAGCTGTGCCATCCATCACCAAAAGAAAGGGGCCATGGTGTCAATCAACCCACAGGTGCTATGCTACTGTGGACAGTGGGACAGTGTCGTGGGAAAAAAGGAACAGATAACTCATGCTTTTGATGCCGTGCCCATAATGTGCAGCCCCTTAACCATTCATTCTCTGCCATAGGTATTGTTTGGGTCCCCAGTTAAGAAATAAAACTGGAAGCACAAAAGCATTAAGTTGATATGTCCAATATTCCATGGTTGGCTAAGTGTCATTTCACTACACTAACCAAGCTCTCAGAAACAGGCCCTAAAAAATAAACCTGGTGCTTCCTGGCTAAACTAGAACCAATTCTATTCTTCAACACAAACATTTGACCGTGGCCAGACAAAGGGGAAAAACCAGACAAAGGGAAAAAACCTAAACTCTATCCACTGAGGTTGGAAGACATGGTGCTTAGCAGTAAAAGCAGCAAGGTCGTGGGATTCAGGACTTCAGATTCTTGCTATTTCTGTGGCCCCAGGAAAGCATGTTGGTTTCCCAGGTCTCAGTTTACACATCTGTTGAGCAAAGATAATGCCAATAACTACAAAAGATTGTCATAAATTAAAAGAGATTAAGGTTAAAGTGGCTTCTATATTCTATGCCTATATCTTTCTAACTCAAGCCATTTTTTTTTAATTAGGATTTTTCATTTTGGCATTTCAAATCTCAGAACTAAAATGAATACACACAAAAAAGTAATTTTTTAAAAATTTAAAGTTAAAAATAAATAAATAAAAAATGGCAGCCTTGGGGCTGGAAATTTGGCCTAGTGGTAGAGTGCTTGCCTAGCATGCATGAAGACCTGGGTTCGATTCCTCGGTACCCCACATACATAGCAAAAAGCTAGAAGTGGTGCTGTGGCTCAAGTGGTAGAGTGCTAGCCTTGAGAAAGTCCAAGGACAGTGCTCAAGCCCTGAGCCCAAGCCCAGCACTGGCAAAAAAAAAAAAATGGCAGCCTAAGAATAACTTCCCAGATTCTCCCTCGGAACCTTGCACATATGACAAGTGTACCTGTTGCAGCAGCTGGACCAACCATCCTAGGCTGCTGCTCACCTCCCCAACAGGCACAGGAAGCAGAGCTGGCCATGTCCCTCACATCTAGAGGCCCCCAGTCACGATGACCTGAAGCTGACATTACCTCTAAAGTCACAGGTCAGAGTTCTATCAGCAACAGACCACAGACTACCCAGGATTTCCTCATGGAGAAGTAGCACCCCGGTGTCTACACATGGTAAGCTCCCAATCAGGATGGGACTCTGGAATTCTACATTCTGACTCCTTGTTAAGGAAGAGAAAGGAAGACAGGCAGAGGAAACAAGAGAATGACAGATCTCTTTGTAAGCTGCCCCTAGTCCCAAAGACAAAGAGGATCTACTCAAAGTATCTCTCTTGAAGATGGTCTACAGTCAGAGAGAACTGTCTGAAGCCCCAAGTCCAGTGGGACACATTCTTTCTTAATCTGATCAGGCATAGTTTGATCAATGACCTTCTCTAGGATTCCCAAGAACTCAGAACATAATAAAGAATGGCCGCAGTAACCTGCACACATGCACTAGGTTCCTGGTTCCTGCCAGACAAAACATTTATTTATGCCATCTAGCACTCAAACTTTTCTACAATCTGGTTCCCCAAACAAGCTTTACTCCAGACCATAGCTGGAGCATACTCTTACTTCCTGACAGGAAAGAACTACTGCATCCCTGCCACTCTTACCTGCTCTTCAGGAGCTAGAGCAGGAACACCTCCTCCAAAATGCTTCCATCTTCCTACAAGTCATCTCAACCTCTGTGCTTTTCCATCCCTTCTAACACATCAAGTGGCCTCCCCCCCAAATTGGGAC